>NC_084515.1:3644785-4244785 GCF_024500385.1 Phyllopteryx taeniolatus | reverse complement strand
GGATCATTTTACGTGACATTCCTGATGATCAACCAGTCAACTGCACGTTTCATTTCATGTGGTTCAGGTGAAATGACACACCCCGGGTTTCCTGATAAGCAGTATTTAAGCACTGCAAATACATTTTCAACTGGTTTGTTTGGGTGCTTAGGGAGTTTGTAGTATGTGTGGACAAAGCTGCAAATTAAGAACCAGTCTGATGTGCTCTTTCACAGTTTTGTCTCAGATCCTCAACAGCCTGCTCTTCCAGCTTTTTTCATCTCTCCCGTCTGTACAGAATCCACGCATAATGTGAGTAGACACATTAAAGATTTGTTTTTTCTTGCTTCTTTTACTAAATTTTGTATGACATCAGTTCTTGTGATGAGCATGAAATATCCAGTCATTTATATTTTTTAACCCTTCAATTAGTTTTTAAAATGCGCAAGATGTCAAAGATGCAAAAATAAAAAAATTTCAAACATGAATTTTCAATACTGCCTTTATTTTGTTATATTGCTAATAGTAGCCAGCAAAAGGAGGCTCCACTCCATAAATTAAAAGGCAATTCTTCTTCATGGTCACTAACAGGTATCTCCACTTCTTGAAATGAAAATTGTGCCATTCGGTTGCTCCACTGGAATAGTGTGTCCCATTAAACACCTCTTTCAGAAATTAAGATTATTACATGAAATTGCTTCCTTTCCCCAAAATTTACAAATGTATTTCTGGTAGAAAAACACTTGTTTTGTCCATGAAATGGTTCTATCTATCTATCTATCTATCTATCTATCTATCTATCTATCTATCTATCTATCTATCTATCTACCTATCTACCTATCTATCTATCTATCTATCTATCTATCTATCTATCTATCTATCTATCTAATCTAATCTATCTAGTCTATCTTAATACTACTTGTGTATTTACTTTTTATGTATATTTGTTGTATTTGAGTCATAGTACATCGTTTGCACATAATTGTGATGAACTAACATTTGATTATTTTCGAGGAAAAGAGGGAGAAATTACATCAGTTAACCACATTTTAATCATGTACAACTTTTTTTGAGTGTAGTAGCAGTAGTAGTTTTTCTTTTGCATTTACTTTTTAAAATGTTTATTTGTTTTGTTTCAGCACTAGTATTAGTAGTTGCAGTAGCAGCACTGATAGTACTCGTGTGTTTAAGTTTAGTTTTTTTTAAATAGTCGTAGTTGTCCATCCATCCATTTTCTGTACTGCTTATCCTCACTACCCTTTTTTTGTTTTTGTTTTTGTAGTAGTAGCACTATGTGTATTTACTTTTTGTGTTTATTTGTTTTGTTTAAGTAGTAGTAGTGCATTTAGCAATCGGTCTATGTCAGTTACGTCAAGTTCCCGTTGTCTTTGAAAATCTGTGCATTTACCCTGCAGATATTCCGATGTTTATCTGATTCTTATCTCACAATCGGAAGCGTGTTGGATGATATGTGAATGGATGCAGGGTTCCCCCCACTCCCTTTTATTTTTTCTTCTTCACGCAGCCGTGACACGGATTGCGTCACTTGAGAGCGTGAGAGAACAACAAAATGCGTGCCTCATGAAGCACGCAGCATGCGTTGCAAATCCAGCCTCAGGGGTGTGTCCCTGTTTATTAAATATGACACGGCAGCCAGAAGAGAAATGTGGAGGTTTGATTCCGTGTAGGGGGGAGGGGGGGGGGGTAGAGTCAGCACGGGCCAAATAAACGGTATGTAAAGTTTAATGTTTGGATGACTTATGCATTATTGTTGACTTCCGCGTGTTGTGGAGTCATTTACGGACAATTTTGAGCTTTTTACACACGTTCCGGTCGTTTCACGTGTTCGCTCATATCGGATATGTGTCACTTGAAATGTAATTAAATATATATATTTTTTTTTAAAATCGCAATTGAAATTGCATACTTTGACCTCTGCAGACCACGTGTCGAGATGGAAGCACCTTACAAGTCACTAACTCATAAGTGTCATGAACAGCAGAGGTGAGTAGAGTAGCCAGAAACTGGACTCAATAAGAGTAGCCTACTGTACCTTTAGAATAATATGACTCAAGTACAAATTAGACCTCCAACGACAAGAGTTAAAAAAAGTATTCAGTGAAAACTCCTCAACGACTTGTGAGTAACTTCAGATTTTTTTTTAAAGCAGACCATGAATGTCAAATAGACAATAAATATAAAATGAAAATGTGTAAATTCAGAAAATGACCAACAAAATAACTTTTAACTAAAACAATAATAATCCATCCATCCATCCATTTCCTTTTACCGCTTACGCTCACCAGGATCGCGGGCGTGCTGGAGCCTATCCCAGCTATCTTCGGGCGGAAGGCGGGTTACACCCTGAACTGGTCGCCAGCCAATCGCAGGGCACACAAAACAAACATCCATTCGCACTCACAATCACACCTACGGGCAATTTAGCGTCTCCAATAAACCTACCACGCATGATTTTGGCATGTGGGAGGAAACCGCAGTGCCCGGAGAAAACCCATGCAGGCACGGGGAGAACATGCAAACTCCACACAGACAGGCTGGGATTTGAAACCCGGTCCCCAGAACTGTGAGGCGCTTGTGCTAACCAGTCGCCCACCGTGCCGGCACAATAATAATATAATAAAGAAAAAATAGAACGAAGCGTAGCTCAAAGTAACAGATTAAAAGTAGTTTTCTTCACCAAAATACTCAAGAAAAATGTTGTTGCATTAAAACTACTGTGACAATTCATCCAAAATGTTACAAATTTAACAGAGTAAATGTAGTGTGTTACCATCCACCTCTGGTTGACAGACACAATTTGATGACTAATATTCAAGTTGAGTCATAAGCTTGGGTGGCAAAAGTACTCACAGTGTATTGAAGTACAAGTACAAATATTTGCATTAAAAAAAGCATGTGGTAAAGGTACTGTACTGATTCAACTCCTTTTCTAAAAGTGCAGAATCTAAAATGTACTCAATACGTAAAATGAAAATGAATGTTTATAGCAAGTACCACCTAAAAATAGAGCTCTCCAAGTTCTCATGACCAACATTCAACTACAGCAGGTGTTCAAACATTTCCCAGAATGTACAAGGAGTGCTAGTTTTTACGAGTGTTACTGCCGCTAGTGCCACGTACTTCATTTAAATTTTACCTTTTATTGTTTCACAATCGTCAGGTGAGCTATTTATCACAGTTGTAAAAAGGTTTACAACATTTTAAGAATACCATTATGTCTCATCTCAACACTGAACAGTGGATATTATACAGTATATTATATTGAATCTTATAACTCATGGGATAGAAGATTCATGAAAAGTACTGTAATACATGCCCATAATTCCTAGCAAGCGTTGTAACATTCATAGCTCTACAGTTTTTAAGCAGTTCATTGTAAATAACAAGACAAAATGGCACCGTTGCAGAAAAGCATTGTTGTATATGCTTCTAATATATATACGTGTGGGGTTCACAATATGCAAGCTCATTGTGGAGGACACATGAAAAGTGCATCACTTCAGTAAACACGTCAGGTGAAGTTTTCGAGAATGTCGTCATTTGCTGCTTGGCGATAGTGTTACCAGTAAATTACGGTAAAAAAAAAGCCTACGAAATAACAGTGTGAATAAATAATTTTCAGACCAATTCGGTGAGCTTGGGTAACTTGCAGTGACACATCTAATGATCTCTCACCGCATACCAGTGGTGCCGCGTCATAGTCGTTGGGTATCAACGGCTTAGTCTATAATTAATAGTTCTACATCAAAGTATCAATGCTTCTTTCCACGTTTCTTTTCCTTGTAAATATGGAAGTTTTTAGCAAATAAGACAAATAAAGGTGCATCTGTTTTCTTTGAAATGAAGACAAGGTGGTCATTTCAGTGTATAATTTACGAAGTAACTAGTTCATTTGTGTCACAGTTCAATGACATAATTCCTTTGTGGGGTTTAAAGCCTAGACTAGAATCAACATCACAAGATGTAAACATAAATACAAATGTCACTCGTTACAGAGACCATTTGCTTTTGCTTGTTTTTTTTTTTGCCGTAATTCAGAATCAGAATCATCTTTATTTGCCAAGTATGTCCAAAAAACACACAAGGAATTTGTCTCCGGTAGTTGGAGCCGCTCTAGTACGACAACAGAGAGTCAATTTACAGAACACTTTGGAGACAGAAAGACATTGACAAAAAAAAAAACAGTCACTGAGCAGTAAAGGGTTGCTAGTTATCTGGTAATGCCGGTACATTATTGTTATAATTTTTTTTTTGCACAATTGTGCAAAAAGATGCAGAGTCCTCTAGCACTTAGAGCAGTTCGAATGACTAATATTGCAATAGTCCGGTGCAATGACCAATGTGCAAAGGGCGCTGAGACTTCAAGAAGTATATGCGGTTTAAAGTGACGAGTAGTGCGATAATCTGGGACAATGTTGGTTGTGCAAATGTTACAGATACTCCTTAATCAGTGTGCAAATGGAGCAGATGCTACTCTGGCATGAGTGGCCAGTATATGCAAATAGTGCAGCATGGCGAGACAACTACAGTTTTTTCGTTGATATAGAGGCATATCCCGCCGCCCTTTGTTTTCCCCGATGATTCCATGTTGCGGTCCGCTCGATGAATGTGGAAGCCGGGAAGCATGACGGCGCCATCGGGTACAGCGTCGCAAAGCCAGGTCTCCGTGAAGCACATGGCCGCGGAACGTCCGAAGTCTTTACTGGTCTTTAACAGACGATGAAGCTCGTCCATTTTGTTGGGTAGGGAGCGTACATTCGCGAGGTGGATCGACGGGAACGCCAATCTGTGTCCTCTCTTGCGGAGTTTCACCTGAACGCCGGCTCGCTCCCCTCTGTGGCGCCGCTTCCGTCTCCATGCGCCGAAAACCGCGGACGCCGCTCCGGTGAGTAACTCGGGGAAAAAACTGAGCGGATTTGCGAACGTTGGTGACAGAAAGTCCAGAGTAGCCTCCTTGATGGTTAGCAGGTCCCCCCTTGTGTAAGTGAGTCGTGTAAGGTCTCACGTAATTCACGTAAATGATCTCTGTAACGAGTGACTTGTCTTGTTGTGCATGGTGTGATTTTGCCTCAAGGTGGACTATGTTTCAGTCTGTTATCTACCACGGATGTCAGTAAGTTCGCTCTAGGCCCGTCATGTTCTGATGGGGTTCCTCACGTTTCTTACATTCTGTCAAGGCTTTCTACAGATGCAACGTGGAGGCCCGGCACCTTTGGAGCATGTTTGTGGCCCGGCAGAGTCTAATGAAGCTTCGCTATCTGGCCTGGCTCCAGAGTAGTCGTCAGCGTAGGGGGTCACATGTATCCTGCCGTTCAATAAATGTTTGATTACACTGACGCACAGTGCAATGTTTGATTACACTGGCCCCATGAGTTTAGCATTGCCATAAATATGCGGCATAAAGTAGGTACGATGTCTATGATCGATGCACTCACTACTTGCTTACTTCCGGTTTCCAGTTTTTCAGCATTATGCTATTCTGTCGCAACGTTGCTAACTTTAGGTTTTAAAAGAAAGTAGGTAATTTTTAAAGTGTGAGTAGAAAGTACTTATATTTGTGTTTTTTTAAAAAAAAAGAGTAAATGTAAAAAGTCACCACAAAAAGAAATACTCAAGTACAGATACCTGAAAAATCTACTTAAGTACGTTAACGAAGTAATACTTTGTTACTTCCCACCTCTGCCGGGCATCCACCACCAAGAAATCTCGTCCCGTCCATCTGCCCTAAAAGCAGTTGTGCCAAACTCATTCTAAATGATTGAATGAAAAAACTCCTTTCCTTGACTCCTATGGTTTGCTTGCACATTGTCGGTTGAGCAAAGTAGCTCATCACGCACCACGTTGTTAGTATGAAACGTTGTCGGTCTGGACCATTGTAATCTGAGGACCCCTGTATATTATTTTCAATAGTAATAACAATGAGCTAAATTGAGCTCTACCGTGGTGCTTTAGCAAAAGCTAACAAATTATCTTGTGTTTTCCTTGCAGCTCTTGACAGCATGAAGAACCGAGAAATGAAGTTCATCAATCAAGGCCTGGAGGATGAGATGGTAATTATCCACGTCCAGCTTTTTTAACATCGTTTGAAGCTAAAAGAGACAATTGTTTCTGTTATTTTCAGCGTTAACCGCCTTACAAACGGCACCCTATCTACATGGTTTGTTTAGAATGTGTGAAAGTTTTTTTCCTCTTACAAAGTGGTTTGCTGAACATTTTTTCAGCCCTGCCCCGACCTGCATGTCTCGCATCTGCTGTCTGTGTAATTGATCCTGGTTATATGTTTGCACGTCGACTGTTTATGACGCCATCAAGGGCAGCGCGGAAAACCATGTTGCGGCTCTACCACGATAGACAAAAATCTGGGAAGGAGCGACCATATATTTATTTTCTTATTTTTGTTTATTAGAATTTATATATTTGTTTCTTATTTATATATATATTTACAGCTTTATACATAACACCATTTTAAACTATAGTTGATAGGTGGGGGGCCACAATTTTTTGTCAGCGCTATCAGGGACCGCAATGTTCTTGGTCGAGTTTTGTCTTCTGGCAGCTTTTTGCCTTTGCGTTAGTACTCTCTTTTCCTGCTGATTTTCATCAAGGCGTCACCACTCTTCTTCTCTGATGTAGAAGATCTGGTGTAATAGCAAACGTCTCCAATCTAGTTGTGGATAGTGTTATCACAATTTAAAACTGCTCTGTTACGGTAGAGAAAACGTATTTATCATTTAAGAAAAATAATATAGGGGCCACTCCGAGTGTGCGCTCAAGCCACATAATTCCTCCAGCAAATGTTTAAATAAAAATAAATAAATAAAATAAAAAATAAATAAAAAATAAAAAAAGAAGTGACCCTAAAATGGATCTTTGAGGAACCCCATATTGTGGACTCTCTGTTTAAGAGAAAACATAATGGATTATACAATGGCCTCATTTTAATGTGTTCCATGCAGGAGGTGTGGGGTTACAGGCCCTGTCTGTGGAAAATAATCCTGGTAGGTGTTGGTGCCATTTGCTCTGGTGGTCTGCTGCTCCTGCTGCTCTACTGGCTTCCCGAGTGGGGGGTCAAAGCCACGTGCACACTAAGTTCACTGAGGGAAGCACACACTCTGCTACTCAGGACAACGGTACGCTTTGACAAACTCCAAATGCTCTCCATGTTTCTCCTGTACACGTCATTTCCATGCTCGCTGTCACACGATCCTACAGGTCTTACTGCTTCTGCAAAGCCCATCAAACCACAAAGGGCACAAACGAGGTAGGAACATGGATTGGTCAGTGTGTGGTGCATTAGCATGCTGCAATATGGCAATGTCAGCATGCCAGCTTCAAGTCTAGACAAGCCCATTTCAGATGTGATGCAAAACGGACTTATAGGGTGGTCCAGCAGTATTTGTACCTAATGTTTAGGGTCATAAAGGATCTCCCAATCAGTTTGGCTGCATTTTCTTTTAAACTAGCAGACAAAATAGTATTTCCTGAGGCTTGCAGCACACCGAGTGACACCAATGGACCATGAGAGTCTTCAATGAACTAAACATGCGTGTTTTTGGACTGTGGGAGGAACCCAGAGTATCCAGAGCAAACCCACGCAAGCACGGCGGAATCATGGAATTTCCAAACAGGAGGGAACTGGAACCCAGAATGACATGTCCACCCCCACACACACTCTTACAGGCAGTAAAACAATTAAATAAAATCTTCACACGCCGCAACATGGTTTTCCGCGCTTCCCTTGATGGCGTCATAAACAGTCGACGTGCAAACATATAACCAGGATCAATTACACAGACAGCAGATGCGAGACATGCAGGTCGCATGACCTATGGGGTGCCCAAGGGGTCAATCCGGGGACGCCCTATGGTCAATCTGTAAATTATTCCATTAGGCCAGCTTTTGAGCTAGGGCACGTCCTACTGCAACAATGCAGATGACACTCAGATTGAAGTGTCACTGATAGAAGGTCACTACCGGTCACTCCATCGAATGTGTGGATACGAAACAATTTTCTCTAGCTAAACTCAGATAAAATTGGAATCACTGTCTGTGGCCAACTGAAACAAAGAAAAAGTGTTATCCGCTATGAATGAGACTCACTCGCTAAAGCTTAATAAAGTTAGAAATCGTGTGTGTATCTATAATGATCCTAAGCGGCCCTAGTAAATAGTATTTTTAAATATGATAAGATTGACATGGAGGGCCCCAGTGCCATTTTTCTAATGTCAGTTTTATGTACCCCTGCTTACATGTTTAATGATAATAGACAAATAAAATATATTTGAGCCAACATTGGAGGTAAATCTGTTATTGTTGCTTTTACAGGATGACTTCAGGCAGTGGGATCGTGCCAAAATACACATGATGTTGGCTCCAGGGAAGACCCCCTTTGATAGTGTGGATCATCAGTCCACAGCTCCTTTTCAGAATGGACACCGCCACCAAAGCCTCATTGGTGAACTTAAGGATCAAAATGGGAATTTCAACTACAGAGAATCCGTTAACATTGTGAGAATTGCACAGATATTTTTTTATTTTTTAAAATGATTTTATTGGTAGGCGGCACGGTGGACGACTGGTTAGAGCGTCAGCCTGACAGTTCTGAGGACTGGGGTTCAATCCCCGGCCCCGCCTGTGTGGAGTTTGCATGTTCTCCCCGTGCCTGCGTGGGTTTTCTCCGGGCACTCCGGTTTCCTCCCACATCCCAAAAACATGCATGAATTGGAGACTCTAAATTGCCCGTAGGTGTGAATGTGAGTGCAAATTTTTGTTTGTTTGTATGTGCCCTGCGATTGGCTGGCAAACAGTTCAGGGTGTACCCCGCCTCCTGCCCGATGATAGCTGGGATAGGCTCCAGCACGCCCGTGACCCTAGTGAGGAGAAGCGGCTCAGAAAATGGATGGATGGATGGATTTTATTGGTATGTTTGTTTGTTTCTCCGCTGTAGTTTTTGAAAATCGACTCAGATTTCCCTTTTTCCTCTCTTCTCTTCGTAGGTGCACTTCTTTACCCACAACAGTATCAAATACTACTGGAATGAAGGCACACAGGACTTTGAAACATTTAAGTATGAGTCCCCCAAAACACTGCTATTACTGGTCCTAATAAATCTATATTAAATGTTCACTTAAGATATACTGCATAGACCCTTTCCAAAAAATTTGAATATCATGGAAAAGTTTATTTATTTCCATAACTCCATTCAAAAAGTTAAAGTTTCATAGATTATAGATTCAGGGCTCACAATTTAAACAATTTAAAGTATTTGTTTATTTTTACATAATTTGGGCTTCCAGCTCATAAAAGCCACGAAAACAGGAATTAAAAAAATTTGAATACTGTGAGGCGGCACGGTGGACGACTGGTTAGAGCGTTTGCCTCACAGTTCTGAGGACCGGGGTTCAATTGCCAGCCCCGCCTGTGTGGAGTTTGCATGTTCTCCCCGTGTCTGCGTGGGTTTTCCCCGGGCACTCCGGTTTCCTCCCACATCCCAAAAACATGCATGGTAGGTTGATTGACAACTCTAAATTGCCCTTAGGTGTGAATGTGAGTGCGAATGGTTGTTTGTTTGTGTGCCCTGCGATTGGCTGGCAACCAGTTCAGGGTGTTGTTTACAATGTGGGCCCTGAGTCTATAATCTATGAAAGTTTAACTTTTTGAATGGAATTATGGAAATAAATAAACCTTTCCATGATATTCAAATTTTTTGGAAAGGGGTCGGTATCCCAGTGGTTCTCAAAACCTTTACACCAAGTACTACCTAAAAAAAAACCCCCAAAAAACACTTAGCTCTCCAAGTAACACCATCATGACAACATTACAATACAGTAGCATAGTAGGCCTAAGGGTTCATCAAAACAAAAGGTTTTATTCCTGAAACTCAACTCAACTTCATTTATAGCGCACTTAAAATAACTGCCGCTAAAACCAAGTGCTGTACCTAAGAGCAAACATAAAACACAATAAATATAACAATAATATTGCAAAATAAGTAAATAAATAAATAAAAATAAAAATGTTCTCATTCAAATATACTGTACAAGAGCTCCTTTCACATTGACATTTGGCATAGCCTACTGGAGTTCCAGGGTTTTATTCCCCCTTGTTGCACAATCGCATGTTGTAAGTTGTTTGTCGATGAGAGAGGAACATACTACACTTTGACAATCACTGATCTCTACAATGACAGCAGACATAATATTTGCACAACTTTTTAGGGGCTTGGAGGACACAAAGGTGAGCTGTGGAGGCATTCACAGAGACCACAGCGATGGACTCACTAAAACCATACAGGACTACAGGTACCAACAGTCTACATTTTTCCTCAGAATTTTCTTTTAAATTTCAAGAAAATTTCATTTCCGGGAACACAATATTTACTGTCAATAATGGTTATGTGAAACAAATTTGTTCCTACCAAAAAGAAGAGTGTGGCATCCCCTCCCCCTCTATGTCAGAATCAGAATCATCTCAGAATCAGAATTATCTTTATTTTGTCAAGTATGTCTAAAAAAGAAACACACAAGGAATTTGTCTCCGGTAGTTGGCGCCGCTCTAGTATGACAACAGACAGTCAATTGACAGAACACTTTTGAGACATAAAGACATTGATAAAAACAGTCACTGAGCAATAAAGGGTTGCTAGTTATCTGGTAATGCTGATACAATTATTTATTATTATTTTTTTTTTTTTGAGTCCTCTATCACTTAGAACAGTTTGAATGACTAATATAGCAAGAGTCCGGTGCAATGACCATTGTGCAAAGGGCGCCGAGACTTCAAGGAATGTATGCAGTTTAAAGTGACTAGTAGTGCGATAGTTTGGGACAATGTCAATTGTGCAAATGTTGCAGATAGTCCTCAGTCAGTGTGCAAGTGGTGCAGATGCTACTCTGGTATGAGTGGCCAGTATTGGTCAACAACAGATATGCAAATAGTGCAGCGTGGCGAGACTAACGCAGTGAGTGCATGAGTAATGTATAATTGGCCCGACAGAAATGTGACAACAAACTCAAGACAAAAAAATGTTAGCTGTTTAAGAAGTTGATGGAAGAAGCTGTTGGAATGTCTGCTAGTTTTAGTTTGCATTGATCGGTAGCGCCTACCTGAGGGAAAGAGCTGGAAGAGCTGGTGACCAGGATGTGGAGGGTCCAAGAGGATTTTGCACACTCTTGTCTTAGTCTGGCAGCGTGCAAATCCTCAAGGGTGGGTAGGTTGGTACCGAAAATCTTTTCAACAGTTTTGATTGTCCGTTGCAGTCGGAGTTTGTCCTTTTTTGTAGCCGCGCCAAACTAGACTGTGATGGAAGAACACAGGACTGATTTGCTGACCGCTGTGTAGAACTTCCCCAACAGCTCCCGTGGCAGGCCGTGCTTCCTCAGAAGCCGCAGGAAGTAAATCCTCTGCTGGGCCTTTTTGAGGACGGAGTTGATGTTGATCGTGCACTTCAGGTCCTGAGAGATTGTAATTCCCAGGAACTTGAATGTCTCGACGGTTGACACAGGGCAGCTGGACAACGTGAGTGGCAGCTGTGGCGAGGGGTGCCTCCTGAAGTCCACGATCGTCTCTACAGTCAACCTGGAGTGTGTTCAGCTCCAGGTTGTGTCGGCCGCACCACAGCTCCAGCCGCTCCACTTCCTGTCGATATGCAGACTCGTCACCGTCTTTGATGAGGCCGATGACAGTGGTGACATCTGCAAACTTCAGGAGTTTGACAGCCGGTTGCGTTGAGGTTGCAGTCGTTCGTGTAGAGAGAGAAGAGCAGAGGCGAGAGGACACAACTTTGGGGCGCCCCAGTGCTGGTGGTGCGTGTGGATGCGGTGGCCTCCCACAACCTCACCTGCTGTGTCCTGCCCGTCAGAAAGCTGTAAAAACACTGGCAGATGGCAAGCGAGACGCTGAGTTGGAGAAGCTTGGAGGAAAGGAGTTCAGGGATGATGGTGTTGAACGCAGAGCTGAAGTCCACGAACAGGATCCTTGCGTAGGTCCCCGTGCTGTCAAGCTGTTCTAGGATGAAGTGCAGTCCCATGTTGACTGCATCATCCGCAGACCTGTTTGCTCGGTAGGCAAGCTGCAGGGGGTCCAGCAGGGGACCTGTGACGCTCTTGAGGTGGTCCAGCACGAGGCGTTCAAAGGACTTCATGACCACAGATGTCAAGGCGACAGGCCTGTAGTCATTCAGAACCGAGATTGTTGGTTTCTTGCGGACTGGGATGATGGTGGAGCGCTTGAAAGAGGAGGTACTTCGCACAGTTCCAGAGATCTATTGAAGATCTGTGTGAATACTGGAGCGAGCTGGTCTGCACAGACTTTTTGGCAGGATGGGGACACATGGTCTGGGCCTGCCGTTTTGTTCATCTTTTGTTGTTCGAAGATGCGTCTCACATCTTGTTTGTGGATGGTCAACGCAGAAGTCAGAGGTGTGATTGCGATGTATGGGTGTGGGGAGTGAAAGTGTCCTTTTCAAATCTGCAGTCGAAGGTGTTCAAGTCGTCGACAAGTCTTTTATTGTTGGTCGCTTGTAATTGTTTAGCGATTGTAATGCATGCCAGACTGATTTGGAGTCGTTAGCGGTAAACTGTTTTTCCAACTTTGCTGCATAGTTTCTCTTTGCAATGTTAATTTCTTTAGTCAGCTGGTTTCTAGCGCAATTATACAGGGATTCAATATGCGTCCTCCTTAGCTTGGCGAAGTTGCCTAAGTTTGGCAGTGAACCACGGCTTGTTGTTATTGAATGTGCGAAATTAAAATAAATTAGTGAGTCCGGGTGTTTTTTTTCAATTTCGTTTACTTAGAACACTCCACTGAATACTTGACGATGATTCAGCATTAGCTCAGATTTTACGTTGTGTAGTACTCATTCATTCATTCAATTTCTGTACCGCTTGTCCTCACTAGGGTCGCGGGCGTGCTGGAGTCTATCTCAGCTATCTTTGGGCGAGAGGGTACACCCTGGACTGGTTGCCAGTCAATTGCAGGGCACATATACAAACCCCAATTCCAATGAAGTTGGGACGCTGTGTTAAACATAAATAAAAACAGAATACAATGATTTGCAAATCAAGTTCAACCTGTATTTAATTTAAAGCACTACAAAGAAAAGATATTTAATGTTCAAACTGATCAACTTTATTGTTTTTAGCAAATAATCATTAACTTGGAATTTTATGGCTGCAACACGTTCCAAAAAAGCTGGGACAGGTGGCAAAAAAGACTGAGAAAGTTGAGGAATGCTCATCAAACACCTGTTTGGAACATCCCACAGGTGAACAGGTGAGTGCCATGATTGGATATAAAAGGAGCTTCCCTGAATTGCTCAGTCATTCACAAGCAAAGATGGGGCGATGTTCACCTCTTCGTGAACAAGTGCGTGAGAAAATAGTCGAACAGTTTAAGGACAATGTTCCTCAACGTACAATTGCAAGGAATTTAGGGATTTCATCATCTACGGTCCATAATATCATCAAAAGGTTCAGAGAATCTGGAGAAATCACTGCATATAAGCGGCAAGGCCGAAAACCACATTGAATGCCCGTGACCTTCGATCCCTCAGGCGGCACTGCATCAAAAATGGACATCAATATGTAAAGGATATCACCACATGGGCTCAGGAACACTTCAGAAAACCAATGTCAGTAAATACAGTTCAGCGCTACAGCCGTAATTGCAACTTCAAACTCTACTATGTAAAGCAAAAGCCATTTATCAACAACACCCAGAAACGCTTCTCTGGGCCAGAGCTCATCTAAGATGGACTGATGAAAAGTAGAAAAGTGTTCTGTGGTCCGACGAGTCCACATTTCAAATAGTTTTTGGAAATTGTGGAATTGTCCTCCAGGCCAAAGAGGAAAAGAACCATCCGGACTGTTATGGACGCAAAGTTAAAAAGCCAGCATCTGTGATGGTATGGGGTTGTGTTAGTGCCAATGGCACTTACACGTCTGTGAAGGCACCATTAATGCCGAAAATGTACATACAGGTTTTGGAGAAACATATGCTGCCATCCAAGCAACGTCTTTTTCATGGACGCCCCTGCTTATTTCAGCAAGACAATGCCAAACCACATTCTGCACGTGTTACAACAGCGTGGCTTCGTAGTAAAAGAGTGCGGGTACGAGACTGGCCTGCCTGCAGTCCAGACCTGTCTCCCATTGAAAATGTGTGGCGCATTATGAAGCGTAAAACACGACAACGGAGACCCCGAACTGTTGGACAACTGAAGCTGTACATCAAACAAGAATGGGAAAGAATTCCACCTACAAAGCTTCAACAATTAGTGTCCTCAGTTCCCAAACGTTTATTGAATGTTGTTAAAAGAAAAGGTGATATAACACAGTGGTAAACATGACCCTGTCCCAGCTTTTTTGGAATGTGTTGCAGCCATAAAATTATAAGTTAATGATTATTTGCTCAAAACAATAAAGTTTATCAGTTGGAACGTTAAATATCTTGTCTTCGTAGTGTATTCAATTAAAAACAGGTTGAACTTGATTTGCAAATCATTGTATTCTGTTTTTATTTATGTTTAACACAGCGTCCCAACTTCATTGGAATTGGGGTTGTAAACAAACAACTATTCACACTCACATTCACACCTATGGACAATTTAGTGTCTTCAATTAATCTACCATGCATGTTTTGGGGATGTGGGAGGAAACCGGAGTACCCGGAGAAAACCCACGCAGGCACAGGGAGAACATGCAAACGCCACACAGGCGAGGCCGGATTTGAACCCGGGTCCTCTGAACTGTGCGGCCACCGTGCCACCTTGTGTAGTACTATCGGAATTAAAATACTCCTTATGTATGATATCTTCGTCTTTATGATGACTTTAAGTTTAAGATCTCTCAGTAAGTCTCCCTTTGCTTATTGTCTTAATATCCTTTCTCAGAACAAATCCTTCAAACTTATCGTTGAATCACACCCATTGCTTGTTGTCAACAGAGCTTTGTTTTTTGGGAAGAATGACATTGATGTAAAAGTGCCATCTTTATTCAAACTCTTAGTAAAAGAGGTAAGTTTGGTTTGGAAAAAAAAATGTTGTGTACAGTTTTCTTTAGCCTGTTTTGTTCTTTAATGATCATTGATGTACTTTCTCTCAAGGTCTTGAACCCGTATTACATCTTCCAGCTCTTCGCTATTATTCTGTGGGGTGTTCAGGAATACTTCAATTATTCTCTGACCATGTTGATTTTATCTTCAATTTTAATAGCTGCCTCTCTGTATTCCATAAGAAAGGTGAGTCAAGTTGAACCATGTTGTTCCTCTTACTGTATAATTTCCCTACAAAATCAAATCTAACGTGTGTAGACATGTAAGGGTTTATGTGTTTGTCGACTGACTTGTGTGTTTATGTCTATGCAACAATTTGCTAAAGTTTTAACATTTTAATTATTTTTTTCACGTAATGGTTATATTCCTCCAAGAATGTTCCCATTACATTTTGGGAGAGCAAACACACACAACAATTGAAATATCAAAATTTAAAACAAGAAAAACTGCTGGTGAAAAATTTTCCAGTGTGAACAGAATTTTCTTTACATCCATCCTGAATATTTAAAGTATTATGTCAAAACAATTTCCATCAAAATGCTGCGTAACAAATTACGTAGTACGATAGACAGATATCTGTGTCAGATATCAGATCAGGTTAGGTTTGTTGTGCTAAAATCAAGATCGAGGTACGGTTTCAACCTGATGCAGAATTGCTTCTCAATATAAAGGAACAACAACATGAGATCAAACAACTAGTTCAGTCATTGATTTTGCTGGTAACCAATGCTTAAACCTTGGCAGTGGTTTCAGTTCTGTTGATGACCCTGATTTGTTTTTAATACTTGAATTCTTTCTCACTACTCTCATTCCAGCATTATGTGAAACTGCATAATTTGGTGGTCGCCCACAGTTTGGTACAAGTTTCAGTGTGCAGAAGAAATAAAGGCATGTGTTACACAAAATCACCTAATTTTCCTATGAAAAAACATCTGTTTGTTTTTAAATACAGTGGTACCTTGACTTTATTAGGGGCCCATTTTTTTGTTGAGTTACTAGCTGTCGCTTGGTTGATTTTTTATTTTTTTTGCTTTGTGTCGCGATTCAAAATTTGAGCTCCGAATGAGCTTCAGATACGCCGGCGCTCGAGTGAAGTGGAAAAAATGGCAGCAACTGAGGTACTGTATTGCCATCGCATGTGGGCAAGGAGAGCCACAGTTGCCGATACACTTTCAGTCGTTTATTGAACGGGACAAATATGTCAAACACACAAATACAATGAGAAAACTCGCAAGGAGCGGCTGTAGGCCATAACTCACGCCCAAAGGCTCATGCAGAATAACCGACTCCTGTTCCGAATGTCACTCACTAGGCCACGCCCGTTAAACACACAAAGACCAAAACCTATTAGGTAATTACACTTTTTAAAACCAGTTAATTACTTTAAATTCTCTTTTATAATGTTTTGTTATGTGGGCTGGAATGTATGAACGGCATGTCAGTTTATTTCAATCGGGAACATTTATTTGATATACGTGAAAATTAAGTTATGAGCTTGGTCATGGAGCAAATTAAACTGGTAAATCAAGGTGCCACTGTTGTAACATTCCCAATAATACGGTCTGCGATGGTGGTCTGAATGATCATCAGTTATTACCAGTGTCCTCTTTTCAAACTTGATCGCAGATGTCGAACAGGTCATGTCGACTGAGCTTGTACCCGGTGATGTCATCACTATTCCAGCCAATGGGATCATCATGCCCTGTGACGCTGTGCTCATCTGTGGCACCTGCATTGTCAACGAGAGCATCTTGACAGGTTGACAGATGGTTACTCTGGTTGTATATAAATTGTTCAGGGCGGCCTTGTATGTATTCTCACCTTTGATCACCTCCTTACAGATGCAGGCTGTGAACATTGTACCTGAGCTGGGCCTTCAGTTGGGATTTACCCGACCAAATCCAACTATTAATACCACCACTTGCATGTCGCATTTATATAACTATCAATACTATACAAAAACATAATATAAGAGTAAGCAATGCTGCCTTGTGCAGCAGTTTACAATCAACATTTATTGAATAACATAAAACAATTACATATATATATATATATATATATATATATATATATATATATATATATATATATATATAAAATTTAGCAAAAACAAATAAAATACTTAATATTTCCCAGATGTGTGCAGATCACGATAAGCATATTTTGCGAGTCAAAGTTGGCTCGAACAGTTTTGCTCTGACCAACCAATCAGAGGATGGAAAAGTGTTGACGTTATTGTGGGCCAGCTAGCTGAATTTAAAATTTGATGAGTTAAAGAAATAGTCCCTTTGCAAGTACTCAACTCAGCTTTATTTTTAGAGAACTTGTACAGAGCACTGTGTAGTAGTCTAAAATCGATTTAATTGAAGGCATTTTGGGGAAATAATTTACGATTTACGTTCACTACAAATGAATGAAGTAATTTCTTCGAGAGGCTTGTGTGGTTCCACAGCTGTTCTGTCTTGATTGGATGCTTGATGGTTTTTGGATGTGTTGATTTAGTTAGTTAAACATTACAATAAGTGCTCAATAAATTGCTACAAACAAAAAAACAAGAACATTTGACTTCAAATTTCAGACACCCCTGGACCCCAATGGTTGTTTATTGTATGTCTGTCTTGTTTTCCAGGAGAGAGTGTACCTGTTACTAAGACCAGTTTGCCAAGTTCAGGCGATGACGCAGAGAGGATCTACAATACAGAGGAACACAAGCGACACACCCTCTTCTGCGGCTCACATGTTATCCAAAGCCATTACTATGCTGGCGTGCTGGCGAAGGTGGTCGTGGTCAGAACAGGTGAGGACGAGAGTTGCAAAGAGGTTTTTTTTTCTGGAAAATGTCGGATAACTTTCCATTGTAAATTAAGCTGTGGAATTTTTTAATTTCCAAATCGGAAAGTATGGGAATTTCTAGGCCTTTATGGGAATTAACTGGTAATTGAGAGTAATTTGATGGGAAAGTATCACATTCAAGCTTATACAGGTATATTTTGGTTTGTCATCAGCAGACAGCCATGCAAAATAGATAGGGCCCCTTGAAGACATTACAATACCACAAAGGGGACTTTGCAGTGTGAAATCTGCGAGCAAGATTTGAACGTCGCCTGATTTTACAAATCTCCCCCCCAACCCTAAGTCCCTGACGGAATCCACACCCCTCAATAATGTGCACTTGCGTGATTCTGAAATTCACAGGGAACGCATTTCCAGCTTCAACAAAATAGCAGCGCTCGTAATACTAAACTAGCATTAGCATTGCAAATAAGCCAACATTAGCCATGGCAGCTACGTTGGTAGCAATACGTTTTTGTAAAGCCTAACACTATATGTTAGTTTGAAGTTATATTTTTGGGAACGTGAAATCAATTAAAATCCCAAAAGAGATATTACTGTTATAATTGTAGTGTTCCTCAATGAGAATATAAAGTGTTATTTC
This sequence comes from Phyllopteryx taeniolatus, assembly GCF_024500385.1. Classification (NCBI taxonomy): domain Eukaryota; kingdom Metazoa; phylum Chordata; class Actinopteri; order Syngnathiformes; family Syngnathidae; genus Phyllopteryx; species Phyllopteryx taeniolatus. Next base: position 4,226,298 of record NC_084515.1, on the reverse strand, counting down.
CTGTCCCGCATTGTGTGATCATTTTTCAATGAAACACACTTGACAAAAAAAAACAAAAGAGGTGATAAAGTTACCAGTCGAGCAGGAATGCTTCGCTTTTGAATCCTCTCAGCTGCCTCCTATGTTCACCTTATTTTCATTTTTATTTTTATTTTCCGGAGGTGGATATCCTGCCATAGTTTCAGCAAAGCTCTTGAACACCAAGGTAACCGGTCAACTTGTACAGCAAAGTATCTGAAGCTTGCTAATATCTGAAAATTTGGCTCTCAACAAAAAAGGAAAAGAATCATCTAAGCAACATCTCATAACTCAAAACTCTTTTTTTTTTTTTCAGTTAGCATTATGCAAAAATATATTTCCTCAATTATATATATGTTCCCTATTAAGACCCAAATTTCAATGTTATAAATTCCTGGTTTATTAATTTCCATTAATTCCCAATGAAGGTTTCCAACTTTGAAATTGTTTTCGAATTTTGCAACCCTAATGATGATGCTGAGATACTGCTTTGCTTTACTCATCCGAATAGATTTATTGTCATTGACGATCCCACAGGCTTCAGTACAGAAAAAGGCCAGCTTGTGCGCTCCATCCTTCACCCTAAACCCACCAACTTCAAACTGCACCGTGATGCTACGCAGAGCCTGATGTGCTTGGGGGTGTTGGCATTTCTTGGTTTCATCTACACCATCGTTGTTGATGTCGTATTGGGGGTATCACTTCTCAAATAGCTCTTTTCACCTTTATGACATATATACAGTAATTCCAGGTGGCAGAAGCCTTAGCAGTTGACCAAGGCAGCGCGATTGAGAAAACAGGGTAACTATAATTATAATAAAATATCTAAATAAAAAAAGAATAAACTTGATGGTGTTTCCTCACCTGGATGCTCTGTACTCAGCCTCAGGTTAAAAGGTCATTACGGTATTACTTTTAACCTGTGTGTGTGTGTGTTTCAGTCGAATTGTCAGTCAAAAAGAACGAAGATGTTATTGTGAGGTAAATAGACATGGTAGAAGTTCAGATATAGGTAGATCACAAGGGATTGGCTAATTAATTGAGTTCCTTGGTTAATTGGCAGAGTCATGCTCTTTTGTCGGTGAAATGGTTAGCGTGTGTTAGCTCTGATGTTAGCTAGCAGGATGCTGTCAATTATGTTTTGTTCAATTCACAACAACAACCAGACCAATCATTTTCTCCATATCTGTGAGAAAATGTTTTCCATAAACCCATTCATGGATGTTTGGTTCACAGACTGTCCCTTTGGAAGCGGTGACTCCACTACCTTAAATTTTGAGGCTATATCCGTTGGTGCAACCCCAAAGACAACAGATTTTTGTCTTCATTTCAGTTCTTGTCAGCGGTGGTTAGTCACTTGTCTGCCACCTGGAAGTATCCTGGCGCCTATTATTTACAAATATTATGAAATTGTCTCCACATTTCATGAAATATGTGTGATATTGGTGGTCCCTTTTTGCAGGTTCCTATTACGAACCTCATCTTCGACGCTCTGAACATCGTTGTTATTGCTGTACCTCCGATCTTACCCATGGCCTTGACGGCTGGTCTGATGCACGCACAGCGGCGCATGAAGCGAGTTGGCATTTTTTGTATCAGTCCCCAAAGGATTAACATTTCCGGTCAGCTGAACCTGGTCTGCTTTGACAAGGTGGGTCGAATCCACAGCTTCCATTTCATTACATTCACTCTATGTACACTCGTAGCGGCTTTCAGGTCGATCCTGAAATCTCACCCAAAAGTCCAATATCCGTAACTTTTTGTGAGTAGCCTACTGTAGTTTAGTATATTGGTGTAGATTCTCATGCATCCAGGTAACAGTAATCTGCTAAAGTTCAATCGAAGCAACTGGATTCTTTTTGGCTGGTGGCAAAATGGCTCCTTACCAGCCACATTTCCCATGGAATGAAACAATCTTAAGGAACAACAACAACAACAAGTCCCAGGCACACACACACCAGGGACACACTTTAAATAGGAGGACTCCTAATCTAAAATTTAAGGCTAAAGAAGCCTTTTGGATAGAAGGTGAAAAGTCTTCAACAATCAAGATTCGAGAACTTTTCCGGATTCTCTCGAAATAGCAGCATGTAACCTGTATGTCCTCATCTCTGATTTTATGACATCATCAGATCGTCAGCAACGACAGACATGATCCTTTCTAAAGGTTTTTTTATCTGACAACACACAGATTTGGGAGAAGCCTGTCAGAGAGAGCAGATGGTGACTTATGTGTGAAGTTATAATTGAAGACCACAGCATCAGTGCATTTTTGTCTTTTGGACTGACAAACGGATTTTACTAGTCAGAGCTTCTGATCATCTAACCCTTTAAATACGTATCTGATATTTTCTTATCGTAATAGGAATAGGGTGTTGCCTGTTGATTGAGCTAAACTACTCAAATGAGCTTTTTTATGTCTAATTAATGCGTGTCAACCTAATTTGCATACCTTACTGTCAATATTTACTAGACTGGCACGCTCACTGGAGACTATTTGGACCTATGGTGTATTCAAAGAGCTGAAGATGGCATGTAAGTAATTTAACCTTTTAGTTTCAAGCTTCTGGGTCCTCCTTAACATGGATCACTTAAAGTCTGTATTATTACGATGACAACGACTGGTGCATCTCTTGTTGTCTTATATATATATCAATCTATCCAGCTATCAACAATACTGTATGATCTAGTGCAATAGCGAAAGGTAAATCAGCTTGAGGGACTTAAAGTTGTGATGTTCAATTTTCATTTATATGCAGTTAGATAATTTGACTGTCGGCAGTCATGATGACAAACCTGACAATTTTCTGAGAAATACATTTTATTTAATAACTATTTCGTGAGGAACGGTGGACGACTGGTTAGAGCATCTGCCTCACAGTTCTGAGTTCCGCCTGTGTGGAGTTTGCATGTTCTCCCTGTGCCTGCGTGGGGTTTCTCCGGGCACTTCCACACAGGCGGGGCCGGGGATAGAACCCCGGTCCTCAGATCTGTGAGGTCTGAGGTTCCGCCTGTGTGCTCGGGACCTGCTTTGTTTGGATAAGTCACAAGAGTTGACGAGACCAGAAAAGCTACTCTTGTTTACATTTAGACGACAAAAACAACAGCTCTCATGTATTGTAGTATTTGTCTGGCACTGTCTTCCCATTTATAACTTAAGAAAATTAAAATTAAATTAAATTAAATTGCAATGTTGTAGTTTTGGCTGTGCATACACACACACACACGCTAATACCAGAATTTGCACACTCACATTTTATTTTGTTATTTTTATTTTATTGATGTTCATGCTGTGGTTAAAAAAAGCAGAAGATACTCACTATTTACTCAGTACTTGAGTAATCATCACTGAGTATTTTTTACTCTTATTCAAGTAATTTTTTGGAGGACTACTTTTTACTTTTACTTGAGATTATTGTCAAGTAACAATACTCTTACTTGAGTACAATGTTTGGCTACTCTACCTACCTCTGGAGTGGACATTCTGTATTGTCACTGTTACGTTTAAGCAACATTCTTTCACATCAGATCAGCCAGTGTCGTATTTGTTGCACTGGTCTTTTGTATTTTCGTGTTGTGGTGTTGCAGGTCGTTGCCCTGGTTGTGGTCCCAGCGGAACCGCGAAGCACATGTAACATCGGCGACAAGAGTTGATCCGCTAGTACATCTTGTATTAATTCGGAAACGCAGCTACAAATATCTAATTAGTTTACAGATGTTAATGTTAAATGTATTACGCGATGGAGCGATGTTAGGGATGATGTCACAACACAGAATGAACTAACTTCAAATTCAGAAATGGACAATAAAAACACAAAAATGTTGTACTTAATATTTTCCTGGAGGATGCATTCTGGATTAGTCTTTGAAGTTGGTAATAGTGAAAAATGAAGTGAAACAGACAATGATTTTAGTCAATTCTTTTCCAGAATGAGAGTGCTTAAAGAGGAGGATGTGGCATGTGGCACAGCTTGTAGCAGGCATCATGTGCAAGTGGAGATGGGCCTGGCTCAATTTGGAGGCCAGAACAAAAAAAGCAAAGAAATGAAGCAAATTTAATTTTAATCTTAAATTTGTACATCAACATGTACTTGAGCAGTGTAAATATGTTTTTCTGCATGAAGAATTCTTATTATTTTTTTGCCTTATTCTACTCTTCAGAGTCTTCCAGATTGCTTAATTTTATCTTAAAACATTTTCTGCGTGTCACGTTTTTCATGCCTTTGGTGTTTGCATGTCTGTTTAGTAATCATTTCAAACTGCTCTAAACTGCTAAAGGACTCTGGATCATTTGCACAATTGTCATTGTATCAGCATTACCACATTACTGGTAACCTTTCATTGCTCAGTGACTCTTCTTTGTATGTTTGTATTTTTTTACGTCTCAAAAGTTTTTTTTGTCAAAATGGCTGTCTGTTGTCGTACTACAGCGGCTCCAACTACTGGAGACAAATTCCTTGTGTGTTTTTGACGTACTTGGCAATTAACGATTATTCTGATTCTGATTAATACAGTAGAATTGTTCTCGAGCTATTTTCAACTATTTAAATTGGTTAATAAGGCATAAAAGTAATAGACGGCGTCATAGTAGACCAATAGTATTGATTTGTGAAAGTAATACGAAGTTGACCATATTTGGACATTCAAGGTTTCTGGCGGACAGCGACCTATGCAGAGAGGATATCCATCTATCCATTTTCTGAGCCGCTTCTCCTCACTAGGGTCGCGGGCGTGCTGGAGCCTATCCCAGCTGTCATCGGGCAGGAGGCGGAGTACACCCTGAACTGGTTGCCAGCCAATCGCAGGGCACATACAAACAAACAACCATTCGCTCTCACAGTCACACCGACGGGCAATTTCGAGTCTCCAATTAATGCATGTTTTTGGGATGTGGGAGGAAACCGGAGTGCCCGGAGAAAACCCACGCAGCACAGGGAGGACATGCAAACTCCATACAGGCGGGGCCGGGGATTGAACCCGGGTCCTCAGAACTGTGAGGCTGACGATCTAACCAATCGTCCACCGTGCCGCCTGCAGAGAGGATATAATAATAATAAAATGTTATATGGCAATTCTAGCTTTACTAATGACTAAGTGCATCGTTTTGCTTGTCAGATTACTGGATCTCAATGAAGTTTGGGTGTTTCATAGTACGGTCAAAGTCAACTAGAACGAGTGTGTCCTTTATTTCATTCTTGAAAAAGAAATTCATATTTCTTACATGATGTCATTAATAACCACTATACACTGCAACCTTCAATAAATGTATTGTGATTGTGATTTTATTCACTTGGTATCTCAAAATCTGTCTATTTGGTGGGTAATTTCTTTCTTGTCACACCCAGTTTTTTAGCTCCAGCCGCTGAGGTATCTCAAAAGACTTGTTTTGCCGCCTGCATGGCTACTTGCCATTCCTTGATCACCATAGAAGGCAAACTCTGTGGAGACCCTTTAGACGTCAAGGTGTTCAGCGCCACTGGCTCGGTAAGGAGCACTGAATGTTTAAAGTGTGTTTCCCTTCCCGTGAGACTGCTGTCACAATGGCTACATTATACAAGAAAACAGTAGGATTAATTTTTTTAAAGGAAACATACAGCGGCTCAAATAAGTATTTAACACGTCGCCATTTTTCTCACTAAATATATTTCCAAAGGTGCTATTGACATGAAATTTTCACCAGATGTTGGGAACAACCCAAGTAATCCATACATGCAAAGAAAGTAGAACAACTAAGATCAGAAATTAAGTTGTGTGTAATAATGTGAAAAGACACAGGGAAAAAGTATTGAACACCTGAAGAAAGGGAGGTGCAAAAAGGCATGGAAAGCCAAGACAAGACCTAAAATCTATCAATAATCAAAGCGCAATCCAGCCCCTTGTCAGTGCAAATGAATATCAGCTGGTTGATGAATTGATGGCCTACAAAAAAGTCTCATTGCCAAGGTGTGAGTCAAGACACATCCCATGATGGCAAAGTGCAAAGAGCAGTCTCAAGACCATCGCAAATTGTTGCAAAACATAACGATGGTATTAGAGGCGCATATCTAAGCCTCTGAATGTTCCAGTGAGCACAGATAGGGCCATAATACTTAAGTGGAAAGCCAATCATACCATCATAAATTTGCCTTGATCAGGTGTTCCTTGCAAGATTTCTGACAGAGGAGTGCAAAGAATAATCAGAAGAGTTGTCCAAGAGCCAAGGACCACCTGTGGAAGCTTAAAAAAGACCTCGAATTAATAGGTAATGTCACTAGGAAAACAGTGAGTAATGCACTCCGCCTGTATGCACGCTCACCACACAAGAAGCAAAAGCATGTTAAAGCTTATTTAAAGTTTGCTGAACAACATTTGGACAAGCCTGTTAAATACTGGGAGGATATAGTCTGGTCTGATGAGAGCAAAATTGAACTCTAAATTGTCCGTAGGCATGAATGTCAGTGTGAATGGTTGTTTTTTAAAATGTGCCCCGTGATTGGATGGCAACCAGTTCAGGGTGTACCCCGCCTCCTGCCCCCAGTTAGCTGGGATTGGATCCAGCACGCCCGCGACCCTAGTGAGGATAAGCGGTGTAGAAAATGGATGGATGGATGCCATAATGCACACCATGTTTGGAGGAAAAATGGCACTCCACTTCACCCTAAAAACACCATACCAACACTGAAGTTTGGAAGTGGGAACATGATGATGTGGGGCTGCTTTTCAGCAAATGGTACTGGTAAACTTCACATTATTGAAGGAAGGATGAATGGGCAAATGTACCGAGACTTTCTTGACAACAATCTGCTGCCATCTACGGGGATTATGAAAATGAAACGAGTGTGGAGATTTCATCAGGATAATGATCCAAAACTTACTGGCAAGGAAACTCTCAATTGGTTTCAAAGAAAAAAAATAAAGCTGCTTGAATGGCCTAGCCAATCACCTGACTTGAATCCAATCAAAAATCTATGGAAAGAACTGAAACTCGAGGTCCATGAAAGAAGCCCACGGAATGTTTAAGATTTGAAGACTACATGTGTGGAGGACTTGGGCAAAATCACACCAGAGCAATTCAAGCGACTAGTTTCTGCATACAGCAGGCGACTTGAACCAGGCGACTTGAACCTGTGATTGCAAACAAAGGCTTTTGTATAAAGTATTAAATAAATACCAGTTGGCGTATTCAATACTTTTTCCCTGTCATTTCACATTGTTACACATAGTGTAACTTAATTTCTGATCTTATTTGTTCTACTTTCTTTGTATGTATGGATTACTTGGGTTGTTCCCAACATCTGGTGACATTTTCATGTCAATAGCACATTTGGAAATATATTTAGTGAGAAAAAAAGTGACGTGTTAAATACTTATTTCAGCCACTGTACAACTGTCCAATTTTTGCTTTCAGGAACATTTTAGGAAACAGGCAGCTCACCAAAATTTGACATGGCTGTGTAGTTTTTATACTTGATAGAAAGTCTAGCAATGCAAACCCCCAAACTCGCAATTCAAAACTCAGTTTTCTGAGTTATCATCATATATTTTGTTTTGTTCAGATTCTTGAGGAGGCAACTGAATACCACACTGCACTTTACAATGCCAGAATTTCCACTGTTGTTCAATTTCCAGATCAGGTAATCCTTCAAACCAGTATACCGTGCTGTGTATTTTTTTTATTCATCCTGTATGCAAAACCCCAAAGTCTTTCACTTTTCAGGCTGGTGAGTTTGGCATTGTGCACCAGTTCCCCTTCTCCTCGGCGCTGCAGAGGATGAGTGTGGTAGCCCGGCAGCTAGGACAAAATCACTTTGACATCTACCTGAAAGGAGCACCAGAGACTGTGGCTAACCTCTGCAAACCACACACAGGTCAGACATGTGTCCATTGACATCTTAAGTAGTATATTATTTCCATAGTTTGTCAAATGGGTTGCATTTTGAGTACCTTCAATCACTTTAATTGCCAATACAGTGTTACCTTGACTTACGAGGGCTCCAACATTTTTTGTTTTTTGACTTACGATTCGTCTTTACAAATGACAGACTGACTTATTGCGCTTCTGTTTGTCTCCACAGTCCCACAGAGTTTCACAGAGACTCTGGAGACTTATACCAGGCAGGGGTTCAGGGTTATTGCCCTGGCACATCGCCAACTGCAGTCTGAACTCTCCCTGCCTGAAGCCCAGAGCCTCTGCCGGTAGGCATTAATCCAAATGCAGAATTATTACACAATTATAAAATTTCCCACCAGTGATGTGCAGACTATTCCTGATCGAAAACTATTCGTCAACGGGAGGGTTGCGGTGTCCGGTGCAGACAGTTTACTATTCATCATTGGGAGCAGGGGAGGTGGTGGATTAACTTTGAAGACACATGCAGATGGCGAGTTGAAAATCAACACCACCACCCGACTCTGGAGTGCGCATTTTACGATGGATAGTTTTGTAAATTTTAACCAGAGACAACATGGCTTCGTGGGTAATTTGATCCAAGTCAGTCCATTGCTTTTTTTTTATTCACTAGTGTCAAATATCATTAAACAAGTATATATAATGTATAAGTACTGAAATAAATGGACTTTTCTACCATATTCTAATTTATTGACATGTACCTGTAACTAAACTGCTACAACATTCCTGGGAAATCGCAATGTCCGATCACTGATGAGCAATTCGTAGAACAAGCCCACGGGCTACTCCTGTGGTCCCGTGGGCACCATGTTGTTGAGCCCCTGTTGAGGTAGTAGAGATACAGCAGCTATATAGATAATTTATTTTGAATACAAACATGAGATACAGGTATAGTATATAGGGTTGACTTTTGTCTGTTTTACATTGGTGTGTGTGTGTGTACGTGCGTGGGTGTGTGGGTGCTTGGTCTAACCAGAGAGCAGATAGAGACCAACATGGACTTCCTTGGTTTGATCATCATGCAGAACAAAATCAAAGAAGAGACTGCTGGCGTGTTGCTTGAGTTACGACAGGCGAACATTCGAACTTTGATGGTTACAGGTAAAAAGGTTTTTGATACCTTGTCATGTCATGAATGTTTCACGTTCACATAGTTTGTTGTTCTTTGCCATCACTTTTGTTTACTGTTAGGTGACAACATGTTGACAGCAATATCGGTGGCTCACGGCTGTGGAATGATTCAAGTACGTGAGAAAGTCATAATTGCCGATGCTGTGCCTCCTAATGATCAAAACCCCGCTAGTATCACATGGCGCTACTCTGAGAACATTGATCTGGAAAATAATCAGGTAAGACAGAGAATGTCATGTAAAAAATATAATTATCTTTGACTTACTGATGGAGACATGGGAACATTTTCCAAAATGGGTAGAGTATCAGGAAAACAACATAAAACATAAAAAGCACAATAAAAAAAGGTTATAATTGTATTTCTGTTGGATCGAAGGAAACAAGTGTTTGAACCTTACCCAATCATCAAGATTTCAGGCTAGCACAAACCCGTTATGTAACATGGAGGCACACAGATTCGCTTAATTTAATGCAGCTCCTATACGGGGCTTCCCTTGATGGTCTTAAAAAAATTACAGAGTACAAACCTGTCTATAGTTTGCAAATGAACACGTTAATAATGTAGAGCAGATCTTTCTTTTACATAAAGGAATATTTTGTTAGACCGGCATAGAGACAAATAAAAACAAGTGACTAAAAACACATCTCACCATTATGCTAAATGTGATTGTTGTAATTAGTGGGAGCCCTGTGGTTGTTTCCCTTCAATGAGCTGGTCCCATCTTGGGGTAATGGGAGAAAATAAGACCCGAAGTATGTTGGGTCTGCCGCATACCGACCGATGGAGGTGAAACTGACCGAACTGTTGTAGAGCGTGTGGGGTTTGGCGACTAGATTTCATGATTGGCCCGACCGTCTGCCATTGGGTTTGCTGTGATTCAAAATGTGAAAATTCCACATGGAGAAAGATTTTTGTATTATAATAATATATATATTTATATAGGCGGCACGGTGGACGACTGGTTAGAGCGTCAGCCTCACAGTTCTGAGGACCCGGGTTCGATCCCCGGTCCTGCCTGTGTGGAGTTTGCATGTTCTCCCCGTGCCTGTGTGGGTTTTCTCCGGGCACTCCGGTTTCCTCCCACATCCCAAAAACATGCATTAATTGGAGACTCTAAATTGCCCGTAGGTGTGAATGTGAGTGCGAAATGTTGTTTGTTTGTATGTGCCCTGCGATTGGCTGGCAACCAGTTCAGGGTGTACCACGCCTCCTGCCCGATGACAGCTGGGATAGGCTCCAGCACGCCCGCGACCCTAGTGAGGAGAAGCGGCTCAGAAAATGGATGGATGGATGGATATATTTATATAATAATATAATAATCTATAATATATTTCCCTTTCACGTTTAAAAAGTTTCCTGTAAACACAGAATCATTTCAAGAAATGTGCGTGTCCACCCGAAGACACTGAAACGCTGTAGTATATATGCCAGTCCCGAAGTGGCGCTGTATCGCTGCTAGGGTTGGGCATCGTTTGAATTAGAATTATTCCGGTCCCTATTCCGGTTCCTTATTTAGATGCCGGTTCCAAACAATTCTCGATTCCGATTCTTTTAGGGGGCTGGGTCCAAAGGTTTGCATGGTTTAAATTAGACTTTACACCGATCTGATCGGCTTGATCTCTATCGGCCGATAATTAGCATTTTATGTCATAATTCGCCGATCCGATCATTAATAGGCTCCACTCCGCAAAAGACATTTACTCCACATCGCCATCGTGTACAGTATATTTGTATCCAAAAGCTATTTTTAGCCTTGTCGAGTGTCTTTTGTCGTAGTACTGTAAATATCTGACCGCAAAAAAGTTATTTAAAAAAAAAAAACATGTCGGGGGTGTGGGACAGACAGCACGTAATGCCCGGATCAGACTACAGACAGACAGATCAGACAAATTTGGTCTTTCACGATTGCACTGTCAGACTACTGCAATAAAATCTTGTATTCCGATATCACCGCGTCCCATCTTTTACGATCACTGGGGTTGATCTTGTCAACTCAAACATGACCGGATTCACTCGTTACCATGGCGACGACAACACCAATGGATCGCGTGTGTATTGTGTTGGTCAAATCAGAACAAAATGGGGGAAAACGTGTGGTGGTGGTGGTCACCGGTGCTTGGGAGATGACGTTCTTTTAAGGATTGCTTGAGGTATGTTCACATACTTTTAATATGATACGGCTCGCAAGCAGGCAACAAAACGTTATATAGCCTAGCAAGCTAGTGCTAGCACTAACGGTTGTACGTAAACATGCTGGCGTTCTGTCGAATCATGCTCGAAAGTTTTGGTGTATGTGAAGTAATTGAATGATTATAAAGTAATTTAATTACAGTTAGTTAGCACCCATTATTTCTGTCATGTTGTAATGTTAGTTTGACCTGACTGATTAGAATACATGACCAGACGAGAGAATACTTTGAAGATACTCAGTATACAGTACACAAGTATATACAGTAAATGAACAAGTCATTTAAATAGACACATTGCTCCATCTTGTGATCGGATCGGTGATTGGTTATTGTTTTTTTAAACTCACTGATCAGTGATGGGCCCCAAAAATCCTGATCGTGTAAGCCTAGTTTAAATAAAGGGTGTCCGAATCATGAACATCCATTTTCTTAGCGGCCCGCAGCGTAGACTAAAATGAACATTTAACACGGGATTCTTGATAACCAGTATCAATATCAAACCTATTAATAAAAAGTCAATTGACTTAATATTTATTATTTGTTTCAGCTAAAGGTTAAATATAGCATCGTTAAAATCGTTAATTGGGACTGTTTTATCATGTCAAATGGTTTATATGTGCAGGCTTTAACTTGACTTCCGGTTTTAAGCTTGTAGCCCTTTATTTTGAAGTGTACGCACTGGAAGTCAGCATTGTCACGATAAGTAACTTCACATGGCACCAGTGATTTATTTTTTATTTTTATTTTTTGCTATACTATAAAAGGTTGATTCCTTTCCTTACCCACCGATGAGGCACAAGTTTAGTGTTTGTGATACAGTGAGACAACGTTTAGGTGACTTTTCCCCCAATTCATTGTGATGTAAAGTTGCTATGGTGAAATTTTAGCTCAATGTTTTTTTCTGTCATTGGCTCTTACGTTGGTTTGAAGACTAAAATAAACACTAAAAACCATCAGTGCAAAAGTGCAACCAACCGTTTACCTTGTTAGCGGTCTCAATGTTGGCATAGACGTATTTTATTGTTTCACTAACCCATTTAACTGAGATTTTACTTCACTGAAGCTCCGCACGGTGTAGGCACTTTTGTTCACTACCACCGCCGTTGGACACAAGTACGTCTTCGTGCGTGTTCTTCGTTGGTTTTTGCACTTCTTCATTGGTTTTCGCTACTTCTTCTTCAGAGTCGGCGGACTAGGCATTGAAATTGGGAACCGAAATCTTTAAATTTGAACGATTCCGGGAGAGCCGGGAAGTTATTCCCAGTTCCAATCCGTTCTCGATTCTCGATGCCCAACCCTAATCGCTGCCACAGGACGTCACCAAAAACAGAGAATAAGAAGCCCTTGCCTTGTAAATAAACATACTAAATACAATGGTGGGGATTGCGAAGGAATCAGAATCAGAATTATCTTATTTCCCAAGTATGTTAAACACACAAAGGAATTTGTATCCGGTAGTTGGAGCTGCTCTAGTAAGACAACAGACAGTCAATTGACAGAGAATACTTTTGAGACATAAGGACATAAAAGACACAGTCACAGAGCAATAAATGGTTACCAGTAATGTTGTAATGCCGTAATTATTTTTTTTATTTTTATTTTTTTGACAATTGTGCAAAAAGATGCACATTCCTCTAGTAATTAGAGCAGTTTGAAATGACGAATAGAACAATAGTCCGGTGCAATGACCATTGTGTTGGACAGCGTGTGGGGCAGCTGTGGCAAAGGATGCTTCCTGAAGTCCACGATCATCTCCACAGTCTTGAGCGTGTTCAGCTCCAGGTTGTGTCGGCCGCACCGCAGCTCCAACCGCTCCACTTCATGTCGATATGCAGACTCGTCATCGTCTTTGATGAAGCCGATGACTCTGGTGTCGTCTGCAAACTTCAGGAGTTTGACAGCCGGGTGCGTTGAGGTGCAGTCGTTTGTGTAGAGAGAGAAGGGAAGCGGAGAGAGGACACAACTTTGGGGCCCCCCATGCTGGTGGTGTGTGTTGATGAGGTGGTGTCCCCCAGCCTCACCTGCTGTGTCCTGCCCGTCAGGAAGCTGTAAATCCACTGGCAGATGGCAGTCGAGATGCTGAGGTGGAGAAGCTTGGAGGAGAGGAGTTTGGGGATCATGGTGTTGAACGCAGAGCTAAAGTCCATGAACAGTATCCTTGCGTAGGTCCCTGCGCCATCGAGGTGTTCTAGGATGAAGTGCAGTCCCATGTTGACTGCATCATCTGCAGAACTGTTTTCTCGGTAGGCAAACTGCAGGGGGTCCAGCAGGGGACCTGTGACGCTTTTAAGGTGGTCCAGCACGAGGCGTTCAAATGACTTCATGACCACAGATGTCAGGGCGACAGGCCTGTAGTCATTCAGACCCGAGATTGTAGGTTTCTTGGCAACTGGGATGATGGTGGAGCATTTGAAACAGAATGGTACTTCGCAGAGTTCCAGAGATCTATTGAAGATCTGTGTGAAGACTGGAGCGAGCTTGCCCGCACAGACTTTGAGGCAGGATGGGGACACAAGGTCTGGGGCTGCTGTTTTGTTGATCTTTTGTTGTTTGAAGATGCATCCCACATCCTGTTCGTGGATGGTCAACGCAGAAGTCAGAGGTGCGATGGTGGTCGGTGGTGTGGCTGGATGGGTGTGGGGTGTGAAAGTGTCCTTTTCAAATCTCCAGTAGAAGGTGTTCAAGTCGTCGGCTAGTCTTTTATTGTTGGTCGCTTGTAATTGGTTAGCGATTGTAATGCATGCTAGACTGATTTGGAGTCGTTAGCAGTAAACTGTTTTTCTAACTTTACTGCATAGTTTCTCTTTGCAATGTTAATTTCTGTAGTCAGCTAGTTTCTAGCGAGATTATACAGGGGTCTATCCCCACTTTGATATAAGCAGGAAAGGATACATTTGTGTGGACTGACGACGAAGTAGAACTACTTCTTTGGAATGAAAGCCCAGATCCAAGGTAAAGAACACCCGACAAATTGATCCACAATTGTGGTGTTATTGTTGGTGGTGTTAGTGTACGGTCACACAAGTTCTGGGAACTATCACATAATCATCTCATGAAGGATACGTGTGTTGTACACACTCAAAGTCAAGAACATCCATCCATCCATTTTCTGAATCGCTTCCCCTCACTAGGGTCGCAGGCGTGCTGGAGCCTATCCCAGCTGTCATCGGGCAGGAGGCGGGGGACACCCTGAACTGGTTGCCAGCCAATCGCAGGGCACATACAAACAAACAACCATTCGCACTCAAAGTCACACCTGCGGGCAATTTTGAGTCTCCAATTAATGCATGTTTTTGGGATGTGGGAGGAAACCGGAGTGCCCGGAGAAAACCCATCCAGGCACGGGGAGAACATGCAAACTTCACACAGGCTTCAAACTTCAAACTTCAAACTTCACGGTCCTCAGAACTGTGAGGCTGATGCTCTAACCAGTCGTCCACCGTGCCGCCGAAGTCAAGAACAGAAATTTCAAATTTTTTAACTCTGGGACTCAGTTAAAAAAAAAAGGATCGTATTTGGGCTGCCAAAACGCCGGTTCCGTGTTGACGTAATGTAGAAACGATAAAAAAAAACAAAAACCTTTGTGGATACACTTAAATTACTTTCCGTGTGGGTCTTAGTCTAGATGTATCTATTCAACATACTTCCTTTTGACAAATTATTATTATTTAAACAGGACTTATGGTAAGCGTAGGGCATTACACTGGTCAACAACATTTATTTATTTTGTCTCAAGATTTTTTTTTAGCTGATTTAGGACAATTTTGATGTGCTAAATCCCGATACCACATTGATTTTGCTCAATCAGGTCAACTTTTAGAACAATGGCCACATGTTTTTGTTTATCCATCCATCCATTTTCTGAGCCGCTTCTCCTCACAAGGGTCGCGGGAGTTCTGGAGCCTATCCCAGCTATCATCGGACAGGAGGCGGGGTACACCCTGAACTGGTCGCCAGCCAATCGCAGGGCACATATAAACTAACAACCATTCACACTCACAGTCTCACCTACGGGCAATTTAGAGTCCTCAATTAACCTACCATGCATGTTTTTGGGATGTGGGAGGAAACCGGAGTGCCCGGAGAAAACTTACGCAGGGACGGGGAGAACATGCAAACTCCACACAGGCGGGGCCGGGGATTGAACCCCGGTCCTCAGAACTGTGAGGTAGACGCTCTAACCAGTTTTCCACTGTGCTGCCTGTTTTTGTTTATATGCAATGAATTTTGAACAATGATGACGTGACATTCAATTTAAAGGTACTTACTTTTATCAGTACTATTCAATTAACAGTAAGCAAAGTGTGTAACGATTGATTAATAAACCGATAACAACTTATCATACAAAACCTGACCTGAACAAGAGAAACTGATGTCACTTTTGGATTCAGCAATGCAAAATTGTCCTAAATCAGTTGAAAAAACATTTTGTAGCCCATATAAAGAGCACAATAACTGCAAATAACGGAGTTTAAGTTGGGGAAAAAAAGTCCCGCTGTGGACAAAATAATAGTAATAATAATAATAATAATTAGTGTTTTATTTTTTTAATGTGTAAATTCTCTTCTTACATTCAGACGACTGAGATCAGCATTGCAGGTGATGGGGTGCACAGTGTGGAGGACCCGGACTATCACTTTGCTGTGAGTGGCCGAGCCTTCGCTATCATCACTGAGCACTTTCCACAACTTTTCCAGAAGGTACCAAGATACATTTTTGTCTCATATAGTTTTCTATGTCCTGGCATGAAAATGACTGGATGTTATACTTTATCTCTCCTCATGGGCGTGCTGAAGCTCCTCCTGAGAGCCACTGTGTTCGCCCGCATGACTCCAGACCAGAAGACTCAGCTGGTGCAAGCTCTGCAGAGCATGGAGTCAGCTTTTTTTAAATTGATTTATTAATGCTGACAAATTGTCTGTTCCTTGTATGACTTTTGTGCATAATATAATCAACTTGTCTCCTTTAATTTGTTTTAACCATGCAGTTACACTGTTGGGATGTGTGGGGATGGTGCGAATGACTGTGGGGTAAGTCGTTACAGTATTTGCAAATCACACATAATATGAATATTATTATTATCCTTTGGGCCCCGCCTAGCTCTACCCTCTCTTGGCGCCCTCCCCCGTCCTTGCTCACGATAGGCGCTTCACATGGGCTCGCTTTGGTGGGCTATGACCATTTTTTGGGATGGCTGCTGGCTCCTGCGTTGGGCCCTGTTGGTGGCTGGGGCCACCAGCCCATGCTCTTTGGGGGTGGTGTTGGGCGTGGGGGGCGGCGGTCCGGTGCCCGTGTCCCACACTTTGGGATTGGTCGGGGGGCGCTTCGGTTGGGCTCAGGACCTCCCTGGGTCCTGGGGGATCGGTGGCGTCCCCCTGGTTGTCTTCCCTGCTGGACGGCTCAGCAACTCCGTACACCAGTTGACTAAAATGAATGTGATATGGTGTTCATTCACTAATACCTAATACCTAGCGGTACAGAAAATGGATGGATGGATGGATCGTCTGATGTCCTAGTGAAAACGTCCATGTCTCTCCCTTCTGTGTCTCTGCATGTGCTTAGCTGTTTGTCAGCATGTTGTGGAGTAAAGTTTTACCAGTTATCTATTCATGCCAGTTTGGGACGCCACTAGACAAGGCAATACAGTACTGAGCAACAGACAGGTTAGGGCACAAATCCTTAGTTTGCAGGAGCTACTGTATGTTTGACATGTAATTATTTATAAACAGCAATGTTCACATGAACACCCTGAGTTCAACACTCAAAAGCTTAGTGGGAAACCTTTTGAAAGAGGCAAGCATGGCCGCTAACATTATTGTTGGCCCATGCTTAGCGCGGGACATACTGGGGGAACATTTTATTTACTTGTGCAGCATATCCGCGGTTCCCTATATGCAAATTAAGCTATTCATGTTTTGTGTGTGTGTGTGTGTGTGTGCGTGTGTGTGTGTGGAATCTAGCCCCAGCTATTCACTGATAAACTAGTCATTGGTTTCAAGGAAGTCTGTTGAAATGATACATCTTGACTGAGAAACTAAGACCTCTGTATGTCAGGGAGGAGCTAAATTTAGCCTGGGTTGTTAATGGAAGTTACGGAGCGTCTTCACTGAATGTGCATGTACACACTCACTTCCAACGCATTTTTTTCAAAATCAAATCATCTGAAAGCTATTTTATTTTTAAGGGTAATGTTGTAAGATGAGTTTGAAATTATATTAAACTATTTTGGAATCAGTTTGTGGTATAATTACAGTTCAAACTATTAATATAGGCAATTATAAAGTGTTACTTTTTCTTTCTTTTTTTTTTTCATTATTTCTGGCAATTATAGCTGTGTTACAATAGGCTTTCAGCACAATCTTTTCAGCGTTTAATCTATGATTCTTTGGTTTCTGGTATAATTATGCATAACTAAATGTTCATACAATATAATTGAGTCAAAATTGAAAAGATATTGTTGTTAGCTATGAAACTGGTGTATTATTCCCATTGTACTGATGATATTTCTTTCTCTTCCAGGCCCTGAAGAAAGCTCACAGTGGGATCTCTCTTTCTGAGCTGGAGGCCTCTGTTGCTTCCCCCTTCACCTCCTCCATCCCAAACATCTCCTGCATTACCAACCTCATCAGGTAGCTTGCAGTTGTACAAGAGGCAGAGATTTTGCCAGTGTTGTTAATTTTTATCCACAGAGAAAATGACATTTCAATTTCATATTCAATTGATAGTGAAAAATGTTATTTTTGAGATTCTGGTGGTTTCCTCACTGTCCACAGGGAAGGCCGTGCTTCTCTTATTACAACTTTCTGCGTGTTCAAATTCATATACCTCTTCAGCCTCATCATGTTCTGCAGCATCATACTGCTCTACTTGGTAACTATTCTGAAATGCTGAGACACTTCCTGACAATTTCCAATTATATTCAAGTATTTTACTCATTAAATGGCAGGGTAGTAGTGGGTGAATTTAAAGGCAGGAAACAGGCAAAGGCATGAGCAGGAACATTATTAAAAAAATCTATCTTATTGGCCAGTTTTATTATTATTTTTTTTTAATGCCACCCCCACCCCAAAAAAATAAAAATAAATAAAATACAGCAATTGACAGCAATCAAATCATCGAGCTAAATACACTAGTGACTAGTGACTTTCGGCTTTTCCCTGTCAGGAGTTGTCATAGCGAGTCACTTACATGATTTGTTTTTACGACAAGATTAATCAAAGAACAAGGCACATCTGGAAGAAAAGAAGCGCTTATTGGTTGAGCAAGAGGAACATGACAAGACCGGTGATACTAATCATGATGAGACACAAGGAGGAGCAGTACCCACAGGAATTATTACAAAAATGCACAACATCAACTGTCCAAACTGGACTGTGACAGGATAATATTAATAATTAATATGACAGTAAAATTGTATTCCATCAGAAAGGTAGCAATTTTTTTTCCTTTAAAAAAATGTAATTGTGACTAGGAAACTTTTATTGATTAATCTTTGAAAATTTGGATAATTTTTGCTAGATCCATAGTGAAAGCCCCTCATTCACTGATATCTCAGTTAACACATGATTAAGTGGAGGTATGTGCTCTCAAATATAGAAACAGAATTAAATAGTAACATTGTAAATTAATATTTAACAAAAAAGCCTGAACAAATTCAATCACAATTATGAAAATACATTCTGAGACATTGTGTGATTACATTAATTACAATCAGATAAGCAGTGAGTCTTATAGATTATGTTCGATGTACATTGTGGGAGGATTCAGTGGCGATTTCGGGCAAGTGCATTATGTGCGTATTGTGTCCTCCTTAGGTTCTCAGCAATTTCGGAGACTGGCAGTACCTCTTAACTGACACTGTGATGCTTTCTGTAGTCATTTTTACAAGTGAGTAATATTAAGTCGTGCACAATAATCACTGAGTTGAATTTCCATTTACTCTTTATGTTGTGGTGTAAGGTGAAATGATACAACTCAGTTTCCTGATCTTGCACCCGATTTTTCAACTGGTTTGTTTTGGTTTGTGGTTTCTTCAGTGAGTTTGAATCCTGCACGGAAGAAGCTGGTGCGACGTGCCCCCCCAACCAGTCTGATGTCCGGGCTGGTGCTCTCCTCAGTTTTGTTTCAGATCCTAAACAGCCTACTCTTTCAGATTTTTACTTTCGTCTTAGTGCAACAACAAAGTTGGTATCAGACTCCTGAGGAAATGTGAGTAGCATCTGATGCCCTATTCAATACAATAATTCCTGATCCCTTCACCCCACCTCTTTAGGCAGTCTTAGTCTGCTTGTTTGGTCCACATCACATTTGGAAAGAAGCGTTTTCACTTGATCAAAATTGTATTATTATACCGTATGTCTATTAAATACTAGTGTATTTAATTGCTCCATTTAACAACTTTTTTAGGGTACAGATATTGTTTTGTTATGGGATAATTTCTATCCATCCATTCATCCATCCATTTATTTTCTGAGCCGCTTCTCCTCACTTGGGTCGCGGGCGTGCTGGAGCCTATCCGCGCTATCATCGGGCAGGATGCGGGGTACACCCTGAACTGGTTGCCAGCCAATCGCAGGGCACATACAAGCAAACAAGCATTCACACCTACAGGCAATTTAGAGTTTTCACTTAACGTGCATGTTTTTGGGATGTGGGAGGAAACCGGAGTGCCCGTAGAAAACCCACACAGGCACGGGGAGAACATGCAAACTCCACACAGGCGGGGCCGGGGATTGAACCTCGGTCCTCAGAACTGTGAGACTGATGCTCTAACCAGTCGTCCACCGTGCCGCAGGATAATTTGCATACTGAAAAAATATTTTGGTTACTACATATAGCTGCATACCAATATTACAGATACACACAATAATAAAGTGCATTACTGTTAATTTAATACCTTCAAAATGAACTACTTTTGTCTAAAAGAAGTTCCTCAACTCACTTCAACATAGTTTCATGGGGCCATGATGCCATGAGATGGCAGCAAAGCACTACTTTTGTCTAAATGATGCTCCACAACTCACAACTCTAGGAGCAGAGTTTCACCAAGATGCCATGTTGAAGTGAAGCTGGGTTCATCCGTGAGTCGCAAATATGGGGGGACGATTTCAAATGAGTGTAACTATCAATGGAACCAGTTCCTGAGCTTATATTTGGAACCTGACTGTATTTTTTTGTTGCACAACTTTTATGGTACAAATAGAATAGGATAACAGTTGAAAAATGGCCATTGGATTACAGTTAGGTCATTTTCAATCGTGGATCTCTAGTTGGTAATGTTGCTAAAATGGAGGTGTACTGTATTTATTAACAAATCTCTCTCCTCTATTGCAGGAAACACAATGAGTCCAGCTTCATTGACGCATACAGCCTCAATCAAACTGAAGCTGAAGGCCTCTATATTATCATCAAGAGCTTTGAAAGCACTTCCCTCTTCTACGTTTCTGCCTTCCAGTATTTGATTGTCGCTGTTGTCTTCTCCAAAGGAAAACCCTTTAGACAACCAAGCTATAAAAACTGTAAGACAGTGTGTATGGAAAAGAAACTGTTGTCAACATAGAATAAGCTTTCATTTGTGACCATTAGTTTTACCATAATTTCTCATGGTTTATTCAAATCACATTAGATTTGAAAATTTGTTAATTTACTTTTTCAAGAGCAGTGTTTCCCAACCTTTATTGTGCCAAGGCAGATATACATTAGAAAAATCTCTTGGCACACCACTTAATGAAAATGCCACAAAAGATATATATACAGAAAATATGATCTTGTCCCAATTTAATCCCCAATCTATTTACTGGGTGTGAAATCTGGGCCTGTTTAGCGGAACACAAATCATTATTCTGTTGTATGAACGGTAACAGGCAGATACATCTTTTAATTGTAACTTTTGCCATCCAGGTTTCGCGGCTTAGTGGTTGGGAATTGCCTTGTTACAGAGGTCATGTTTACCGTGATTTAACTCACCTTTTCTGTGTTTGAAATTACAGGGTCATTTGTGTTGACCTGCACTATTCTCTATGCTTTCTTCCTGTTCATCATGCTGTATCCCATTCCTGCTGTAGACGAGTTGATGGAGGTAAACCTTGTTTTCATGTATCTATTAACCGACTGACTCTACTCACCCACCTACCCACCAGTCAGTGGTGGGCTGTAGATTTGGTACCTGGACCTTTAGTGGGAACTCACTTGACTTAATTCACCAATTAATACCACCACTATCACGTTGGAATTATAGGAACCATCTATAGTAACCTAATTGGCTATGACCTATGGGGTTCCCCTAAGGGTAAATCCTGAGATCTTTATTGTACAACACGATGTCTAGTTTTTCTGGAAAAGTCTTCTTTGAAAATTAATGTTTAAGTATGTTAAAAACCAAGCCAGTTTCTCCTCCTCCATCAGCCGTTGTAGGCATAACAAATTCAAATGCATTAACGCGTCAAGATCGCTACAGAGATGTTTTGCTTGTCAAACTTGGCTGTAGGAGTTTTGCTTTGACCAATCAACCAGAGGGTGGAAAAATGCTGACGTTATTGTGAGAAAGATTTGAAATCGCATTGCTAATATAGTTTAAATTACATGAGCCAGCACTACTGATTTTGAAGTCCCTGGGCAGATTAGCTTGGCATGGCAACACATCGAGGCTGAAACCTGATTAAACAGTAAATCCAACATACACATACTGCAAGTAGTGCAGCCAAGAAAAATGCTATGAAATGAAGAGAATAGACTGTTGGGAATAAATTACAACAGTTTCATGGAAACAATGTTAGAATTTAGGTTGTAAATGTAGGCCATTGATGCCTACCACGGATACAAGTATAATGCTGTGGTAAAGTAGTCTTCAGGGAGACGTCACTACACTAGTGATTGGCAGAAATTGTATATGTGATTCCTTCTCTGCCATTCTGTTTCTCTTCTCCCCTCAGTTTGCAACCATTCCCTATGACTGGCGCATTACGCTGCTGATCATTATTTTGGCACATGCTGTTCTGTCTCTTATACTGGAGGTACGTTCACAGTCTCACATCTCCCTCTGAATGATTTATCTAGAATTGTATTTAGAAATATTAATTTGTATTCTCTCTGCACAGTGATTGTTCAATCAGTATTTCATACATTTTAACCAATTGTGTCAAATGTTCAAGTACTCTTGATTGTGCATGTGTGGGTCTGCAGTTCAATCAAATGTGATGTGATGTGATTCCCGCAAAATATTTCCTAGAATTTGATCCTTGACACTTTGTGGAAGTTTGTTCCAACCAATACGGGTGTAAAGTGGACCACCACATCCCAAACTGCTAACACAACACAGGTTGGCAGGATTTTGATTTGATCATCATGCTCACTCCTACTCTTGCATCCATGCTTTGCTCTGGTCTCTGATTTTACACATACAGTCATTGCATAAGGTACACTTACTGACACTTTTAAATTACAATGTACCTTTACATAACAAGAAT
This sequence comes from Phyllopteryx taeniolatus, assembly GCF_024500385.1. Lineage (NCBI taxonomy): Eukaryota > Metazoa > Chordata > Actinopteri > Syngnathiformes > Syngnathidae > Phyllopteryx > Phyllopteryx taeniolatus. Next base: position 4,203,606 of record NC_084515.1, on the reverse strand, counting down.
GGTCACTGATAAAGAGGTGTTTATTGGCATACAAAGTTACATGACATTTTAGGTCAGAAATTCCAAGTAAAATGCCAAACATCCAAGCGCATAGGGAGTGTTAATTTGTACGGACTCCTAAAAAGTTCAACGAGAAGAGGACAACTCCACCCTCTTCTGTAAAGTCAGGATTATGAAAACATAATCGTTTCTTTTTAGGTGAATGTGATGTAATAATAATTTAATGGCTACTACAGTATATAGACAAATAAGAAAGTAGCACGCTCAAAGCAAAAAGGAAAATATTATTTTGGAACACAAATGCTCTGTTAAACAAACTATTTTTTTTAATTTATTTTGTAAATGTACCATAACCAACTGGCGTACTGTATGTCCGGTAAGATACATTGTTTTTTCCCCGCACTGCCACACTTTTGAGGTTCAACATTTTATTCATTACTGTGGTTGTAATTTGCAATTATGTATTTTTCTCCCGCTCATGTACTATACCCAGTTAAGGTAGCCAAAATATTAGAAAAGGAAAATGTTAATTTTTGTAAATGTTAAAATGTTATATTATTTTGGAACACAAATGCTCTGTTAAACAAACTAGTTTTTCTGATTTGTTTTGTAAATGTACCATAACCAACTGGCGTGTCATATCTCCGGTAAGATACATTGTCGTCGTCCCCACCCCACACACTGTTGAAGTTTAACATTTTATTCATTGCGGTAGTAGTAATTTGCAGTTATGTGTTTCCCCCCCTGATTATTTCAGCTGTTAAATTCATAAAGTGAAACTCGAACAGATTTATTAAACAGGAAAATACTTTTCAGAATACCAATTCCTACCTAACTTCTAAATAAAAAATTATCTGGATTTTTAAAAAAAAATGTAATATTCTAGTTACTTAACGTGGTGAATTAGGTGGTTTCCTTAGCTATAAGATCTCTTTAAAATAATTTAAAAAAAATGGATAAATGTTTTACTCTGTGTGTAGTGAATCTTAAAATATTTGTTTCACTAAATAATCAGGTTTTTCCACAATACTCAAATTTATTTCGACGAACCTTTGATGCCTCTCAGTATGAAAATGCTATACTATTGCAAATTACAGACACAATAATACAGCTATTGTAAATCGTTTTGACAGTGTCAGCCTAAACTGGATTATAGTCTTGAAAGGCAAAATTGTGGCTACAGTTCATGTACTTGATCTCACCAGTGTGCAGGTGTACCTAACTTTAAATTATTCATATGATTAAAAAAATAAGAGGCTAGTGTCTGATATTGCAAGTGTAAAGACTTACTGACACAATGTTTTTGTTCTGCCTTCATCCTGAACCTGATCTCAGATGGTGAATGACTGTTGGGGCTCGGCCTTCCTCTCCAGGATCTTCTTCCGTAAAAACCGGACCCCGAAGACGAAATACAAGTGTCTGACTCTGAAGCTGCAGGAGGAGGTTGACTGGCCTCCTGTACCTTCCGCTATCAGCTATGCCAGCAGTCCTCAGTACCACATATCTGTCCCATTTTGACACTAATAATCATGATAGTGGCCTCCCATTTTGTAGAAGCCGTGTCTCATCTGGTGCTTCGTTCACTTGAACAAACAAATGATGGATGGATGGATGGATGGATCGATGGAAGGATGGAAGTATGAATGGTTATTTATCCCCATGGGGAAATTCATGCCTTCCCCTGTCCTAAATATATAACAGATGGTTGCCTCTAGGTTGCAACAGAGAGACTGGAAGAGTCACAGAAAGGCGTAGAAGTGGATGTCCATGGAAATGGATTGTTCCCTTGCTGGATCGATCACCTAATGTGAATTTTGTCATTGAGCTGATTGTATGTGAGAGAGAGAACAGCAAGTTGGACAAAAAATATTGAAACATTTTACAGTTCCAATTAGGTTAAACTCTAAAGGGGCATTTTAGGTTGATCCGGAAATTTCACCCAGAAGCCGAATATGACTGACTTTTTGTGAGTGTCCAATCTGCAGTTAGATAATCTGGAGAAAGCACTGCATGTAAGCGGCAGGGCCGAAAACCAACATTGAATGCATTGAATGCACACTTTGTTGGAAAATACTTTCACATCTATGGGGTTAAGCGGGTTTGTTTTAGTTGTATTCATGCTTTTATTTGTGATAACAAGATGAATTAGACCCTCCACCTCCATTACGACCCAAGGTTGTCATTTTGTTGGGTTTCATTTTTTGTTGTAATGTTATGTTGTTGATGAGAAGTGTTCGGTGTGAAACAAACAAGTAAACTCAAGAAACTAAACAAAACACTGCATTTAAGAGTTATGTGCCTGAATGGCTGAATATCCCTTGTTTGATGTTACGGCTTGTAGAATGTTTCATGACCAATATGTTGACTACTACCAGCCTAATAAACAGCAGCTTCTGATGTTAAAAATGTCTAATCTGAAAAAACACATACAGATAAGGTTTTTTTTTTCAATCGTTATCATGAGCTAATTTAGCATTTTTGTTTTATGTTTTTTTTTTTTTTTTTGCTGCACTCATGCAAGACCTGTTTTCAGTTCAGTCCTGATTTTCCTGTCAGCAAAATCTGTGTCCATTGATTTGTTTTACCAAGCACTATGCAAGTTAATAAAAGAGGGAAATTTTGTGTCCAGAAAGTTTTTTTTTTCTTCCCCTCAATATGCCAGGTTATAAAAACTGGTATCGTAGATAACTCAAAATAAAAAATCCCTTTTACTTGAGGACATTTCAGTCTGTACTTTTTTACTTTTACTTAACTAACAGTTAAATATGTACTTCTACTTTTACTAGTCTTTTCTTCTTCTCCTGAAGTAGTAGTAGTTTTGCCATTCCTACCCTCACAAAAAAATTCTAAACTAAAGATGATAGAGCCTGTCTGTCCAGAATTGTGGAGTGCACTTACAAGTAACATTGAAGGTAAAATTGTCCACAATGGAATACTTTAAATTGTAAACCATCCATCCATCCTACCGCTTATCCGAGGTCGGGTCACGGGGGCAGTAGCTTTAGCAGGGATGCCCAGACTTCCCTCTCCCCAGCCACTTTATCCAGCTCTTCCGGGGGGATCCCGAGGCATTCCCAGGCCAGCCGAAAGACGTAGTCTCTCCAGCATGTCCTGGGTCGTCCCCGGGGTCTCCTCCCATTGGGACATGCCCGGAACACCTCACCAGGGAGGCGTCCGGGAGGCATCCGAATCAGATGCCCCAGCAACCTCATCTGGCTCCTCTCGATGTGGAATAGCAGTGGCTCTACTCTGAGCTCCTCCCGGATGACCGAGCTTTTCACCCTATCTCTAAGGGAGAGCCCGGACACCCTGCGGAGGAAACTCATTTCGGCCGCTTCTATCCGGGATGTTGTTCTTTCGGTCACGACCCACAGCTCGTGACCATAGGTGAGGGTAGGAACATAGATCGACCGGCAAATTGAGAGCTTCGCCTTTCGGCTTAGCTCCTTCTTTACCACAACGGACCAATACAAAGTCCGCATCACTGCAGACCCTGCACCGCCTGTCGATCTCCCGTTCCATTCTTCCCTCACTTGTGAACAAGACCCCAAGATACTTGAACTCCTCCACTTGGGGCAGGATCTCAGCCCTGACCTGGAGAGGGCACGCCACCCTTTTCCGACTGAGGACCATGGTCTCAGATTTGGAGGTGCGGATTTTCAACTGCTCCAGTGAGAGTTGGAGATCACAGCTTGTTTAAGCCAACAGAACCACATCATCTGCAAAAAGCAGAGATGTAATACTGAGGCCACCAAACCGGACCCCCGCTACGCCTCGGCTGCGCCTTGAAATTCTGTCCATAAAAGTTATGAACAGAATCAGTGACAAAGGGCAGCCTTGGCAGAGTCCAACCCTCACCGGGAAGGAGTCCGACTTATTGCCGCATATGCGGACCAAACTCTGACTCCTGTCGTACAGGGACCGAACAGCACGTATCAGGGGGTTCGGTACCCCATACTCCCGAAGAAACCTCCACAGGACTCCCCGAGGGACACGGTCGAACGCCTTCTCCAAGTCCATAAAACACTGGTTGGACGAACTCCCATGCACCCTCGAGGACCCTGCCGAGGGTGTTGAGCTGGTCCACTGTTCCTCGGCCAGGACGAAAACCACACTGCTCCTCCTGAATCTGAGATTCGACTTCCCGACGGACCCTCCTCTCCAGCACCCCTGAATAGACCTTACCAGGGAGGCTGAGGAGTGTGATCCCCCTGGAGTTGGAACACACCCTCCGGTCCCCCTTCTTAAAAAGGGGGACCACCACGCCAGTCTGCCAATCCAGAGGCACTGTCCTCGATGTCCACGCGATGTTGCAGAGGCGTGTCAACCAGGACAGCCCCACAACATCCAGAGCCTTTAGGAACTCCGGGCAAATCTCATCGACCCCCGGGGCCTTGCCACCGAGGAGCTATTTAACCACCTCGGTGACCTCAAACCCAGAGATAGGAAAGACCGCCTCAGAAAACCCACACTCTTCGAAGTATTCTCCCCTCCGACTCACAACGTCCCGAGTCGAGGTAAGCAGTGCCCCATCCCCACTATACACAGTGTTGGTGGTGCACTGCTTTCCTCTCCTGAGATGCTGGATGTGAACCAAAATTTCCTCAAAGCAGTCCGAAAGTCTTTCTTCATGGCCTCACCGAACTCCTCCCATACCCGTGTTTTTGCTTCAGCGACCACCAAAGCTGCATTCCGCTTGGCCAGCCTGTACACATCAGCTGCCGCAGGAGTCCCACCGGCCAAAAAAGCCCGAGAGGACTCCTTCTTCAGCTTGATGGCATCCCTAACCCGTTGGTGGACACCAACGGGTTCGGGGATTGCCGCCACGACAGGCACTGACCACCTTACGGCCACAGCTCCGGTCAGCCACCTCAGCAATGGAGGCGCGGAACATAGCCCACTCGGACTCGATGTCCCCCGCCTCCCCCGGAACATGAGCAAAGTTCTGTCGGAGGTGGGAGTTCAAACTCCTTCTGACAGGGGATTCTGCCAGACGTTCCTAGCAGACCCTCACAATACGTTTGGGCCTGCCACGTCTCACCGGCATCTTCCCCCACCATTGGAGCCAACTCACCACCAGGTAGTGATCAGTTGACAGCTCCGCCCCTCTCTACACCCGAGTGTCCAAGACATGCGGCCACAAGTCCGATAACACGACCACAAAGTCGATCATCGATCTGCGACCCAGGGTGTCTGGTGCCAAGTGCACGTGTGGACATCCTTATGCTTGAACATGGTGTTCGTTATGGACAATCCGTGATGAGCACAGAAGTCCAATAATAGAACGCCGCTCGGGTTCTGATCAGATTCAGGAGGAGTAGTGTGTTTTTCGTCCTGACCGTGGAACAGTGGACCAGCTCTACATCCTCGGCAGGGTCCTCGACGGTGCATGGGTGTTCGTCCAACCAGTATACCTGTGTTTTGTGGACTTGGAGAAGGCGTTCGACCGTGTCCTACGGGGGGCCCTGTGTGTGTGTGTGTGTGTGTGGGGGGGGGGGGGGGGGGGGGGGGGGCGTGCTTCGGGAGTATGGGTGTCAAGTCAAAATCAAGTTCAACAGATTATCTCAAAGGACTACAAAAATGGCGGATGAACTACAATGACCCGGAAAGAGAACTCACCACACAGCTGCTGCAGGAACTTTCAAAGGACGGCAAATGTCGTAGTTGCAACTAATTAATCAAGCATCAGACAGTAACGGGCAGAAAGACTCTTTTCTCATTTCTGAATGCTAAAACCCATGCAAAATCCATCTACAAACCCCGGAGAAGCAGCCGGTAAGGGACTATAATTAGATACTCTCACGGTTAAATTGGTGTTTGTGTGAGGGCGACCGTCGAGCTGGTTGCCTAGTTACGCGTTGGTTGTTACCGTTTAGTTCCCATGTGTGCTAATTGTTTGTTTTATTTATTGAAATGGGGTGAAATTGATGTGTAAAATATGGGGAGTTTTAATTTGATCTTGTCTTTTGAGAAATCATGAAATGAATATTGTGGAATCTCAGGGTAAATTAAGCAATGTCAAAATGGTGTGGATTTTAGCCTTTCATAACTCAATGTAAACATTTAGTATTTTTGAGTGTTTGTACTTTATAATGGTCATAATGTGTGTATAAAGTTCATTTTATATTAAGTAGTGGTAAAACAGTTAAAAAAAAATAAAAATCCAGACTACAAATATGTTGTAAGAATTGACAGCAGTGGGTCGCCGGATTTGCACTTAATTTTTAATTTAATGGAATAGGTCAGGTGTCACAAGCTGTATTTTCTTAGGTGTTTGTCTTGCATTTGTAAATAACTGTTGGCAATATTAATGATATTATGTACCTAATTCAAATGCATTTTTTGTTTGGTTTTTGATTTGAAGGTTTTTCACCTAGAGGCTTACGGCTAATAGCTTTTTGAGATGTCCTAAAACTGCACACAAATAAAAGGAAGAAAAGGAACGCCGCCTGGTTATTTGGAGTGAAATCTCTGAGCAGACGATTCTATCCCTTTCAAGCGGGGATGTTGCATGGTAAATGTTGCATGTGAGAAGCTTACTGCCTGATACGGGCTGTTCGGTCCCTGTACGACCGGAGTCAGAGTTTGGTCCGCATATCCGGCAGTAAGTCAGACTCCTTTCCGGTGAGGGTTGGACTCCGCCAAGGCTGCCCTTTGTGACTGATTCTGTTCATAACCTTTATGGACAGAATTTCAAAGCGCAGCCGAGGCGTAGCGGGGGTCAGGTTTGGTGGCCTCAGTATTCTATCTCTGCTTTTTGCAGATGATGTGGTTCTGTTGGCTTCATCAAGCTGTGATCTCCAACTCTCACTGGAGCGGTTCGCAGCCGAGTGTGAAGCGGCTGGGATGATAATCAGCACCTCCAAATCTGAGACCATGGTCTTTAGTCAGAGAAGGGTGGTGTGCCCTCTCCAGGTCGGGGCTGAGATCCTGCCCCAAGTGGAGGAGTTCAAGTATCTTTGGGTCTTGTTCACGAGTGAGGGAAGAATGGAACGGGAGATCGACGGGCGGATCGGTGCAGCGTCTGCAGTGATGCGGACTTTGTATCGGTCCGTTGTGGTAAAGAAGGAGCTAAGCCGAAAGGCGAAGCTCTCAATTTACCGTTCGATCTACGTTCCTACCCTTACCTATGGTCACGAGCTGTGGGTCGAAAGGACAAGATCCCGGATACAAGCGGCCGAAATGCGTTTCCTCTGCATGGTGTCCGGGCTCTCCCTTAGAGATAGGGTGAGAAGCTCGGTCATCCAGGAGGAGCTCGGAGTAGAGCCGCTGCTCCTCCACATTGAGAGGAGCCAGATGAGGTTGGTGGGGCATCTGATTTGGATGCCTCCCTGACGCCTCCCCAGTGAGGTGTTCCGGGCACGTCCCACCGGGAGGAGACCCCAGGGATGACCCAGGACACGCTGGAGAGACTACGTCTTTCGGCTGGCCTGGGAACGCCTCGGGATCCCCCCGGAAGAGCTGGCTGAAGTGGCTGGGGAGAGGGAAGTCTGGGCATCCCTGCTAAAGCTACATTACCATTAAACAAACCATAAACACAAATAAATTGATGATTGTTGTTCAGTCATCAGTTGTACTTAAAAAAACAAAACAATATTTCACAAATTCTGCCTGGGTATGTAAACTTATAAGCACGATTGTACATATTTGCAGTCATATTTACCCCTGGGTGGCACGGTCGAGGACTGGTTAGAGCGTCTGCCTCATAGTTCTCAGGACCGGGGTTCAATCCCCGACCCCTCCTGTGTCCCCTGTAGTTGTTTGAAATACATGACGACATGTAATTCTCTTTGTTTGATATTTGATTTGGCGGCACGGTGGCCGACTGGTTAGAACGTCTGCCTCACAGTTCTGAGATGCGGGGTTCAATCCCCGGCCCCGCCTGTGTGGAGTTTGCATGTTCTCCCTGTGCCTGCGTGGGTTTTCTCCGGGCACTCTGGTTTCCTCCCACATCCCAAAAACATGCATGGTAGGTTGATAGACAACTTTAAATTGCCCATAGGTGTGAATGTGAGTGCGAATGGTTGTTTGTTTGTATATGCCCTGTGATTGTCTGGCCAGTTCAGGGTGCACCCCGCCTCCTGCCACATGATAGCTGGGATAGGCTCCAGCACGCCCGCGACCCCAGTGAGGAGAAGCAGCTCCGAAAATGGATGGATGTAACCCTGTCATATTGGAATGAAAGTGTAGGCTACAACTTTTCCATTACCTCTAGGTGGCGGTGGCATAGTGGAATGCAAGTGTACAGCTTTTTCATAACCTCTAGATGGCGGCATACATTTGTGAAAGTCTTTTTCATTTTCTCCTATACCCATGTATAATGCGCACGATAGACTTTTGACAATTTTTTGGGGGGGAAAAATACACATTATACATGAGAAATTACGGTACATCTTGTATTAATTAGCAAACACGCCTACAATTATCTAATTTGTTCACAGAAGTTAATGTTAAATGTAATTAAGCGACGGAGCGATTTTAGGGGTTATGTCACAACATAGAATGAACTAAATTCAAATTCAGAAATGGCCAATAAAAACAGAAAAATATTGTACTTAATATTTTCCTGGAGGATGCACTTGGGATTAGCCTTTGAAGTTGTTAATAGTGAAAAATGAAGTGAAACAGACAATGATTTTAGTCAATACTTTTCCAGAATCAGAGTGCTTAAAGAGGATGATGCTATACATGTGGCACAGCTAGAAGCAGGCATCAGGTGCAGGTTGAGATGGGCCTGGCTCAAATTGAAGCCCAGAACAAAAAAAGCAAAGAAATGAGGCAAATTTAATTTTAATCTTCAGCATCAGCATATACTTGAGCGGTGTGAATAAATGTTTTTCTGTGTGAAGAAAATTTTTATTTTGCCTTATTGTACTCTTCAGTCTTCCAGATTGCTTAATTTGTAAAAAAAAAAAAAAATCCATAATCCCCCTACATTTTTTTTCCCCATGCCTTTGGTGTTTGCATGCAGCATGCATTGCAAATCCAGCCTCAGAGGTGTGTCCTGTTTATTAAATATGCAACGGGAGCCAGAAGAGAAATGTGGAGGTACAGGTACACTCATTTGATTCAGTGTAGGGGGGAAGAGTCAGCACGGGCCAAATAAACGGTATGTAATGTTTAATGTTTATATTGTTTTTGCACTATTGTTGACTTCCACATGTTCTGGAGTCATTTAATTTTGAGTGTTTATACATGCCGGTTGTTTCACCTGTTCTCTCATATCAGATACGTGTCACTTGAAATGTAATTAAATAGGGGGGGGGGGGGGGGGGAAAGCAAAAGCAATAATACATAAATTACTAGCAACCCTTTATTGCTCAGTGACTGTTTTTTGTCAATGTCTTTGTCTCAAAAGTGTTCTCTGTCTGTTGTCGTACTAGAGCGGCTCAAACTACCGGAGACAAATTCATTGTGTTTTTTGGACATATTTGGCAAATAAAGATGATTCTGATTCTGATAAAAATAAAAGTAACGAACAAAGTAACAGATTAAAAGTAGTTTTCTTCACAAAAACACTCAAGAAAATGTTGCATTAAAACTACTGTGACAAGTGCAATTCATCCAAAAAGTCACAAATTGTAACAGAGTAAATGTAGTGTGTTACCATCCACCTATGTTTGACAGACACAATTCATCCATCCATCCATCCATTTTCTGAGCCGCTTCTCCTCACTCGGGTCGTGGGCGTACTGGAGCCTATCCCAGCTGTCATCAGGCAGGAGGCGGGGTACACCCTGAACTGGTTGCCAGCCAATCACAGAGCACATACAAACAAACAACCATTTGCACTCACATTCACACCTACGGCCAATTTAGAGTACGATGACAAATATTCAAGTTGAGTCATAACCTGGGGTGAAAAAAGTGCTCACACTGTATTGAAGTAGAAGTACAAATATTTGCATAAAAAAAAAGGTAAAAGTACTGTACTGATTCAACTACCTTTCTAAATGTGAAAAAATGAAAATGAATGTTTACAGCAAGTACCACCTAAAAATAGAGCTCTCCAAGTTCCACCATCATAACAACATTCAAATACAGCAGGTGTTCGTCAAAAACGAGTCTGTTTTACTTCTAAAAAGTATTTTATGATAGTATATGTTTGTATTATTGTAAGCCACTGTAACATTATGCACAGTTGGAACAACTCACGTCTTCCATGCGCTACCTGAATCCACTCCCAACTATTTTTTTAAAAACCGTTTTTAACTATTTAGCACTGGGATGTCAAACAAATTTTTGTCGCGGGCCACATCATAGTTATGGTTTCCCTTGGCGGGCCATCATCACTGGCCATATAAATGTATGATCACCTCATAGTATCAGATGTGTACAGCAAATTAAAGGATAACTCACTTTTTGAAATCACAAGCCAGTAAAAAAAATGTTCATTCAACTATTTAATTTTAAGAGGGCGATGGGTATTTTTTTTTTTTATATCTCAACATTAATAACAGTAAAGACAATTTTCAATTTTGGTATTTTAACAGGAAACATGAAATTGATGCACATATTTTGCTTTCGTGGGCCACATAAAATGGTGTGGGGGGCCACATTTGTCCCCCGGCCCTTGAGTTTGACACCTGTGATTTTTCACTAGAGGCATAGACATATGCCGGTCTTTTAAGTCAGGCACATTTCCCACATGACTTAAAAGAGCTGTCATCAAAACACTGAATAATAATTTGGATCTAAGTGCCATTGCCATTAACAGGCCCATCCATCTCTAGTTTACTGTTCCTCAGCAAAATAATGGAAAAAACAGTTTATATTCAGCTAAAAAAAATATCTTATCAAACGGATCGATGCCCACCCTGACCTGTTTGAATGGTCCCCAAGGTGAAGGCCACCGCCCCGTTGACAGCCCCCTGAATCTCCCCACCCACCCCCTTTGCACGGCACTGCTTTGAAAAGGACTGGTACACAAAACCCATTTTGGTAATTTGGCACAATGGAAAAAAAAAAAAAAAAGAAAAACATCTTTCCACACAGAATAGTTTTGTTCTGTTATTAACTTACATACTGAGAAGAAAAATGAAAAAAAAAAAAAAAAAGTTTTTCAAACCAACAGTTAACCAGTCCTGTCCGTGTCCATGTTACTGCTCTCGCCCCCCATTAGACCCCGAGCTCTCCATTAGTCAAGATCTCAACGGCGGTTGACTTCACCCCTCTGTCTTTTTTCATTGAAAAGCTAAGGAGCCTATTTGGACAAAGTGAGGAGTAGAAAGGACAGATATGTTTTCAAATGTAGGGAGTAAAAAAAAAGGCAAAATAAAAACTCAAGTACAGATACCTGAAAAATATTCTCAAGTACACCCACCAATATTCATTAGGTTGAGTTTATTAGCTGCGTCATACTCCCAATTTTAGCTGTCACAAATACATTTTAATTCACCAATTTTAGGCTAAATTAAGACAACAAATATATCCGGACTCTTGCTATAGTAAATGCTCAGTGAGCCGGATTAAAGAATAGAGCGGGCCATATCTCTCCATATCTGCCATAATTAGGGCTATGGTACATCACCTGAATATGTGCATGGTAGAGAAACATTTCCCACCATGCACAAGGAGAGCTAGTTTTATTCATTTGGAATATTATTGCAGCTATTGCCACATTCTTCGGTTAAATTTTAACTTTTATTGTTTTCCAAACGTCAGGTGAGCTATGTATCACTGTTGTCCAAAGGTTTACAACATTTTAAGAACATTATTATGTCTCATCTCAACATTGAACAGCGGTTCTTATACAGTCCCCTCCAAAAGTCTTGGAACGGCAAGGTCAATTCCTTTCTTTTTGTTGTATACTGAAGACATTTGGGTTTCAGATCAAAAGATGAATATGAGACAAAAGGTTCAGAATTCCAGCTTTTATTTCATGGTATTTACATCTAGATATGTTAAACAACCCAGGACAGAGCACCTTTTGTTTGAAGCCACCCGGTTTTCAAGTGCGCAAATGTATTGGAACAGACATTATTAAATTAACTTCAAGTGAATAACATTTAATATTTGGTGGCATAATCCATTCTTGCAATAACTACATCAAGCCTGCAACCCATTGACTTCACCAGACTGTTGCATTCTTCATTTGAAATGCTTTTCCAGGCCTTTTTGCTGCAGTCTCTTTCAGTTATTGTCTGTTTCTGGGCATTTCTTCCTTCAGTCTCCTTGAGGAGGTGAAATGCATGCTCTATTGGGTTAAGGTCCGGTGTTTGGCTTGGTCAGTCTAAGACCTTCCACTTTTCCCCCCTGATGAAGTCCTTTTTTTGTGTTGGCAGTGTGTTTTGGGTCATTGTCTTGTTGCATGATGAAGCTTCTTCCGATTAGTTTGGAAGCACTTTTCTGTAAATTGCCACACAAAATAGTTTTGTAGACTTCAGAATTCATTCTGCTTCTACCATCAGGAGTTACATCAGTGTTCCCCAACCTTCTTTGCATAGTGGACCGGTTAGGAGTCGGCATTTTTCTCACGGACCGGCTGTGGTGGCATCCATATATTATATATATCTCGCGCGCACGCACACCCACACCCTTGCCTCGCTTCTGCTTCCTCCTTCGCCGTTTGTGGCGCATCCACTGTGGGCACGATGCAGGAGTGGGGGTCGGAGTTGTTGTAGGCAGCCAGACCAGACTACAGTTCTGTAGCTCCTCCATGGGAGTAGACTTTTAACTCCGTAAAAGTAGTTCTGCCTGTGTCGAGCAGAAACCTACGACTGTATCTGTATCAGAGCGGACTTTGTGCGTGAGAGTTAACTGTAAATAAACCCGTGTTTTAAGTAGGACTCCTGATATAGTGTTGTGTCGTTTGCGACCGTTTCGTTCAAAAGAACAAATCTTTTCAGTTAACGCAATGAGCTGAATTAGTTTATGAAATAATTTCGTTCTTTGAGCTCTGCCGCCGTTAGCCAGCCCGCTCGGACCGGAAGTGTTCGAGCCGGTTGGGACCGGGAACGGAAGTGTTCTGTGCAGTCTTGACATGTCAATTGTGATGTGCAGCTGTTGCGGCGGAGAAGATCCGGTCAATTTTCAAAATAAAACACATTGACACGTGAATTGCAATACAACAGAAATTATATAAATTGTTCATTCTTTCTCTGCAGCCCAGTAACAAATGCCTCACGGCCCGGCGCCGGTCCGCGCACCGGTGGTTGGGGACCACTGAGTTACATCATTAATAAAGACGAGTGCCGTTCCAGAAGCAGCCATGCAAGCCCAAGCCATGACATTACCTCCAACATGCTTCACAGATGAGCTTGTGTGTTTTGGATCATAAGCAGATCCTTTCTTTCTCCATACTTTGGCCTTTCCATCACTTCAGTAGAGGTTAATCTTGGTCTCATCAGTCCATAAAACTTTGTTCCAAAACTTTTTTGGCTCATCTCTGTACTTTGAAAAATCCAATCTGGCTTTCCGATTCTTTTTACTGATGATTGGTTTGCATCTTGTGGTATGGCCTGTATAATTCTTCTCTCCAAGACTTCTTCGAACAGTGGATTGTGATACCTTCACCCCTGCCCAGTGGAAGTTGGCAGTGATGTCACTGACTGTTGTTTTTGGGTGTTTCTTCACTGCGCTCACAATGTTTGTGTCATCAACTGATGTTGACCTGTTTGATGTCCGTAGCTCAGTACACCAGTAGTTTTTCTTTTTCAGGACATTCCAAATTGTTGTATTGGCTATGCCCAATATTTGTGCCATAGCTCTGGATTTTCTCTCTTCTCTCAGCTTCAAAATGGTTTTCTCCCATAGACAGCTCTCTGGTCTTTGTTTGCTTGACAGCAAATGCAGTTTTCATGGGTTATGCCACCAAATATTAAATGTTATTCACTTGAAGTTAATTTAATAATGTCTGTTCCAATACATTTGTGCACTTGAAAACTGGGTGGCTTCAAACAAAAGGTGCTCTGTCCTGTGTTGTGTAACACATCTAGATGTAAATGCCAAGAAATAAAAGCTGGAATTCTGAACTTTTGTCTCATATTCATCTTTTGATCTGAAACCCAAATGTGTTCAGTATACAACAAAAACAAAGAAATTGACCTTGCCGTTCCAATACGTTTGGAGGGGACTGTATAATGTATTGAATCTTTTAACTCATGGGATAGAAGATTCATGAAAAGTACTGTAATAGATGCCCATAATTCCAAGCAAGCATTGTAACGTTCATGGCTCGACAGTTTTTAAGCAGTTCGTTGTCAATAACAAGACAGTACGGCGCTGTTGCATTGTTTTATATGCTTCTAATATACATGTGTGGGGTTCACAATATGCTTCCGTGGAAGGAAGGTCATTGTGCAGGTCAAATGAAGAGTGCATCACTGCAGCAAACACCTTAGGAGAAGTTATAAGAATGTCGTCATTTGCTGCTTGGTGATAGTGTTACCACTAAATTATGGTTAAAAAAAAACATGAAATAGTGTGACTAAATAATTTTCAGACCAATTCGGTGAACTTGGATAACTTGCAGTGACACACCTAATGATCTCTCACCGCACACCAGTGGTGCGGTGGCATAGTTGTTGGGTATCAATGGCTTAATCTATAAAGAATTGTTTTACATCAAAGTATCAGTACTTCTTTCATGTTTCTTTTCCTTGTAAATATGGAAGTTTTTGTCTTTTTTTTGCAAATAAGACAAATAAAGGTGTATCTGTTTTCTTTGAAATGAAGACAGGCTGGTAATTTCAGTGTGTAATTTACTAAGTAACTAGTTCATTTGTGTCACAGTTCACTGATATAATTCCTTTGGGGGGTTTAAAGCTTAGACAAGAATCAACATCACAAGATTTAAACGTAAGTACAAATGTCACTCGCTACAGAGCCAATTTGCTTTTACACAGGGTCCCTTTTTTTTTTTCTTTTTTTACGTAATTCACGTAAATGATCTCTGTAACGAGTGACTTGTCTTAGGTTGCCACTAAATGTAGTGCACAGTGTGATTTTGGCTCAAAGTGGACTGTTTCAGTTTTTTTTTTAAAGTAAGAAGCAAATTTTTAAAGTGTGAGTAGAATGTACATATTTGTTTAAAAAAAAAAAAAAAGTAAATGTAAAAAGTCACCACAAAAAGAAATACTCAAGTACAGATACCTGAAAAATCTAAACTACGGTAACGAAGTACTACGTTACTTCCCACCTCTGCCGGGCAGCCACAATCAAGCAATCTCGTCCTGTCACATTTGCCCATCCTGTCCATCTGCCCTAAATGCAGTGGTGTCAAACTCATTCTAAATGAATGAGTGCATCCACTTGGAAAAGTAAACTTTTTATCTTTTTGTTGGCAAGAGCAGTTTTCATTAATCTGAAGATGATTGGATTGGATGTAAATTGGAACACTCTTGTTGTCACTAACCTATGCTAACACAGTAGTTAAGTAATAATTATTGTCAATATTTGATGAAAAACACTTCTTGGCCATAAATATAGAAGAATCAAATGGGAAAAAAAACGTTACAAAAAATACTCCTTTCCTTGACTCCTGTGGTTGGCTTGCACACTGTAGGTTGAGCAAAGTAGCTCATTGCGCACCGGTTGTTACTATGAAATGTAGGTCTGGATGGACCATTGTAATCCGAGGACCCCCTGTATATTATTTTCAATAGTAATAACAGTGAGCTAACTTGAGCTCTGCCGAGGTGCTTTTGCAAAAGCTACAAAGTTATTTTACATAATGAACGTGTTTTTCTTGCAGCTCTTTTGACAGCATGAAGAACCGAGAAATGAAGTTCATCAATCAAGGCCTGGAGGATGAGATGGTAATTATCCACTCCCTATTAATTATCCCCAGGAGTAGGGATGGTAATTGAAAACCGGTCCTTTTTGAGGACTGGTTTCCATTCATTTGTTTCATAGGATTCGTTTGTTTGAGTGACGATTCCGCTTATTGATGCCTCTGGTCACAAATGTCATCACACACAAGAATTGTATTTTGGTTCTGAACTTTTCCAACATGGTATCAAGGCAGAAGCACACTAAAATTTGAAAAAAAAAATTAATAAATAAAGATACCGGGGCTAATCGCAACACAAATATTTAATTTGGTCTAACTAAGGGGGAGGACATAATAGAATCGGTAAGGGATCCAATCGATAAGCAGTAGCGATAATGCAATTGGAATCTCTAAATTCTTATCATTTTCTATCCCTGATCAGTCATGACCGAAAGAATGAGATCACGATTACAAGCGGCCGAAATGAGTTTCTGCTAAATCAGGAAACAATCTTGTCTTTTGTAGTTTTAATAATATCTTTGCAAAGAGACAGAGAGACTCGAGAGGTTCCAATTTTTTCGCCCCTCTGCCGTTTCTGAGACGCCCACGGAAGAGCAATGCCTAATTAAACAGCGAAAATGGGAAGGGTATGAGGAAAGTAGACTTTACACCAATCTGATCGACTTGATTGGTATCCGCCGATAATTAGCATTTTATGCTGTTCGTCTTTGTCATAATTCGCTGTTTCTAATCTATGATGTCATTGACAATTGTTACAACTCTTGTGCTGGCGCTAAACTGGTGTTCTTTTCACAATCAGTTTTTACAGGTTGATATCAGACATGGCACATTCAGAAGGAGCAAGTTTGGAAGGCAACCTATAAAAACAATCACACAGGCATCATGGTATACATTTAGAGAATTCCTGAAGGTTTTTTCTGTTTATCACAAACGTAGGACCTCTATCATTTTCATGTCTGCAGGCAGTGTCTCTAACCACCACTGGGGGCGGGGGATGACCATGTTCCATTGTTCAACAGTTATCAGTAATTTCCTTCCCCCCCATGTGGCTGGTTGAGGTTCAGGAAGCAGGAATGCACAACTTTATCAGTTCTTGGGGTTCCCTTGAGAACCGGGCCATGGGCGTGTCTGTTACACCGCCAATAAAGTTATTTAAAAAAATAAAATAAAACGGCGGTGTGGGACAGACAACACGTAATGCCTGGATGAGACTACAATAAAACTACCGCAATAAAATTTTGTATTCCGATACCACCGCATCCCGTCTTTTACGATCACCAGGCTTTATCTTGTCAACGCAAACGTGACCAGATACACGTTACCATGGCGATGACAACAACAATGGATCGCGTCGTGTGTATTATAAGAACAAAATGCGGAAAAACGTGTGCTGGTGGTCACCGGGGCTCGGGAGAGGACTTGAATTCAAGGATTGCCTGAGGTATGTTCACGTACCTTTTAATACGATTATCACTCGCAAGCAGGCAACAAAACGTTATGTAGCGTCGCAAGCTTTAGTGCTACCACTAACAGTTGCACGTAAACATGCCAGCGTTATGTCGAATCATCCTCTAAAGTTTCGGTGTGTGTGAAGTAATTTAATTACAATAAATTAGCACCCAATATTTCTGTCATGTTGTAATGTTGGTTTGACCTGACTGATTAGAATACATGACCTGAATAGAGTATACTTTTGAGGATACTCAGTATACAGTACGCAAGTTTATACAGTAAATGAATGTCACCCTGACCCTAAAATGGATCTTTGAGGAACCCCAAAGTGAGGACACTCTAAGAGAAAACATAATGGATTAAATAATGGCCTCATTTTAATGTGTTCTATGCAGGAGGTGTGGGGTTACCGTCCCTGTCTGTGGAAAATGATCCTGGTAGGTGTTGGTGCCGTTTGCTCTGGTGGTCTCCTGCTCCTGCTGCTCTACTGGATTCCCGAGTGGGGGGTCAAAGCCACGTGCACACTAAGTTCACTGAGGGAAGCACACACACTGCTACTCAGGACAACGGTACGCTCAGACAAACTCCAAATGCTCCATGTTTCTCCTCTACACGTCATTGCCACGCTCGCTGTCACAAGTTCCTACAGGTCTTACTGCTTCTGCAAAGCCCATGTTACGTTCCGGGTCTAGGGGAAAACCAGAACCTAACTTGATCTGATTCTTCCCGTCTTCCCACTCCCAAGTAACGCCAGGGCCACCAAGTCACCAGTTTACAATGTTTATTAAAACTTCAGAGGGAGAACTATGCCACCACAACAAACAAAACAGAACTGAACAACCCTGTCTGTCTGTTCTCAAAACAAAGATGAAACATTAAAGACACACTCTTACCTCACTCCTAACCCAACAGAGGAGAAAAAGGGATTAAAAAAAACAGCTTCTTCCTCCTACCAATAGACAATGGGACCGACAAAACCACTGCTTATGATCCAAAGCACACAAGCTCATCTGTGAAGCATGGGGAAGGTAATGTCATGGCTTGGGCTTGCATGGCTGCTTCTGGAACAGGCTCACTAGTCTTTACTGATGTAACTCATGGTGGTAGCAGCAAAATGAATTCTGACGTCTACAAAAAATTTTGTCTGGCCATTTTCAGAAAAATGAATCCAAACTAATGGGAAGAAGCTTCATCATGCAACAAGACAATGACACAAAACACACTGTCAACAGAACAAAGGACTTCATCAGGGAATAAAGTGGAAGGTCTTAGTCTGGCCAAGTCAATCAACAGACCTTAACCCAATAGAACATACATTTTACCTCCTGAAGAGGAAACTGAAGGGAGAAACCCCCAGAAACAAAGAGGAACTGAAAGGGGCTGCAGTAAAGGCCTGGAAAAGCATTTCAAATGAAGAATGCAACAGTCTGGTGAAGTCAATGGGTCGCAGGCTTGATGCAGTTATTGCAAGTCAGGGTTATTCCACCAAATATTAAATGTTATTCACCAAGTTAATTTAATAATGTCCGTTCCAATACTTTTGGTCACTTGAAAAGTGGGTGGCTTCAAACAAAAGGTGCTCTGTCCTGAGTTGTTTAACACATCTATATATAAATACCATGAAACAATAGCTGGAATTCTGAACTTTTGTCTCATATTCATCTTTTGATCTGATACCCAAATGGATTCAGTATACAGCAAAAACAAAGGAATTCACCTTGCCGTTCCAATACTTTTGGAAGGGACTGTAGCTGTCGCTTCGTACCTGGAAACCATTTATGTTGTGCATGTTGGTGACAAGAGACTCCCCACACTTTGCTTTTTAGCCACGGGTACAAAAAAATCCTGAATATAGGTTGGTAGGTATTTTAAAAGCTTGGTTTGCTGAGTTCATTCAACTGCTGCTGCCTGCCGTCATATGGAAATGTACCCGTTTCATCTGAGTTTACATTTGAATTTGAATTGAGTTTTTTTTTTTTTTCTTCTAATTTCCTTGGAGGAAGAAAACAAGCTTATCAGTAAGACAAAATGCAAACTGAGGCGAAGCAAGGTGGTTGAGCAGAAAAGTGTGTGCACTGTACGGGAAGGAAGGAAGCTTGGTGTGCGGAGTACATTTAACTGCTGCTACCTGCCATCATATGGAAATCTATCTGTGCCATCTGAGTTTACATTTGAATTCTAAAACTGAATAGAAGACAGATTTATTTTTACAATGAAATTACCATCAAATAGTGTAATACATTCTGTGTAAAGAAATTCAACATCATAGATTCAATTCAAATTGCACAAAAATACCGGAACATACTGTATATTTGTTCCATTTGGGAGTTAGAATTTCAATTTCGAACACCACATTTTTTAAATTGGATGTGGTATTTTTACATGCCATTTTTTTATGCTGAATATTTGACACTGATTGTTTTTACCATCAAATATTTCAGTGTCAAAATTTCAACTTCTTGAATTCAAATTCAAACTCACAAGACATAGCTGTGGTCTGAGTTTCAATTTTAATTTCTAACGCACCCAGTACCCAGATGTGGTATTTTAGGGCAGATTTTTGTACATTGAATTTTTGGCACTGACTTTCTTCATCACCATCAAAAATTCAGATGGTGTAAAATTCAGTGAAATAAATTTTCATTAAACATTTAGATTGCACAAATATACATCAACACTATCATATGTTACATTGTTGAAAATTAAGGAGCCCATCAGAGTCGCGCAAGCCCAAGCCATGACCTCCTCTCTTTCCCAGATGAGGTGTTTATCATAAGTAGATAATTTATTTCTCCAAGTACGAGCTTTTTTATTATTTATTTATTTTAGCCTTTGTTTTTTAGGATCTTTCTTTTCAGCTCTCAAAATATTTTAGTTGTCAACTGCTGTTGTTTCCTTTGATCAAGCTGTTCAAGTCTATTATTGAGTACTGATGTTCTCAAACGTTTTGGGCCAGGGAACCATTTAGCATAGATTTTTTTCCAATGGCCCTCCCATAATCCTCATGGCAATTAAACATAACTACCATGTTTTCCCCTCAATGCCACAAGATAATTTTTTTTTTAAACGTTTTAACCTGAATAGTCTCATTTTCTCAGTAGAGCTGGTTTGTGTTCATGACCACTTGATGAAGTAGACATATTTATGTCTTTATCTATCGGAGGTAGGTAAAAAAATGCTGCGTGCCAAGTGATTCATAGATAAACTATGCAGTATGACAGATTTGTTGTCAATCTGTGTTGCCTCTCAATCATATCAGAGCTTTTAATTGGCCCAAAGCTAAGGTAGGGAAAAGTAATTGGTTAATTGTTGTCTGTCTGTTTAATGGGTGTGCTTGTCCCCCTATTAAGGTATGCACTTTTGAAAACAATGTTACAACATAATATATTGCAAATTGTATCGTGGACCTACCTGACTTTCACTACTGCACCAGTTTTTTTCTTTCTACTGTCTTCCACAATCTGTCAATTGCTAGCTCTGATGGATATAACATCTGTCAGCTTCACATCCATCTATCATTCATTTTCTATCATGCTGCCCTTCATTAGGACCACAGGTAGGGCTGCACAATTATGGCCAAAATAATAATCACGATTATTTTGATCAATATTGTAATCACTATTATTAATCATATTATTCCTCATATTTGGGGAAAATATGTAAGTTTTCAGTGTAAAATGAATCTTTAAATAATAATAATAGATAGATAATTAAAAAAATAAATGTACCCCAAAAAATTCCCGATGGTCAATCTTTAAATTATTCCATTTGGTCAGTTTAGAGCTAGAAAGTGTCCTACTGCTATTATGCAGATGACAGTCAGATTTACGTGTCAATGACAGAAGGTCACTACCGGTCACTCCATCAAACTGATCAGTGTGTGGATGCGAAACAATTTTCTCTCGCTAAACTCATAAAATTGGAATCAGTCTGTGGCCAGCTGAAACAAAGAAAAAGTGTTATCAGCTATGTCTGAGACTCACTCTCTAAAGCGTAATAAAGTTAGAAATCGTGTGTAATCGTGAATATAAATGATCCTAAGCGGCCCTAGTAAATGGTATTTTTAAATATACAAGATTGACATTGAGGGCCCCAGTGCCATTTTTCTAATGTCAGTTTTATGTACCCCTGCTTTTTAATTATAATAGACGAGATCAAATATATTTGAGCCAACATTGGAGGTAAATCTGTTATTGTTGCTTTTACAGGATGACTTCAGGCAGTGGGTTCGTGCCAAAGTACACATGATGCTGGCTCCAGGGAAGACCCCCTTTGATAGTGTGGATCATCAGTCCACAGCTCCTTTTCCGAATGAACATCACCACCAAAGACTCACTGGTGAACTTAAGGATCAAAATGGAAATTTCAACAACAGAGAATCCATCAACATTGTGAGAATTGTACACACATTATTTTTATGCTTTTATTGCTTGTTTGTGTTTCTGGGCTGTAGTTTTTGATAATTCGACTCAGATTACCCCTTTCCCCTCTCTTCTATTTGTTAGGTGCACTACTTCACCCACAACAGCATCAAATACTACTGGAATGAAGGCACACAGGACTTTGAAACATTTAAGTACGAGTCCCCCAAAACACTGCTATTACTGGTCCTAATAAATCTATATTTAATGTTCACTTAAGAGATATGCCAGTGGTTCTCAAAACTTTTACACCAATACTACCTAAAAAAACCACTTAGCTCTCAGAGTACCACCATCATGACAACAATTACAATGCACTAGCATGGTAGACCTAAGGGTTAATCAAAAACAAGAGGTTTTATTCTCACGATACGAAGGTATGCGTTTTAACTGGACCCAGTAGCAAGCGGAGGCTGAGAAGTTTGTGATGAATAGTTTATTGAAGAGGAAGTGGGTATTGGACCTCTGAGGCGTAATGGCGGATCGTTGAGACGGGGAATGTGTGGCAGGCGGTGGCGTGAGCAGGTGGATGGCTTGGCGGCGCGGTGGAAGAGGTCAGCAAGGCGGGGAACACAGGAGCAGCACTGATGGCGAGGAATAACATGGAAGTCACAATAATGCAAATAAGGCGTAGCTTACATGAATGTACTAGGCCGGTATACCACACAATAAATATAACAATAATATTGCAAAATAAATCAACAATGTGTTCTCGTTCAAATATACAAGAAGAGTTCCCTTCACATTGACATTTGGCATAGCCTACTGGAGTTCCAGGGTTTTATTCCCCGTTGTTGCACAATCAACATGTAAATTGTTCGTCAATGAGAGAGAGGAACATGATTCAAGCCTCCGCTGACCAGCACGAAGTTGCCAGGATGTTGAAATTGTAACCTCCCGATCACAGCATGACATCACTCGCATTAGCTGCAAGCTGAAGTTTGAATCGTAAATGAACAACTGCAGTTCACTAGCAGCCGTTAGTTCAGGGATGTCAAACATTAATTCTGGCCCGCAGTACCTCACACAATGAATGGTTAAAATTTCCTGTCCCGTTTAGTCCTCTACCTCGCTTCACTTTACTCCATTTCAGTGCGGGCTCTTGTCCCTCTCTTGAGCTGTTGTAACAGGCTGCTGATACACAAGCACCACTTTGAAAAACTCAATATGACAAGTAGATTTGATATTATTCGAAACCTATGTAACGTTATGCGCATTTGGAACTTTAACACTGCTTTTCAATTTAGGAACAAAAAAAAACTTAAATAATAATTCAATTAAAATATCTTGCACATAAATAGAAAATCTACCAAATGTAAATGTAAAAATAAGCAGTTCTTAAAGATTATATGCAACTGTGTTGAACTAAAAAGTTAAATACAACTGAACTGTACATAGGCAGTGATTCTTTTGTGTACCACTAGAGGGAGCCCACATACTACTAGTGTTTCGAATATCATACTTTGACAATCCCTGATAAATACAATGACAGCAGACATAACATTTGCGCAACTTTTTAGAGGCTTGGAGGACACAAAGGTGAGCTGTGGAGGCATTCACAGAGACCACAGCAATGGACTCACTAAAACCATACAGGACTACAGGTATCAACAGTCTACATTTTTCCTCAGACTTTTCTTTTGAATTTCAAAAAAAATTATATTTCTAGTACCACATTTACTGTGAGTAATGGTTTTGAAAAACAAATTCGTTGTCACCGAGAAGAAGAATGTGGCATTCCTCCCTCTATGTTTCCTTAAGAGCAGTCCACTGAATACTTACACGTCATGATTCATAATTAGCTCTGATTTTATATTGTGTAGTACTCATTCATTCATTCATTTTCCGTACCACTTATCCTCAGTAGGGTCGCGGGCGTGCTTGTGTAGTATTCATTCATTCATTTTCCGTACCGCTTACCCTCACTAGGGTTGCGGGCGTGCTGGAGCCTATCCCAGCAATCTTTGGGCGAGAGGCGCGGTACACCCTGAACTGGTCGCCAGCCACTCGCAGGGCACATATAAACAAACAACCATTCGCATTCACATTCACACCTACGGGAAATTTAGAGTTTTCAGTTAACCTACCATGCATGTTTTGGGGATGTGGGAGGAAACCGGAATACCCGGAGAAAACCCACGCAAGCACGGGGAGAAGATGCAAACTCTACACAGGCGAGGCTGGATTTGAACCCGGATCCTCAGAACTGTGCGGCCACCGTGAGGCCTTGTGTAGTACTATCGGAGTTAAAATACTATTATATCTTCGTCTTTATGATGACCTCAAGTTTTAAGTTCTCTCAGTAAATCTCCCTTTGCTTATTTTCTTAACCTTTCTCAGAACAAATCCTTCAAACATATCATTTAATCAGACCCACTGCTTTTTGTCAACAGAGCTTTGTTTTTTGGGAAGAATGACATTGATGTAAAAGTGCCATCTTTATTCAAAGTCTTTGTAAAAGAGGTAAGTTTGGGCTAGAAAAAAACATTTGTGTACAGTTTTCTTTAGCCTGTTCTGTTCTTTAATGATCATTTATGTACTTTGTCTCTTTCTCTCAAGGTCTTGAACCCATTTTACATCTTCCAACTCTTCGCTATTATTCTGTGGGCTGTTCAGGACTACTTCCCTTATTCTCTGACCATGTTGATTTTATCTTTAATTTTAATAGCTGCCTCTCTGTATTCCATAAGAAAGGTGCGTAAAGTTTAACCATGTGTTGTTCCTCTTATTGTCTAATTTTCCTTCACAATCAAATCTGCTATGTGTGGACATATTAGGGTTTGTTTGTCTATTGATTTGTGTGTTTGTTTATGCAAAGCTTTGCTCAAGTTTTTAAAATTTAAAGTATTTTTTAAAAAATTGGTTGTATTCCTCCCAGAATGTTCCCATTAAATCTAGGGAGACCAACCACACACAACAATTGAAATCTCAAAATTTAAAACAAAAAAAACTTGTGGTGACATTTCCTCCAATGTGAATAAAATCTTGTTGACGTCTATCCTGAATATTTAAAGTATTATGTCAAAACAAGTTCCATCAGATCCAGAGTCCACTTTTGGCAGCAGTTGGTAATGCTACGTGACAAATTACGTAGTACGATAGACAGATATCTGTGTCAGATATCAGATCAGGTTAGGTTTGTTGTGCTAAAATCAGATTGAGGTACGGTTTCAACCTGATGCAGAATTGCTTCTCAATATAAAGGAACAACAACATGAGATCAAACAACTAGTTCAGTCATTGATTTTGGTGTTTACCAATGCTTAGGTTCTGTTGCTGACCCTGATTTGTTTTTAATTCTTGAATTCTTTCTCACTACTCTCATTCCAGCATTATGTGAAACTGCATTACTTGGTGGTCGCCCACAGTTTGGTACAAGTTTCAGTGTGCAGAAGAAATAAAGGCATGTGTTACACAAAATCACCTAATTTTCATATGAAAAAACATGTTTGTTTTTAAATACAATTAGTGTCCCCTTTTTTTTTTGTCGAGTTACTAGCTGTCTCTTGGTTTATTTATTTATTTATTTATTTTAAAATTGTATTTAATATTTTTTTTTTGCTTTGTGTAGCGATTCAAAATTTTAGTTCCGAATGAGCTTCAGATATGCCGCCGCTCGAGTGAAGTGGAAAAAATGGCAGCCACTGTTGTACTGTAATGCCATCGCATGTGGGCAAGGAGAGCCACAGTTGCCGATGCACTTTCAGTCGTTTATTGAACGGGACAAACGGGTCAATTACACAAATAAAAAATGAGAAAACTAGCAAGGAGCGGCTAATGTCACTTACTCGGCCACACCCCTTAAAGACACGCATTCAACACACAAATACCACAAGTTGTTCGGTAATTACATTTTATAAAACCAGTTAATTACTTTAAATTCTCTTTTAATATGTTTTATGTGGGCTGGAATGAATGAATGCCATTTCAGTTCATTTCAAAAGGGAAAATTTATTTCATACAGTATACGGGTAAATTAAGTTATGAGCTTGGTCATGGAGCAAATTAAACTGGTAAATCAAGGTACTACTGTTGTAACATTCCAAATAATACGGTCTGCGATGGTGGTCTGGATGATTATCAGTTACTACCAATGTCCTCTTTTCAAACTTGATCGCAGATGTCGAACAGGTCATGTCGACTGAGCTTGTACCCGGTGATGTCATCACTATTCCAACCAATGGGATCATCATGCCCTGTGACGCCGTGCTCATTTGTGGCACCTGCATTGTGAACGAGAGCATCTTGACAGGTTGACATATGGTTAATCTCTTTGTACATTAATTAATACCACCAGTTTAACATTTATAGAAATCATCAATCATCAATACTATACAAAAGCAGAACGCAATGGTGCCATGTATATCATTTGGAGCAGTTTACAATCAATATTTATTGAATAACATGGCAAAAACATAAATAAAATACTTAATATTTACCTGAAATACTCTTTATTAAATGTACTAATGTGTGCAAATGACTATAGGCATATTTTCCGAGTAAAAATTAACTGGAACAGTTTTGCTCAACTAATCAGGATGGAAAAGTGTTGACGTTATTTTGGGCCAGCTAGCTGCCCTGTAAGGAGAATTTGAAATCTGATTAGTTTAGTGATTTCCAAGTATACTCAACTCACCTCAAGTCAGCTTTATTTATAGAGAACTTGTACAGAGCACCGTGTAGTAGTCTAAAAACATGTTTTAATTGAAAGCATTTTGGGGAGATAAATGTTAAGATTTACATTCACTACAAATGAATGAAGTAACTTCTGTGGTTCCACAGCTGTTCTGTCTTGATTGGATGTTTGATGGTTTTTGGATGTCTTGATTTAGTTAGTTGAACATTATAATAAGTGCTCAATAAATTGCAAACATCAAAAAACAAGAACATTCGACTTCCAACTTCAGACTGTTCTGACACCCCTTGACCCCAATGGTTGTTTATTGGATGTCTGTTTCGTTTTCCAGGAGAGAGTGTCCCTGTTACTAAGACCAGTTTGCCAAGTTCAGGCGATGACGCAGAGAGGATCTACAATACAGAGGAACACAAGCGACACACCCTCTTCTGCGGCTCACATGTTATCCAAAGCCATTACTATGCTGGCACGCTGGCGAAGGTGGTCGTGGTCAGAACAGGTGAGGACGAGAGTTGCAAAGAGGTTTTTTTTCCTAGAAAATGTCAGGTAACTTTCCATTGTAAATTAAGCTGTGGAATTTTAAAATTTCCAAATTAGAAACTTTCAATGGGAAGTATGGGAATTGATAGGTCTTTATGGGAATTAACTGGTAAATGAGAGTAATTTGATGGGAAAGTGTCACATTCAAGCATATACGTGTGTGTGTGTGTGTGTGTGTGTGTGTGTGTGTGCATATACAGTGGGTATGGAAAGTATTCATCCACCCATCCATTTTCTGAGCTGCTTATCCTCAGAAGGGTCGCGGGAGTGCTGGAGCCTAGCTATCAACGGGTAGGAGGCGGGGTACACACTGAATTGGTTGCCAGCCAATTGCAGGGCACATATGAACAAGCAACCATTTGCACTCACATTCACACCTACGGGCAATTCAGAGTCTTCAATTAACCTACCATGCATGTTTTTGGGATGTGGGAAGAAACCGGAGTACCCGGAGAAAACCCACGCAGGCACGGGGAGAACCTGCAAACTCCACACAGGCGGGGTCGGGGATTGAACCCCGGTCCTCAGAACTGTGAGGCAGACCTATAACCAGTCGACACCGTTCCGCCGCTGTAAAATAATAAATCAATAAATAATTTATTGATAGAAAAATTACTATGAACCGCGCCGTGAGTGACGTTGACTCACCACATGACTTGAGTTGAATGCAAGGGGCTTTTTTTACATGCCGTTCTGCATTCATTCCATCTTTTCTTACGATCGCTACACACACTTTCTGCTACCCACCGCGACACATACATTAAATACCTGACGGAATCCACACCCCTCAATAATATGCACTTGCGTGATTCTGAAATTCACAGGGAACGCATTTCCAGCTTCAACAAAATAGCAGCGCTCGTAATACTAAACTAGCATTAGCAGTGCAAATAAGCCAACATTAGCCATGGAAGCTACGTTGGTAGCAAGAGGTTTTTGTAATGCCTAACACTATATGTTATCAGTTTGAAGTTATATTTTTTGGAACGTGAAATCAATTAAAATTCCAAAAGAGATATTACTGTTATAATTGTAGTGTTCCTCAATGAGAATATAAAGTGTTATTTCCTGTCCCGCATTGTGTGATCATTTTTCAATGAAACACACTTGACAAAAAAAAAACAAAAGAGGTGATAAAGTTACCAGTCGAGCAGGAATGCTTCGCTTTTGAATCCTCAGCTGCCTCCTATGTTCACCTTATTTTCATTTTTATTTTTATTTTCCGGAGGTGGATATCCTGCCATAGTTTCAGCAAAGCTCTTGAACGCCAAGGTAACAGGTCAACTTGTACAGCAAAGTATCTGAAGCTTGCTAATATCTGAAAATTTGGCTCTCAACAAAAAAGGAAAAGAATCATCTAAGCAACATCTCATAACTCAAAACTCTTTTTTTTTTTTTTTTTCAGTTAGCATTATGCAAAAATATATTTCCTCAATTATATATATGTTCCCTATTATGACCCAAATTTCAATGTTATAAATTCCTGGTTTATTAATTTCCATTAATTCCCAATGAAGGTTTCCAACTTTGAAATTGTTTTCGAATTTTGCAACCCTAATGATGATGCTGAGATACTGCTTTGCTTTACTCATCCGAATAGATTTATTGTCATTGACGATCCCACAGGCTTCAGTACAGAAAAAGGCCAGCTTGTGCGCTCCATCCTTCACCCTAAACCCACCAACTTCAAACTGCACCGTGATGCTACGCAGAGCCTGATGTGCTTGGGGGTGTTGGCATTTCTTGGTTTCATCTACACCATCGTTGTTGATGTCGTATTGAGGGTATCACTTCTCAAATAGATCTTTTCACCATGATGACGCACATAATTCCAGGTGGCAGAAGCCTTAGCAGTTGAGCAAGGCAGCGCAATTGAGAAAACAGAGTAACTATAATTATAATAAAATATCAAAATACAAAAAAATGAGATGGTGTTTCCTCACCTGAATGCTCTACTCAGGCTCAGGTTAAAAGGTCATTACAGTATTACTTTTAACCAGTGTGTGCGTGCGTGCGTGTGTGTGTGTGTGTGTGTGTGTCAGTTGAAAAGAACAAAGATGTTATTGTGAGGTACATAGATGTGGTAGAAGTTCAGACATTCAGACCTTTTCCAAAAAATTTGAATATCATGGAAAAGTTTATTTATTTCCATAATTCAATTCAAAAAGTTAAACTTTAACAGATTATAGATTCAGGGCCCACAATTTAATGTATTTATTTGTTTTTCTTTTACATAATTTGGGCTTTCAGCTCATAAGACCCACGATATCAGGAATTCAATACATTAGAATACTGTGAAGAAATCACGATTTAGTTCCAGTTTTTGGATAAAAAAAGAGAAATTAGGGTCACATTAAATCAATCAAAATATGGTACTTTCAAAATGATAATTTAATTAATACTTTTCAATACTTGGTTGGGAATCCCTTTGCTTTAATCACCACCTCGATGCGCTGTGGCATTGAAACAATCAGCCTGTGGCATTGCCTGGGATGGAAGCCCAGATTTCCTTGATGCTTGCTGTCAGTTCTTCTTTGTTTTTGGGTCTGGTGCCAATTTTCCTCTTGGTAAAAGCCCATCGATTCTCAATGGGATTTAGATCCGGCGAGTTGGCTGGACAGTCAAGCACTGTGATGGCATGGGCATCAAATCAGGTTTTGGTGGTCCTGCTGGAAGATGAAATCTGCATCTCCATACAGACCCTCAGCAGAAGGAATCATGAAGTCCTCTAAAACATTCTGGTAGACTGTTACGGTGACCTTGGATTTAAGAAAGCAGAGCTTACCAACACATGCACTGGACATTGCACCCCAAATCATGACTGTGGGTATTTTCACACTGGACCTCAAGCAGCTTGGATTCTGTTCTTCACCAGTCTTCCTCCAAACCCTTGGACCTTGATTCCCAAATGAAAGGCACACTTTACTTTCATCGGAAAAGAGGACCTTGAACCACTGGCCAACAGTCCAGTCCTCCTCCTCCTTGGCCCAGTTGAGACTCTTCCTATGTTTGCTCAGGCTCAGAGGTGGCTCGACCCGAGGAACCCGACAGTTGTAGCCCATCTCCCGGATACATCTGAACGTGGTGGTTTTTGAAGCTGTGACTCCCGCCTCATTCCACTCTTTCTGGATCTCTGCTAGATTCTTGAATCTTCTCTGTTTGATAACCGCTGAAGCCCACGGTCATCTCTTTTGCTGGTGCTTCTTCTCCTGCCACATTTTGTCCTTCCACTAGACTTTCCATTGATATGCTTTGACACAGCACTCTGTGAACAGTCGACCTCCTTAGCTATGAACCTTTCTGGGTTACCCATCCTATGGCGGGTATCAACAATGGTCTTCTGGCCAGTTGTCAAGTCTGCAGTCTTCCTCATATTAAACCCAACTGAGACAATTGAACCAAACTGAAGCAATTTAATGACACCTGGGGAAAACTCTGTGCAGGTGCTTTGACTTTAGTAGATGATTAGTGTGTGACACTCAGTTTAAAACATTTATGGCCTGAAAAATTTGGGCTGATTTCTTCACAGGATTCACATTTTTTAAATTCCTGATTTTGTGGGTTTCATGAGCTGGAACCCCAAACTATGTAAAAATAAACAACTAAATACTTTAAATTGTTTAAATTGTGGGCCCTGAATCTATAACCTATGAAAGTTTAACTTTCTGAATGGAATTATGGAAATAAATAAACTTTTCAATGATAGTCAATTTTTTTGGAAAGGGTCTGTAATTAACATGATCATGAGGGATTGGCTAATTAATTGAATTTGAAGTTCCTCGGTTAATTGGCACAACATGCTCTTTTGTCGGTGAAATGGATAGCGTGCATTAGCTCTGATGTTAGCTAGCAGGCTATCCATTATGTTTTGTTCAATTCACAACAACAACCAGACTGTCCCTTTGGAAGTGGTGACTCCACTACCTTAAATTTTGGGGCTATATCCGGTGGTGCAACCCCAAAAACAACAGATTTTTGTCTTCATTTCAGTTCTTGTTAGCGGTGGTTAGTCACTTGTCTGCCACCTGGAAGTATCCTGGCTCCAATTAATTACAAATATTATGAAATATTCATGAAATATGTGTGATACTGGTGGTCCCTTTTTGCAGGTTCCTATTAAGAACCTCATCTTCGACGCTCTGAACATCCTTGTTGTTGCTGTACCTCCGATCTTACCCGTGGCATTGACTGCCGGTCTGGTGCACGCACAGCGGCGCATGAAGCAAGTCGGCATTTTTTGTATCAGTCCGCAAAGGATCAACATTTCCGGTCAGCTGAACCTGGTCTGCTTTGACAAGGTGGGTCGAATCCACAGCTTCCAATTCATTACATTCACTCTATGTACACTACTAGTGGCTTTTAGGTCGATCCTGAAATTTCACCCAAAAGTCCAATATCTGTAACGTTTTGTGAGTAGCCTACTGTAGTATAGTATATTGATGTAGATTCTCATGCATCAAGGTAACAGTAACCTGCTAAAGTTCAATCGAAGCAACTGGAATCTTTTTGGCTGTTGATGTTTCACATGGCGGCACGGTAGATGACTGGTTAGTACATCTGCCTCACAGTTCTGAGGACCGGGGTTCGAATCCCGGCCCCGCCTGTGTGGAGTTAGTTTGCATGTTCTCCCCGTGCCTGCGTGGGTTTTCTCCGGGTACTACAGTTTCCTCCCACATCCCAAAAACATGCATGGTAGGTTGATTGAAGACTCTAAATTGCCCGTAGGTATGAATGTGAGTGTGGATGGTTATTTGTTTATATGTGCCCTGCAATTGGCTGCCGACCAGTTCGGGTGTACCCCGCCTCTCACCCCAAGATAGCTGGGATAGGCTCCAGCACGCCTGTGACCCTCGTGAGGATAAGCGGTACAGAAAATGGATGGATGGATGGATGTTTCACATTTCATCCATTAGGCTTCTTCAATATCAAATTTTTAGTGTGGAGTCTTTCTATTAATGACTGGTGGGTGTGTACCCTGGGGGTAATCACATGAGGGTTGTTACTGTTGTTGCCAGGTGTGGCTGGTGATTGACCGTTTTACATACCAACCACCTGCCTAGTGGCAAAATGGCTCCTTAGCAGCCACGTCCCATGGAATGAAACAGTCTTTGGGGAAGAGATGTCTTCACACACACCAGAGACACACTTTAAATAGGAGGACTCCAAATCTAAAATTTAAGGCTAAAGAAGCCTTTTGGATTGAAGGTGAAAAGTCTTCAACAACCGAGATTCGAGAACTTTCCCGGATTCTCTCGAAATAGCGGCATGTAACCTGCATGTCCGCGTTTCTGATTTTATTACAATATTAGATCATCAGCAATGACAGACATGATCCTTTTTAAAGAACACAGTTTGCCTGTCAGAGAGAGAAGATGGTGACTTATGTGTGAAGTTACAATTGAAGACCACAGCATCAGTGTATTTTTGTCTTTTGGACTGACAAATGGATTTTAATAGTCAGAGCTTCTTATCATCAAATCCTGTAAATATCTGATATTTTCTTATCCTAATAGGAATAGGGTGTTGCCTGTTGATTGAGCTAAACTACTCAAATGAGCTTTTTTCTGTCTAATTAATGAGTGTCAACCTAATTTGCATACCTTACCGTCAATATTTACTAGACTGGCACGCTCA
This sequence comes from Phyllopteryx taeniolatus, assembly GCF_024500385.1. Lineage (NCBI taxonomy): Eukaryota > Metazoa > Chordata > Actinopteri > Syngnathiformes > Syngnathidae > Phyllopteryx > Phyllopteryx taeniolatus. The sequence continues at coordinate 4,171,190 of NC_084515.1, read as the reverse complement.
CTGAAGACTATTTGGACCTTTGGGGTATTCAGAGAGCTGAAGATGGCATGTAAGTCATTTAACCTTTTTGATTCAAGCTTCTGGGTCCTCCTTAACATGGATCACTTAAAGTCTGTATTATTATGACAACAACTACTGGTGCATCTCTTGTTGTCTGATATATATATCAATCTATCCAGCTATATACAACACTGTATGATCTAGTGCAATAGTGAAAAGTGAATCAGCTTGAGGGACTAAGTTGTGATGTTGAAATGTGTGCACTAAATGTAGAGTATGTTCACAACCTTTATCTTCTGAAGACACTGTATTCAGTGACAAAATGAGGTTACCTGGCATTTGAGACTGCTGGGAAGTCACAAGAAATATATCACACCTGGCTGGAAAACCTAACTGGCAAACATTTCATTTATATGCAGTTTCATCATTTGACTGTAGGCAGTCACGACGACAGACCTTACAATTTTCTTGTAAGCAAAGAAAAATACATAAAATACATTACAATACATAAAAATACATTTTATCAAATAACTATCTCGTGACTGTTAAACAGAATCATGGCACCTTCAAAATCACTAGTTTTTAGGAAAAAAAAAAAAAAAAAAAAGCCATCTTGCTTGAATTAAGAAACACCGCATGGTTCAAGTTGGTGCATCGATCAATCCAAACTAAAACCAGCAAACATTCCAACAGCTTCGTCCCTCTTGCCATTAACTTCCTAAACAGATAACTTACAATTCCATTGAACATGCTGCCAAATTTGTCTTGCGATTGTTGTGAAATCTCTGTTGGGACACTTCTGCATTATTCATGCACTCACTGTAGTAGTCTCGTCACTCTGCATTATTTGAATAGCTGTTGTTGACCAATACTGACCACTAGTGCTTGAGAACAATCTGTGCCATTTGCACAATTGTCACTGTTCCAGATTATTGCACTACTAGTCACTTTAAACTGTTTGAATTTCTTGAAGACTCTGCACCATTTGCACAATGGCCAATGTACCCGATTATTGCTTTATTAGTCATTTCAAACTGCTCTAAATTGCTAGAGGACTGGATCATTTTCACAATTGTCATTGTATCAGCATTATCACATTACCGGTAACCTTTCATTGCTTAGTGTCTCTCCGTCGTGTTTTTATGTCTCAAAAGTATTTTTTGTAAAATGACTGTCTGTTGTCGTACGAGAGCAGCTCCAACTACCGGCGACAAATTCCTTGCGTTTTTGACATACTTGACAAATAAAGATGATTCTGATTCTGGTTAATAAAGTAGATTTGTTCTCAAGCTTTATTCAACTCTTTAAATTGGTAATAAGGCGTAAAAGTAACAGACGGCGTCAGAGTCGACCAATAGTATTGAATTGTGAAAGCAATACGAAGTTGACCATATTTGGACTTTAAAGGTTTCCGCCGGACAGCGACCTATGCAGAGAGGATATGCTAATAATAAAAGGTTATATGCCAATTCTAGGCTGGCACGGTGGACGACTAGTTAGCATATCTGCCTCACAGTTCTGGGGAACGGGGATCAAATCCCGGCCCCGCTTGTGTGGAGTTTGCATGTTCTCCCTGTGCCTGGGTGGGTTTTCTCCAGGCACTCCGGTTTCCTCCCGCATCCCAAAAACATGCGTGGTAGGTTGATTGAAGACTCTACATTGCCCGTAGGTGTGAATGTGAATGCGACTGGTTGTTTGTTTATATGTGCCCTGCGATTGGCTGGCGAGCAGTTCGGAGTGTACCCCGCCTCCCCCCCGGAGATAGCTGGGATGGGCTCCAGCAGCCCGCGACCCTAGTGAGGATAAGCGGTAATGAAAAAGGATGGATGCATGGATGCCAATTCTAGCTTTACTGATGACTACTGATGAGATTACTGCATCTCAATGAAGTTGGGGTGTTTCGTAGTATGGTCAAAGTCAACTAGATAGTGTCCTTTTTTCATTCTTGAAAAAGAAATTTACATTTCTTCCATGATGTCATTAATAACTACTACACTACACTGCAACCTTCAATAAATGCACTGTGATTGTGATTTTATTCACTTGGTACCTAAAAATCAGTCTATTTGGTGGGTCATTTCTTTCTTGTCACGCCCAGTTTTTTGGCTCCAGCCGCTGAGGTATCTAAAAAGACTTGTTTTGCTGCCTGCATGGCTACTTGCCATTCCTTGATCACCATGGAAGGCAAACTCTGTGGAGACCCATTAGACGTCAAGGTGTTCAGCGCCACTGGCTCGGTAAGGAGCACTGAATGTTTAAGTGTGTTTCCCTTCCCGTGAGACTGCTGTCACGATGGCTACATTATAAAAGAAAACAGTAGGATTAATTTTTTTAAAGGAAACATACAATTGTCCAATTTTTGCTTTCAGAAAGATTTTAGGAAACAGGCAACTCACCAAACGTTGACTTGGATGTGTAGTTTTTATACTTGATGGCAAGTCTAGCAATCTAGACCCCCAAACACACAATTCAAAACTCACTTTTCTGAGTTATCATCATATATTTTGTTTTGTTCAGATTCTTGAGGAGGCAACTGAATACCACACTGCACTATACAATGCCAGAATTTCCAAAGTTGTTAAATTTCCAGATCAGGTAATCCTTCAAACCAGTATACCGTACGGTGTATTTTTTTAATTGATCCTGTATGCAAAACCCCAAAGTCTTTCACTTTTCAGGCTGGTGAGTTTGGCATTGTGCACGAGTTCCCCTTCTCCTCGGCGCTACAGAGGATGAGTGTGGTAGCCCGGCAGCTAGGACAAAATCACTTTGGCATCTACCTGAAAGGAGCACCAGAGACTGTGGCTAACCTCTGCAAACCACACACAGGTCAGACATGTGTCCATGGACATCTTAAGTAGTATATTATGTCCATAGTTTGTCAAATGGGTTGCATTTTGAGTACCTTCAATCACTTTAATTGCCAATACAGTGTTACCTTGACTTACGAGGGGGCCAACATTTTTATTTATTTTTTTGACTTACGATTCATCTTGACAAATGACAGACTGACCTACTGCACTTCTGTTTATCTCCAGTCCCACAGAGTTTAACAGAGACTCTGGAGTGTTATACCACACAGGGGTTCAGGGTTATCGCCCTGGCACATCACCAACTGCAGTCTGAACTCTCCCTGCTCGAAGTCCACAGCCTCTGCCGGTAGGTATTCAGCCAAATGCAGAATTATTGCAGTATTATAAAAATTTCCCACGAGTGGTGTGCAAAGGTGTGGTGATGTTAGAGGCCAACTACTTTTATCTTTTTTTCTTTTGAGAGTGGGTGGCGGACTTTTCCTGAGCAAAAACTGTTCGTCAACGGGAGGGCGTGCGTGTCCAGTGCAGACAGAGTTTACTATTCATCATTGGGAGCGGGGGAGGTGGTAGATTGACTTTGAAGACACACGCAGATGGCGAGCTGAACATCAACACCACCCCCCGACTCTGCAGTGCACATTTTATGATGGATAGTTTTGTAAACTTTAACCAGAGACAACATGGCTTCGTGGGTAATTTAATCAAAGTCAATCCATTGCTTTTTTTTTTTTTTTTCCACGAGTAACAAGTATCATTAAACGAGTCTATATAATGTATAAGTACTGAAATAAATTGACTTTTGTACCATACTCTAATTTATTGAACTGTAACTGTTTGTACGCTGATTCAACATTCCTGGGAAAACACAATATCCCATCACTGATGAGGAATTTGTAGAACAAGCCCACGGGCTACTCCTGTGGTCTGGTGGGCACCATGTTGGGGACCCCTGTTCTATCTCTCTCTCTCTCTCTCTCTCTCTCTCTCTCTCTCACTCTCTATCCATAACCCTATCTATCGATAGATTTATTGTGAATATACACAAGATACAGGTACAGTATATATGGTTGATTTTAGTCTGTTTTGCATTGGCGTGTTTGTGTGCTTGGTCTAACCAGAGAGCAGATAGAGACCAACATGGACTTCCTTGGTTTGATCATCATGCAGAACAAAATCAAAGAAGAGACTGCTGGCGTGTTGCTTGAGTTACGACAGGCGAACATTCGAACTTTGATGGTTACAGGTAAAAAGGTTTTTGATACCTTGTCATGTCATGAATGTTTCACGTTCACATAAAGTTTGTTGTTCTTTGCCATCACTTTTGTGTACTGTTAGGTGACAACATGTTGACAGCAATATCGGTGGCTCGCGGCTGTGGAATGATTCAAGTTCGTGAGAAAGTCATTATTGCTGATGCTGTGCCTCCTAATGATCAAAACCCCGCTAGTATCACATGGCGCTACTCTGAGAACATTGATCTGGAAAATAATCAGGTAAGACAGAGAATGTCATGTAAAAAATAGAATTATCTTTGATGATTTAGTGATGGAGAGATGGGAACATTTTCCAAAATGGATATCAGGAAAACTTAACATCAAACATAAGAAGCACAATAAATAAAGGTTATAATTGTATGTCTGTGGATTGAAGGAAACAAGTGTTCGAACTTGAACCAATCATCAAGATTTCAGACTTGCATATACTTGTTTTGTAACCTGGAGGCACACAGATTTGTTTACTTTAATGCAGCTCCTATACGGGGCTTCCCTTCATGGTCTTAAAAAAAAAAGCAAAATTACAGACCTGTCTAGGGTTTGCAAATGAACACGTGAATGATATAGAGCAGAAGTCTTTTTTACGTGAATGAATATTTTGGTGGACTGGCATAGAGACAAATAAAAAGTGACTAAAAACACATCTCACCATTATTCTAAATGTGGTTGTTGTAATTAGTGGGAGCCCTGTGGTTGTTTCCCTTCAATGAGCTGGTCCCATCTTGGGGTAATTGGAGAAAATAAGACCCGAAGTGTGTTAGGTCTGCCGCACACCGAGCGATGGAGGTGAAGCTGACCGAACTGTCGTCGAGTGTGTGGGGTTTGGCAACTAGATTTCATGATTGGCCGACCGTCTGCCATTGGGTTTGCTGTGATTCAAAATGTGAAAATTCCAAATGGAGAAGGAGCCAAAATATTTCTCTTTGACGTTTAAAAAGTTTCCCGTAAACATAGAATCATTTAAAGAAATGTGTGTTTCCACCTGAAGACACTGAAACGCTGTAGGATATATGCCACTCCCAAAGTGGCGCTGTATCGTTGCCACAGGACGTCACCAAAAGCAGAGAATAAGAAACGCTTGCCATGTAAATAAACATACTAAATAAAATGGTGGGGAATGCGAAGGAAGCAGGAAAGGAGACATTTGTGTCGACTGACGACGAGGTAGAACTTGTTCTTTGGAACGAAAGCCCAGATCACCTCCAAGGTGAAGAACATCTGACAAGGTGATCCACAATTGGGGTGTTGTTGGTGGTGGTGTTAGCGCACGGTCACGCAAGATCTGGGAACTACCGCAGCATCATCATCTCATGAAAGATGCGAATGTGTTGTACACACTGAAAGGCAAGAGCAGAAATTTAAAATTTTATTCACTCTGCGACTCAGTTAAAAAAAAAAATTAAAAGGATCGTATTTGGGCTGCCAAAACGTTGACGTAATGTAGAAAAAAATAATAAAAAAATAACCCTTTGTGGATACACTTCGTTTCCGTGTGGAAGGGGTCTCAGTCGAGATGTATCTATTCAACCAATTCTTATTTTAACAGGGGTTTGGCACCATCTGATGGTAGCTTAGAGCATTACACTGGTCAACAAAATGCATTTATTTTGTCTAAAGATTTTTTTTTTGCTGATTTAGGACAATTTTGATGGGCTGAATCCTGATACCACATTGGTTTTGCTCAAACAGGTCAACTTTTTGAACTATGGCCACGTTTTTGTTTATATGCCCTGAATTTTTAAAAATGATGACGTGACATTCAATTTAAATGTACTTACTTTTATTAGTTACTATTCAATTTACAGTAAGCAAAGTGTGTAACAATTGATGAATAAACTGTTAACAACCTGACATAAAAACAGATGTCACTTTTGGATTCAGGAATTCAAAATTGTCCTAAATCTGTTAAAAAAAATGTTTGTAACCCAGTGATATATAAAGAGCACAATAACTGCAAATAGATGACATTTTCAGCAAATAACGGCGTATAGGTCGAAATAAAACCCCCAAAAAACAGTCCCGCTGTGGACAAAATAAAATCCATCAGTCCATTATATGAGCCGCTTATCCTCACAAAGGTCGCGGGAGTGCTGGAGCCTATCCCAGCTATCATCTGGCAGGAGGCGGGGTACACCCTGAAATGGTTGCCAGCCAAACGCAGGGCACATATAAACAAACAACCATTCACACCTACGGGCAATTTAGAGTCTTCAATTAACCTAGCATGCATGTTTTTGGGATGTGGGAGGAAACCGGAGTGCCCGGAGAAAACGCACGCAGGCACAGGGAGAACATGCAAACTCCACACAGGCGGGGCCGGGGATTGAACCCCCGTCCTCAGAACTGTGAGGCAGGCGCCCTAACCAGTCGCTCACCGTGCCGTCACAAAATAAAATAATAATAATAATAATAGAGCAGCAAACTGTTGGAGAGATGCTAGTGTGTTTTATTTTTTTGAATGTGTTTCCCTCATTTTCTGTTCACATTCAGATGACTGAGATCAGCTTTTCAGGTGATGGGGTGCACAGTGTGGAGGACCCGGACTATCACTTTGCTGTGAGTGGCCGAGCGTTCGCTATCATCACTGAGCACTTTCCACAACTTTTCCAGAAGGTACTAAGATACATTTTTGTCTCATATAGTTTTCTATGCCCTGGCATGAACATGTTATACTTTATCTCTCCTCATGGGCATGGTGAAGCTCCTCCTGAGAGCCACAGTGTTTGCCCGCATGACTCCAGACCAGAAGACTCAGCTGGTGCAAGCTCTGCAGAGCATCGAGTCAGCTTTTTTAAGATTTATTTATTCATGCTGACAAATTGTCTGTTCTTCCCATGGTTTTAGTGCATAATATAATCAACTTGTCTCCTTTAATTATTTTTTTAACCATGCAGTTACACGGTTGGGATGTGTGGGGATGGTGCGAATGACTGTGGGGTAAGTATTTACAGTATTTGCAAATCACACACATGAACCCCTGCCTATATGTGGTTTTCTATTTACCCATTTGTTTTTTTTCTTCTGTGGAAGAGCTTAATTTGTTCTGTGACCAAGCTTGTAACTCACTTGTATCTCTAAGTAGTTTCCCCCATTGAAATGAATTGAAATGCCATTTATCCATTCCAGCCCACAACCACTGTTTACCACCATGTTTTTGGTTACAAAAAAAATAAAATAAAAACATTATAAAAGAGAATGTAAAGAAATAAACTGGAAAAATTAAAATATAAATAAAAACATTTATAAAAGAGTGTAAATAAATAAACTGGTTTTATGTCACGTAATTAGGTCGAAAGTCTCTCTCAGACACACACTAATATATTTGTGTTGTGTGCCTTTAAGGGGTGTGGCCTACTAAGTTACATCAGGAAACTGAAGTCAGTTGTTTCATTAGCATCTTCTCCATGCTCCTTGCGAATTTTCATATTTTGTACTTGTGTATTTGACTGTATGTCCCGTACTCCCATTCAATAAATGCCTGAAAGTGCATCGGGGACTGTGGCTCTCCTTGCCCACCTGTGTGGGTATTGTAGTACCTTAATTGTTCCATCTGTTTTATTACTTCACTCGAGCAGCAGTGGACTGTATTTGATGCTCGGAATTTCGTCTCACGACACAAAGCAAAAGCATTGGCCAAGCGACAGCTCAAAAAAACCTCATCATCTGGGCGACTTGTATGTCAAGGTACCACTGTAGTTATATATAGAATTAAATAAACATCCCAGGAGGGATTGCGAGGAATTGGTCTCATGTCCTAGTGAAAAAGTCCATGTCTCTCCCTTTTGTGTGTCTGGATGTGCTTAGCTGTTTGTCAGCATGTTGTGGAGTAAAGATTTACCAGTTATCTGTTCATGCCAGTTTGGGACGCCACTAGACAAGGCAATCCAGTCTTGAGCAAGAGAGAGGTTAGGCCACAAATCCTGAGTTTGAGGGAGCTACTGTATGTTTGACAGGTAATGTCATTATTTATAAAGAGCAATGTTCACATGAACGTCCTGAATTCAATAGTCAAAAGCTCAGTATGAAGCTTTTTGAAAGTGGCAAGCCTATTAACATGGCCGCTAACGTCATTGTTGGCCCATGTTTAGTGCGGGACATATTAGGGCAACATTTTATTTTTTGGATTTTATCTTGTGCAGCATATCTGCGGTTCTGTGTGTGTGTGTGTGTGTGTGTGTGGAGCCTATCCCCAGCTATTCACTGAAAAACCATTGATAAACTAGTAATTGGTGTAAGATGAATTTGACAGATTACTTTGGAATAAGTTTGTGGTATAATTACAGTTCAAACTATTAATATAGGCAATTATGAAGTATTACTTGCATTTTTTTTCACCATTTATGGCAATTATAGCTAACACTGCTATAATTGCTTTCAGCACAGTCTTTTCAGCGTTCAATCTATGATACTTTGGTTTCTGGTGTCATTATGCATAACTAAAATTTTCATGCAATATAATTGAGTCAAAATTGAAAAGATATGGTTGTTAGCTATTCTTCCCATTATACTGAGGATTTTTCTTTCTCTTCCAGGCCCTGAAGAAAGCTCACAGTGGGATCTCGCTTTCTGAGCTGGAGGCCTCTGTTGCTTCCCCCTTCACCTCCTCCATCCCAAACATCTCCTGCATTACCAACCTCATCAGGTAGCTTGCAGTTGTACAAGAGGCAGAGATTTTGCCAGTGTTGTCAATTTTTATCCACAGAGAAAATGACATTTCAGTTTCATATTCAATTCAAATTGATAGTGAAAAATGTTATTTTTGAGATTCTGGTGGTTTCCTCACTGTCCACAGGGAAGGCCGTGCTTCTCTTATTACAACTTTCTGCGTGTTCAAATTCATATACCTCTTCAGCCTCATCATGTTCTGCAACGTCATTCTCCTCTACGTGGTAACTATTCTGAAATGTTTAGACGCTTCCTGACAGTTTCACATTGTATTCAAGTATTTTACTTATTAAATGGATTGGTGGTAGCGGGTGAATTTAAAGGCAGGAAACTGGCAAAGTGATGACTAGGTTATTGGCCAGTTTTATTTAAGTTTTTTTAATGTCTCCCCCCCACCCCGAAAAATGCAGAAATCGACAGCCATCAAACTAAACAAAATCATCGAGTTAAAGAAGTGATTTTCGGCTTTTCCCTGTTAGGAGTTGCCACAGCGAGTCACTCGTATGATTTGTTTTTACGACAAGATTAATCAAAGAACAAGGCACATCTGGAAGAAAAGAAGCGCTTATTGGTTGAGCAAGAGGAACATGACAAGACAGGTGATACTAATCATGATGAGACACGAGGAGGAGCAGTACCCACAGGAATTATTAAAAAATGCACAACATCAACTGTCCAAACTGGACTGTGACAGGATAATATTAATAATTAATGACAATCAAATTTTATTCCATCAGAAAAGTAGCATTGTTTTTTCCTTTAAAATTTTTTGTGTATAGAAAATGTTTATCGATAAAGCTTTGAAAATTTTGATTATTTTTGATAGATCCATAGCGAAAGCCCCTCATGCACTGATATCTCAGTTAACACATGATTAAGTGGAGGTATGTGCTCTTGAATATAGAAACAAAATTAAATAAGATTGTAAATTAATATTTAACAAAAAAACCTGAACAAATTCAATCACAATTATGATTACATTACATTCTGATTACATTAATTACAATCAGATTAGCAGTGAGTCTTATACATTATGTTCGATGTACATTGTGGGAGGATTCAGTGGCGATTTCGGGCAAGTGCGTTAGGTGCAGCCGCACAGGGTGCCACTCAAGCTAGGGCTGCCACTCGGAGGGTGGATCCCGAGCTGTCATGTGCCTGACGTGTACTGTATTGTGTCCCCTAGGTTCTCAGCAATTTCGGTGACTTGCACCTCTTAATCGACACTGTGATTCTTTCTGTAGTCATTTTTACAAGTGAGTAATATTAAGTCGTACACAATAATCACTGAGTTTTATTTACATTTACTCTTTATGTGGTGGTATAAGGTGAAATGATACAACTCAGTTTCCTGATCCTGCACCCAATTTTTTAACTGGTTTGTTTTGGTTTGTGGTTTGTTTAGTAAGTTTGAACCCTGCATGGAAGAAGCTTGTGCGACGCGCCCCCCCAACCAGTCTGATGTCCGGCCTGGTGCTCTCCTCAATTTTGTTTCAGATCTTCAACAGCCTACTCTTTCTGATTTTTACTTTCGTCTTAGTGCAACAACAAAGTTGGTATCAGACTCCTGAGGAAATGTGAGTAGCATCTGATGCCCTATTCAATACAATAATTCCTGATCCCTTCACCCCACCTCTTTAGGCAGTCTTAGTCTGCTTGTTTGGTCCACATCACATTTGGAAAGAAGCATTTTCACTTGATCAAAACTGTATTATTATACAGGATGTCTATTAAATGCTAGTTAATTTATTTGCTCCATTTAACAACTTTTTTAGGGTACAAATATTCTTTTGTTAGAGGACAATTTGCATACTGAAAAAATATTTTGGTTACCACATTTAGCTGCATGCCAATATTACAGATACACAATAATAAAGTGCATTACTGTTCATTTATTACCTTAAAAAACTACTTTTGTCTGAAAGAAGTTCATCAACTCACTTCAACATAATTTCATGGCGCCATGTTGCCACAACATGCCAGCATAGCACTACTTTTGTCTAAATGATGCTCCACAACTCACAACTCAAGGAGCAGAGTTTCACCAAGATGCCATGTTGAAGTGAAGCTGGGTTCATCCGTGAGTCGCAAATATGGGGGGAAGATTTCAAATGAGTGTAACTATCAATGGAAACAGTTCCTGAGCTTTTTTTTGGAACCTGACTGTATTGTTTTGTTGCACACCTTTTATGGTACAAATAGAATAGGATAACAGTTGAAAAATGGCCATTGGATTACAGTTAGGTCATTTTCAATCGTGGATCTCTAGTTGGTAGTGTTGCTAAAATGGAGGTGTACTGTAATTATTAACAAATCTCTCTCCTCTATTGCAGGAAACACAATGAGTCCAGCTTCATTGACGCATACAGCCTCAATCAAACTGAAGCTGAAGGCCTCTATATCATCAAGAGCTTTGAAAGCACTTCCCTCTTCTACGTTTCTGCCTTCCAGTATTTGATTGTCGCTGTTGTCTTCTCCAAAGGAAAACCCTTTAGACAACCAAGCTATAAAAACTGTAAGACAGTGTGTATGGAAAAGAAACTGTTGTCAACATAGAATAAGCTTTCATTTGTGACCATTAGTTTTACCATAATTTCTCATGGTTTATTCAAATCTCACTAGATTAAAAAAAAAAAAAAAAATGATTTACTTTTTTTTTTAGAGGAGCCTACTTTTTTAGAGAAACCTTTATTGAGCCAAGGCAGATATACATTAGAAAAAAATCTCTCACAACACCACTTAATGAAAATGCCACAAAAATTATATATCCAGAAATTATGAGCTTGTCCCAATTTACCCGACAACGCCCGCATTGCATCACGTGACCGACGCATTGGCCCACGTGGCCCCTGTGCATCACTTGACACGCACATGGCAAAAATTTTTGCTGCGCGTAGAATGCCGCGGAGATCATCTCTCGTGATTGGTCCGTTTTAGTCACATGTTGTGATGACGTACTAAGCGTGCATTCTACATACCATGTACGCCGCTGCCTTCTTGACCAATTTTGGAGCATAATTAAACGTAGCATCTGGCCATTTGTTCTAGCAGACTCTATTCCACGGTTTCCATTGTTGTTGCTTTGTTCCTTGTTACGGAAAGGAAAGTAAAAACGGCTACTGCAGTACAGTTTCAAAACTGCGCACGTAGGTTGTCCTCGAGTATAAAGGCAAACTGCGTGCGGGATAGCCGCAGTGACGTCAGCGCGGTCGCCGCCCGCGTGAGTATAAAGAAGCCTTTACTCCCAAATGTATTTACTGGTGTGAAATCTGGGCTTGTTTAGCTGGACACAAGTCATTTTTCTGTTGTATGAACGGTAACAGGCAGATGCATCGTTTAATTGTAACTTCTGCCATCCAGGTTTCGCGGCATACTGATTGGGAATTGCTGTTCCAGAGGTCATGTTTACCCTGATTTAACTAACACTTTCTGTGTTTGAAATTACAGGGTCATTTGTGTTGACCTGCACTATTCTCTATGCTTTCCTCCTGTTCATCATGCTGTATCCCATTCCTGCTGTGGACGAGATGATGGAGGTAAACCTTGTTTTCATGTATCTATTAAACGACTGACTCTACTCACCCACCTACCCACCAGTCAGTGGTGGGCTGTAGATTTGGTACCTGGACCTTCAGTGGGAACTCACTTGACTTAATTCACCAATTAATACCACCACTATCACGTTGCAATTATAGGAACCATCTATAGTAGACTAAATGGCTCAATCCTGAGACCCTTATTGTTAACACAATTTCTAGTGTTTCTGGAAAAGTCTTCTTTGTAAATAAATTAAGTATCTTAAAAACCAAGCCGATTTCTCCTCCATCAGCCATTGTAGGTATAACAAATTCAAATGTATTAATTTGTCTGGATCACTACAGACGTTTGACTTGGCTGTAGAAGTTTTGCTTTGACCAACCAACCAGAGGGTGGAACAATGCTGACATTATTGTGAGAAAGATTTTAAATCTTATTGGTTAAAAAAACTGTCGGATTGCTAATATAGTTTAGATTACATGAGCCGGCGGCCCGGTGGACGACTGGTTAGAGCGTCTGCCTCAAAGTTCTGAGGACCGGGGTTCAATCCCCTGCCCCACCTGTGTGGAGTTTGCATGTTCTCCCCGTGCCTGCGTGGGTTTTCTCCGGACAGTCCGGTTTCCTCCCACATCCCAAAAACATGCATGGTAGGTTAATTGAAGATTTTAAATTGCCCGTAGGTGTGAATGTGAGCGCGAAATGGTTGTTTCTATGTGCCCTGCGATAGGCTGGCAACCGGTTCAGGGTGTACCCCGTCTCCTGCCCGATGATATCTGGGATAGGCTCTGGCACTCCCGCGACCCTTGTGAGGATACGCGGCTCAGAAAATGGATGGATCGATTACATGAGCCAGCACTACTGATTTTGAAGTCCCTGGGCAGATTAGCTTGGCATGGCAACACATAGAGGCTGAAACCTGATTAAACGATAAATCCAACATACACATACTGCAAGTAGTGCAGCCAAGAAAAATGCTATGAAATGAAGAGAATAGACTGTTGGGAATAAATTACAACAGTTTCATGAAAACAATGTTAGAATTTAGGTTGTAAATGTAGGCCATTGATGCCTACCACGGATACAAGTATAATGCTGTGGTTAAGTAGTCTTCAGGGAGACGTCGCTACACTAGTGATTGGCAGAAATTGTATATGTGATTCCTTCTCTGCCATTCTGTTTCTCTTCTCCCCTCAGTTTGCAACCATTCCCTATGACTGGCGCATTACGCTGCTGATCATTATTTTGGCACATGCTGTTCTGTCTCTTATACTGGAGGTACGGTCAAAGTCTCGCATCTCCCTCTGAATGATTTATCTATAATTTTATTTAGAAATATTCATTTGTATTCTCTCTGCACAGTGATTGTTCAATCAGTATTTCATACATTTTAACCAATTGTGTCAAATGTTCAAGTACTCTTGATTGTGCATGTGTGGGTCTGCAGTTCAATCAAATGTGATGTGATGTGATTCCCGCAAAATATTTCCTAGAATTTGATCCTTGACACTTTGTGGAAGTTTGTTCCAACCAATACGGGTGTAAAGTGGACCACCACATCCCAAACTGCTAACACAACACAGGTTGGAAGGATTTTGATTTGATCATCATGCTCACTCCTACTCTTGCATCCATGCTTTGCTCTGGTCTCTGATTTTACACATACAGTCATTGCATAAGGTACACTTACTGACACTTTTAAATTACAATGTACCTTTACATAACAAGAACGGTCACTTATAAAGAGGTGCTTATTGGCAAACAAAGTTACATGACATTTTAGGTCAGAAATTCCAAACAGCCAAGCGCATAGGGAGTGTTAATTTGTACGGACTCCTAAAAAGTTCAAGGAGAAGAGGACAACTCCAACCCTCTTCTGTAAAGTCAGGAAGTTTCACAGTTATGAAAACATAATCGTTTCTTTTTAGGTGAATGTGATGTAATAATAATTTAATGGCTACTGCAGTATATAGGCAAAAAAGAAAGTAGCATGCTCAAAGCAAAAAGGAAAATATTATTATTTTGGAACACAAATGCTCTGTTAAGCAAACTCTTTTTTGATTTATTTTGTAAATGTACCATAACCAACTGGCGTACTGTATGTCCGGTAAGATACATTGTTTTTTCCCCGCACTGCCACACTTTTGAGGTTCAACATTTTATTCATTACTGTGGTTGTAATTTGCAATTATGTATTTTTCTCCCTCTCATGTACTATACCCAGTTAAGTAAGCCAAAATATTAGGCACTGCTCCTAAAAAGTATGATATAATTTCATGGGACAAAAAAAATCCTTAAAACTGGATTTAACATTTACATTAACATTAGTAACATTTGAATCATGAAATATTTTAACACATGAATGATTACTATTATTTCAGGTGTTCAATTCACAATGTGGAACTCAAACAGTCATTAAACAGGAAAACACTTCAGAATGCAAATTCCTACCCAATTTCTAAATAACAAATTATTTGGATTAAAAACAATTTAATATTCTAGTTTCTTAAGATGGTAAATTAGGGATTTGCCTTAACTTTAAGATTTTAAATGATTTTAAAAAATGGATAAATGCTTTACTCTGTGTGTAGTGACTCTATATACAATAATATTAGTTTCACCTTTTTAAATAACTTTTTTCCACAATACTCAAATTTATTTTGACATGCCTTTGATGCCTCTCAGTATGAAAATGCTATACTATTGCAAATTACAAACACAATAATACAGCTATTGTAAATCATTTTGACAGTGTCAGCCTAAAATTGATTAGTCTTCAAAACAAAGCAAAGCAATTTATATAGCGCATTTCATACACAATGTGCTCTACATGATTAAAAGCATTTAAAAACAAAGAAAAAAACAGCTTATAAGCATTCAAAACAAAAAGGGGGGAAAAAAGTACAATTAAAGCAGCGTACAGTGCACAAAATAAAAGTGGAAATGCTCTAAAAAGCATTAGAAAAAAAGAGTTAAAGGCAAAATTGTGGCTACAGCTCATGTACTTGTTCTCACCAGTGTGCAGGTGTACTTAATTTTGCCTTACAATGCTTAAATTAATCATATGATTAAAAAATTCATAGGCTAGTGTCTGTTACTGCAAGTGTAAAGACTTACTGACACAGTCTTTTTGTTCTGCCTTCATGCTGAACCTGATCTCAGATGGTGAATGACTGTTGGTGCTCGGCCTTCCTCTCCAGGATCTTCCTTCGGAAAAACCGGCCCCCGAAGACTAAATACAAGTGTCTGACTCTGAAGCTGCAGGAGGAGGTTGACTGGCCTCCTGCACCTTCCACCATCACCTATGCCAGCAGGCCTCAGTACCACATATCTGTCCCATTTTGACACCAATAATCATGATAGTGGCCTCCCATCTTATAGATACCATGTCTATCGATACCATGTCTCATCTGGTGCTTTGTTCACTTTAACAAACAAACAAATGATAGATAGAGAGACAGACAGACAATTTAACTGAATAACTGAAGACTTTTGGATCAGTTGTCAGAGAACATCTGTGATTACAGATTGTCCCTAAACCCAAGATTAGATTTTAGATTTTTACATTAAAGAACATTTGGAGCAATGGCTTAGTAGATTGCAGTTGTTTTGTGAGGAAAAACTGGGATGTCATACTGTCATAGAAGACAACAACTGGATGGATGGATGGACGTATGAATGGTTATTTATCCCCATGAGGAAATCCATGCCTTCCCCTGTCTGAAATAAATAACAGATGGTTACCTCTAGGTTGCAACAGAGAGACTGAAGAGTCACAGAAAGGCATAGAAGTGGCTGTCCATGGAAATGGATTGTTCCCTTGCTGGATCGAACACCTAATAGGAATTTTGCCATTGAGCTGATTGTATGTGAGAGAGAGAACAGCTCGTTGGACAAAAATGACTGAAACATTTTACAGGTGTGCATTGAAATGTTTAGAGAAGGTCCATTTAAGTTCAACTCTTAAAGGTTATAGTGCATTTAGGTTGATCCTGAAATTTCACCCAGAAGCCAAATATCCCTGACTTTTTGTGAGGATCGTGTCCGATCTTGCAGTCACCTTGGTAATTATCTTATTTGTATCAGATTTTTTTCACATTTGGAAGAAACCCAATTCGGATCTAAGCCTACCAAATTACATTTTTGACCCATATACGAATTGGGCCACTTGGGATATATATACATACAATATATACATATATATATATATATATTTATTTATTTTTTTGACACTTTTGACACTTGAACCATGAAGTGTAAATCCACACAAACTGTGCTGCATCATTGATTGAACCAAAAGTAAAAATGAGAGTAAAAGGACACCTGAAGTAAAACTTACCTTAAAGTGAGGTAGTCACACATTCCATTTCTTTGTAACACTGACAAGTACAAAAAAAAAAAATAAAATCACTGTAGTGGTCCACATGCACAAATTTTATCTTATGATGTTATTTTAAGTTATTATCTACAAGAGAGGCCGGCACGGTGACGATTGGTTAGCACATCTGCCTCACAGTTCTGGGGACCGGGGTTTAAATCCCGGCCCCGCCTGTGTGGACTTTAAATTGCCTGTAGGTGTGAATGTGAGTGTGTATGGTTGTTTGTTTCTATGTGCCCTGCGATTGGCTGGCGACCGGTTCAGGGTGTACCCCGCCTCCCGCCCGAAGATAGCTGGGATAGGCTCCTGCAACCCGCGACCCTAATGAAGCTAAGCGGTAAAGAAAATGGCTGGATGGATGGATCTACAAGAGAGCACATAGTTGTACTTAATCAATTGTTAACTGAGATGCAACTGCAAGAAGAAGTATGTATACTCTTTGGAATTACCAGGATTTCTGCATAAAATGTTTCGAAAATATGATCCGTTTGGAAGGAACGCACAATGCTATGTTTGGAGAAAAGAAGGCACCGCACACCACCATCAAAACCTCATATGGTGGAAGCGGCATCATGGTTTTGGACTGCTTATTACCTCAGGGCCTGGATGCATTGCTATCATCAACCGGGAAATACATTTTCCGTATTTATTAAGACATTTTGCAAGAGAACTTAAGACCATCTGTCTGCCAATTGAAGTTAAATAGATGATGATTATGTATTTATGGATGAAACAGGACAATGACCGAAAAGACAAAAGTAAATCAACAAACAACTGAAGGGCTGCAACAGAAGAAAAGTCCTGACCTAAATTCGATTAAGATGCTGTGGCATGACCTCAAGTCCCACCAGACATCCCAAGAGTATCGCTGAACTGAAACATTTTGGTCAAGAAGAAAGGTTCACATACTTATTCCACCCTGCTCCATGAAATTTACATGTGTTCAGTAACTACATGGAAACATATCCTTATTTGTGTGGTATTAGTTTAAGAAAACTATTTGTCAATTTTTGTAACTTAGATGAAGATCAGACCGCATTTTATGATCAATCAGTTCAGAAATTCAGGATTCACATACTTTTTCTTGACTGTGCATGTGTATAAAGTGGAACTCTGTCTACTCGTGGGTTCACCTATCTGTGGATTTTTTTCCCCCCAATTGTCTTCCATATACAAAAATGTGTTTTCAAGGTTTAAGGTATAATAGTTTACTGTACTGTATAAATAAGCAAGTATTTTTGTATTAGGTTTCCGTTTAATATCAGTGATAAGAAAGTTTTGCTTTAAATTATTTGCTTACCACATTAAAGCGTCACTAAAGCCTTGTATACACATACCGAAAAGGCCCGATTAATGGATTCATTTCAAAGATCCTCCTGAGAGCGCTTTCCCTCATCATGTTAGGCCTCTTTCATATTTAAAAATTTAAGATGTTAAAAATCGTATGTATTGCGCTTTAGAAATGAAATCGCTTTTTGTGGCCTAAGTAAAAGTACATCACACTTTGTTGGAAAATTATTTTATATATGGGGTAAGCGGGTTTGTTTTAGTTGTATTGTTGCTTTTATTTGTTATAACGAGATAAATTAGACCGTCCACCTCCAGTTTGACCCAAGGTTGTCATTTTGTTGGGTTTTATTTGTTGTTGTGATGTTATGTTGTCGATTAGAAGTGTTTGGTGTGAAATAAACAAGCAAACTAAACAAAACAAAACACTGCATTTAAGAATTATGTGCCATATTAGGGGGCTGAATATCCCTTGTTTGGCGTTGTCGGCTTTAAGAATGTTTCATGACCAATAGGTTGACGTAATTAAACACCAGTTTCTGATGTTAAAAAATGTCTAATCCAAAAAACTGATATTTTTTTTTCCAATTGTCATCATTAGCTGTTTTTTAAATTTTTTTATTTTTTTTGCTGTACTCATGCAAGACCTGTCAGTTCAATCCTGATTTTCCTGTCAGCAAAAGCTGTGTCCAGTGATTTTTCTTATGAAAGTTAATAAAAGAGGGAAATTTTGTGTGAAGAATTTTTAATTTTTTTCCCTCAATGTGCCAGGTTATAAAAACTTATATAACATTTAGCTGGATAGAATGTATGGATAATCTTAAAAGTAGGTGTGACAGAGGAATTTAAGGTGGAGGTGGGACTGCATCAGGGATCAGCCCTGAGCCCCTTCCTGTTTGCCGTGGTGATGGATAGGCTGACAGATGAGGTTAGACTGGAATCCCCGTGGACCATGATGTTTCCAGATGACGTGATCTGCAGTGAAAGCAGGGAGCAGCTGGAGGAACAGTTAGAAAGATGGAGGCATGCACTGGAAAGAAGAGGAATGAAGATTAGCCGAAGTAAAACAGAATATATGTGCATGAATGAGAGGGGTGGTGGGGGAAGAATGAGGCTACAGGGGGAAGAGATAGCAAGGGAGGAGGACTTTAAATAATTGGGGTCAACCGTCCAGAGCAATGGTGAGTGTGGTCAGGAAATTTGCATTAACTGGTTGCATTTTTACTTTAGATGGGCACCCTCACCGAGGATGGTTTGGAAAGGGTGTGACTTATTACATCAGGCTTTATTTACTGTTCTCATTAGTGGGGTTGTAAGGGTGCTATGATGAAGTTCAGGAGCTCCCAAATAAAGTCTTGAACACTCATGCTGAAAAGTTTTTATTTATTTTTTATGTTTTTATTTTTTTGTTCTTTAAGATAAAAATATATGATGTGATCAATAGTGACAATCCAACACATCACATTTGAGTTATTTCCTCCTTGTCCTACACAGCTCCATACACTGAGGTAGCTACAGAAAGACTGGTTAAGAATTTTTTTGTCGCATGCATGGCTACCTGCCATTCCGTGACCACCATAGAGGGCAAAGTCATTGGAGACCCCTTGGGCCTCAAGGTGTTCGCTGCCACAGGCTCGTGTAATCAAGGAGCTTTGATTACACGTTATGACACACGCTCATTCAACCAACACTGACTCCAATCTGAAGTAAAATACCTGAAGCCTCTAAAGTCGAAGGCTAGACTCAAAATTACAACTAATCACACAAAACTTTGCTTGACTGTTTTAAAATATCAAAATGTTTCCGAAAGGCTTTATGACAGCAACTGTTTCTATTTCAGTTGTTTCCTTTGAGAAAAATTGTGTATGAAATCCACACAATTCAGACTCTCCAGATTATTTACACTCTGGAGACTTACACCCGGAAGGGGTTCAGGGTTATTGCCCTGACACATCACCAGCGGGATTCTGAATTCTCCTGGCCTGAAGTCCAGAGCCTCAGTCGGTATGCATTCATACTGTATAGTTATTAGACAAACGCCACATCCTGGCATGCAAAGATTTGACTGGAATTTGCATACTGTCCCTGTGCTTGTGTAGGTTTTCTCCGGGTATGCTGGTCATAGTGTAAGTCACATATTTGCACATCAGTCTCAAGTCTTAACCTTCAAGTTTCAAACAAGTCCCAGGTTACTGTGGCAGAAATCAAGCGAGTCAGTCGGGAGTACATACAGTCTTGCTCAGTCACAACATACTGTATATTAGCATCTTTGCATTCAGTATCTGTTTTAGCATTAGTTAGGCTTACTAACACATTCTTACTGGTCCCAAACTAGTTTCCATATTGTCTAATACTTTATTTTCTTCTCAATTAAACTCCTAACCAACATGAAGCTTGGTTAATGTTTGACCACCTATGGGTTAGCTAAGCAATGATGTTAATTTAGCTTACCTGTCTGGGGGATTTACAGTGACAGATGATATTAGATGTTGCAGGTGTTTTCTCTAATCTTTGAGTTGCAAAGCTTTCATGTTGTCATTCTCCTTTTCCCCATTTGATCAAAAACAGAATCCTTGAATTCAAATGCAATCATTCTCCACTCTGGCGCCACAATATTTGTTTCATGAGGTGCCCCCTATCAGAGTATACTGGTGGGTTGCCAGGTTGGGTTGAAAATGCCGAATGGGACGCAGGTCTAAGTCGACTCTTTAAGTTTTAGCCAGGCAATTTGGTCGAAAGCCCAAAATTTGGCCATTTAGGTCTGACGCAAGTCACGTGTCTTGAGTCTCCTTCATCTGCTTTTGTGTGCCTTATGATTGACTGGCATCCAGTCCTACCGCTTGCCCAGTCAGCCGGAGCAGAATTCAGTTACCCGTGACCCTAATGAGGACAAGCTCTCAAGGAAGTGGACGGTTGGATACATTTCTAGAGGTCACATTTATGCTGTTTGCTGCATGACTTACTGTGCACATATTTACTCAACAATGCTCTTAGAACTGACCACATCAAAAGAACATAGTTTCCTTTTAGACAGGGGCAAATATTATCTTTTTGTCCGGCGGTGACCACTCAGCTCAAACACGAGGCTATTTGTTAAACTCAGCAAGCAGCAACAAGAAATTATCATAATTTACATTCCCACCAACTGCTGTGTTTAACCTGTACCTTATAGAGATTAGATAAACAACAAATAGTTTTGGCCACTGGGGTGGAAAATGGTTGGCGCAATGTTAGGTTAATAAATTAAGAGGTGATTATGAAAAATATACAATGACTATGTGGTGCTGGGTGTTTTGAGTGAATTCTGATAAATAAATGGAAATAACTGAGATGGGAAGAAGGATCTTCACGTGTAAGATGTCGCAAAATTAAATTGATTATTAAACCCTTATTTAACTTTATGTGTATGCTTGGCCTTAATAAAGAGCAGAGACCAACTTGGACTTTCTTGGTTTGATCATCATGCAGAACAAAATCAAACGAGACAGCTGGCGTGTCGCTTGACTTACGAAAAGCCAACATTCGAACTTAGATGGTTACAGTTAAACACTCAGTTTACATGATGTCAGGCATGAATGTTTGAAATTCTAACAAGTTTTTATTTACTATTCACTTTTGTGTGCTGTTAGGAGACAACATGCTGACAGCGATATCGGTGGCTCGAGACTGTGAAATGATTCAAGCCCATGAGGAAGTCGCCATTGCAGATGTTGTGTCTCCTATTGATCAAAACCCTGCTCGTATCACATGGCGATACTCTGAGAACCCCCGTTTTGAAAAATAATCGGGTAAGACAGAGAAAGTTATAAGAACAATTTTATTAAAATATAAATATTTACAGGTACGTCTAAACCAGGGTTGGGCAAAGTATACATACGTTATTTAATCCAAGCCACCCGGCATTTACATTATCAAGAGTCCTGCAATATTTGTTGTCTTAATTTTGCTGTTTATTTTCTAAAATATATATATATTTGGATTTTTTTTTTATTAATTTATTTGATCAAGTCATTATTGAGTTGAAAGAATATAAGATAGCATCCATCCATCCATTTTCAACACCGCTTATCCTGGTTAGGGTCGCAGGACGCTGGAGCCTATCCCAGCTGACTTCGGGCGAAAGGCGGACTACACCCTGAACTGGTCGCCAGTCAGTCACAGGGCACATATAGACACGGACAACCATTCACACTCACATTCACACCGTCACTGAGTGGGAACTGAACCCACGCTGCCCGCACCAAAGTCAGGCGAGTGTACCACTACACCATCAGTGACTATAAGATAACAATAATTTATAAAAATAAAACATTTCACAGGCGGCACTGTGGGCGACTGGTAAGCACATCTGCGTCACAGTTCTGGGGACCGGGGTTCAAATCCCGGCCCCGCCTGTGTAGAGTTTGCATGTTCTCCCCGTGCCTGCGGGGCTTTTCTCCGGGGACTCCGGTATCCTCCCACATCCCAAAAACATGCAGGGTAGGTTAATCAAATACTCTAAATTGCCCGTAGGTATGAATGTGAGTGTGAATGGTTGTTTGTTTCTATTTGCCGTGCGATTGGCTGGCGACCAGTTCAGGGTGTAGCCCGCCTCTCGCCCGAAGATTGCTGGGATCGGCTCCAGCACGCCCGCGACCCGAGTGAGGATAGGCGGAACGATAGATGAATGAATGAAAACATTTCACATACACAAACATTTTTATTCATTTTATTAAATACACTTATGGGTTAATTACAAGACTAAGAAAATGAAACAATTTTGAATGAATTTAAAATTAATTTTATAACGTAATTGGTTTACATAAATAATACAAATTGTAAAATACATTTTTACAATATCAAAATGACAATGAAATCTGATTGGATAAAATCAAAAATGTAACATCCACATGTAATAAAAGCAGTGCAACTGAGAAAAACACTATGAAATGAAGAGAATAGACTGCTCGGAACAAATAAATACAATATAGCCCTATACAGATGATATGCGTCTTATATTAGCCACTATACATTATGCAACCTACACTGAGAGTCTTCAAGAATGTAAAAAGCAACAAAAGTTGGATTGGAGGCTTGCTGTCTATTTTTTTCATATTTCTATCTGGTGACGGGTTACATGGTGAGGAGGACCACAACCATTCAAACTCACATTCACACCTACGGGCAATTTAGAGTTTTCATTTAATCTACTATGCATGTTTTTGGAATGTGGGAGGAAATCGGAGTGCCGTATTGTCTCGTATTTACAATATGTAGAATCCTAGTACAGTTCTGCTTTCTTTTAAATGTGTTGTCATTTGTTAAGTATCTGATGCAAACTATTCCCCATATCGCCTTTCTCCCCTTCATAGGTCAACTACTTCACCCGACACAGTATCAAATATTACTGGAATGAAGGATCCCAGAACTTTGAATCATTTAAGTATGAGTTCAGAAAAATACTTTGCTATTACTTTCTTTTTCTTTTTTTAACCTGTCCTGTTCAATGATGGATCTGCGCGTTGCTATTACTGATCCCACCCATATTGACTAAATTCAGCTTCGCCTTTAATTCCTGTTTTAGCGCCTGGGCTTGCACACTGTTCATTTCTGTGCATTGTCACATACAAATTTCTAACAAGACATCCAGTTCTTATTTAATAATAATATGTGTGCCAATCTGCTTTTGAGTGAGTCCTTCACATCAGTGGTTTAACCCAGGGGTGTCAAACTCTTTTTTGTCTCGGGCCGAATTGTAGTTATGATTTCCCTCAGAGGGCCGTTAGAACAGTGAAACCATATAAATGTTTAATCATCACCAAAACATATTATTACGATTACACAACAAATTGAGGGATAACTAATTTTGAAATCAGAAGACAAGGATAATAGTTTGTTCAAGTATTGTTTAGGTTACTGTAGAAGAAGGGTTTGGTAACAGAAAAATGCAATATCTCAACATTATTGTTTATTACTATGACAAATTTGGAATTTGGGTACAGATTTGAGCAAAAATCACAGAGGTTGACGAACATGATTTGCTTTCGTGGGCCACATAAAATTATGTGGCGGGCCGCATCTGGTTCCCGGGCCTTGAGTTTGACACCGTGGTTTTACCTCTTCTACAGTCATATATCCGTAACTTCTCGGGTGTAATAGATCTCTTGTCCACGACTTTAAATTGTTTGAAACACCCATCCTGGCGCTGTTGCATTTTATTTTTGTGTTATGTTAATTGTCCATGTGGCTGGCTGTGGTGTTTTCCATCGTATTCTTGATGGAGGTTGTGGTTGTTAAAAATACACAACGTGTCATTTGCTTTATTAGTTTTCAAGTAAATTTGAACTGGTAGTGGCAATGTACAGCTTCAAGCCTCTTTTTTTTAAGACTATTTGCTCATTATACCAGCCAAAGTGCTTCTTGTTGTCGAGTGCAGCCTCCTGCTGTCACATACTGTAGCAATGTTTCTTACGTTTGGACTTGCAAGTCAAAGCAAAGACCCGGCCAATAGACATCTTGTATCTCGATAAACTTGCAAGTCGTGTCACTGCTTTGCATGTTTTCCTCGCCTTGCTGCTCAATTGCATTTGTGGCTGTTATTTCCCCCTGAGAAGTATTCCACACATCACCCTCTTCTACTCAAAGCCACTTGCTTTTATCTGGACAGACAGACATGTATAGATACTGTAGATAGAAAGTAAGCTTGCTTGATGCTTGATGGCAGCATGCGCAAAAACAATGATGATGAGTGTAATGTGCCAGTCGTAGGGAATACACGCAATCTGAGGGAAGACAAAATGCACAGAGAAGAAACAACACAAAACCTGTAAACTACTACAGCTTCTGCCAGATTAACACATCCATTCTCCTTTGTTCTTAAAAAAAAATAATAATAATTATAGCAAGGGTCACCTGTAATAGGTTGTCTATAGAAGGAACAAGAGAAAAGCATACAGAATTGAGCAGGTCAGAACTGTGAGGCAGATGCTCTAACCAGTCGTCCACCGTGCCGCCTGCACAGCCATATCGTGTACATTTCTTTTAGGGGTTTGGAGGGCACCAAATTGACGTGCTGCAATTCACACCCACCACAGCTGTGGACTAAAAACACTACAGGACTACAGGTATCAACATCATTTGCTTTTTTTTTTAGAGAGAGAGAGATCAAAAACACAACATTCACTTGGAATATTTGTTGTCTACAGAGCTTTGTTTTTTGGTGAGAATGAGATTGATGTAAAAGTCCCGCCTTTACCAAAACTCTTTGTTAAAGAGGTAAAAACGAACAATTATATATAGGTTTTTCTTTAGCCTTATGTTAACTATAATAATTTTACTTGTTTCTCCCATCATGTTGTTGAATCCTTTTTACATCTTAAAGCTCTTCGGTATTATTCTGTGGAGTTTTCAGGAGATATACCACTATTCTTTGTCTGTTTATAATGGCAATTATTTTAATTGCCACCTCTTTGTACACCATTCAAAATGTGAGTCAAGTTGCTCCCTGACTTGTTTCACTTGCAGGGTTTTAAATCTTTTCAATCAAATCAAAACTTGCAGCACTGTAGCTGTAGCTGCTGACGTATTCATCAGCTTTTCTTTATCGTTTGTTTGTTTTTCTGCAAACTGTTTATGACTGCAAAGGTGTCAAATCCAAGGCCCAGGGGCATGATTCTGCCCGTCACGTCACTTTAAGTTGCCCATTAAGCAAATAAAGTGTGTCCACTAATTGTGGCAGCAAATCTGTACCAAAATGCAATTTTTCTTAGCTTTTAACAGATATTACAAGCATTTTTTCCTGCCGTAAATCCCTTCTTTACATAAATTGTACAATATTTGTACAGTATATTTATTTGCACTCCACCATTTTTCCATGACTTTTGATTTGATGTTAACAATATAAACAGCAATGGGAAAAATTGAGACCACTAATCAGTTTCTCAGATTTTGCTACTTATTGGTGTATGTTTAAGTAAAATGAACAGTTTTGTTTTATTATATAAAGTACTGACTACACAAGTTACCAATTCCAAATACAATTATTGTCATTGAGCATTTTAATTTATTCGCAGACTAAATTGTCAAAATACAGAAAGATTCCTTTTTTTGGAGACTCTAAATTGCCCGTAGGCATGACTGTGAGTGCGAATGGTTGTTTGTTCCTATGTTCCCTGCGATTGGCTGGCAACCAGTTCAGGGTGTACCCCGCCTCCTGCCCGATGACAGCTGGGATAGGCTCCAGCACGCCCGCGACCCTAGTGAGGAGAAGCGGCTCAGAAAATGGATGGATGGATTTTATTAATCTAGACGAAAAGATTACTGTTTGAATGTCTGTTTTCCTGTTCCATCTCTGATAGTACTGTTAACTTATTCCAGAAATTTGTGATACTACATGACATGGTGGTAGCACACTGTAAGGTACGAGTATCAGTGTGCAGAGAAAATGAAGGCATATTTCCTTAAGTTGTCCGAAATTTATAGCAATTGGTTGTAGTGGTGGTGTGAATGATTATCAGTGTCTCTTTTCAGGTGTCGAGCAAGTCATGTCGACTGAGCTTGTGCCTGGTGATGTCATCACTATTCCAGCCAATGGGATGATCATGCCTTGTGATGACGAGAGCTTGTTGACAGGTTAACCCCTCTTAAAAACATACAGTAGGCTACGTCAGTGGTTCTCAAATTGGGGGCCCCAAGGGTCTGAGAGCCAAAGCTTTGGTGTCCGCAAAATAATTTGCAATAAATTACTATATGTCATGACTTAGCTTTAGCCCTTATCTTTGGGGCAATTAAAACCTCACATATGATTGTGACGTATCACCACATAAATCTGACATCCCTTCATTGATAAAGTCGTTATTTTTTTATATGTATGTCTTGTTAAGACTGTATTTTTGCTTTATTTTCAACATTACAACATTTTTCTATTAAAAAAAA
Organism: Phyllopteryx taeniolatus; assembly: GCF_024500385.1. Classification (NCBI taxonomy): domain Eukaryota; kingdom Metazoa; phylum Chordata; class Actinopteri; order Syngnathiformes; family Syngnathidae; genus Phyllopteryx; species Phyllopteryx taeniolatus. The sequence goes on along the minus strand of NC_084515.1, from coordinate 4,144,326 downwards.
AAAAAAATTAGTTGTTAGAACAGTCTTTTTTTCTTGTCTGAAAAATCATTAACTTTTTAATTCCTATGTAAGTTATTGATACACATGGTTGTTATGTTTTATTGGCATTGGGACGATAAAAGTACTTTTAATGAGTCTCCTATGAGGCTAAAGCTAGGATCATAAAATAAGAACTTTAGACTTCTGGTGCCAGTTTTCCCAATCCAGTTGTTTAGTGGATATCTGTTTGGATTTCCAGGGGAGAGTGTACCTGTTACTAAGAACAGTGTACCAAATTCAGGCGAGGATGCAGAGAGGATCTACAGTACAGAAGAACACAAACACCACAACCTCTTCTGTGGCTCACATGTGATCCAAAGCCATCACTATGCCGGGGAGCTGGTGAAGGTGGTCGTGGTCAGAACAGGTGAGGACTGGGCTCTGTGCTGAGATGTGGTGCAAATACATTCTTCAGTTGTTTTTGCCTTTCTAAGGTGACATCAATAAAAGAAGCTCATTATCATACCTTACATGATCCAACAGGCTTTAGCACAGAAAAAGGCCAGCTTGTGCGCTCCATCCTCTAGCCGAAAACCACCACCTTCACATTGCACCGTGATGCTGTCCATTTCCTGATGTGTATGGTGGGGGTGGCAGTGATTGGCTCTGTCTACACCATCACTATCAATGTCCGAAATGAGGTATCAATTCACAAGCATTTGACCAGCCAGTCCAATGTAGAGGTAAATAGTTGGCATTATGTTACATTCAATCAGCTTAGTGCATGGGTGGGACTTTCTATTGCAATTTTGTCCATGTTCATGTTTTTTTCTGTATACAATAAAAACCCATAAAAAACATCGCTAAAAATTCTGCGATATCCTGTAGCGGCAGGATGAACGATGAACGCAATATAGTGGGGGTGCAGTGTACGACAGGACCTTTTAATTCACTTTACATCACAGACAGAATATGTGTTGAAGAAAAACCATCAACAGTCTCGTTTGTCATGTGATAGTATATTATGTAGTATTGACGATCTTTTCCCCATCTCTTCCAGGTTCCTGTTCAGTTCGTCATCTTTGACTCTCTGAACATCGTCCTCGTTTCTGTGCCTGTGTTTTTACCTATGACCTTGACTGTTGGTCTTGTGCACGCACAGCGGCGCATGAAGCAAGTGGGCATCTTTTGCATCAGTCTGCAAAGGATTAACATCTGCGGTCAGCTGAACCTGGTCTGTTTTGACAAGGTGGGTGTTATTTAATCCGGCCCACTGCGCAGTTAAATAAGAGTCTTGTCATAATTGTTGCATTAATGTAGCCGTTTTCTATTCCTAAAATTGGTTGATTAGAAAGTATTTATTCATTCTATTTTTCTTTAATATTATAGTATTATAATAATCCTTTATTTAGTAAGTAATTGGTTAACTGACTCACCCACACTCTCACCCACCCACTGTTTTCATAGCATTTTCAGTGGGGGAGGGCATGTGTGTCCATATTTGGCACTGGTTGCTAACCTAGCGAATAGGTAGTAGCCTTGTCCAGTTTCCTACTGGTTTTGGTGGAAAGTAGTTACAACAAAAGCCCACAATAGGGACATGGACATGTCGATGCATGTATGACTGTGCTATATTTTACTTTAAACTAACATTTTCACGATTAAAAAGGCTAAAATCACGTTTCTATCACTGTCAAACAACCTGATGTATTCAACATAGTGGAGCTCTCTGTCCATCGCTGTGTCGTCATGGTACAACATTATTCTTGTGTTCTAGTGTTTTACATCTTTTGGTGTAGCCAGTTGATATATTATGTGTCCAGGAGACCAGGTGGAGGCTAGAAGTTTAGGGGCAGGGTTTAAATTATTTTACTATGGTGTAGATGGGAAGAGAAATGGAGTAGGGGTTATTTTAAAAGAAGAGTTAGCTAAGAATGACTTGGAGGTGAAAAGAGTATCAGATCGAGTGATGAGGCTGAAACTTGAAATTGAGGGTGTTATGTATAATGTGATAAGTAGCTATGCCCCACAGGTAGGATGTGACCGAGAGGTGAAAGAGAAATTCTGGAAGGAGCTGGACGAAGTAGTTCTGAGCAACAAACACACACACACACACACACACACACACACACACACAGAGAGAGAGAGAGAGAGAGTCATGATTGGTGCAGATTTTAATGGACATGTTGGTGAAGCAAACAGGGGTGATGAAGAAGTGATGGCTAAGTTCGGCATCCAGGTAAGGAACTTCGAGGGACAGATGGTGGTAGACTTTGCAAAAAGAATGGAAATGGCTGTAGTTAACACTTTCTTTCAGAAGAGGCAGGAACATAGCGTGACCTACAAGAGCGGAGGTAGAAGCACCCAGGTGGATTACATCTTGTAAAAAAGATGTAATCTGGAGGAGGTTAGCTAAGAAGAAATGGGACACTGAGAGGACTGAGGAGAGGAGAAAGGAACATGTCGAGATGCGACATAGGGTGAAGGTGGAGGTGGCAAAGGCCCCCCCTCTCCCACAAATGAAACATTGACTTTTGAGTGTTCCATTGAGTTCCATGTAGTTTCATTAAATTTTGTATTCCATTGTTTGATATACATGACCTTTGAGTCACTTTCTCTTTGTCCCACACAGTCTTTCAGCTCCAAACACTGAGGTGATAAACAGGGAGTCTGGTGAAGTCTTCTTTTTTTGCCTGCATGGCAACCTGCCACTCATTGACCAGTATAAACGGCACACTCTATGGAGACCCTTTGGATATCAAGGTGTTCAGTGCCACAGGGTCGGTAGGAAACATTGATTGTTTACACCCGGCATAGTTAGACACAGGCCCTTGAATCCAGCCTGGACCACACTCTTTACTAAATTATAGAGCAACGTCTGGAATTCCCGCTAGTAGGGAACAATATGGAATTTGACCAATATTTTCAGGAAATATATGCCTTTTAGGTCATACAGACTTTATGTATTACACCTCTATGACTGTTTATAAGAAAACTTGTCAGAATCAGAAGTCTTTTCTTTACTAATGTTGTGTTTACTAGTAGGATCTTTCCAACCCATGAATACTTCTGCAGGGCTGGAAATGTATTTTCTGTCTGAAATTTCACCAATGAATGCTCAGATTTTGGTTAATCATTCTCGATTTATAAACCAACATAGTTCCAAAAAATTTAACTATACGGTATGGCAAAAGTTCAAAAGTAATCCAAAGGAAATCATTAATTCTGCTTCCAGAAAATAGTGCAATAAAACATAGCCTCTTTGTCTGTTAGACAGCTCCAGTATCACTTTAAAACTGAATGCAATGTTAATGAGGGAGTTTTCCCCTAACGACTCTTGTGGACAGACCATGACCTCTCTGCCAGGCATCCTAAAGACTGACCTTTTTTTTCTTTTTTTTTCCATCCATCCATTCTCTACCGCTTATCCGGGTCGGGTCGCGGGGGCAGTAGCTTCAGCAGGGACGCCCAGACTACCCTCTCCCCAGCCACTTCATCCAGATCTTCCGGGGGGATCCCGAGGCGTTCCCAGGCCAGCCGAAGGATGTAGTCTCTCCAGCGCGTCCTGGGTCGTCCCCGGGGTCTTCTCCCGGTGGGACATGCCCGGAACACCTCACCAGGGAGGCGTCCGGGAGGCATCCGAATCAGATGCCCCAGCCACCTCATCTGGCTCCTCTCAATGCGGAGGAGTAGCGGCTCTACTCTGAGATCCTCCCGGATGACCGAGCTTCTCACCCTATCTCTAAGGGAGAGCCCGGACACCCTGCGGAGGAAACTCATTTCGGCCGCTTGTATCCGGGATCTTGTTCTTTCGGTCACGACCCACAGCTCATGACCATAGGTGAGGGTAGGAACGAAGATCGACCGGTAAATTGAGAGCTTCGCCTTTCGGCTTAGCTCTTTCTTTACCACAACGGACCGATACAAAGTCCGCATCACTGCAGACGCTGCACCGATCCGCCTGTCGATCTCCCGTTCCATTCTTCCCTCACTCGTGAACAAGACCCCAAGATACTTGAATTCCTCCACTTGGGGCAGGATCTCATCCCCGACCTGGAGATGGCATGCCACCCTTTCCCGACTGAGGACCATGGTCTCAGATTTGGAGGTGCTGATTCTCATCCCAGCCGCTTCACACTCGGCTGCGAACTGCTCCAATGAGAGTTGGAGGTCACGGCTTGATGAAGCCAACAGAACCAAATCATCTGCAAAAACCAGAGATGCAATACTGAGGCCACCAAACCGGACCCCCTCTACGCCTCGGCTGCGCCTAGAAATTCTGTCCATAAAAGTTATGAACAGAATCGGCGACAAAGGGCAGCCTTGGCGGAGTCCAACCCTCACCGGGAACGAGTCCGACTTACTGCCGGATATGCGGACCAAACTCTGACTCCAGTCGTACAGGGACCGAACAGCCCGTATCAGGGGGTTCGGTAGCCCATACTCCCGAAGCACTCTCCACAGGACTCCCCGAGGGACACGGTCGAACGCCTTCTCCAAGTCCACAAAACACATGTAGACTGGTTGGGCGAACTCCCATGCACCCTCGAGGACCCTGCCGAGGGTGTAGAGCTGGTCCACTGTTCCACGGCCAGGACGAAAACCACACTGCTCCTCCTGAATCTGAGATTCGACTTCCCGACGGACCCTCCTCTCCAGCACCCCTGAATAGACCTTACCAGGGAGGCTGAGCAGTGTGATCCCCCTGTAGTTGGAACACACCCTCTTTTTTTTTTTCATACCAAAAGAATGATATCATCCGTGGTTTTGAGTTGTGCTTCCAACTTTGGGCATAAATAGTTGAATTTTTCCACACCAAATCAGGGTTATTTCTGTCCTAACTAAGCCTTGTTGCATGAATTAATAAAGCCTGTTCAGATGAGACGTGAAATGTTTTCTAAATCAAGCAGAACAGTCCAGTTGCCATTGAGTCAATGCGCTGAGAATGGAATGAGCTGGATGAATGAGAATATTCACAGGCAAAATAAAAACTCCTGAATGGGATGTGAGCCTTACACTTTAACCAAATATGCAAATACTCGTCACGTATGGAGAGGTTTCCCCAGCTGAACATTGTCCAATCAACAACTGAATGATTAACACTTACTGTACTTGTATGCTTCAAACTTTAATTACATCTTTCGTGTAGGCCTATGGTAAAAGTTGTCGATCATATACATCGCTTCAGGTCAGGCCAGGTGGACAGGTTTGGGACCTATTTGTCCGTAGCTGCGTATTTGCGGATATCCTGGTTGCCGCTGTTGTACAGAAGCCTTGCTGCATATCTTTGCTTGGCATAAGCTGACCCAAACTTGCATAAATGCATACTGTGATTAAAAAGCCATGAAAATTAGGTTTCTCAGCCAGTATGATTTGAAAGTGGTAGGTTCTTTTGCTAATAAATTTTATGCACACAATTATGCCACGATGACGTTTCGTGAACGTTCCTATTTCAAAACATTTCACTTCTGTTGAACCTAATTGTTGAACTTTTGCACACAGTAGAACAGAATTTCACTAATGATTGAAGTTTGTCTGATGGAAGACAATGTGATGTTTTACAGTTTCCACATTAATCCACCAAATGAACTTTCTTTTGCATTCTCCATCATGCACTGCAGCATACTGTGCACCAGAGTGCTGACATCTGATTTTTAGTCTTCAGTGAACTTAACATGCATATTTTTGGAATGTGGGAAAAAGCTGGACTACCCAGAGAAAAAAAAACACCTTACTGCCTCAAACGTATTGATTATCAAATCATATTCATATAAATCCTAAGAATTACATTTGAGCTTCTCCATCTTTCTTCTCCCATTCAGAGTACTAAGATCAGCTTTTCTGGTGATGGGGTTCACAGTGAGGAGGATCCAGACTATCACTTCGCTGTGAGTGGCCAAGCCTTCGCTGTCATCACTGAGCACTTTCCACAACTTGTCCAGAAGGTACTATGTTATATTGTTGTCTCATATACAGTCGTTTACTGTAGTCCGGCATGACAATGACTCGACCACATCACTAAACAGCACAGTGCAAACCTCCTCCAAACAATCCTGAATTTGTATCAGCACCACAATTCTGGATCCAGAAAACAAGCCAAATTATTCAGTTTATCTTCAGCTCAAAGGTACTCACCAAATTTCATCCAAATATACTCACGGCTTTCTGAGTTTTGTTGGTAATGAACATGAACAAGAGTGTTCAAGAGTGTTGGAGCTGCCAAGGCCAAACAATAAAGAAAGATAGTGGAGACTATGAGGTGTTGCATAGGCCAAAACTAACATATAGAGTACCTCTCACACACACACACACCAAAAAAAAACTCTTACATTTCCCCATAAACCTCTCACATGCAACATAAAACTAAAAAAAAATAAATAAATCTCACACACGTCAAAAAAGTTCTTATTAACCAAAAACATTCTTACTAAAACAAAAAACCTCTAGCACAAACCCAAAACAACCCCTCTCATACTCCTCCAAATTTTTCTCCTTTTCACCAAAAACCCTCTCACTAAAACAAATGAAATTGTTACACAGTGAGAGAAAAAAAAAAAAAAAAAAAAGCACTGAAACAAAGCCATACCGGCAGCAGCCTGAGGTAGGGAGCGAACACCACTTGTAAACTTTGCTGTTCAGCTCCTCATTAGAGAACTTGGAGTTGTGCTAAAAGTACATTGAACAATTGGACATTCAAAAGTTTAGAGAAGCTCAAGTTCAAGTTCACCTGTATTGGTTATAGTGCGTTTTAGGTTCATCCTGAAATTTGACCCAAAAGCCCAAACATTTTGTGAGTAGTGCATGTTTCTTACATTATTCTAACATGGTCAGTTTTGATGTAATCAGAATAGAGGTTTATTTGGACAAAGTTTTTCCTCTGTCACAGTGCCTGCAATGGGTCCATCTTCGGTAACACTTACAGCATCAATAAAACTGAAGCTGACGACATGCAGAACTTCAAGAGCTTTGAAAACAACTCCGTCTTCTACGTCTCTACCTTCCACTACTCAATTGTAGCCATTGTCTTCTCCAAAGGAAAACCCTTCAGACAACCAAGCTATAAAAACTGTAAGATACATCTTACATAGGAAGTTGTATCGGTGGACTGGTAGAGACTGTTGTTATCATAGAATATGCTTCCATCTGTCCAGGACATTTTTCATGCGACGGCGAAAGAAAATATATTTTTCTCCAAATCACCTGATATGATGCGTGTTTATGCAAAGCTCTCCTTTGGATTTAAAACCAATTTTTTAACCTTGTGGAATTTAAATTTCCATTGTGATCTTACCAGTAGAATAGATAACGCTGGAAAAATAAATAAATAAATGTGTGTATGGGTGTGTGTGTGTGTTTGTGTCTGTGTGTGGGTGTCGGTCTGCCTGTTATATTATCTTGGCCTCCCTAACTTCCTTCTGTTTTTAATTTCAGGGCCTTTTGTATTGAGCTGCTCATTTCTGTGTGTTTCTCTTGTTCATCATCTTGTAGCCAATTCCTGCTATAGACGACATATTGCAGGTGAACCTTGCTATTACGTTTTTTAAATGTTTTATTTTTAAACACAAGTTTTGTGTGTGTGGTTTCTTCTCCACACATTCTGTCTTCCGGATTGCTTGTATTCCCTACGACTGGCGCATTACACTCCTCATTATTGTTTTAACGCATGCTATTGTGTCTTTCACACTGGAGGTACGCTCATACACTCAGATCAACCTCTGGATGACTTCTCATATTTTGAAATTTTTGTTTTAAATACTAAATCACTGTCTAAAACTGTTTTTCAAATCTCATTTCTGGTTCTGCAACTCAATCAAGACAAACCTTCTGATTCTCAAGTTCCCACTGAAATGTTTCCTAGAATTAGATTCATGACACTTTGTGGAGGGTTGTAACAGCCAATCCGGGTCCAAATCAAACCACCGACCCCCCCCCCAGTGCTAACACAATGCAGGTTGGCAGGATTTTGATTCATTTATATTCATATTACTCTTGCATCCTTGCTTTGCTCTGTCCTCTGATTTTACTAAGAGATGAACCAGGAAGTTCACAAGGTACACCTGCAACTTTACACTACAATAATACTCAGTTTTGTACAGTATTTTCATCGGGTTAATATTGGTGGTGCAGTTTTTCACTTATTTCAGGGCAAGAAAAAACATGTCAAAAACATTTGTCATTCAGGTGGTAATGTGCATTAAAATGTTGCCCGAGTACCCCACACAAAATTACCAGGAGACAGCAAACTCCATGGAATTTACACAACGATAATACATTTTATGGTCGTTTCCTAGGCCAGGGGTGCTAATAATAGTTTCTCTGTATTGTGACATTTGAAAAGTCCACAGCTGTTTAAATGACACGAATTCCAAAATACACTATACGAATTATGCCTGTTTTATGCCTGATTACAATTCACTTTTGAATGTTGGCCAATTTAAAGTCTTGCAGTGTGCAGGAGACCTAAAATTAAGAAATATCACATGAAAGGGCGTGATAATGTTCTGTATATCACTGCTAGGACTCGGTCGTAATCACGAGGCAGTTCAAGAGTACAACACTATAAACTATGAGTCTAAACTGGAGATTGTCTTTTGCATGTCTGCATTGAATTGATGCAGTTGTATTTATTCTCATCAGAGTGTGCAGGTGTACCTAATGTTGTGGCTTTCCATAGGTTAATCATATGATTACACAAAGTATTTGGCAAGTTTCTTTTTCTTTTGTTGTTTTTGAGTTTACAGTAGGCGGCACGGTGGCCGACTGGTTAGAGCGTCAGCATCACAGTTCTGAGGTGCAGGGTTCAATCCCCGGCCCCGCCTGTGTGGAGTTTGCATGTTCTCCCCGTGCCTGCGTGGGTTTTCTCCGGGCACTCGGGTTTCCTCCCACATCCCAAAAACATGCATTAATTGGAGACTCTAAATTGCCCGTAGGCATGACTGTGAGTGTGAATGGTTGTTAGTTTCTATGTGCCCTGCGATTGGCTGGCAACCAGTTCAGGGTGTACCCCGCCTTCTGCCCGATGACAGCTGGGATAGGCTCCAGCACGCCCGCGACCCTAGTGAGGAGAAGCGGCTCAGAAAATGGATGGATGGATGGAGTTTACAGTAAGTCTCAATGACATGCTTTTTGTTTTTCAGAAGCGTCTCCCAAAGACTAAATACAAGCGTCTGGCTCTCAAACTGCAGGATGAGGCTGACTGGCCTCCAGCACCCTCTACTGTCACCTTTGCCAGCACTGCTCAGTACCAAATCTCTGTTGCCTTTTGACTCCAACAGCACTGGATTGGGACAAAAAAAATAAAAAATACAAAAGAAAAAAAAAACAGTGCTGCATCATTGGCTTAGACCAGACCCTCATAATTAGCAGTGCACCATTGTATTTTATGTATATATTCCCCAAAGAAAATGTATTTTAATTGTCCCAAACCGAACTCTAATTATTGTTTATAACCAAATGAAGAATAAAAGCATCATATTAGAAAAATAAAATAAAATCTGCCTTTGGGCCTATTAGAAATTTACAGTTAATTATTACTTAGAAATCTAATAAATAACCATTGTTGAAAACAAATAAGTAAATTTAAAGTGGATCTTTCTACAGTTACCACAGCTCAAGCTGTGATATTACATTATTCCATCATCATCATCTTCTTTTTCTTCTTCTTCTTATTGATGTCATTCTAAATTATTCTTATTATAGTATCAAATCTTGTGTGACGTGGATATGCAAATTGATTTTATTCTTATTTATTGAGCTGCGCCTGTATACTGCACAGTGAATATTTTGAGGCTTTATTTCTGAAATGCCATAATTCAAACTTCCTCTTTTTGCCGTATTTTGCAAAACAAAGTGAGATGAGTTAAGCTTTCGTAAACGGTCATATTCACCTGTTCACGACTCCAGCTACACAATACTGTACACTTTGAAATAGAGCATGTTTATTGTTATTTATTTATTTTAGTTATTTATTTATTTGTATTCTGTATGAAATCAATGCAATAAAAGTAATCAGAAAACTGTGCTTATGACTCAATGCATTTTTGGAGGTTTGTCAATAAAAATGGGGGTGTCTACTCCCTACTGTGCTCTACATCAGTGGTGCCCAACCTTTTTAGTGCTACAGACCAGTTTCATGTAGACATAGCAAAATATACTGTAAGTGTATGCCAACACTGGCATTCTGCACAAGACTGCAGTTTTAAAAAAGAAAGAAGACTAAAAGAAAAAAAACTTTGTGACATTAGCAGTTTAAATACATTTGATAATTTCTTTTATTATAATAATATATTATTACGTGTGGCATACATTGTAACTGGATCCAAAGTTCAAGTGCAAAATATACATTATGATGTGGCACCTTCCTGTGGTACTTGACTTACTGCAGCATCTGAAAATTGTAAAATGAAAAATCAACAGGAGAATGCGCGCAAGGCCAGTTTGACAGGGAACGCCCACATTTTAGGGTTGCTCCACCCGGAGTGCATGTTTGGCACATGGGAGAATATGGCCCTCAGTGCAGGTAGGCTTGACTGCATGCCCATGACAACACCGACAACGCACAGTGAGTTATTTAATGCATCCATCCTGCTAATTTGAGCTAGAGATGTTTTTTTCTCAACTGCAGCTTTCTTTCATTGTTATCATTTTTAAAGTAATAACTTTATCTTTCTTTTGAATTGAATACTTCTGAAAGTATTTTTTTTCTTGTTGCTCAGTGCACAGAAGCAAATCAATCAAGGCATCAATTTGCTTGTGATTGTATAGTATAGCTGAGTAAAACTGTAATTTATTTTTACCGCTTTAGTGTACTGCACATTGCGTTATAATATTGTCTGTTTTGTTTTCATTCGAAAACATGCAGTGCTGTGGATAAAAAAAATATAGCACTCTTACAGTACTAATTAATACAAGCAGGTCAAGCCAGTTCCAGGTATACAGTAATTAGTAAATAACTTTATTTAGTTCATTCATTAACTTGAGACCAATAAAATACTATAGCTGGTTAGAAGATCCGAAGAGTCCCTACGTCACATGTTTAAAAACAAAGGCGCTGAGTGGCCCAAGAGGAGATCTGCGTATCGCCGATCGATTGCTGTTCCTACAGATGTCTGTCACAGATCATTTGACATTGAATTTGTCGATCTGAATCTGAAATGATCCAACGGAATGTTAGAATACATCATTTGAATTTTCATTGCAGATAAAATAATCTCACGTTCACGTTCAAGGTTATTGGAGTTCAATTCCAAACTAATAAATTCAGTTTCAAATGATACTATTCAGATTCAGTTTTTACATGCAGTGCTTCAAATTAAACTCTACAAATTCAAATTGTTTTTCAATTTCCTTTTTTTAATGCAAGTATTCAAGTTTAGCAATTTAAATTCAAATATAAATGATTCAAATTCAGTTCCTCCTGGCACATACAGTGTTTCAGCCCATACCAATATCCCTTCCTTTCTGAGTAATGCATGTTTTTCACATTACTATAGCATCTATTCAATGTTGATGTAGTCAGACTAGAGGTGTATTTTGGCAAACTGTTTCATCTGTTACAGTGCCTGCAATGGGTCCAGCTTCGGTGACATTTACAGCCTCAATGAAACTGAAGCTGAAGACATGGATAACTTCAGGAGCTTTGAAAACACCTCCATCTTCAATGTCTCTACCTTCCAGTACTTGATTGTAGCCATTTTCTTCTTCAAAGGAAAACCTTTCAATTGCACCGAGGAAGCAGAGTCTAGGGACTCTGAGGTAGGCTCTCCTTTCACTGGGCACGTCCCACTGAAAGAAGGGTCCAGAGAAGACACAATATATGGTGGAGAGACTATGTCTCTCAGCTGGCCTGGCAACACTTTGGGATCCCCCCAGAAAAGCGAGACAAAGTGGCTGGGAAGACAGTTTTGATTATGCATGGATGGATGGATTGATTGATTTTGCATTGATCTCAATTTTCTCCTGAGCTGAATGAGTGTTCCTTACTTTTGTGTTTCTGTGATATATTTCAGGGCCTTTTATATTGACCTGCTCAATTCTGTATGCTTTTCTCTTGTTCGTCCTTCTGAATCCAGTTCCTTCTATGGACAACCTATTTCAGGTGACCCTTGCTATAATTATTTTTATTATTATTTATGTTTTTTAAGAACAAAGGAGAATGAATGTGTTAATCTAGCAGAAGCTGTAGTAGTTTAAAGGTTTTGTGTTGTTTCTTTTCTGTGCATTTTGTCTTCCCTCAGATTGCATGTATTCCCTACGACTGGCACATTACACTCATCATCATTGTTTCTGAGCATGCTGCCGTGTCTTTCAGATTGGAGGTACGCTTCTACTCTCAGATCAACTTCTGGGTGACTTATCACATTTATAATATTTTGAAATACTGAATCACACTCTACCTAAAATCGTTTTTAAAATTATCATTATTGTTCATTTGTGGAGCGGCACGGTGGACGACTGTTTAGAACATCTGCTTCACAGTTCTGGGGACCGGGGCTCAAATCCCGGCCCTGCCTGTGTGGAGTTTGCATGTTCTCCCCGTGCCTGCGTGAGTTTTCTCCGGGCATTCCGGTTTCCTCCCACATCCCAAAAACATGCATGGTAGGTTAATTGAAGACTCTAAATTGCCCGTAGGTGTGAATGTGAGTGCGACTGGTGATTGTTTGTATGTGCGCTGCGATTGGCTGGCGACCAATTCAGGGTGTACCCCGCCTCCCGCCCGAAGTTGGCTGGGATAGGCTCCAGCACTCCCGCGACCCTAGTGAAGAGAAGCGGCTTGGAAATTTGTGGTTCTGCAACGCAATCCAGAACAGCCTTTGAGTCTCAAGTTCCCACTGATATTTTCCTAGAATTTGATCCATGACACTTTGTGTAGGATTATTACAGCCAAACTGTGTGAAAATGGAGCCATCAATCCCCGCGCTGCTAACTTAATGCAGGTTGACAGGATTTTGATTCATTGATATTCCTATTACGCTTGCATTCTTGCTTTGTTGTTTTCTGTAATTTACACATTGATGCACCATGTACCTCATAAGGTACATTTGGAATTCTGGGCTAATTTTAAACCTTGTCGGGGTTGTTACTCTTGCTGTGTACGGGAAGCCTAAAATTAACCAATGTCACACAAGAGAGAGTGATGTTGTACTGTATACGGTATATCTTCATGGCTGTGATCTGGTCGTAGGCACAAGGCAGTTTAACAATATTGTGATTGTAAACTGATAATTATCTTTTGTAATTCATTGATTTGAATTGATACAGCTTGTTCTCATCAGAGTGTGCAGGTGTACCTAATGTTGTGGTCTCACATTGCTGAATATTCAGATGACGATTGCACAAAGTAATTGACGAGTGTCTTTTTCAAGTGTTTAGTCTCAATTAAGCACTTTTTTGTTTTCCACCATCATGCTTAACCTGATATCAGATGGTGAATGACCGTTGGGGCTCAGCCTTCCTCTTCTGGATCTTCCGTCGGCAAAACCGTCCTCCAAAGAGGAAATACAAGTGTCTGGCTCTGAAACAGCAGGATGAGGCTGACTGGCCTCCCGCGCCCTCCACTACCACCTATGCCAGCACGGCTCAGTATCACATCTCAGTCCCCTTTTGAAACCAACAAATAAATGCAAGCTGGGGAAAATGCCTCTCTCTTCCTGGAATATACTGCATATTGAAATAAAATATTAAACTTGAGAAAAGCATATAGTTTAAGCTATATGCTTTTCTCAAGTTTAATATTATATCCATCCACTTTCCGTACCGCTTATCCTCACTAGGGTTGCGGGCGTGATGGAGCCTATCCCAGCTGACTCTGGGCGAGAGGTAGGGTACAACCTGAACTGGTCGCCAGCCAATCCCAGGGCACAACCATTCACACTCACATTCACACCAATGGGCAAATTAGAGTCTTGCCAAGTGTAGTTATATTTCTCCATTATTGTGACAGGCGAGTCGTTAGTTTATCCGATTGGAAGGCGAGATGCCAAAAACACATAATTAGTGGTTAGTCGACTTCGAGCTTTATTCGTCGATGTAGAGTAGTGAAGTGGACTAGTCGACTAATCAGTTCAACCCCTATTATACACAAGCTGTACACTGAATACTTTACCTTGTTGCAAAGAGTCATTTCTTCAGTGTGTTGTCCCATGAAAAGATATCATAAAATATTTACAAAAATGTCAGGCGTGTACTCACTTTTGTGAGATACCTATTACATTTTGCACTGAATATCCAAATGAAGCCACTCTTGCATGCTTCTTTGGGGGGCTGACCTTGGTCACACTTTTTCAGCCGACACCTACTGATCATTTATGGACTTTCCCAGCGTCCTCGCTGGCTGGCATATGGGCGCTTAAAGGCGCCAGAGTGGAAAAGACAGAGGGCTATCATTTCATGTGGAGATCAGGGCCAATGTATGCTGTGAATGGGTGGATTTAGGGGGGACTGTGAATGAGGGAAGGGGGTTTTCAGTTGTACATAAAGAAAAGATTCTCTCACAGATCAGGGGAGAGCCTTTTGGGAATATTCATGATGAGGATGGGGATACATCATGAATTGATATGTGTCTCAGACTTGTGTGGATCATCTTTTCGGTAAACACCAATGTGTACAAAGTGGAGATGTGTTTGCCATGTACTTTCGAGGATAGTGTTGCCTCTCCACAAAGCAAGATGGGGTTTTGTGCCCTCCGCTGTATTCCTTTTGTATCCGTAGAGTAACAGATGGAGGCCCGTGGAAAGATATAAAGAAGCGAAAACACACAGCCTTTCTTCCTCACAGCGAGCCACCCTGTGGAAAAGATTTTCTCAAGCTTGTGCTATTTCAAACATTTTGGACTTCATCTTTCTTCTCTTTTACCCATACGTTTTTTTTGTCTGAAAGCCTTGTACTTTCAAGATTTGGGACAATGCACACAGTCTTTATTTACAGCACCGCCCGCAGCGCTTTCAGGGCCTAGCGAGAATAACGTGTAAGTCCTTTTCACACTCTTTTAGATGCTTCGTGCATGTCTTTCAACTTCAGGCCACCATCAATCCGGGTGGGTGCTCGTAAGGAACCTCGTCCAGATTAATAGTCAGGACACAAGACCAACCTGATGCTCACTTACGGTTGGCTTCATTTTACAGAAGACACAATGGTGACCTCGTCTGCTAAAAGGTCTGTGACCCACCAGAAGGCCACAAAACCCTTCTGTGCCTTCAGCATGCGCTCCTTTCCTTGGGCCTTCTCGCATCCCCTTCCTTTATCGGTGCCTCCGGGTGTGAACGGGCTCTGTGGTTGGTCAATAAATTCAGTGATTCAGGGGGTGGACAGTTGCAGCCGTGTTAACATTTGTTCACAGGCTTGTCGAAGGGACGCGCCCCGCCCCCTGGCTCTTTGTCTCTCCTGGTCCCGCAACAGGTTAGAAGTCAATGGAGGGCCTTGTGCAGAGGTGGCAGGGGCACGGATGGAGCCGCCTCTCACATGGTGTTCACACAGGGGGAGGACCAGCTCAGATCACTGTGACACTTGTCAGTGTGGGGCCACACACTAAGGCTGGGTTGCTACCACTGCTCTCCCCCGGGGCCTGTACGATATTTTGAACAAACTACCGGTCTATTGTCAGGGTAAGGTGATCTGGACTCAGAGGCCTGCGTTGACCACTCTGAAAAGAAGTTCGGTAGACTGTGTCTTACAATCTCAGTTTACTTATCAGATTCACAATCAAATAAGACAGGCCTTCATTACTCAATGCTTTTGGTGATGCTTAATCTGGATTTTAAAAATTGGTAGAGCATTTTATGTGACTTTGTGGCCTATTTTTGTGTTTGCAGCAGTGATTCTCATCCACGGTGAGATTTTCTTTAAGTTTTTACTTATTTTACCTTTATTTATACAGGTGAGGCAATTGAGAACAGATTCTCATTTTTAATGCCAACCTGGCAGCAGACATCAGAGCAAAACAAAGCAAAGTAAAAGCAAACACACGTACTTAGACAGAAAATTGTGCAGTGTAATATAATTATTAATACATTACATTACATAAGAGCACATGGTGAATAAAAGGTTCAGCCTTTGTTGGAGTCCTTTGGGACAGAAAATTGAAAAGAAGATGGCGGAAAGCAATGCCGACTTTGGAAACGGAGATTAATAAAACTGCTGGAATGAAGAGTGAGGGTGGTGGTATGCATGGTGAGATATGGTGGGGTCTTGTCAAGGAATGGTTTATGGATATAAACATGGACCAGTGAATTTGTGAATCATTATTTCACTATATACAGTATATACTTTTGGTGACATATTTGTTTGGTGGTGTCCGATGAGATTTCTTTCATGCAAAATATGCGCTTTAGTACCATAAAGGTTGGGAAACACTGGTTTATTTTACTGAGATGAAATATTGAGAGGGAGAGCCTAAGATCGAGCAACATAGACGACACACACACACAAACAGAGGAGGGATTTAGTACAGAAAAAGACAAACAAAACCAGAGAGAGACTTAGAGCCATGAAGTCTGACTGTCATGAGATGATAAGCGTTACCATGGCCACCCAGGAGCCACCCAGCAAGCATGTGCGCTTTGGAGCCAGGGGCCCAGGCCTGGTGCTTGTGGATCACATGCACTAACCAGGGATTATGTGCATAAGTGATGAGCGCTAAGCCGGCAGGTGAAGAAGCGAAGCCTGGGGACAAGGAAGGCGCCTTCCCTTTGGGCAGCTCCCCCTTAAGAGCAGGGACTTTTTCCCAAGTGAGCCTGATCGCCCGTGTGAAGGGGACTCAGCCAGAGGTCCTCCAGTGCTGAAAAGGCATCCCCCTGGGCTGCATTCAATGCATAAGTGGCCAAAACGTTGGTCTTGTGAGCCATCTTGAGGGGCAAGAATAAGGCATCGTCACTTTCATAAATCCTAATTCAAACACACGAGGATATGGCCGAAGTGTGGGGAACGCACCGCATGCCCGTTGACATGTCGGTCCCTTTTTGAGAGGCGGTTATTAGTGCCAAAATAGTAGGGACAATTCTATATGGATGCATTCAAAATAAATATCAATTAAACACATTCAATCTAGCAACTACAAGCAGTAGTCTGAGTTGTTTGGATTTGTAATTAATTGTCAACAACATCATTCGTTGTAAGGGGCAATCTTTTGCCATCTTAAAACATTTGAATACTGTACACAAAAAAGAAATGTTGACTGCATAATATTGTATTTTTTGATTCTGATTCTATGCAATTTAATTTTGTTAGTTCAGCATAAAAATATCAAACATTGAAAACATTTGTGTTTAACTCACAAAATAGAACTGCTGTTTGTGCAAAAAGTTGTTGTACAACAAGGCAAACAGTCAAATTGTGCTGACTGGTGATGGTTGGGTGACCAGTCAGCATTCACATTATGTCCCCACTAATGAGTGTAAGTTGATTTGTGTGCTTATTTTATGGTTATAGTGCACAATAACTATTTTGAAGGTGAGCCTTCTAATATTATTTCCCATTGTTAAACCTATAATCCTTTTCATGCTGCTTCTATACACTGTATCCCCTTTATTCGTGGGGGATAGGGAATGGACCCCGACCGCGAAGAGCGAAAATCTGCGGATAATTGACACATCCTGAAAATTTATATGAAAAAAAAATCAAAATCAGAAAACGGGGCTCAGTTAAAAAAAAGTGAATAAGATGGGTTTACCCGAATAACGGGTGGTAGGTTCCCTGCAAACACAGCCGCGAATAAATAAATTCACCGTTGCCGAACTGTAAATATGAACGGGTCCATTGTACACTGCTATCTACGGTAATGTTATTTCATTGACAGTTATCAGCGGAGCAGGGATTTTGAAGCTTCATTTTATATACAGTACTTGCCGACTGTGAAGTTTTTGCCAGTGAAGTGCTATAAATAAATACATTATAAATAAATAAATAAGTTACATCATTCGATTATCTTTATTATTATTATTATTAGAAGTAGTAGTAGTAATAGTATTTTTGCATCATGTGCAACGAGGGAATA
This sequence comes from Phyllopteryx taeniolatus, assembly GCF_024500385.1. Classification (NCBI taxonomy): domain Eukaryota; kingdom Metazoa; phylum Chordata; class Actinopteri; order Syngnathiformes; family Syngnathidae; genus Phyllopteryx; species Phyllopteryx taeniolatus. The sequence goes on along the minus strand of NC_084515.1, from coordinate 4,126,358 downwards.
AAACTGCAGCTTCCAATATCAAGGGAGCTCTCATATTTAGGCATTTATGATTGTATCCATCCATCCATCCATCTTCTACCGCTTATCCGAAGTCGGGTCACGGGGGCAGTAGCTTTAGCAGGGATGCCCAGACTTCCCTTTCCCCAGCCACTTCATCCATCTCTTCCGGGGAGATCCCAAGGCGTTCCCAGGCCAGCCGAAGGATGTAGTCTCTCCAGCGTGTCCTGGGTTGTCCCCGGGGTCTCCTCCCACCAGGGAGGCGTCCGGGGGGGCATCCGAATCAGATTCCCCAGCCATCTTATCTGGCTCCTCTCGATGTGAAGGAGCAACGGCTCTACTCTGAGATCCTCCCGGATGACCGAGCTTCTCACCCTATCTCTAAGGGAGAGCCCGGACACCCTGGGGAGGAAACTCATTTCGGCCGCTTGTATCCGGGATCTCGTTCTTTCGGTCACGACCCACAGCTTGTGACCATAGGTGAGGGTAGGAACGTAAATCGACCGGTAAATCGAGAGCTTCGCTTTTCGGCTTAGTTCCTTCTTTACCACAACGGATCGATACAAAGTCCCCATCACTGCAGACGCTGCACCGATCCGCCTGTCGATCTCCCGATCCATTCTTCCCTCACTCGTGAACATTTATGATTGTATTATTATTATTATTATTAGCTGCTTGTCTCGCTTTGTGGTTTGGTCAGCCATCAGCACAACTGAAATTGAACAGTTCCCTTCACAAGATCTTTGGTCTGTTAATATGGCAGCGATCCAATTTAAGCTTGCAAACTCATGAACAACCATCGTTATTGCTATAAGGTCGAACCACTCGGCCGTACAGTCTTGCTTAGGCCCGGTATATACATAAAGACAATCGGCCTGTTTTTGTGCCGAGCCTATAAGATTATCCTATAAGATTATCCTTAGGTCTGATGTGTGTTAAGAGTGGATTCGTCCCAATTTTAGGGTCCGAAACAGGTCGGGGCTGACAATCTTAAATAATGAATGTGTTCAATATTTACATACCAAAACTCTTTATGTGTGTGGGGAACGTCAACTTCTCCCAAGTCACAACGTTGAGAATGGTGACGTGGAACAGAATAAAGCCAATCAAAGAAGCACCCAAGACTGACAAACACGGAAGCGGCCGGAAATGAAAACAAAAATGTTGTACCCGATGTCGTTTTATGTAGAAAGGTGGGTTCCTCAGCCTTAAAGAAGTATTTCCAAAGCAAGTCGTTTTTTGAGAACATCGCCATTTTACAAGGCTCTTGCAACGTTCGCCTATCCGGAAGTGTGTCTTCTTCTTCGGTTTTGTGTGTGATCATGCAAAACTTCGAGATAGGCGATGCAACAGAATCAGCACACCACGCAAGACGACCAAAACTGCTGAATGCACACATTTTTATGTTTGGGGTCTGTAGCAGATAAAAAAAAATCTATTAAGAGTGTAAAAATCTTTGTGTGTACCAGGCCTACGGTGGCCAAACACTAATGTTAAACCAGCCAAAAACGGGCAAATGCTCATTGCGGGCAATAATTTAATAAAACTTGTCTTACCTTCAAAATTGCTTTGAAATCATGCAGCCATCCATATTTAATTATTCCAGTCTTTGAGTCAGGAATTTTCAACGTTTGTCCCTCACACTGACTGACGTGAAAATGGGACCGGAAAAATGACGTGGTCTGACTTGGCTTCCGTTCGTGAGCGTGGGAGGGTTTAAGTGTAACTCGTAGTCAGTAACATTATCGCCTGACGGCCGCAGGAATTCGACGCCCCATCCCCCTTTCTTTCTTATTGTACAGGACCCCATGTTACAATTTAACGGCAAACGTCCAAGCGCCCTAAACCGGAAGTGACATCATATAATTACACAACAGCGATAACTGAATATATTTTACTCATCATTAACTGTATACTATTGATCCTATTCATCTAAAAAATAGATATAAATATAATCTGTAATATTTTATATTAATATCTTATTTTCATTTTCTTTCATTTCATTCATTTCATTTTGTCCTACTCAATCTGAGTCATCAGCCCGGTGGCACCACCCTAGCATTTTTCTTATCATTTAAATTTGGCAGGGTTGTTAACAACACTCTTCTCTGTGGCGTGTTCATTTTCAAGACATTATTATTTTTACTTTACAAGTATTTTAAAAAGTGAAACATTTTGCAAACCTCAAAGTTAATGAGTATTGTCTACAGTAGTCCCCCCCCCCCCCCCCACCCCCACCCCATTTTCAATTTATCACAAAAAATGCCAATTAAAACTCCCAAAACAAAGACCAGCTTCTAAACTTGTTTTTTTATGGAGTCTTGTTTCACCATATTAATTTATTTCCAAATCTGAGTTGTTCAACTTCCAAACCGTTCGAGTTCTGATCCTGCAATGTATTTCTAGTCAACATCCTGCATTTAGCACGAGGGATATCAGGTTCATAGGTTATTCCATTGCAAAGAATATCAATGGGCGTACAGGAATGTGTTTGAACCTCGTCTGAACAAAACCACTTCATTCCCATGCTGCAAAGACAGAAAAGCACATTTAATCAACCTCCCACAACACCTTTTCAAGACGATAGTATCCCTGAACATATTAACATGTAAATACACTTCACTGAAATGGATATAATCTACATGATAACTAGTCCTTTAAAGAGTTCTCACCGCTGAATGTGGCTGAGGAACACTTTCATGTCTGGGTTTTTAAAAATTAAATGCCAGATCTCTCTTTGACTCTGTAAAAAAAAAAAGTTTTTCAATTTGATGAGGGACAAGGCGATGACTAGGATCTGTTTTCAAAGAGTTCAATCAGACTCAATCAGTTGATGATGTAAATACTGTCCAGTTAGTTGACAGATGGCAGCTTGTTGTGCTGCAATGAGCAAAGAAATACAGTTTACTATTTTCTTCTCTTTCCTTGCCTCCCATTCCCTGTGAGTGGGGTGTACTGACTTGGAATAAGCTAACTTGAAATTGCTCAGGTTGATGTTGACAAACAGGAGCACAGATGAGTCTCCTAATCCTCGCCCTTCCTTTATGCTCTCTTTATTGCCGTATAAACAGGCCCCTAATACCCCCCCAAAAAATAAACCTCAGTCGTCTGTTATCTCACACATGGTTTACTCTAATGCCATCTATCCTTTATTTGTTTATTTATTTATTTATTTTTACATCGCTGCCTCCGCTAAATTCAACCATATTTTGGATTCAACCCGTTGCCATGACAGTCAGTTATTTCCCATTCCCTGAGCCCCCACTGATGGCTCCTCTTCTCTATTGATACGACTAACCTCCCCTACTCCATTTTTTTTGTCCGAATAAAACAAAGCGCAGAGTGAATGTGCTCTGAGGTAGGTAAATGTATTCAGTGACATCAGCCAGGATGATTCCATTCTGCCGGATTCCTGTACCACTTGTTTCCAGTCTTGTCTGGGGGCTGGACACTCTGTTGGGCCCATTGTCCCCTGTGTATTCCATACAGAACCGCAATTAATGGAGGCCTTGTCTAAGGCTTCTGGAGCAGAAACTGCTGTTGGGAGGGGGACAAAAGGCGGGTAGAGCCAGCTCTGGGAGCTGGTATGGGTGGGCCCCCCTTGTCTATTTAAAGGGAATTCAAAGGGAGAAGAAGCGAGTGGAGCGCTGGGTAAGATGTTTAAGTGAGCCCTCTGTCCGTTGCCTCTCCTCCTGACCAGCGATGTTTTCATGCCAGTAGTTGAAAGGCGTCCCTCGCTGTATTTGATGATGAGGATGGTCATTTGCCTGCCAACATGCTTGTGACCGGGCAGAGGTGATAGTGGAGGCTACAGTTTACAGCCCAGGTGAACAGGGATCGGACATACATAACGGCCAAGAGACCCGTCTGTGTGGACAATTTCGTTGACTTTACCTGTTGATGACACTGTGCACTTAAAGGACATTTGATCAAGTACATTTGGACTGGAAAGCCTCTGATGCCGCGTGAATAGTTTGAAACCATCTAATGTCTGGGTAAACAAAAAAGGATTTCATGTAATACCTCAAATTGTTTATTTATTTATTTATTTTTTAGAATTTAATATACTGAATCGTGTCCCTCAAGGGGAAATTCAACTCCCTCCCTGATGTATACACACACACACACACACACACACACACATAGTGAAAGAAGTGCACAAAGAGTGCTACACTACTTGAGCTGGGGTGATGGGAACGATGCCTTGCTCAGGGGCACCTTGACAGTAGCCAGCAGGCAGACTCGCATCTCTCCAACAACTAGTTACCATTTGTACATTTCTGTAGTGGGACCCGAACCCATGTCCTCCAATTGCAAACAGACTGAGCTACTGCCGTCCCTAACTAGCTTTTATTTTGAAGTTAGCCCGCAGCACATTGGCGGCGTATTACCGTGACGCGTAGTCTGAACACTTGTTGTGGCAGCTGGCGTAACTTCAACAGGAGGCGAGCCTGAGCCCAGTTTATATTGCCATCATATACTGTTGCCACCGACATCAACACAACGCCATCCCAAAATCATTGTTCATTCGCTCATTCAAGAGGCTAAAAAAAATTGCCCATTGTTTAAAATTCTATATTACGGTGCCAGTCGCCGGCTAGCGCTACTGTGGTTCTGACGTCACTTTATCCTGTCGCCAAAAATGACACCCCCCTGAGATTGACGAATATCGACTATTATTATTTTTTATTTCTTATTCCACTAACACAGTATTAATCAGAGTAAGCCTACCGAGTTGACAAGTGCTGACACATACAACTCCCCCCCCCCCCCCCAAAAATAAAGGGTTTAATTCTCCTTTCAGCCCAGGTATGACTTGATTTCATGTGACTTGAAAAGAGATGTGGAGAAGCTGATGGTGCTTGACAGTGTCTTGATCTCACTGAGTCAATGCAAACACTGGCCTGACTTTTGGGGTCATTTCACCTCTGAGGGCTTCACTGAGGATTTCAAGTCTAGGGCAGAAGGCACAACTAAACAAATACAATGACTATCAATGAAAAGTGCATTGATTCCAAGATTTGAATTGACCTGGCACTAGGTAGGAGAGAACTAAATGGGTCATCACGTTAATCACGTGGACTTTATTTTTGCAGGGGAAGTCGGGATATATCAAGCAAAAGCAGGAAATAATTAGGACTTGCCCTATTATTTGTGGAATATTCTTTATGCCAAAATCATTGTATTTCCACTGCTGTTCAAATTTTGGGCTCACTTGGAAATGTCCTTCTTTTTAAAAGAAACATTCCGTTCATTTATTTTCAAAGAAAATAACATTAAATTAATAAAAAATACAGTCTAAATCACAGGTAAATTAAGTAAAGCGGAGTTTGTATTATTCAACATTTTGACACCAACATTTTCGCTTTGACAGCAAATTAATATCGGCTGCAGATATCAGTTATTGGCCTCCTTGATTACTAATAATCGGTATTGGCCCTGAAAAAAAAAATCATATCGGTCTATCTCAACGTCGTTATTTCTCATTCTAGCAACTTTCACTTTTACTACACGTCATTTGCTAAATAAAATGTGTATCCTAAGCCTACTTTTATGCCAATAAATTTCCCCTAACTATCTTCGTTACACTAAATCACACTAAATTGTTCATTCATGCACTGAAGTAAGCCAAATAAATCAAAGTAAAATTTGATGTAGTAAAAATATAGTAATATAGTACTACTAATAATTAGTTTTATACACTGCAGAACTTTTCTAGAAACGCAAAGATTCCAATGAACAATTTACAACTGAAACAGACACGAAATTCTGTGATTCATTTTTAAGAAGCAAGAATGTTTTCCTCCATTTTCTGCTCACCGTTGAGTTCCGATTTGGGAACATTTCAAATTAATGACCGTCAAGTAACTGCTTTAAAATATGGTTGGCTTGCTAAATATTGTGAAATGTTTTGGTTCCGAATGTGGAGATGGGATGCAAGTCAAAGAATTTCAAAGTGACCCTTGCACCCTTCCATTTTTTCTATATGTGGCCTTCAAAGACAAAAGTTTGGACACCTTTGATTTACAAGTACGACTTTTACTGAAGTACCGCACTATTAAAGCCATCCATTATCTACCAAAGTTATTTTCTGTCAAGGTACTTGTACTATTACTGAAGTATCGCTTTTAGGTACATTGTACGAGACTGTTAGTATAGAGTGAATTAGAACTAAATCGAGTGTTAAATGAAGAGTTCTCATTGGTCCTCTTGAGTGAGCCGGCGCACGAGCCACTCGCGTGCGGCCCCTCCGCTTCTATAAATAGACCCGGAGGCTGTTGTTGACGTTGTGTCACTTTGGCCAGCGACGGACGTTTGTCATCGTCAAACCGCTCGGAGTTTTGCCAAGGGGAAGGCGGGACCCGATTTTCGCTTCTTTTTTTTCTTTTTTTTCCCTTCCTCCCTCGAGTGGAAGGAAGGAAGTACATGTGAAGATGCCGGCTGGTACTTTGGAACGAACAACTTCATCCGCGCCGAGTGGCAACTCCACCGTGGGAAATACCAGCAGAAAGGTAAGATACGCTCGCTAATTGTGTTGCTTTGACTTTCAAAGACGAAACAAATGGCTTTAATAATAATTTAAGAAATTATAATAATAACGTGTTATGTGTTACTTTCAAGTCTTCCAAACCAATTATGGAAAAGCGGAGACGTGCGCGAATCAACGAGAGTTTGGGTCACCTGAAGACGCTCATCTTGGATGCGCTCAAGAAGGATGTAAGAAGACACACTTATTGTATCATATTTGCGTTGTGTTAAAGTTGCATTTAGAAAATAATGACTCCAAGAAACGTGTTTAGAGCTCCAGACACTCCAAACTGGAGAAGGCAGATATCCTTGAGATGACTGTGAAGCACCTCAGGAACCTGCAACGACTTCAGATGACAGGTAATGGATTTTATGCAAACATATTCAATATGTCTGCATGCACAGCCATCCATCCATCCATCCATCCATGTCGGGCAGAATCCTCCTACATCCAAAATCAATACTTTTCAGGGAAAAAAAACATCTTGCTTGATGTTTGTATTATACTTAATATTGATCTCATACACCGTTTTGCACTAACATCACTACCCCAAAATCATGTTCAATCGCTCATGCTGTCATTGGTTCTAAATTAGGGCAGCTGTGACTCATTTGGGAGAGCGGGTCATCACTGACCAAAGAGTCACCAGTTCGATTCCCGACTCAGACTGTCCGCTGTCGAAGTGTCCTTGCGCAAGACACTGAACCCTAAATTGCTTCCAGGTTTGCGTCCTAAATGAGAAACTGTTCTCAATTGCCTTACCTGGTTAAACAAAAGAAATTCAATTACAAATTAAAACGGTACGAACACTGCGCCGGTGCCAGCCGTCCACATCAAAGTAAGCGCTCACGCCATCGCCTCACTATTTTCATTCGTTATGAGCTAAGAAAAAGAAAAAGTCTTGAGGCAACAGAATGCCACACGGCTCCCGTGTTATAAGGAAGAGGCGGAGTTTTACAACAGTCAGTTACAGTGTCCAAAAGGGTTAATAGATTTGTTCTCAAGCTATTTTCAACACTTCAAATGGTTTACTAATGCATAAAATAACAGATGAAGTGGGGACAGACAAATAGTATTGATTTGTGGAAAAATAAATTTGATATTGGACATACAGGTTTCCACCCAACAGCGATGATGCAGTACATACTTTTTGTGCCCTGAGGTTTTTCTTAAGTCCAATTTGAGGTTGGAAAACGCCGATCTATCTAATCCACATGTTTTTCTCCACAGCTGCCGTGAGCACAGATCCGTCCGTCCTGGGTAAATACCGGGCCGGTTTCAGTGAGTGCGTCGGCGAGGTCAACCGTTACCTGTCCACGTGTGACGAGGTCAACGCCGAGGCGAGGACCCGCCTGCTCAGCCACCTGGCGGCCCGCGTCTCCCAGATGAACGGCGTCAATTTCTACACGCCTCACTCCGGCCCGCTCAGACAAACCGGCATTCCCGCTGCTCAGGTTCCTTGCAAAAGCGCCTCACAGGTGCAACCCCCCGCAGACGCCATGAAGCTCCGCAGCAGCTACCAGGTGGTGCCAACCCCTGATGGACATTTTGCCTTTCTTGTTCCCAGTGCAGCTCTCACACCTCTGGGTGCACAGAGCAGCCATTACATGTCTCCCGGTGCACCGCCACTCACCTCAGACTCTGTGTGGAGACCCTGGTAGGGTCGGAACAGAAAACTGGACTATCACACAATTTCACTTGATTTTTATACTTTTTGTAAAGGTACCGGAGAGAATAATGTTTACATGTTTTTGGCTTCATGAAGGAAAGTTTACAGACTTGATGTGATATGATCTATTTTAGTGTTTCCCAACATTTATTGAGCCAAGGCACATAATTCTTATTAGAAAAATTGATCAGCACCAATGAAAAATGTCACAAAAAGTATCTGTATGCTTAAATGATGTTCTTGTCTCAATTTACACACAAATGTACGTGTGAAATCGGAGCCTGTTTAATCGAACGCAAAGCTATTATTCTGTTGGTTGAATGGCAAGTGGTTGATTTACAGGTTAGTTCCACCTTCTGCCATCTAGTGGAAGAGCATATAATGGTTCTGTCTGTCACTATACATTGCTGGCATAGATGCTATAGATGAGCAAAGATACATTATTTGTTGTAAATAATAATTTTCTGAGCAATTAAGTGCAACGTGCACAGTGGTTGGGAATCACCAATCTATATTGTATACGACACGATTTGTAAGCCTCATGAGGTGAACACATTTGTTGAAGCACTGTATTTTGTTAAGCTAAATAAAATGTTTCTATGTTGTTTATGCTACCGTGCTTGTCATACTGTTGGTCGTCTGCCCTTTGGTAGTTTACTAAGTTTAGTAATTGACGTGACGAAACGGCTGACCTTCTTCCTTATGTGTGCCTCAGCCAACATTCATATTTCAAAACAATGTTTCCCCGTAAAGAATAATGTCAATTGAAGGAACTGACTTACTGTGCAAGCAATGTTTTAAGTAAAAAGTTATCGTTCGTCACTGTCATGATGTTAAGAATGGTAAAAAGGAAGTTATTGCTGTATAATTAAACTTTATAATTGTGTAATCACCATTAATTGAAGGACACTAGGAGTCACAGCTGACTTTGTGGTATTAATTTAGCCGCTCATCTTTGATTATTTATGTTGACTTTAGAATCAGAATAGTTTTTAATGGCCAAGTAAGTACTGTACACAAGGAAGCCGGTAGTTGGAGTCATTCTGTCTATAGCGAGAACAAACAAAAAAACCATATACAATGTGGTGTATATGTCTTCAACTTTCAAGGTTGTCTGAATTTCAAGTTTCCTACTGAATTTCAACTAATCGATAACTGAAGTCCCAGCATGGATCCTGAGTGCGATGCTCCAGAAGTCGGGGACTCGAGTGAGACTGAAATTGCCAATTTTAGGACTTGGAACCTGGTACGGTAAGTACCAGGTTAAAGTTTATGAAAGACTCAACTGGACTTTGACTTGCCCTTTTACAATTGAAAGTCAGTATTTTTTTTTAGATAGTTTGCCAATTGATATTGTTGTGTGTATGTGCTACTGTGCTATGACGCGCAGTTCCAAGGCCACTTCATGAAGCACGTATCACGGCGGGAGATCTGAACCATTATTACATTTGGATTCAATGATAATGTAATGCTTTTGATAAAAAGGGGAATGGCAACATGCAAGCTTTGTGACACATTTTGTCACTAACAAACCCACAAAGACGGCTAAGCTACTTTAACCTCACTGTTTAACTCGCCGATAGCTGGTCAAACGTGAATTAAGCTTCTGCTGGCTAAGTTAACCGTAACTAACCGATAGCTAGTCAAACATTAACTTAGCTTCATGTTTGTTAGGCGTTTAATTGAGAAGATAATAAAGTAATAGGCAATAGGGGACTGATTTGGGACCATTTAAAAGAGGAATGTGTCAGTGCGGCTAACGAACACGTACAGATACTGAGTGCAAAGTGGCTAACGTGCGAATATATGTTGTGACTTGGCTCAACTTGCTTGATTTTTGTCACAGTAACTTAGGACTTGTCTGAAACTTGCTTAATACTTGAGAATTACTTATGACTTGCACATATCGCTAGCCGAGTAGCATAATGACCTAAGTCATTTTTGACTTACTGTCATAATATCGATAAAAAAATCTTGCTTTTTTTTCTTCTTCTTTATATATATTCTCAGGTATCCATGTCATGGTAATTCGCAAATGTTGAATTGAGGCAGCTGGACTCTAGTTTGTTGAATTTGTTGCGTTTTGTTTTTCTTGACTTTGCCAATTATGCTATTAGGCTAACAATGTGTGACTTACTCGGTCTTCTGTGATGCTCACACCGCAAGCTACTCGAACAATTCCTGCTTACTCGGCAACTCAAGAAGGTGCAGCTCCACCAGCATGTTGCCTAAAATCGGACGACCCGTCAACCAGGACACAAGACACCTGCACAGTCGCACTTACCCGTGTTTTTCTCATTTAATATTCATGGAATTTAAGGGTCTATGTCAGAAGAAGATGTCATTCACAACCAACAAATGCACATTTTTTTCACATGATATTTCTACATTTGTGAATCATCACTGTCATTAGAACTCTGGTTTGCCTGATAATAAAGCACACTAAGTGACAAAACAAGCTCCCCCCAACATCCTTTGAGAAGACCCCCAAAGTACAAAAACAAAGATGGGCCCCTCAGAGGCTGAATGGCTCCTCCTTCTGTGACCCTCTCCATCTTCATAATGGGCCTTCCCCTTGTTTATCCAGGAAGAGATTCAATAGCTAGAAAGACGAGGGGGTGAGCATGCTGTCACTTTCACCAAGGAGGGATATTGTCGGCAGCTCCCTAAGGTCCTGCTTTTAAATATTTTGTAGAACCCTACACGCAGGCGACGCTCTTCAGATATGAGAAGCTGTGAGGTCGAGACAGGTTGCCTCCATCATTGGGGAGCCCGCAGTGGCGTTGCATGGGGTAGCATCAACAGATGATGGCTACTCTTGGGAATGTTCGCAGGGGTTGGACCCCTCCTTCCATCTTTTGTCTTATTGTGTCTTACCCTCTCCCCCACTCTTTGGGTGCACCGTTTTCCTGAAACATTGCAAAGAGAAAAGGAGTAAACATTTGCAGCCGGGCTGGTCTTGCCCCCTTTTGCCGTGCACAGTGATCGATGGCTCACAAACAAAGTGACAACGGTGACATACACCGGAAACTCCTCTGCCTTTGCCTCTGCGGATGAATTGGCGCAGTATTGTCTGAAGGGTTGTTATGGCGCTCGATGGGGGTCGACGTAGTGAGTCGTGCCTGAGGCTAATGAATGAATCGGGCTCCCGATATCAATGGTGAATGCTCTTTGTCCCGTTTTGATTTAGCAAGTTGTTTTGGAAAACACAACATTCCAGTGGAAGTGACGCTTCCACGTGCATGAATCATGGATCAGCATGACACCAGAGCATTGGGAGACACACATTTATCACTTTGGACCCACACGGAGGGCATAATGGCAAGGGCGTTAAAAGTGAGTAACACTGATGATACATCACAAGTCACCCATCACCCATCTTCAAAGGGGATGTCGGATGGCAGGAAACTCTTGCTTTCGCTGACGCCATGCGCTTCTTGGCCATATGCCCACGAGAGCTTATAAAGATGTGTAAAGAGATTTCCCATGAAAATGGATACTCCAGTTTCAGTGTTGTTAACAACTCTGCCAAATTTAAATGATAAAAAAAAAATGGCCAAGTATTAAAATGAGGCTTCAAAACTGTGAAAAATTAAGCTTTTGTCTCTCACCACTGTGGGTGTGTGTTGAATGTACTGAAACTACGCTCTGCTCGAATGTCAACCGTCAATCAAATAGCACTACTGTGACCCGGAAAGATGAATGCTACTTCATCTGGCATCTTTCTTATGCCTACACATAACTTTATGTTTGCGCTGCAAATATATCTGCTTCGAGCCTCCAGCGGCTGGAATATAGAATATCACACCGGCTTGCCACGCTGCAACAACGGGGCGCTCTAAAGCCCAAAGCCCCGGTCCACATTATTATTTTTTTATTCCTCCCTCATCGCACTTTAGCCTTCTCTCCATGACGTGCGCACACTCACAGCCAACAAAAAGCAGCCACGGCAGCAGACTCTACGAAGGAAAGATGGATTTGTGTGTTGTTAAGTGTAGTTAGCTAGCTAAATGCACGTCAAAATTGTGCCAGAAAAGCGGTCAAGTTCTTACATAGTTGAAGAGTTTAAGTTTAACGCTATACAGACAGTATATCAATTGAGCACTACGTACATAGTTCTCAGTCTTTGCATGTTTTCAGCAATTATCTTCAAACATATAATGCATTTAGAAACAAATCTGTACTGTAATGTAATGTACTTTAGAGGCTCTTTAAAATCAGTTTATTGTAAAGATTGTGAAAAGCAACAATCACTGACATGATGGCGAGGCTTGTGAGTCCACCGTGTTAGGAGGGCATTTGAGTGTCATCGAGCCAATTGAGCACATCTTCCTTTTCTGTGACAAAGGCCTCTTGAGAAATCACTCCTAATTGGAGAACGACCACTAAAACGCAACGAAGGACTTGCATGAATAATAAAATCCATCTGGGAAGCTGGAAAACAACACAAGGACGGCCGTGTAAGTGCGGTTCTTGGGAGGGGCGGTGGGGCATCGTCGTTCCTGATTCATCCTTGATAATCGTAAAGTGAAGATAAGGAGCTTATAGCCTCTTGTCATCCTCAAGACAAAGGCCGGTGCACCAGAATCCCATTGTGATGACATCTCTGCATCCACTTAACCCCCTCATCAGGTCAGCTGTTGTTAATTTGGTCAGTAACACCAATACGGCCAAGACCCGGGGTCTGCATGCATTGAGGGGTTAATGTTGACCCTCGTTTGTAAGCAAGGCCCACATTTGGAGTACACAAAATGGCCCGTTTGTGTTCTTGACAAGTTCGGGTCACGGTATCATGGAGGCAGTGTGTTGCCTTCCAGACGATCTAATTGCCACCTGTCCACATAATAGCAAGTGCTGTTGGTTGTCTTTTTACTACTGGCTGGATTCATTTCAGCAAAAACAATGATTGTGATAGTTGGCGTAGTTGTTTATTGCCCTCAAGAATATGCCGATCGCCAAAGGTGGGAAGTAAGTACATATACTTTAGTCCTGTATGTCAGTGCTCTCCTTGGATTGTTACTTTTACGCCATACATTTGATATCCGTACTTTCCACTCCTTGCTTTGTCAAAATAGGCTCCTTAGTTTTTTTCAACATCCTCGAATGATGATTAATGTTTGACGGCATCAACAGATTTGGAGAAGCAAGATATTCACCATCCATTGCGTGATTTGAGTTCATTGATGTTGTGCGCTACGAGAATTATTTGTAGTGAATGCGTTGTGTCTTGTGCTATATTAAAAAAAATCACCAGCTTCTGGTGTTAAAAAATTCTCTGTCTAATCTGAAAAAGCACATACAATTAAGGTGTTCACCTGTTATGATTAGCTAATTTAGCATTTTTTTGTGAGTCATTTCATAACATTAGCAAAGCTGTTGTCGTTTTGATAACATTAAAGTTGAGCTAACGCTAGCTAGGCCTTAAACAACAACATGGGAAGTAACTTAATAGAAGTGAATAAAAGAGGTGAACTATTTTTTGTGCAGAGAGGTTTTTTTTCCATGGTGCCAAATTATCAAAACGATATTTTACACCACTGACAATAAAAATTCATTTTCATTTTTGAACTCAAGTACATTTCGGAGTCTGTACTTTTTTACTTTTACATATCATCGCTGTCGGGCAAAATCCTTGCGTCTCCAAAACCACAACTTTTTGTTGAAAAAAGAAAAAAAAAGTGATCTTGCTTAAGTTACCAAACACAGCATTGTTAAAGTTGGTATTACACCTTACAGGTATATTGCTATGATATACTGTTGTGCACAAACATCAACACAACACATCCCCCAAAATCATGTTTAATCACTTATTTAATTGATTAAATAAAGCTCACTGGTAAGAATGTTACAGACACGTACGTTGCCACTGCCAGTCGTGCCCATGACCATCAAAGTCCAGACTCAAAAAAGGCCTTCATACTTAATAAAACGCTAACAACTCTGGTTATGCCATTTTCCCTAACTATATTTCAAAAGTCAAAGGCTACATTCACACTAGAGGTCAATTACAATTTATTTGCCCATTTTTGACATGTGTCTGATTCTTTCACTTCAATGTGAAAAGTACAAGTCAGATCTTTCAGTCCGACCCAGGCATCTTTCGTATGTGGATTTAAATTGGATTGTTTCTGTGTTGTATACACTGTAAAGCATCTGACTGTAAAGCACAATTTAAATGTAATTTATGATTATGATTATGATTATGATTATGATTATTATTATTATGTATCCAGTGCGACTGCTGTCTGGATGCTCCGGTCGCACTCATCTGACCGCTAAATCATCAAAAGGCGACAAACATCACAATTGTTTGACAAAATAGGTGGGTGTGAAAAGCAATGGCGGACGAAGGAGCAGAAAATAGTCAGTGGCGAAAGGAAGATGCTCTAGAACTGATAAATACTGTTTAGGGTGGGGATCGGTCAGTTCACGCATAAAATCCCTGAAATGGCCACAAATCCATCAGAACAAGATTCCTTGTTTACTTCTGTAAACACACTGTGCGTTTTGCTTTGCGCACTTGCGTGCCATCTCACGGACACATTCCGTTCACGTCAGAAGTTGAATTTGTTTTTGTAATGTGAATGAATGGATAGGATTTAACAAAAAAATCAAAATTGGGCTAAATGCCCTGCAGTGTGAATGCTTTATTTATTGATTTTATGTCTTCTTTGTTTAACCAGATTAGCTAATTGAGAAAACTTTCTCATTTACAAAGCCAACCTGAAGGCAATCAAGGGTTCAGCGTCTTGCCCAAGGATACTTCAAAAGCAGACAGTCACAGCCGAACCACCGACCTTTTGGTCAGTGGCTGACCTGTTCTAGCAACTGAGCCACTGCCGCCCCAACGTAGCCAACATAGCCGTATCTTAATTCCGTATGAGCGACGCAATTTTAAAAAATCACGGGCTGACTAGACTGTAATAGGCAGAAATGAACCAGCACACAAACCTATCTTCATGGCTGACGGGTTCCTTCTGTGACAAAGCAGTACAGCTGTCGATTTGTAATAAAAAAAAAGGCCTACTCAAGTGCATCTCACCTATTTTCACTCGTTTTTGTCAAGAAAAATCTTGAGGGGACATAATGCCGCGAGGCTCTTGCAGAGTTGAGAAGTTATACAACACTTCTTAGTCCGTTGAAATGTTCAAGAGTTAATAGATTTGGTCTCAAGCTATTTTCAACACTTTAGATAATAATTTCATATCCATCCATTTTCTGAGCCGCTTATCCTCAGGGTCGCGGGAGTGCTGGAGCCTATCCCAGCTATTTCAGAGTGTAGGCGGGCTACACTCTAAACTGGTTGCCAGCCAATCGCAGGGCACACATAAACAAACAACCATTCGCAGTCACATTCATGCCTACGGGCAATTTAGAGTCTCCAATCAACCTACCATGCATGTTTTTGGGATGTGGGAGGAAACCGGAGTTCCCGGAGAAAACCCACGCAGGCACGGGGAAAACATGCAAACTCCACACAGGTGGGGCCGGGATTTGAACCCCAGTCCTCAGAACTTTGAGGCAGACGCTCTAACCATTCGTCCACCGTGCCGCCCATAATTTAGTAATTTATTAAAAAAATAATAATAATAATAATAGTATCTAGTATCGATTTGGGGGAAAAAGATATAATTGACCATACTGTATTTGGAGATACAAGGTTTCTGCCCGACGGCAACGTTAAGTACAAGAGTTGAATCAGTACTTTTACTTTTACCAGTTTTTTTTAGACAAGTATCTGTACTTATACTTACTATAAATACAGGGTGTGAGCACTTTTTCCACTTCTGCCATTACATTGCTTCATGACTTTTTTTTCCAGAATGCAGTTTCATTCATCATTACATTTGATATAAAAAAAAAAATGCAATATTGTTGTTGAAGTTACTTGTTATGGTTCCTTAACAGACAAAGTGCTTAGTTGTAAAGTTCGAACTCAACTAATTTTCAGCTAACAACTATGATTATTATTAGTATTATTGCCTCAGGCACTGGGGGCTCGTATGACCTCTTTGTGGCCATGTCACCTCACTCCACGCTGGACGCTCTAAACTCTGTGGGAACGTCCTCCTTCTACTCCTTCAGTGCTTTGTGTCCCTTTGGACATTGTTTGTCTCACCAGATAAAGTGTCCTCCCCTCTTTTGTACCCCGTCCCTTCTGAAGAGCGGTTGCGTGGAGCACTAACTGCCCACTGAGCAGGTTCTGACCAGGGGGTTAACGCTTGCTTTTCATCCGGCATCACAGGACACCTCTCGGA
This sequence comes from Phyllopteryx taeniolatus, assembly GCF_024500385.1. Taxonomy (NCBI): domain Eukaryota; kingdom Metazoa; phylum Chordata; class Actinopteri; order Syngnathiformes; family Syngnathidae; genus Phyllopteryx; species Phyllopteryx taeniolatus. The sequence continues at coordinate 4,109,905 of NC_084515.1, read as the reverse complement.
ACCTGCTGCTGCAGGTCAACCCGTGACAACCGCTGGAACTGACGGGTGCTGACAGGTCATTTGGCGTTGACGATAACTCTATTGACCTCTGAAATCATCCACGGTTCTTCAGTAAATTCATATACTGTATTGGACAGGATTATTTTCAAATAAATGTACATGTTTAAGATACAATGCTGACATAAGCAAGTTGATAAAACCATCATTTGTATTTAAATAGTCCAAACCTGGGCCACATTTGATTTCATTTAAATGTGGTTATAAAAACAATTATAGTTGAATATATACTTGTATTTTAAATTATAAAATATATTTTTCCTACAATGTGTATGTAAAATATTTTAATTAAAAATGTGATAAATCAATATGAATAAAAACTGAAATTTTAAATTCATTGAATTATCATATTTTAACCAATTATATTATATTTTTTATACATATTTAACTTTAATATATTTTTATTTTATTTTAATAATATATTTTATTTTATTTTAAAAAATCAATTGTCCAATTATTTAATGATATGAGTGAATTAAAAAATGAATAAATACATTTAAATGAATAAATTTTAGGAAGAAACTGCTAAATGAATGCAACATTCTTTGAATGTTGATAAATGCTTGGTGGGCCAGAATAAAAACCATCATATATATATTTGTCCCACAGCCCAAACCTTTTACTAATATTAGTATAAATACTCATGTAAAAAATATACTCATTTATATATATATATATATATATATATATAACAAAACAAGAATAATACAAATGGAGAAAGTAGTATTTTGAATAATGAGTGTCCTCTTCAGCTCCACAGATCCAGTCAAGTGAGGATTACCTCCTCTTGAGGTCAAGCCTTCACACTTTGGAAGTAAGACAGCCAAGCGCTTTTTGTCATGTGATGTCATTCCGCTGGACAGAGGACCCAATCAAGCCTCTGACCTTTGCCCCTTATTAACCGTGAGTTAGCATACCCTATTCGATCTGTAGCCATCTGGGTGCCTTGTTGCGTCCAGGCTTGTCTCCTCCCCGCGCCCATCTCGCGCCTTTATATCCCTCTTTGCATTCAGGACCACTTGGCTCATCCCGAGAGTCTCATGGGATGATAAGTTGCCCGTCGGATCATCTTTTCAAAGACGCTTCAATGACTTTACTAAAGTTAGTTTTTTTCCCTCCTCTACAGTAGACAAAACTACTCATTTTGGAACATTACTACTCATCGGAATTTTCTGTTCTATCAGTTAAAGTTGTGTTCTTATTGCTTTTTAATTGTAATGCCCTTGATTCAGATTCCAAATCAGTTTTGCAGAATTTTGCTGAGAATTACAGATTATGAGTGCATACTGGATATGCTTTATCCTCTGTCCAAAGACGAAGACATTAAAGAGTTTGAGCAATTCACCCACCGAAGCTACTTCTTTAGTATTGATTAATGCAAAGGGCTACCATTTTGATACACACTTCTGAAATAACACATTTGCTCAAATTACCTTTAATTTGATGTTGCTCTGAATAATTAATGATATTTATCTATGTGAAGACATGGATCACGTTAATTATCTTTCACAATGATTATCAACAAGCTAGGAAACATAAATGTGCAACGGTTTATTTCTATAATTCGGTAGAAATAAAGTGTTGACATTTTTCAAATGATCACTTCTATATCATTCCTAGGAAATCACAATGTCCCATCGCTGGTGAGCTATTTTTAAACAGGTTCATGAGCTACTTGTGGTCCTTGGGGGCTACATAGTGCCCACACGCATCATGTTGTTGACCCACAGTAAATAAGAGATATTTGTTTGGCAAGGACAGAAAATGTTAGATTTTCACAAAAAGAGAAGTTTCTTTGATTCAAACTTAATAATGGACTACCTTTCTTTTTCTTTTATATGTAATTTGTTTTATTATGGAACTCCACACAGGACAAAAGTGTCAAACTTGGAGGAGACGGTGGTCTAGTGTTGTGATTCCCAACCATTGTGTTATTGGAAATGATCCAATTTCACTTGATTGGTCTGAAAATAATTTAGTGAATCTTTGTTCTTCTTCTCTTTTAAGTATCTTCATCTATCTATGGCAGTGACATAGATTGACAGGCAAAACAATTAAAATCAATTATTTAAAATGGGTATTCACTTTTGGTGAGATTTTTGTTTGGTGTTGAGCAGAGAGATTTGTTTTTTCCTAATGTAAAAAAATGTGCCTTGGCTCAATAAAGGTTGGGAAACACTGCTGATGGATGATTAACATGTTCCTTTTGGTGATGACAGCATCACAACAAGACAGGGAGTGAACCTTTGAACCTTGCAAAAAATTTAAAAAAAGGTTCATCCACCCTCACATGCTGGTAATCAGCGGCTGTGTTTGCAGAATTGACTGACGGGCCGGACAAACACATCTGGCAACTCTTGACAAAGGCTTGTCTGAGAGCAAATTGTAAAGAAATCAATAGAAATCTATGGCATGAGCACCTTAGATATCGTCACATTGCTGCACTCAGAATCATTATTTGTCCAAATGTGCTCCTGAATAGTGCCACTGCGCTCCAGAAACTGGACTTTTACAGTGAGTGGATAACATTTATCCACGTCGCACTTGATGACCAGTGAGTCGCTAGACTTGTGAAGACTACAGCCGTTCAGGTCAGTAATATCATCTCTGGGCAAATGACACAGAAGCTCGTCCCTGTCGATGGATGCTACCGGTCGCCTCCTCAGGAAGTCGGGAGTCTCGCACAGCATCCTGTCCGGCATCTCGATGTCCTGGTTGTTATTCAGCACTAAATCATGCAAATACCACATGTGGCAGTCACATTTCCAAGGGTTTCCGTATAGTCGCAATATGTGCGGGAGCGCAAAGTGGTCCAGAAGGCCCAGAGGGAGATTTTGCAGCTTGTTGTCAGACAGGTAGAGCTGCTGAATGAACTCCTGGTCCTTAAACAATGTGGCATCCACGCTGCTCAGCTGGTTTTTATGGAGGTGGATCATTCTGATGCTTTTGAGATCATTAAAGGTCGTGTCTGATAATGACGTGAGCTTGTTTTCAGAGAGATCCAGATTTTCTAGTGTGGTGACATTTCTAAATATGTCATCAGGAAGGCTTGAAAGCTGATTGGAGGACAAGAGAAGGTCAGTCATTGATGTCAGCAGGCTTAAAGAGGACACTTCTGTCAGCCTGTTGCCCCTCAGGTCCAATTGGGTTAAATTTGAACCCTGACGTCCAAACACTTTATCGCTGAAAGTTATGAGACGGTTTCTGCGGAGGTTCAGCACCTTCAGTTTGGTGAGCCCAGCGAAGACCTCATCATCGAGTTCTGAAATTCTATTCCCCTCCAAGTGAAGCTCCATCAGCTGACCAACATGATGGAAGGTGTCTGATGAAATATTGCTAATATGGTTATTGCTCATTTGAAGAATGTCCAGCCCAGTCAAGCCAGAAAAAGTCTCTCTTTCTATTTTCTGGATTCTGTTAAGAGATAAATCCAACACGTGTAGATTTTGAAGGTTCTGAAACAAAAATGTAGGTAAATCTGATATGATGTTGGCCTTCACCTGCAGGGTCTCTAAATGTTTAAGAGCGTTAAACATACCAGGAAGAACAGTCTGGAACCTGTTATAGTTGAGGTGCAGCTTGGTAAGGTTTTCTTGCTTGGAAAAAGTCCCCAGAAACAAATGCTCCAGCCAAGGGTTCCCACTGATCTCCAGTTCTTCAAGCTCAGATAGGTTTTGAAAAGCCTGCGAATGAATACTCCGCAGTGGATTGTTGAAGAAGATAAGCTTGTGGAGTTGGGGACTCTCCTCAAAGCCGGTGGGGAACAGGTACTGCAAGGCCGATGTCATTATGATGACCTCCTTGGCTTCCCGGGATATGTTTTTGGGCACAGATGTCATATGTTCATCAGCACACAGGACTTGGATTGGTGTAAAACACTGGCATCTGTATGGACAGTTGATGTGGGACAACATGGTGCCTTGGGGACACAGAAGCAACAGCAGGAACAAAGTCGGCCGCAATCCTCTGTCCATTTTTTCCTATGGCGACATAGAGAAGGTTCGTACAGAGGTGGCAGAAGTACTCAACAGTCTGTATTTACAGAAGGTAGCGCTAGATATACTAAAAAAAACAAAAAAACAAAATACTCTGGTTAATGTAGAAGGACTAATTTAAATCAGTTACTCAAGTAAACTTGAATACCCTCAAATGTGAATTCTGAGATTTGTTTCTATATATACATTAGACATGGTTGAAGACAATTATTGAAAACATTTGCCAAGACTGAGAACTATGTGCTACTTCATTGTGGAGATATAGCGTTGAACTCTTTTTCATCATTTCAGTTTTCCTGATTTTTGGGCCACGGCTAAAACGGCATGTCACCCACTTTGGCTCTGGGAATGAATCTCCCTCCCCTACAATATAAGAACTTGTATGCCTTCGTTTGCATCAGCTGTTATCTGGCGCAAGTTTCTTGGGGCCATGTTCTCTGGTTCGTGCGTAATTTGTTGTTTTTTACACGGCCGGCTTGCGCACATTTCAGCTACACGCACGTGTGAAACCTAGAAATATGTGCACGGCCACCAAAGAGGCATGACTCATTGAAGTCTGAGGCTGGCTGTAAATCACGGTGCATAGAGTTTTCCTGAGAATTGTGAATGATATAAGATAGATAAAAATAGATTTTTTTAAATTATTCAAAATCTAATGCACAGTTGCATCATTACGATGACAATAGTTGTTGTAATAGTGGGAAACTTTTTCAAAGAAACTCCAAGCAGCCAGCAGAATGTTGGAAGCTGAAAGCTCTGCAATCTGGCGCCAATATTTTTGGCTATTAATATAATATAATTTGTTGGTGTTTGGCCATCGGCATAACGTGGTAGGGACACATTATATCCGTTGGGAAGTCGATGGCCGTTTTGGACCAGGTTTGTCCTGCAACGTCAGCATGAGTCGGCTGTCACCGTGCAATCTGCGAAAATTAACTGAATCAAAATGTACAATATGATGTTTCACCTATAGTCTCTCGAGTGCGGAGGAATTCTCCATGGGAGAATGTGCGTGTGTCGCGTGCAGGGCCAGATTTGACAGGGAACGCACACAGAAGATAATGCTGTCAAGTACAAAACAGTGATCTATTACAGTGATTCTCAAAGTGTGGCAAAACTATCAAAAGTGATATGCAAGCTGCCTCTAGTGGTATGAGAAAGAATCACTAAATTAAATGTTCAAACTGTGCATAATAAAGTGCCTTCAATTTTTTTATTTTTTTTTAATCCAGTTTAGTTGTTGAGTACAGTTCAGTTGAATTAAACTTTTAAGTAGAATGTTTAATCATTAAAAAAAAACGTAGCTTGTTTTCATAGAGTGAGGAATAGAAAGTACAGATGGAGTAACAGTAAAAAGTCATCAGAAAAGCAGATAGCTGAAAAATCTACTTAAGTACAGTGACAAAGTATTTGTACTTCGTTACTTCTCACCACTGGGTTTGTAACATGTAAAAATGATGGCGGAGTTCAACTCACCTTAGCTGCAGTTATCTTAGAGCAGAGAAATGAAACTCCCTCTGGATTTAGCAGCCAGATGAATGACAGGCAAATAGCACAACAAGCCGGAATTAGGCAAGAGCAAACCTTTGATCGGTGGAACAGTTGGTCTGTCAGTTACATTTGCTCTCAACAAGGTATCACAAAGAATTATTCCCCCCCCCCAATATATAAAACAAATGTCAAAACAAAAACTAATTCAACAAGTTGAGTTGTTGTTGTTTGTAGAAATAACAAGTACTCCTACTGTACAAGCATGTAACATCTGCTATGATGGAGCTGATGAATTTACTCATTTTAAATACATAACAAGGAAGTCTCTTGACAGTGTTGAGAAGGTTTATTTTCTACGCGAACAAGTTCAAAGTTCAGTTCACCGTTCCAAAAATGAACTACTTCAGTTAATAGATCATAATTCAAAATTTTGAACTAAGTTTACTTTCCAAAAATGAAGCAGTTTATAGTTGTTGTTTGTTTTTTCCCCCAATATGTTTCTGACAGGCTATAACCCTCAAAATACTGACATTTCATTTCCTTATTGTTGCTATCCATTCAGTCCACACTAGTAGCCAGCTGCAGCTTTCACCCTACAATCTAAAAACATGAGAAAAAACTCGTTGCTTGAATAGTCTTCTTTTTAAAAAGGAATTAAAACAAAAACAGCACTTTTGTCCTTAATGTGCAAACAAAAACACGCAACACAGTATGACAGGAAGGATGGTGAAAGGACATTATAACTTTGCATTCCTTGCAGCTCTGGGTGACTATATTGACAAAATATTTGATCTCATCTATTCTTATATTACAAAACAAAATAAATTCCATGTTATGAAGGTGCGATCGGACCATGTTTTAACTAAATCATTCTGATACAAATAACAAGTTTCCTAGTAATCCATTTTTACAATGATGTACTGCATGACAAAACATCCAAAGAACACTCCCATTTACGCAGTGTCCCTGAACGCACATCACGCACACAAAAGGCTGCTGCTACTTGCCTGCCGAATGTAAACATGAATGGCGGTTGCCAAATACGGCGTTTCTTCCCCGACATATGACGGCTCGTATGTCGTGTGTCGAGACGGGTTTCGTCCCGGAAGTCCCTAGCAAAACCTGCCACTCTTGAATACAAATTAACTGTAGTTCGAAAACCGTCCTTTGACGCCAGAATGAGCGCGTTCTCAATAACGTTCATCAGGCACAAATGGACTAAATTCAGTTCAACCCAAATATGTGAACTTTCGTTTACTGAACTCGTTCAGGTACAACGCTGTCTCTCGACATACTTAAAACTAAATGTAAAATTGTCATAAACTCGCCAGCGGAGCCAAAATTGTATCCGAGTAAGTGCACAGTTACATTAGAATAATATGACTCAAGTCAAGAGTATTCGTCCAAATAAAGTCCTTACTTGAGTAAGTAAGCATTCAGCGAAAAACAAACAAACAAACAAACTACTCAACAACAGAGTAACTGGTGAGTAACCTCTGATTTATTATTTTAATCATGAATGTCAACTAGACAAAAATATAAAATAGGAATGTGCAAATTCAGATATTGCCCAACAATATCATTTCAACCAAAACAATAATATATAAAGCTTGGAAAATGACACAACACAAATTCGGCCACCAGAAATGGCCTTAAATGAACTTTTTGGATTATGTAAGAGCGAAAATACATGCGTATGTTTGGAGTTTGTCTGAAGGCTTCAAAATAAAATTACTTAATGTGATTTGTCCATTTAGTGATTAAGCACTCTTGGTGCATCATTGAAAAGGAAGCTTTTAATGTCATTGCATGCCACCGACAATACACAAATAATGGTGTTAGCAGAGGATGGTTTCGATCCATCGACCTCTGGGTTATGGGCCCAGCACGCTTCCGCTGCGCCACTCTGCTCTCCCGAAACCACCTCCATGGTAATTCCATCTATTGTTTCTACAATGCCCACTAGGGGGCGCACAAGCAACGTACTTTTAGATATTTGTAAGTCGATCCTCCCTTTTCTCCAGGTTACTCCTCAAGGATGCGCAGCTAGAAAAATTAATGTGTGGGTGACAGAGAAAGAATCACCAAAATATCTGGCTCATCGGTTTAGTTTCTGTTGTCTTTGTTTTTTGTAATAACTGGATTTTTCATTATTATTATTATTATTAGATTCCTCCCCCCCCCAACACACACCCCTTTATTGTTACTATTTTTGTTCTTGAAACATGGCCAATGCTGGAATACAACTTCTTGGCTTCTCGCTGGCCTTCCTGGGCTTCATTGGCTCCATCGCCTCCACGGTCATGGTGGAGTGGAAGGCTTCATCCTATGCAGGAGACAACATAATCACAGCTCAGGCACTTTACGAAGGGCTGTGGAAGTCGTGCGCGTCGCAGAGCACGGGCCAAGTTCAGTGTAAAGTGTATGATTCACTGCTCCAACTACCAGGTAACATACCGTTGGATTTTTAGTGATGTTCTTTATTACATTTTCCCATCACAAATATGATCCAATTACACCATCTCTAAAAGAATGCCAATATATCAAAATAAGTGCTACAAAAGGGTTCGAACAGTATTAGAAATTGTGTAATGGTGAATGTATTAAAATGAAAAATGAAGTTTTCAATGACCCTTTCTGTTTGGGGGTTAATTCATGTTCTATGTTCTAAGGCTCTATGCTCATTCAAACCTTCCTTGAGGCGTTAAAAAAAAAACCTCATGCATGCAAGGACATGTCAGTCAAATACCAAGAGATGCCTCATCAAGCAACATGTGAGGTGGGTGGAGAAGAGCAACACAGTGAATAATAGGGGCTTGAAGATGGAAGAAACCTCCCTATGACATCATATTCCAGACCCACCCAAGAAAATCTGCAATAGAGACTGCATTTAAAAAATATATGTATAGTTTTACCACTCCCACACGCTTGAAACACTTCATAAAACACTGTAAAGTATTCTGTCATGCCTATTCTCACTCTCTCGCTGTCAAGAAATGGGAGACCATCGTATGACATCACTTTGAGGAAATAAAAAGAAGACACTCTCATGCACCAATAAGGGACAAAGCATGCCTGCTTTCAAGCTGTTTATTTCTCACTCCCAGGTGAAGTTTACTGTAGAAGTGACAAATAAAAAAAAAGACATGACAAAATAAATATAATTTCATTCTGATAAGAACCCACTAGTTTAATGCTAAAATCAAATGTGTAAAGCCAGAGACGGGCTACAAGAAATTAGCATACATGTTGCGGTAATCATAAACCTGCAAACAACTGCTACCTTAACATATAAACACGGCATACGACCAAAGATCATTACACACTGTACTAATATTTTAAACACTTAAATGTTCACCTGAGCCATATCATTTCATCTGAAGAAAGTCCACCAGCTTAATAATAACATATACTGTAATGCGAAATGCCATAGACAGGCTAATGGAAATTACTGTTGATATTCAAACAACTGCTACTTTCACACACTGAGCAGCAACGTATACAAAGTGCATGCAACAAAAGAGAATTCCACTTTGATTGTATTGGATATTTAAACACCAAAATGTTCAGCCAAACCATGTCATTTAATCTAACAAACGTCAGCTATCTTAATGTTAACATATAATGTGGAATACCACAGACGGGCTGACTGAAACTAGCATATATGTTGCGCTTATCATAAACTTTCAAATAGCTGCTACTTTAGCAGACATGGAGCAGCAACACATACAAACAGAGCATACAACAGTACTCAGAGGCATATATTCTTAAAGCTTGATGCCCCGCGATATAACTGTAACGCGTAATAACCGAATTCAATTTTTTGAGTGGATTTCATCCCTCTTACTGTGTGTAGCATAAATGGGAACTTTACTCTAAACTGCTTTATAATGTTGAAAAAAAAACATTCAGTATAACATGAATGTATGTGAAAATTCATGTGTGTGTATTTAATATATTGGTTTCACTGGAAGTTAAAGTTAACCATAAAAAAAAAGGATTATTAGCAATACAATAGTGACAGTATTTAGGCGAACAAAGAGTAAACACTGTAAGTGTGAATGAGTCATCCCGCTGGTTCTCCAGGAAATAAAGCACAACTCCCAAACGATCCATGGTGTCGCAGAAACATGCTAATTCGCACTTGTACTGTACGTTTGTCTCCCCAGCCATCGTCTTGGGCACACGAGGACTAATGTTGTCGGCCATCTTGCTCTCCTTGATTGCCATCTTGTTGGCAACGGTGGGCATGAAGTGCACCACATGTTTGGCAGACCAGCCGGAGCAGAAAGACAAAGTGGCTTTAACTGGCGGAATCATCTTGATTATAGCTGGTGATTTGCTTTAAACACATAACCGTGCTGTGTTTTCTTACACTTAAGGATGACTTTATATTAATTACATTGTATTTTAGTTGTGAATGTTTTTTTCAGGATAACAATCAGCATTTAGAAAGATAGATACACATATAAGGATCTACTGTATTAGAATTTTCTGTGTATGATGTAGCACAGGAGCTTTGCAAAGTTTTGATGACGTGCTTTTAGTGTTACCTAAATGTGTAAATACATGACATGGACATGATACCCTAGACATGAATATACTGTAAATCAGTGGTTCTTCAACTCTTCATACCAAGTACCACCAAAAAATTCTTAGCCCTCCCAGTACCCCCATAATGACCAACACTAAAAAACTAGAGTCGTAGGCCTAAGTGTTTGTCAAAAATTAGGCAGAGGTTATATTCCTAAAAAGTAAGCCCCAACATTGGAACCTCTGGTTCCGAATTTAATTGGTTCCGTGACCCCGTTTTACAACCCAAAACGTTCTTCCCATTGAAATGAACGGAAATGCAATTAATCCGCTCCAGCCCCTAAATTAAATTATACTTACTTTTTTTCATAACCTAAATAAATGTGATAACGTAGGTTAATTGAAGATTCTAAATTGCCCTTAGGTGTGAATGGTTGTTTGTTTCTATGTGCTCTGCAATTGGCTGGTAACCAGTTCAGGGTGTACCTTGTCTTTCGCCCGAACATAACTGGGATAGACTCCAGCATGCCCGCGACCCTAATGAGGAGAAGCGGAATGGAAGATGAATTAATGAATGATTAAATGTGATAACAGTTTATTGCTCATTAACTTTACTAAGGAGGAGGATTATAGCTCCTCATTGAAGAAGAGCCTTCTTCCATAACACAGGGAAATTCTGATTCAGGTGTTTTTTTTTCTTTTGTAATTCATTGGTTGATTGTAGCAGATTGTTCAGAAGAGAAAAAAAATCACAAAGTGGGACATCACATTGTCATTTTAAAACATGAACTGCTCTAGTGACCAATTTGCTGCACGTTTCTCTTGATTATCTTTTTATTGCCTCGCTCATGCTATCACAAGCGAGCTCTTTCACATTTTGGTCAATGTAATAAAGAGGGGGGAAAAAAATACCTAAGTTGCATTGCGTGATGCGCAGTCAATGACGGTTGTACAACGCACTGATCTTTCTGCTTATCTCTGAAAAGTGCTTCCAAACATTATCTTTAGCAGTTTCCTTTTCATCTTGGGTGCCATTCTGACAGTTTAGCCCTTTAATTACTGTTTTTTCGAAAAGGTTCCACACGACGATAGTCCACCTCTTTCAGTCTACATTCATAATGTGGCGGCTGCTGGTCACATCCGATTGGCTGAGCGAACCCCTCCGTAGAGACCTACTTTAACATGATTACGCTAACATTAACCGTTGGTTGTTTTCATTAAATAGATGCTACAATTCAATAAACAGCATATATACTGTGCATACTGTACATACATACTTAAATAATGATTCAATTAAAATTGAATAAATGTTTGAAAACAAAAAAGTTCTAAAATGAAAAAAAAAAAAGTTAAATACAACTGAACTGTACTTAAGAAATGTACTTACATGATTTAAAAAAAAAAAAAAAAAAAGTTTAGGCCACTGTAATATTACGGAGAGTTAAAAAATTGTATTCAGAGATTTTTTTTCACGTACCACTACAGAGAGTCTGCAAAGTATCGCTGCTGTAAGTCCAAAGCTAGTCTGTTTTTGAGCATACTGACAGTGGTGGGGTGTCATGAAGTGCAAATACTTCATTATTGTACTTAATTAGATTACTCAGATAGCTGTACTTTACTTGAGAATTTATTTTTCTGAGAACTTTTTACTTGTACATTTTGAAACGAATATCTGTACTTTCTACTCTTTACTTTATCAAAGTAGGCTCATTGCTTTTTTTTTCAACCTCCGCAGTTGACGCCACAATGTAAATAAAGACATGGTTAATAGTTAGATTGTTTTAAATTGAAATGTTTGGGGGTTTATTAGGCAAAAAAACAAAAACAAAAAAGAGAGCATTAATGATTTTTCCGCCGAAACTCAGCTTCGTCTTCTTGACTTGGCGAAGCTCGTTTTCCTGCTTCCTGCGCTTGCGAACCATGGATTCGTTGATCTTGAATTCTCTCGCGGCTGCTCGATTTGCATGTTCCTCCGCGTAACTGATAGCTTGCAGTTTAAACTGTGCTTCGTAAGCGTGTCTCTTCGTAGGTGCAGTGTTCGACTGCGGTCAAGCCAGCCTCCACTCGTAAAGTAGCAGTCAAGATAGCCGCCCCTAATTTTGTTGAAACTAGGCATTACGGTCGTAGGTCGGCAACTCGCGGCGAAAGCCACCTTCAAAATAAAAGCTTCCCAATAATACGGACGTCAGTGCTCTTCGGTTAAGAAATGCAACAAGGAAAGTTAATTTGAATCTTGAGAGACATTAAAAAATGTAGTATGTATACCTACCTACCTTTAGCATCCTCCTTCACGCGCACCCTTCCCCCTTTACGTCCGCATGCTGTCCTTAGTCACGTCTGCTTTTCCTCTGTATAAGCAGCGTGTCGGCAGGAAATGTTCCCAGACAGTCAAGCGGAGGGCTCGTCACACAACGACATTTATAGATTTTGGAACTCGGTGCACACATAAGGCGCGCCGCATTATAAGGCGCCCCGTCCATTTTGGGGAAAATGTACGACTTTTAAGTGTGCCTTATGGTCGGGAAAATACGGTACCTTTGGCACTCCTCATGGTTTTACATAGAGATACATGTATGGTATACATTTTTTTCACTTAACGTTTTGATTGAGCATGTTATTTTATTTTTCCCCTCTTCCTCTTCCAGGCCTGTTGGGTCTGGTGGGAACATCTTGGTACGCTCACAGAATAGCACAAGACTTCTACAACCCGTTCACACCAACCAATTCAAAGTGAGGCCACTGGAATTTACAGTGCTGCGTACTTTATGCTAATCTGAACTCTGTTTATCTACGACATTTGTGATGCTGCTATGAGTGAATATGACATCATGTGCAGATATGAATTTGGGAGCGCCCTCTTCGTGGGATGGGGAGCTGCGATCCTCATCATGATCGGAGGAGGCTTCATGTGCTGTAACTGCCCCAAGAAGGGTTCGGGGAAAGCGCCACGCTACCCACGATCCAACCCGGCGAGCAACTCGGGAAAAGACTACGTGTAGACCAACTTAACAACGACACAAAACACGCCTTTGTAGCTTGTTATGTATGATTTGCTGTGCAGGATGTACATGATTTTGGCTTTGCAATATATTGTCCTATGACCCAACTCCCAGTCCCCTGTGCACAGTCCCTTGTGCCAATTAATGCAACAATTGTTTATATACTGAAGTGTATTTTGTGTATATATATATATATATATATATATATATATATATAGGGGATCTCGAACATTAGAATCATTTTTATATTATCATACACTGACTATATAACTAAGTGAATGCGTTCAAATCAATAAAGCCAGACACTGTTTCACATTTGGATTATTTATTTATTTATTTATTTTTTACTTGCTATCGCCAGTGGCTACAAATCATATATCTTTGCTCCTCGGTCTATGCCAGCGACCTATAATGACAGGCAGAACAATTGAATGCTCTTCCACTAGATGGCAGAGGTTACAATTCAACTGTAACCACCCGTTGCCGAGGTTTGCACCCTGAATCTGAATCAGAAGTGTGAAACAAACATACTAACTACTTGGTCAGCATGACGGTTAATTTTGAAAAAAAAAAAAAAAGAGGGGCAGGATATTACAAAATTGTATTGGATGTATGGGACTGCAAAATAATACTACCGTAATTAACAGGCATCAAAAATAGACATTACTATTATTCATATTTATATAATTATATTGTTGTTTTTCATTGGATTCATGTATTATACCCTCCCATCATCCATGCATTTTCTAGACCACTTATCCTCACTGGGGTTGCAAGTGAGCTGGAGCCAATATGCTACTGGTATTGAGGTACTTTATGCAGGTATACTATCGAAATCAGAATGTTGGTATCGTAACAATAAGAATTATACAGATTTCTCCATTATTTACTTTCTTTAAGATGTTTTCCCCCTTTATTTTTCTTCATTTATTTTGACCACCACGATCACCAAACATCACCCCAATGGATTTCTAACACAGGGGTGCTGTCGAAAATAAAGTACATGAAAGAAAACAAGCATGCCGACAAACTGACCTCTGTTTTCAAAGTGTGCTATAGTGTAGAAACTAGACGAGAGGAACTGTGTCCATTTTTAGAAGCCATCAATTTGAGCACACGAGATGGTCATAGCTATCTTATTCTGATTGTGACTTAATAAATCTGTTGTTGTTCTCATAATAAAAAATGTAAAACCACTTCTGACCCCCCCCCCCCCCCCCCTGCCTCCTGTATACTGTATAGTGGTGCCTCTGGGGGAGGAAAAGTCATATTGTGAGAGGGGAGGGGCGCCTGACAGGCATACCTCAGTCCACTCATTCCTGTCCAAGCACGCCTGCACTTCTCAGCAAGACCGAACTATCTGCGACAGAGGGCATAAACACCTGACCCCACCCCTAAAACCACACCACATGTTGCTGGAAAAAAAAAAAATACAAATTAAAAAAAATAAAACTGCTTCTTCATTTTCCGTCAGGGAAAAGACAACACAAGCACAAAAACTTTAACAGCTGAGTGGGGTAAAGTCCAAAATGTTGCATTTCCAGGCGTTTCGATGATTGATTCCATTGCAGAGCGCGCCCCCATCTGTTTAGACTTCGACAGACTGAATACTGCTAGCAGCATATATTTTTCCACATCCCCTCATAAAATGTTGGCTCACGTCCCACCCCATCAATATTTTCTCCTTTTTGTAAGATGTAGTATCAAACTGTTGTTCATGGATATTTGAAACAATCCATGCATTTGTTATTCACGATGTATAAATGCAGGTGATAGTATTTTCTAATGTGTTTAATGACTCTGTATTATATATGACATTTACTTTTGGATTGAAGCACTGAAATAACTCAAGACTTTAGAATATTACACAAGAAAAACATCAAAAATGATTTTTTAATACACACACCGGTCAGGAAAGTATTTTCCAATGTGTTTAATGGCTCTTAAAATATAGTACAGAAGTTTCACTTTTTTAATTTAACTGCTGAAATAAATGAACCTTCACAATAAATTACAATATTGTGGAAAACTCGTTTTATTTCAGTAGGTCAATCTCAAAAGTGAAACATATATTGCATAGATTCACTACACACAGTGATGTATTCAATTATTTTTTCTGTAAAAAAAAATATTACTGTAAGAAACCATCTTAAATTAGTTTTCATATAGAAATTGTGAAAATATTTTCAAATGTGTTTAATGAACAATATGAGTTTCACTTTTTAAATTGAATTCACTTTTCTACAATTTATTGAGATGCACCTATATATATATATATATATATATATATATATAACATAATAATATATATAATATACATCAATTATAATATAATATAATTATAATAATATGACTTTTTATTTGAAAAATCTAAATTACATTTATTTATTTAAAAAAAAGCTTTAGCTTTTAGCTTAACAGAGAGGCTCTGACAGAATGCGACACAGTAAACTAACAATAAAAAAATTTAAACACACATTATTATGGAATTCTCTTGGAAAAGTACAACTTCAGATTAACAAATAATTTAATTTTATTTTATTTAACCAGGTTGGGCTCGCTGAGATTAAACCCCCTCGTTTTCATGAGAGACCAAGTGTAATTATTTTCTTTGCGCCCTTGATGCACTTCCGTAGCGTTGCACATTTTGATACTCGACAGAATCATTTGGGATTTAACCAACAAAGCGGACAGAACACAGTTGAATATTTCAACAATTACCCCATTTTGAACATAAATCAATGTTAGTCAATTTATAGTGCAACCCCCTAACATGTAATGACACAGGACTACCACTAGAGGGTAATAGAGAACACATTTGGAAAGATTGGAGATCAGGGACCCCTTTCAGGGGAGAAATTTCCGAGGACTCCCTCATAATCCTAATGCCAATTAACATAACTACCCTGTGTACCCCTAAATTCTATTGGACTTAAAAAGTCGTAATCTTTACAAGAACCAATACATATTTTCGGATGAAAAAATAATATCATCGTTTTATGAGAATAAAGTCGTATTTTTCCAACTAAGTCGTAATATTATGATATTAAAGTCAAGTTTAATGAGGGAAGAATGTAAGTATTATTTTAACCAGTGAATTTCCAAAGTATAAATTTATTCTCGTAATATTACATTTATTTTTTGGGGTGGGTTTATAGTCTAAATACACCTATTTAAAAAAAATAGGGCTTTATTCTTGGAATAATACCCTTTTGTTATTTAAAAAATAAAAGAATAGAAGGGGGAAAAAAACTTCATGCCTTGATGTCTGATTTATGTGATGATGCTTCACAATCATATTACAGCTTTCAATAAGACTAAAGCTGAGGTAGGAATGAGTCATTGGTTTATTGTTTGCTTTATTGGTGCACCAGTCCTATATGTTGGTATGCACTTTTTAAAAATGCTATGACGTAATCATTTATTGCAAATGATTATGTCATTATTCTGGAAGAAAATATTCTTTACATCAGAGTGTAGCTATGTGAGGTATTTTCCATCTAGAGTCTTGCGTACACATACCCTAAATTTCAGGAAAACAGACAGCACATGACACAGTACAATGAACAATACATAATTACATGCATATCTATGTCATGTAAAAAAAAAAAAACGAAGCTGCCACACCCCAGCACCCCTTCCCATTACAAACAGTCCTATGACCCAACTCCCAGTCCCCTGTGCACAGTCCCTTGTGCCAATTAATGCCACAATTATTTATGTACTGAAGTGTTTTTTTGTTTTTGTTTTTTTGCAAACTGTTCAGCCATAGACCTCAGAGGAACCGATGAGCATGTAAAGAGGTCAACTCTCCATTGGAGATGGGTGTGAACTGTGAACACTGAAATTCACACTTTAGCAGAATGTTTATGACACATTCACTAAAAATGTCTCTTCAAGCTATAGTATATATAGAGATTGTACTGTAGCTATAAAGAAGTTGTCTAACTGGATTATTCCTCAAGCGAAAGCTCACATAACATTTTTAGAGAGAGAAGCAATTAAGGTCTTTGACTGGATTATTGAGACACATCTCTGCACTGCGACATAACAGTCTATGTCACAGTGGAAATACTACAGGAGCATCTCAATGAATTAGAATATCATAGCAAAGTACATTTATTCCAGTACTTACATTCAAAAAGTAGCATAGTAGGCCCAATTATTCATCAAAAACCAGGCAAGGGTTTAATTCCTAAAAAATAAATTCAATATTACTCAAAGTCGCTACATTATGCAGTTTGGACATTAGCAGTGCACTTAAATATAGGAAAATATATATATTTTAAACTGTACTTAAATAATGATTCAATTGAAAGGCATTTCACATAGTAGTTAAATTAAACAAATACATTGATAACTGTGTAAAAACAAACCATTTGCGCATTAAATGCAAATGCATTTAACATAAACGTTAAATACAACTGAATTGAACTCACGCAGTGATTCTTTCATCTACCACTGCAGGGAGCCCACGTACCACCCTTTGAGAATCACAGTGGGTTGATTCAATTTGGAATCCCGGCCCCGCCTGTGTGGAGTTTGAATGTTCTCCCCCGTGCCTGCGTGGTTTTCTCCGGCCACTCCGGTTTCCTTCCACATTCCAAAAACATGCATGGTAGATTGATTGAGGACTCTAAATTGCCCTTAGGTGTGAATGTGTGCACGAATGGTTGTTTGTTTCTATGTGCCCTGCGATTGGCTGGCGAGCAGTTCAGGGTGTAGCCCGCCTCTTGCCCGAAGATAGCTGAGATGGGCTCCAGCACGTCCGCGACCCTTGTGAGGATAAAGCGGGACAGAAAATGGATGGACGGATGCTTTCTTACGCAATATTTCAATTAATTGAAATGGTGAATGATGAGCTTTTGTTCGCTTTAAGCTATAAGCACTTAAAACACCATTTAACAAAATTCTGAAATATTTCCCCCTGTGTGTAGAGAATTTATATAATACGAGGTGCACTTTTTTAACTGAACTACTGACAAGTAAGTTTTCCACAATATAATTATTTTTTTTAGATGCACCTGTTGCAGTGCTTCTAGATCTTGATCTTTTTAAGCACTTTCATTTGAATATTTTTATTGATTTATGGCAAAAGGAAGTGACATAACATTTTCTAAAGGATGACCCTTTGATTAAAATACCTAGTCTACATCGAGTAATTGACTCAGTTTCCTCCTTAATTCAATTGGGATCCTTGCATAACCAGGTCCACATGCCACAAAAATATCTGCAGCCTCACACTGCTACTGAGGCGATTGGCCTGTGTCAGTTCCGACACAGATCCAAACAAAGGATAATCTCTGAGGTCAAATTCACCTGATCTGTTAATCCCTTCCGCTGGAACTGTATGACCACACACTCAGAAGTGCATTGCTGGTCATAAAAATGATGATTTATTTACTACAAATATATATATTTTTTCATCAATCTATGCCAGAGAAGTCGAGTGACAAGTAGAACAGTTAAATGCTCTTCCATGAGAGAGCACAAGGTACTATTAACCTGTATTAACCCTTTCGTGCGCACGAAACTATTTCGTGCGCATGAACAACTACTTTGTGTGCACAAACTACTATAATTAACTATTTCGTGCGCACGAAGTACTACATCGTGCGCACGAAATTGTTATTCTATACGTACAAAGTAGTTGTTTGTGCTCACGAAATAGTTACAGAGTGTGCACGAAGTCCATACTGGACAGGAGGGTACATAAATCGAGCGCACCTTCTTTCGAAGTTGAAAGTCGAGGCAGAGTTGCAGTTCCGACAAACACACAAAGAGTAGTCTTACTAAGCACGTGCACGTTGCCTTATCCTGTTAACTAACTAAGAAACAAACAGCATTCAAAATAATACATCACACTTTTACACTCGAGGGAAGGTGACAATAAAGAACCCTCGCATACTCGCTTCGGCATTCACAAATCCGCATTATTCACAGATTTCTGGGGGAACCTACCCTACATGATCATATGATTTAGCGATGTCACGATGGTTTATTGTGTGGCCTTTGGTTGTACAAATGGTTCAGGCAGTGGCAAGAGTTTTTTTTTTTTTTTTGGCTTTCCAAGTGAAAAAGGAATACGTGACCAGTGGATAGGGACAGTCAGTTGACAGGGGAAGAAACGTGGTCAGCTATGGGTGCCTAGCAAGCATTCCAAACTCTGTGCTGATCACTTCGAACCAGCGTGTTTTGAGAAAGACTTAGCAGAAAGCATTGAATACAGAGGTAGAGGCTGAAATCAGCTGCACTTCCAACTATTTTTCCTACGGCCATCGGGACCTCAACCGGCAGCAAGAGAACTAAATCTCGCAGCTGCCACGGTGCCGCAGCGAAGCGGCGCAGACAAGAGGTGAGTGTTTCCTTGTATACACCTACGACTCTATTATGGTTATTATGCACTGGTAGAAAAAAAAAACCCACGCAGTACTTTTCAGTACTGTCGTCTGTACTTTTGCCTATATGACGAGTCAACAGACAGGGCAAAGACTTTCTGTGCAGCGTGTTATAACGCAACTCAAACGAGAGCCACACAATATATAGGAATAGTGCATCCTATGTAAAAGCTTGTGCCGTGTCACTGAAACATATGAATATATAATATGTATAGTCTGTTCTTGGCTGCTCGTCGTCGTCACCGTCAGGTTCCGACCTCCTGATCGGCTCAAACATGTACGCAGTTGGGTGCTCCTGTATGTCGAAATCCTCCTCCTCCTCATATTCCCACACGTTGCTCGCCATTGTGTATAGAGTGTAGCGCGCTGTGTTTGGCAATTGCAACGTCACTTCTGGTAGCCCTTGCGATGGATAGAGTAACCACACCCCGTCGTCTTGAGCTTTGGGTATCTTCGGGGAGTGATCCATCCATCCATCCATTTTCTGAGCCGCTTCTCCTCACTAGGGTCGCGGGCGTGCTGGAGCCTATCCCAGCTGTCATTGGGCAGGAGGCGGGGTACACCCTGAACTGGTTGCCAGCCAATCGCAGGGCACATCGAAACAAACAACCATTCGCACTCACAGTCATGCCTACGGGCAATTTAGAGTCTCCAATTAATGCATGTTTTTGGGATGTGGGAGGAAACCGGAGTGCCCGGAGAAAACCCACGCAGGCACGGGGAGAACATGCAAACTCCACACAGGCGGGGACGGGGATTGAACCCCGCACCTCAGAACTGTGAGGCTGACGCTCTAACCAGTCGGCCACCGTGCCGCCCGGGGAGTGATCAATATGCATAAATAAAAACCAGATTTTTAGCCACACTATAGTTGAAAACTTGTTGGAAGTTACGTGCATGTATTACAAATTGCAAATATGAATTTTAACTGAACCATAACATCTTTGTTATCTGACCTTTAAGTAGTCATATTTTTTTTCTCATAGGAAATCAGACATCTGGCAAGACAAATGTCTAGTTTCCATTTTTGTTAAGTGCATAATCTGACACTGATTCTGTCACATTGTCACCAAGTGACAGGCACAAGACTCCTTGAGATATATGATTTACCAACAAGTTATTTTCTGCTTCATGGTTATTTTGCATATCTGTGACAAACTGAGTTTTGTTCTTTGCAAGGATGAAAGTGTCTCTTTGTGTTTTCTTGTGTGCATCTTCTCCATGTGAAAAGAAACACCCTTGTATGATAATTAACTAAGTAGTTTAACATCACAGGTGTGCCACATGACTTGACCTCGAATCAGGCTCGAGTCATGATTTTGATGACTCTAGACTCGACTTGGACTTGAACAGCAATGATTCATGACTTCACTTGGACTTAAACCCATTGACTTGAAAAGACTTGACCAAAGCACTGAGAAAGCAAAATTCATAGCTTCTCTTTCTACAACTATATGGGTCACTTATTGATATACTACAGGAAAACATGAAAAGTGACAAATTATTGATTCGGTCAAAATATACCACACTATTATTGCTATAGTTAGCTCTTATTATATTTAGACAGTTAACACCCTGATGTGCATTTTCTTGGAAAGGAATAGACCAAGACCAAGAGCTCATTCTTTCACACACTACCTGAAGTAATGGTTTCATGAAAAAAAAAAAAAAAAAAAAAAAAGTACAGCATAAATCAGCAATACAGTTAAATAAGGTATACATTTCAAGAACCACAGTTAACATACACAGAAACGGCAACGACAATTAACGTAACAATAAGAACTTTCATTATTATTATTTATTTATTGATATTATTTCATTCCCCCCCCCCCCCCCGGCCCCACCTGTGTGGAGTTTGCATGTTCTCCCCGTGCCTGCGTGGGTTTTCTCCTGGCACTCCGGTTTCCTCCCACATCCCTAAAACATGCATTAATTGGTGACTCTAAATTGCCCGTAGGTGTGACTGGGAGTGCGAATGGTTGTTTGTTTGTATGTGCCCTGCGATTGGCTGGCAACCAGTTCAGGGTGTACCCCGCCTCCTGCCCGATGATAGCTGGGATAGGCTCCAGCACGCCCGCGACCCTAGTGAGGAGAAGCGGCTCAGAAAATGGATGGATGGATGGATTATTTCATTATTAAGTGAAATGTCTCATTTTCTCTTTTGTCTTCATAATTGGTCTTTAACCAAGCAAAAAAAATACGTAGTTTATCCTTATACTTGATTATTCCGATAGAATTGTCAGTAGAATACTTGATTACTAATTGCAGCAATACCGGATGCAAATTCTTATTTGTGACAAATTCTTATTTTTTAATGTCACTTCAGAAATAAAGTGGAAAGAAAGTAAGTCATAGCATAGCATTTTCATAGAATAACTGAAAACGTACTATTGATCGTTTGTGAGGGGGCAATAAACTCAGCACCCCCCCTTGATGATTGGCTTTGAAGGTGCAAAATTTTTTATCAGCCTTCAAGTTTTCTTACAAAGGTTCAATGCACTTGTTTATCAAACTTGGTTTGATAAATAAATGTGGATTTTAAAATATATTAAATATATTAATGCAATTTATGTGTAATATATACATGTTAATATATAAATATTAGATATATTTAAATATATTTTTATTCGGTTGTTAAAATCACTCGAAAGCACTCGAAACTAAAAGACTTGACTCGGTCGGGACTTGAGCGCAAAGACTTGAGACGTACTTGTGACTTGGTCCCACCTCTGTTCAATATCAATAAAAAACATGGATGAGTATGAACTTTTAACAGGGCTGTGATTGGCTGGTGATCAGACTTGGGTGTCGTCAGCCTTCTGCCCAAAGTCAGATGGCTCCAAACTCGAAACAGGATATGCAATATTGAAAATTGATGGATGAATGGATGATTTTATAATTGTCCCTTGGCTTGAATGACCAAGCACAGATGTTTTCAGATGAGAGTGTTTACATACTGTATATCTTAAATTTTCAATGCGCTTGAACAAAAGGACAAAATGGTGAGCTATAAACACAGAATTGGCAATTGAACATTAGCTGACTACGTACTGTGATCTTTAGCCAGATGGTTTCAAATTACAGTCTTTCAGTAAGAATTCACACGCTTTACACAGCTTCTTCATTCTTTTCAGATTTCTCGCTGAAAAAAAAAGCATTCTCTATTGTGTTAAGGTCAGTTTACCAGCTTGGCCATCTAAGAACATTTCATCAATTTGCCCGAGACAATGTTTATTAAGAAGAGGGCTAAATCTGAGGTAGGGTAACAGACAGCGGGGGTCTTGTTTTGTTCCAACAGAGCGAGTGTGAGGGAGCT
This sequence comes from Phyllopteryx taeniolatus, assembly GCF_024500385.1. Lineage (NCBI taxonomy): Eukaryota > Metazoa > Chordata > Actinopteri > Syngnathiformes > Syngnathidae > Phyllopteryx > Phyllopteryx taeniolatus. The sequence goes on along the minus strand of NC_084515.1, from coordinate 4,087,116 downwards.
GTTTCGGCAATCGTTGATTGAGTATAGGCTTGTGCGCTATGAAAATAAAAGTAATTCCCCGGAGGAAACCACTGTGAAAGTATTAGCTCATATTGTTTCAGCATTTAAGGGAAGTGGGCATGAACCCACAGGCCAAAGCCTTTTGTTTATCCAGAGATTCACACAGTTTTTTAGACAGAGCTCCTGCGCTTCCGTCTGGAGCATGAATCCATCCATCCATCCATCCATTTTCTGAGCCGCTTATCCTCACAAGGGCCGCGGGAGTGCTGCAGCCTATCCCAGCTATCATCGGGCAGGAGGCGGGTACACCCGGAACTGGTTGCCAGCCTATCGCAGGGCACACATAAACAAACAACCATTCGCACTCACATTCACACCTAGGGGCAATTTTAGAGACATCAATTAACCTACCATGCATGTTTTTGGGATGTGGGAGGAAACCGGAGTGCGCGGAGAAAAGCCACACAAATTAAATCAATTATTTCAATTCGGTACCCACTTCTTTTCCTTTCGGCTTGTCCCGTTAGGGATCGCCACAGCGTGTCATCCTTTTCCATGTAAGGTTATCTCCTGCATCTTCCTTTCTAACAGCAACTGTCCTCATGTCTTCCCTCACTACATCCATCAACATTCTCTTTGGTCCTCCTCTAGCTCTCTTGCCTGGCAGCTCCATCTTCATCATCCTTGTACCAATATACTCACAATCTCTCTTCTGGAAGTGTCCAAACCATCGATGTCTGCTCTAACTTTGTCTCCAAAACATCGAACCTTGGCTGTCCCTCTGATGAGCTCATTTCTAATCCTATCCAACCTGCTCACTCCTACAGAGAACCTCAACATCTTCATTTCTGCCACCTCCAGCACTCCTTCTTGTGCCACTGTCTCTAATCCGTACATCATGGCTGGCCTCACCACTGTCTTATAACTTTGCCCTTCATACAAGCAGAGACTCTTCTGTCACATACAGTGGGTACGGAAAGTATTCAGACCCCCTTAAAGTTTTCACTCTTTGTTATATTGCAGCGGCATGGTGGACGACTGGTTGGAGCGTCTTCCTCACAGTTCTGAGGACCGGGGATCAATCCCCGGCCCTGCCTGTGTGGAGTTTGCATGTTTTCCCCGTGCCTGCGTGGGTTTTCTCCAGGCACTCCAGTTTCCTCCCACATCCCAAAAACATGCATTGTAGGTGAATGACAACTCTAAATTGCCCGTAGGTGTGAATGTGAGTGCGAATGGTTGTTTGTTTGTATGTGCCCTGCGATAGGCTGGCAACTGGTTCAGGGTGTACCCAGCCTCCTGCCCGATGATAGCTGGCATAGGCTCCAGCAAGCCCGCGACCCTTGTGAGGAGAAGCGGCTCAGAAAATGAATAGATGGATGGATCTTATCTTGCAGCCATTTGCTAAAATCATTGAAGCACATGTTTTTCCTCATTAATGTACAGACAGCCCCCCATATTGACTGAAAAAAAACAGAAATAGACATTTTTGCAGATTTATTAAAAAAGAAAAACTGAAATATCACACAGCCATAAGTATTCAGATGCTTTGCTCAGTATTTAGTAGAAGCATCCTTTTGAGCTAATACAGCCATGAGTCTTTTTGGGAATGAGGCAACAAGTTTTTCACACCTGAATTTGGGGATCCTCTGCCATTCCTCCTTGCAGATCCTCTCTAGTTCTGTCAGGATGGATGGTGAACGTTGGTGGACAGCCATTTTCAGGTCTCTCCAGAGATGCTCAATTAGGTTTAAGTCAGGGCTCCGGCTGGGCCATTCAAGAACAGTCACAGAGTTGTTCTGAAGCCACTCCTTCGTTATTTTACCTGTGTGCTTAAGGTCATTGTCTTGTTGAAAGGTGAACCTTCGGCCCAGTCTGATGTCCTGAGCACTCTGGGGAAGGTTTTCGTTCAGGATATCCCTGTACTTGGCCGCATTCATCTTTCCTTCGATTGGAACCAGTCGTCCTGTCCCTCCAGCTGAAAAACACCCCCACAGCATGATGCTGCCACCACCATGCTTCACTGTTGGGACTGTATTGGACAGGTGATGAGCAGTGCCTGGTTTTCTCCACACATGCCACTTAGAATTAAGGGCAACAATTTCTATCTTGGTCTCATCAGACCAGAAAATCTTATTTCTCACCATCTTGGAGTCCTTCAGGTGTTTTTTTTTTTTTAGCAAACTCCATGGGGGCTTCCATGTGTCTTGCACTGAGGAGAGGCTTCTGTCGAGCTACTCTACCATAAAGCCCCAACTGGTGGAGGGCTGCAGTGATGGTTGACTTTCTAGAACTTTCTCCCATCTCCTAACTGCATCTCTGGAGCTCTGCCACAGTGATCTTTGGGTTCTTCTTTTCCTCTCTCACCAAGGCTCTTTCTGCCGATTGGTCAGTTTGGCTGGACGGCCAGCTCTAGGAAGGGCTCTGGTCGTCCCAAATGTCTTCCATTTAAGTATTATGGAGGCCACTGTGGTGTTAGGAACCTTAAGTGCAACATAATTTTTTTTGTAACCTTGGCCAGATCTGTGCCTTGCTACAATTCTGAGGTCTTCAGGCAGTTCCTTTGACCTAATGCTTCTCCTTTGCTCTGACATGCACTATGAGCTGTAAGGTCTTATACATACAGGTGTGTGGCTTTCCTAATCAAGTCCAATCAGTATAATCAAACACAGCTGGACTACAATGAAGGTGTAGAACTATCTCAAGGATGATCAGAAGAAATGGACAGCACCCGAGTTAAATATAAGTGTCACAGCAAAGGGTCTGAATACTTATGGATGTGTGATATTTCAGTTTTTCTTTTTTATTAAATCTGCAAAAATTTCAACAATTCTGTTTTTTTCTATCAATATGGGGTGCTGTCTTTACATTATCCATTTCATCCATCCATTTTCTACCGCTTATCCGAGGTCGGGTCGCGGGGGCAGTAGCTTTGGCAGGGATGCCCCAGACGTCTCTCTCCCCAGCCACTTCATCCAGCTCTTCCGGGGGGATCCCGAGGCGTTCCCAAGCCAGCTGAAGGACGTAGTCTCTCCAGCGTGTCCTGGATCACCCCCGGGGTCTCCTCCCGGTGGGACGTGCCCGGAACACCTCACCAGGGAGGCGTCCGGGAGGCATCCGAATCAGATGCCCCACCCAACTCATCTGGCTCCTCTCTATGCGGAGGAGCAGCAGCTCTACTCTGAGATCTTCCCGGATGACCGAGCTTCTCACCCTATCTCTAAGGGAGAGCCCGAACACCCTGCGGAGGAAACTCATTTCGGCCGCTTGTATCCGGGATCTTGTTCTTTCGGTCACGACCCACAGCTTGTGACCATAGGTACATTAATGACGGAAAAAAATTTACTTAAATTATTTTAGCAAATGGCTGGAATAATACAAAGAGTGAAACATTTAAGGGGGTGTGAATACTTTCTGTACCCACTGTAACACACTTGACACCTTCCTCCACCCGTTCCAACCTGTTTGGACGTACTTCTCTGCCACTCGACTTACGCATGCAGTGCCACAGTTCCTCTCTGGGTACTCTGTCATAGGCTTTCTCTAGATCTACAAAGACACAATCTGCTCCTTCTGACCTTCTCTTTACTTCTCCGTCAACACCCTCAAGGCAAATAATGCATCTGTGGTACTCTTTCTAGGCATTAAAACATACTGTTGCTCCTAAATACTCACTTCTGTCCTGAGTCTAGCCTCCACTATTCTTTCCCATAACTTCATTGTGTGGCTCATCAACTTTATTCCTCTATAGTTCCCACAGCTCTGCACATCACCCTTGTTCTTAAGAATGGGCACCCGCACACTTTTTCTCCATTCCTCAGGCATCTTCACCCGCTAGAATTCTGTTGTACAAGGTGGTCAAAAACTCCACAGCCACCTCTCCTAGATGCTTCCATACCTCCACAGGAATGTCATCAGGACCAACTGCCTTTCCATTTTTCATCCTCTTTAATGCCTTTCTAACTTCCCCCTTACTAATCATTGCCACTTCCTGGTCCACCACACTTGCCTCTTCTACTCTCCCTTCTCTCTCATTTTCCTCATTTATCAACTCCTCAAAGTATTCTTTCCATCTAACTAGCACACTACTGGCACCAGTCAACATGTTTCCATCTCTCTCCTTAATCACCCTAACCTGCTGCACATCCTTCCCATCTATATCCCTCTGTCTGGCCAACCTGTATAGATCCTTTTCTCATTCTTTAATGTTCAACCTGGCATACATTCAACCTGGCCTCTTGTTTGGCGTTTGCCACCTCTACCTTCGCCCTCCGTCGCATCTCAATGCATTCCTTTCTCTTTTCCTCGGTCCTCTCAGTGTCCCACTTCTTCTTAGCTAACCTCTTTCCTTGTATGATTTCCTGAACTTTGAGGTTCCACCAACAAGTCGCCTTCTCCCCTTTCCTACCAGAAGATACTCCAAGTATTCTCCTGCTTGCCTCTCTGATCACCTTGGCTGTAGTGGTCCAGTATTCTGGAAGCTCCTCCTGTCCACGGAGAGCCTGTCTCACCTCTTCACGAAAAGCTGCACAACAGTCGTCCTGTCTCAGCTTTCACCGCATGGTTCTCTTCTCTGCCTTTGTCCTCCTAATCTTCCTCCCCACCACCAGAGTTATCTTACACACCACCATCCTATGCTGTCTAGCCACACTCTCCCCTACCACTACCTTACAGTTGGTAACCTCCTTCAGATTACATCGTCTGCACAAGATGTAATCCACCTGCGTGCTTCTACCTCTGCTCTTGTAGGTCACCCTATGTTCCTGCCTCTTCTGGAAAAAAGTGTTCACTGCAGCCATTTCCATCCTTTTGGTAAAGTCCACCACCATCTGTCCTTCCAAGTTCCTTTCCTGGATGCCAAACTTACCCATCACTTCTTCATCACCCCTGTTTCCTTTACCAACATGTCCATTACTAAAATGTACTTTTACTGGCTGTGGATGTGTTATGGTTGTTTTGCTTATTGCCAGTTTGTTGTGGTTGTGTGGTTATTTCTTGTTCACTGCAAACAAATATGTCAACTGTTGAATGTTGTTATTAGAGTATCTTGAAAGAAACATGAAAATGTTACACCTCAAGCAGTGAACAACTACAGCAAAACCGCCACGTGGCTGACACATGGTTGTCATCATGAGACGCACAGGCTGCCAGAAATCATTTTAGGATCCAAGGACGTGCTGTCTTCGCTGCTCTCACTGTTGTGTTTCATCCATGAAGCTGTCGACTGATGTGATGGAGTAATTTAATTCTGTCTTACTGTTTTAAAAGAAAGGCGGTTTTATGGTTAGGGTTAGGGTAACCAAAAAAAAAAACAGTACAAAGTAGACTGACTTGTGACTTTACATGGTTCGTAATCTCAGGCATACATCTTTCCAAGTTTATGTTTGTGGATGGGCAGGAAGAGCGTATTTACCATCACTGGCTGGAGGGTTGTAAAAGAAATGACAACCCATGGGTCATACGGCACACACAATTATAGGAAGTATCAAAACGATACAAAAACGTAGTATTATGGCATGCGACTGTGTCACTTACCTCATCTGTAGCAGTTAAGAATCAATATTTATCTCATAGGTAAGAAACAAACTATTACTGAAACTACAAAAAAAGAATTACAAAATTAATAAAACACATCATACTCACCAGAAATGCTGATTATTAAAACGTCTTAGGGTGTGCAGACTGCTACAGATGTGTTTTGCTAGGTCAAAGTTGCCCTTTTAAAATAAATGGACTTGTTGAACAAACATTTTTTTTTTGCTGGCTTCTGATTTCAAAATTAGTTACTTAATTAATGTGTTGTACATGTAATAATATGAGGCGATCATACATTTATATGGCCTTACAGTCATGAATGGCCTGCCGAGTGAAACCATAACAACAATGTGGCTCACCACAAAAATGAGTTTGACACCCTTCCAATAGAGGCTGAAATCTGACTGGACGAAAAAAATCTAACATCCACATACACATTCTGAAAGGAGTCTTAATAGACTAATAAATCAAGAACAGATTAAACTGTTTTATCAGAACTGGATAACCTGTCTGCATTAAAAGAAGCAAAAACAAAAAAAATAATGAACACGGACGTTTTTCTTAACTGAAAAAAAATGTGTCACTCGTCTTTACTTTTGTCCGTGTTCTAATTGGATCGCAATGATGAGTCAGAGAATGTATGTTGAGTCAATATAGTTAAGTGCTTTGCCCTTTTCCATCGAGCCATACGGTTATTTCATGCGTGATTTCTCAAATGTGGCGATACCGTTGGTAGTTGCAGCAGTCTGAGGCTTCTAAAATGACAAAGTTAATAATCTAATTCATATAATCTGTTTAGATGAACTAAACCAGTGGTTCTTAACCTTGCTGTTGTTACCGAACCCCACAAGATTAATCCGCGCATTTACTGAACCCTTCGTAATTGGAAAATCAATTGATTTTTTTTTTTTTCTCAAATTGAAAACCGATATATATTTTATTGGTGCACAAAATGAAATACTCATCAGTAGCCCACAAAATCACTGTGTTCAAAGAACAAAACCAGCAAAACATGTATTTTAAACAAAAATATCAACAAGTCCTTAATGAAAATTTAATTCAAATATATGACTTGCTGTTGCCTTTCACCTTGGCAAGTGCCACTCTGATATTATTTTCACAACAGTCTCTGTTCCTTTTCTTTGTTTTGATGTCCACCACCCTCGAAAAGGATTGTTCGCTAAAATACATCCAGTGCAAGCTTGCCCATATTTGTAAGTAGTCGCTTAGCGGCCGACCAGAAACTAGCATGGATGCTTTTCCTGCTTGTTAGCTTATTAATGTTAGCACTATATGAACTGCACTATATGAACAATAGGTACGCAGATACGACACACCCCTTTGAATTGCATGTCTACGGCGACACTGAGCCAGTAACGGCAAAGTCTCAGCGCATTCTGTGTTTGTGGACAGCACGAAAGCCGAAATAACCAGGATGCCTGCACATTGTGCACACAATGCCATACAATCACGACAAGGAAACTAGAAATAACCTTTTAAAGACAAGAATATTTTTGGGGATCTGTTTTCAAACGGCGGCACGGTGGCCGACTGGTTAGAGCGTCAGCCTCGCAGTTCTGAGGTGCGGGGTTCAATCCCCGTCCCCGCCTGTGTGGAGTTTGCATGTTCTCCCCGTGCCTGCGTGGGTTTTCTCCGGGTACTCCGGTTTCCTCCCACATCCCAAAAACATGCATGAATTGGAGACTCTAAATTGCCCGTAGGCATGACTGTGAGTGCGAATGGTTGTTTGTTCCTATGTGCCCTGCGATTGGCTGGCAACCAGTTCAGGGTGTACCCCGCCTCCTGCCCGATGACAGCTGGGATAGGCTCCAGCACGCCCGCGACCCTAGTGAGGAGAAGCGGCTCAGAAAATGGATGGATGGATGGATGTTTTCAAACGTTCTGCATTGATAGCACAAGCTTCGACGGTGACAACAACAAAAAAGTAAAGCCCTGAAAATTGGTTGAGAAATGAGCAAGTTATGATTTATTTTCAATGTATATGCATTGCATTTGATGGGAAGGTGGCCTACGACAGAGTTAAACCTCTGATTCTTAAAATCTGTTTAGATTAACTACTTAACCAATGATGCCACATGCCGTCATACCTGATATGTAGGAATAAGATGAAAAGTGAAAACTGTGGTGCAATCTACTCTGCACGTTTACTTCAATGCACATTTCAAGGGCAGCATCAATAGGCTGTTGCTGGAAATTGCTACTGGGTTGCCATTGCCTGCAATTTATTAAATGTTAAAGCGTGCTTTTGTTGCCATGGTGACCTCAGTGGTCTGTAATGGCGGCGGACCACCTTGAAAACCTCTGACGTCGTCTGAGTTTTGTGCAGTGGTTACGCAAACTTTATGCACACTGAAATAAACAGACAAATGAATCGGTTTCTTTAGCTTCGGACAAATTAAAATTTCATGCTGTGCAAAAATAAAAAAAACAATTGTTCTTTGTGTGAAGAACAATGAGATCATAGTGTCCTATGTGCACACTGTCCTCCCATCTGATTCACTTTACAAGAATCATGTGGGCTTCACTCCTGGGACACACAGTAACTACAGGAAGATTTTATCAATCCTTAAAGATTGCATTTGGGGCCTGTGAACACTGCTGCTTTTTTCCCCCCTTATCTAAAATTGGCGTTAATGAGGAGCAGCTGACATTATTTTACACTTAATTCTACTGCCCTTTGGCAGCTCATGTGCCGATGCCTGGAGGACACCACAACAAAATAATACAAAGAAGGAAATATTTGAAGCCTTGGAAGACATCTTGATTTGTATTTTTTATTTATTTATTTTGCCCAAAGCAAGATGAGAGATGCATAAAACTCACTAGAGCAAATATGGAGGCAGCTGCCAACTGACCCTGTCACAATTTTGTGGTGATGATTTAAACATAAAAAAAAATAAATGAGGACTCCAGAGCAGGGAAGCAAGGCAGGATGAACCCCAACAAAATTATTATTATTTTTAAATCAATCATGAAGGTGGAAAAAAGCATCCATCCATTTTTTGAGCCACTTCTCCTCTCTAGGGTCGCGGGCATGCCGGAGCCTATCCCAGCTGTCATCGGGCAGGAGGCGGGGTACACCCTGAACTGGTTGCCAGCCAATCGCAGGGCACATAGAAACAAACAACCATTCGCACTCACAGTCATGCCTACGGGCAATTTAGAGTCTCCAATTAATGCATGTTTTTGGGATATGGGAGGAAACCGGAGTGCCCGGAGAAAAGCCACGCAGGCACGGGGAGAACATGCAAACTCCACACAGGCGGGGACGGGGATTGAACCCCGCATCTCAGAACTGTGAGGCTGACGCTCTAACCAGTCGTCCACCGTGCCGCTGGTGGAAAAATCAAACTGACAAAATTAACAAAGTCCCCAAATTCGCAATACAACGAAACAAGGAAACAAAACACGACGGGGGACATGGCAAAACGAGAAACATGACTTGCAGAAACAACAACAATCCAACACTGACTCAACAACCCCAGGGAACTCAATAAAAACAAATTGATGAGACAACGAGGCACACCTGGACAAGACACTAGTGGCTGGAGGGAGCTGATTGGTTGACACAAGGTAAAGGGCTGACGAGAACAGGTGCAGGCGAAAACTAAATGAGCAGACAAGACATGAACATGTGACACAGGAAAACTTGACAAAACATGAAACAAACTAAATTCAATCAAAACCAAGTCAACAAAAACACAGATCATGACAGATTCATCTTTGAAAACAAGAAAAAAAATGATTGTATGGTTACGCAAGTACAGGAGAATACTGTTGCTGATTGTGATGTGCCTGATTGTGTATAAAATGAGCTAAAATAATTGTGTAATGTGGCCACCAGTCTGGAGTTAGAGGCACTAAACCACAAGACTTGTTAAGCCGTTTTTTGTTGACTTGAGGCCAGAATAAGCTAGCGCCTCTGGACTTTTTATACACCCAGCCTAGAGTCTCCTGTCATGATAATGTGATACTGTTAACTGGGGCTACTATAAGAGCCAATGGACACAGGTAATGTTAAGTCCTAAATCATTTATTTTCTGGCCAAATTTTCCATTTTTATATATTTGTTGAATCTGAATTTTTTGGCTGGCAAAAGACCGTAAGAACTAATTTATACATTTTGAAAATTATTCATCTCCCAATCCCAAAGTCAGTTGGGATAGGCTCCAGCACACCCGCGGCCCTAGTGAGGATAAGCGGTACAGGGAATGTATGGATGCATGAATTCTCATGGCAAACAAAAATGTCACAAAAAGTATGACATCACCCTAATTATGATCGTGTCTCCATTGACTCACAAATGTACTTACTCAGTGTGAAATCTGTGCCAGTTTAATTGAACACAATGCTTCTATACTCGCAGGAGTATAGAAGCTTTTATTCTGTGGTATGAATGGCAACATGTGGATACGCAGGTTATTTGTACCTTTTGCAATTGAGTAGAATAGCATTTAATTGTTCTGCCTGTCCCCATACATCGCTGGCATAGATAGAGGAACAAAAAAAAATTGTAATCAATAAATAATAATTTTGTGAGAAATTAAATGAAATTGGATCATTTCCGGCGGCGCCCCGATGATCTCTTACGCCACACTCGTGTGCCACGCCACCCTGGTTGAGAAGCACGGTTGTAAAGGATGCTGCGCACTTCTAGCAGTCTGTTAACCGACAATAAATTTAGGATGTGTCGACTTTGAGAGAGAGTAAAATCTTGGACATGGAAATATTCTGAAGATTGAAGAAAAAAGTAACTTTCCAATGTTTTGTCGTTTCCAAGTAAAAGATTAACCAAATAAAAAATACGATTTGAACTGAAAATTTGCCCAAGCTATGAATTCTTCTCGGCTTTACGATACAAGTATGTTCCAAAACTGTAAAAGTTAAATTCCAACAGGGGAACAAGAAGGTTAGCTACTCTGCGATTGACAAACCACTTTTCTTTTGAATTTACCATCTTGGTTTGAGCACAATTCTGTGACATTTGAGAAAACACAACAACAACAAATGAATCAGATTGGCTCACTCTGTTGTAAATGGCCCATGTCGAAATCGTGTAAAAATGTCACTGGACCGATAATTACTTGCAGAAACACGTTTTGGAATCAAACAAGAAGACAGGAAGTGAAACATCACCAAAGTGATTAATGGCCAGCCTGTTCTCCAATTGCTTCTCACATGTACCAAGGTCTTTTTTTTTTTTTTTTTTATTACTGTCACAGTTTTAACAAATGTTTGTGTTATAAAGATGGAAATTATTGATTCATGTCATGTTATCATTTGCAGACAAAAAGGGTGGCAAGAAAGGGAGATGTTGGAGACGGTTGTGGCTGTCCTCACTGTTGGTCTAATAAAGGACCCTGTTTTAGTTAAAGTAGTTAGTTAGTTTAGTTAACAACAAACACAAAATGATCTACTGTACATGGTTTTGAACCAAAACATCAATGCCATTGGTTAAAGTAAATAAAGTAAAAAGGACAAATTCTGACGTGCATTCAACCCAAAGGTCACACAAACCACAGAAACCTCAGGGCAAGACTAACTTCAATGAAGAAAAATGTGAAGATTGGCAAAATCAGTATCAAACATGAGAAAGAAGAAGCCTATGATGAAAGCTGCCTTGAGAAGGTTCGCAAGACACTTCTTTCTAGTTATACAACTATCGTTGGGACGGGATGGGCATAATCACATTGTTCCGAGCTACTTTGGGACAAGGAATGTAGTGTTGCACATACAAAAGGGAGGAGCAGTTGGTGGGAAAAAAAACCTCATGATTGCACTTCACAGATCATAGTTTGTGAAGTGTGGAATTCCAGATGTGATGACCTCAGACAAAGCTGTGCTTTAGGAATCCTCCAAAGAATGGAGCTTTGGATGCATTACATCAAGCCCACTAACAGCCAGATGCATCCATCCATCCAACCATTGTCTACGGTGCTTGTCATAATTTGGGTTGCGGGTGTGCTGGAGCCTTTCTCAGCTGCCCCAAGATGAACCAATAGTGAGAATTTCAAAGACAGCAAGAAAAAAAAATGCACTCAATCTTAGCCTTCTGCACCTCAGGAAGAAGAAGTAGCGTCTAAAGCAGTCCACATTTTGCATGCAGTGAAGCAAAAATATATACTCTACTCACAAAATAATAGGGATATTGGGCTTTCAGGTGAAATTTATTTAAACTTTTGAATGTCAAACTGTTCAATGTTTCAGTACATTTGTTGCACAACCTGCTGTTATCGAACCAGGAGCTGAAAAAAAAAAAATAATCAAAAAAGGTGTTTGATCCATGTAAATTTCCAAGGATACCCACTGTGTGTTTTTCTTTGATTCTTCCTGTCTCTCTGTTACAACCTGCTGATGATATTGTTTGCCACTCTAAGCTCAGTGGCCACTTCCGTCTGAGAACATCTTGTCTGAAGCCTCGCAGTGGCGAGATGTTCTCAGACGTAAGTGGCCACTGAGCTCACAGTGTCATCAGCAGGCTGCAACAGAGAGACTGGAAGAGTCACAGAAAGGCATAGAAGTGGACGTCCCGATATTTTCATGGATCAAACCTCTTTTGTTAAGTTTGTCATTCAGCTCCATGTTTGAGAACAGCAATTTACGCAAAAAGTACTGAAACATTGAACAGTTGGACGTGTGCAGGCCAAATTTGGTTTACCTGTAAAGCATTTAAGGTTTCATCCTGGAATTTCATCTGAAAGCTCAAATATCCCTAACTTTTTTGTGATTAGTGTACCTGTATAGAAACTAGTCCAGTAAAAATACAGCAACAATGAAGTGCTGGATCAAAAATATTTATTATTCTGCAGTCTTACACAGAGCACAACAGCTCGAAAGACAAACTTTAGGATTAAAAAGACATTCACATTGATGTCAGATCTGTCCAATTTAGATCCTTTTTGCAGCTCGCTTCATCTGTCTTTCTTAATTCCTCTTCATGGCCCTCATGGTTCCACCAGTGTGAAGCTATGCGCAGGACTCTCTGGTTTATATCCTGGTGTGCTCTAGGAGAGGAATGTGATCTTTCTAACCCACCCTGATCTCCTGTGTGCAAACTCTGAACTATTTGTGAGCTCTCTGACCGCGATGAGGATCGCCAGCCTCAACAGGTCAGATAGATGGACAAGCAGACGCAAGGAAAAATATAACGGTTCATTTTGCTGTCAAAAGTTGAGAGATACCACAAGCCATCACCCCTGCCAAAGACATTTCTGTTGCCGTTTGTTTGTTTGTGAGTCGGGTTTCACAAAAAACAGTGGTGGGCGCTCTGACCTACATTTAGCCCCTAAATTCTAATATTTGTTCCATGAAATTGCATCGATTTATTCCCAACAGTCTTTTCTCTTAATTTCGTAGTGTTTCTTTTGGAAGCACTGCTCCCAGAATGTGTATGTGCGTGTTAGATGTTTTTGTCCCATCAGATTTCAGCCTCTCTGCGTTTCCCTGTCAATTTAATCTGCAGAGGGCCTTCAGAATCAGTAGTGCTTGCTCCATGTTACTTAAACTACATTAGCTGGACTGTTTCTTTAAGAGTCACTGCAGGCAGTGTGGGTTCAGTTCCCATTTGCACTGATTGAGGAGTATCTGTAACATTTGCACAACCAACATTGTCCCAGATTATCGCACTACTCGTCACTTTAAACCGCATACACTCCTTGAAGTCTCAGCGCCCCTTGCACAATGGTCATTGCACCGGTCTATTGCAATATTAGTTATTCGAACTGCTCTAAGTGCTAGAGGACTCTGCATCTTTTTGCACAATTGTTTTTTGTCAATGTCTCTGTCTCCAAAGTGTTCTGTAAATTGACTGTCTGTTGTACTAGAGCGGCTCCAAATACCGGAGACACATTCCTCGTGTGTTTTGGACATACTTGGCAAATAAAGATGATTCTGATTCTGATTCTGATTCAGTGACAGTGTGAATGCGAGTGCAAATGGTTGTGCGGGCCTGTATGTGCCCTGCGTCTGGTGAGTGAGTGGTGCTGTCCAGTGATGCCGAGAGATACGATTGACCCAACCTACACGTTTTTCGAGACACGAGCCATTCGGACATCTTTTTGCTTCGACTTGTGGGCAAAAATTTAAGATAGGAGCACTGTATGGTGGCAGTGAACTCAACTCACTTCACAATAAGCAGCAGTTTGGCAGATAGTGAACATTTACTCAAAAAAAGGGGGCTTCAAGCTGCTTATTGCCACTCCCAGCTGACGTTTACGGTCAAACTGAACATAGAACAAAGAGAGTTACATGTTGCGCATTTAAAACAACCACATGCTTTGCCTTAGGAAAGTCTGTTTACCTTAATGCTAACACATAATGGGAAACGGCACAGACGGGCTAATGAAGAGCATCTATGTGGCGACGTTATAGAATATAGTGACTGGATAGTTGAACGCAAACGATGCAGCAACACCTGTGGACAGGCAATATAACAATACTCACAGCCGTATATTATTTATTCTTTGCAAAAAATGACCATTATTTCTGCAGATTGCTAAATTACTTACAGTAGTTGAGTGAAACTTAACGGCAAGATTATAGAGTGGTATTTTCCTTATTTTAAAACAATAGTTTTTTTTTTTTTGTTCCATTAAATTTCCACAAAGATTTGAGATACAAGAGTTTTGTGTTATGACTGTGGCCACGGAACGAATTAAACTCATCTTCAGGCACCATTGTATTTTATTTCATTTTGGTCATGTTTTTAGATAAATATTGCTATTTTTAGATTTCACACATGCATTTATCAGATCAATTAAGGACAAGTGATGACTAAAGTCTTATATTACAAATAGGAAAGTCTGTCTTTAGTCTGTGTTTCCGCCGCTCAGGGACAACTGATCCACTTGCTAGCCCTGGAAGTCTGTCACCTGCAGGTGTCAAATGCAAGGCCAGGCCGTGGCCCTGCCAGCTTGTGACCAAAGAACTGATGATCACACCTCCCCACCGCTACTGTGTAAGGGATTTATTTACCACATGCTCAGATTTCACATGTGGGCCTTGACAAGTCTTATGAAACCAAAGAGATGACCTGGATTTCTATCCCAGACATGAATGGTATTCCGCGGCATGGTGTCTGGTGCGCTTTTTAAAATTCTGATTTCTTTTCTAGCAGCTGTTGTTTAACATAACACATGTAACTGGCAGTGTCTGACTATGCGTTGTGTAAGGGGACATACGCCAGGATATCTTTGGAGCTGGACTCTGTTTAATCTCAACAGCATCATCTGACGTAGTCGGCATAAAAACAGAAATCCTCTGGTCAAATGAGGTCATATAACGTGCCTCTAGTCTACGCTGATTAAATGACTCACCTGTAACCCTAATGAAGACAAAGAGTGTAGAAAATACATGCTAGTATTTGTAAAAATCCAGAGCAAATTCTGACACACATTCAATCCAAAGTGCCCCCTAAAACACAGGAATCTGGGGCAAAAAACATCAAACTGGAAAAATATTGTTTGTTTCTTAAGCATCACAAGAAAAACAACAATAAAATCAACTTGAAAAGTAAAAAAAAAAAAAAAACTTGTTGCCAGGCAGAGTTCACAGGGCTTATTCATAGCTGCCCTATGGGCCAATGAAAAAAGTGAAACATGTCAGCGAGACAACAACAAGTCAGACACACTGAGGAAATTAAAAAACAAAAGAATAAAAAGTTACATTAAGGAGAAAGAAGTTTGCATGTGCACATTCATGAATTGAATCACTCACTATGTTCCTGGAGCTACAGTATCATTTTGCACCATAATAAATTAGCTAGCGTAATGAGACGTAACACCACACATAGTATCTTATTACAAATCCCAATTTCCCGACTAGATTTGCCACAATTTATCGCCTGACCTTGAAAAGTGCCGAATGTGATCAGGCAATTGACCCAGGACAAAGTGACAGAGTGTGCAAATATCAATTGGCCACCCAGGAAAGCTTGGCGGCAGCTACTTCTGAAGCTTGTTTACGAGAGTGTAATAAACAGCTTGTTGCACAGAACAGTCGGATTGTGACTTTTCTAACGTCTTCCAGTTATTTCATGCTCAAATACCATACTCTGTTTATGTGTTTCGCTAAGCTGGATCCTTTGGACAGAGAGAATGAGGAATGAAGTGATATAACAAAGGTCAAATGCCTACAAATCTAGCACTTGGTTATTTAACATACAGTACATGTGCTTGTGTCAATTCTCTCAAACGCAACAGTTTGACTCAAATGGATGCAATCTTTTAAAATTATGCTTAGCCAGGCAATATCTTTATGAGATGCCCGCAGTATTGGGTCAATGTGCTCACTGAGGTTTTCCCCTTCTGGAATCCTTTTCCTCAAAGCGTTTTGTTTCTAACCGTAGCTGCACTCTGTCCTCACATTTTCCTGGCTCGTCAGGGCCTTTCGAGGTAAAATATAAAAAGGCCAAGCTTTCAGAAAAAAAATGCAACTCAAAGAGTATTGTGGAAATACTTGCCAAACTGGAAGAACGGGAAATATTTTGCGCCTGGTACTCCGGCATCCTCTCACATTCTAAAAACATACATTTCAGGTTAATTGAACACTGAAATGTTCTTAGGTGTGAACATGAGTATGTATTGTTGTTTGCCTATACAAGGTGTGTCAGAAAGTTCCCAGGACTAGTGTCACAATAGATATATTTCAAACCCAAACTACGAGTTTTCTTCTTCAATGTGGGTCAGATGATTAACCAGCATATCTACAAAAAAGATCCTTCAAGGCAGGACAACTCATGGCTGCTTCACCATGACAACGCAGCGGCTCATAATGCCCTAAACTCTTAACACTTCCTGTCCGATGTGAATGTCGCCGTACTGGAGCAACCATTCGAACATCCCATGATTTTTTTTCCTCTTTCCAGTGCTCATGAGGGGCATCAAGGGGACCTTGTTTTGAAGACTTAACCCTAACCTAACACGTCGTATGTGCGCACCAATTGGCAGGTGACCAGTCAAGGGTGTAAGGCTCCAGCTCACCAAGGGCAAGCGGTAAAGAAAATGGATGGCGGTAGTATTTTTACTGAGCCAGAGCAAATTATGACAGCCGGTTGCAAAGCTCCACATAAGTAAGGACAGGGAGAACACGCAAAAACACACACAAGACAGCTACAGGGAAAAGTCAATCCTCGAACCTCAATAACGTGCCTTCTATTTCCATTTTAGTTCTGTATCTGAGGTTCGATTTTTAGATTTGCAGCTCTTGATGTGTGCAGTTATCTTGGAGAGCTGCTAAAATGTTTGCTGAGAGAGTTGCTAAACTGCATTTCACTGATGAATGTTGTTTGACGACATTTACACAGTGACAAGAAACAATTTTAACTTTTGCCTATTATTATCTAAGCACTAGG
Source organism: Phyllopteryx taeniolatus (assembly GCF_024500385.1). Classification (NCBI taxonomy): domain Eukaryota; kingdom Metazoa; phylum Chordata; class Actinopteri; order Syngnathiformes; family Syngnathidae; genus Phyllopteryx; species Phyllopteryx taeniolatus. The sequence goes on along the minus strand of NC_084515.1, from coordinate 4,070,213 downwards.
CTGCCCGGTGTTAGCTTCAGTTATACAATCGTCCAACCAATGTTCTTAAAAAATGGATTCGAGGATATGAACTTTAGTTTGGATGTTTCTGACCTAATCCAAATAGTAATCATATAATTCTTTCATCAACAGTACATTGAAAAGGGTTAAACTAGTTTTAAACCGCAGCATATTTCTTCAGAGAACAGATAATCATGAAAAGCAAAATTAATGTAATTAATCAGATTGGGCTCATAGTACTGTCAGACTTTGATGATTTTCTTACAATTGACACATTTTAAGTTAGACCCTTGAATAAAACCTTCATTAAGTGACCAACAGTATAATTTGTTATGCACTAATGACTATGCTGACCATGTTAGTGTGACAGTTAAAATACTAATTATATTACCAATTACCACCCACCATTTCATCTGACACCAATCACTTCAATGGAAAAGACTGTTTTATAAGGCAAGTCATGGTCCCTTGCAATTATAATCACCCCTGCTGATAACTCACTCACTTATTACAGGTTCAACCTCACACAATGGAGCACTTCTGCAAACACTTGTAGAACAGGCCCATGGGCTATTCATGCGGTCTTTGCGGGCTACCTGGTGCCGGTAGTGTGCATATACGGTATACAGGGTGTCCTAAAAGTCACTGTACACTTCCTTCCATCCATCCATTTTCTGAGCCGCTTCTCCTCACTAGGGTCGCGGGCGTGCTGGAGCCTATCCCAGCTATCATCGGGCAGGAGGCGGGGTACACCCTAAACTGGTCGCCAGCCAATCGCAGGGCACATAGAAACAAACAACCATTTGCACTCACATTCACACCTACGGGCAATTTAGAGTAGTCAATTAACCTGCAATGCATGTTTTGGGAGGTGGGAGGAAACCGGAGTGCCCGGAGAAAACCCACGCAGGCACAGGGAGAACATGCAAACGCCACACAGGCGGGTCCAGGGATTGAACCCTGGTCCTTAGAACTGTGAGGCAGACACTCTAACCAGTCGTCCACCGTGCCACCCACTATACACTTTCTTTTCTCCATTTCATCCATCCATCCATCTATCCATTTTCTGAGCCGCTTCTCCGAACTAGGGTCGCGGCCGTGGTGGAGCCTATCCCAGCTATCATCGGGCAGGAGGCGGGGTACACCCTGAACTGGTTGCCAGCCAATCGCAGGGCACATATAAACAAATAACCATTCACACTCACATTCACACCTACGGGCAATTTAGAGTCTCCAATTCGGGCATGTTTTTGGGATGTGGGAGGAAACCGGAGTGCCCGGAGAAAACCCACGCAGGCACGGGGAGAACATGCAAACTCCACACAGGCAGGGCCAGGGATTGAACCCCGGTCCTCAGAACTGTGAGGCTGACGCTCTAACCAGTCACCCACCGTGCCGCCTCTCTATTTCTTTTCAGGTATCATTCAGACAGACATGAGGCCCAAAGCATTTGGCAGCTTAGGCAGTTTCTGTAAGCATATCATTGCCTTGCCCATGGCTCGCCAATTGACATTGGAAAATAAATTTCCCCTCTGAAGATGTTTTTTGTTGTTGTTTTTTTGTCCCCAAGTGTAGTTCAGCACCAATTTGGCAAGTTTCTTGAAACAGGATCTGTTCTTGACAAAAACCACGCAGCGGAAGGCCCTCTACTACCGCTTCTGATGAAAACACAGAACCTCTATAGCAGGCGTTTGCGCGAAGCCAGGGAAAGTCTATCTGGAGGACAGCATTGGAAGTCAGCGTCGACAAAAGCTCAATTCAGAGGATGCTTAGGAGAGTGGGAAAGCGTTACCCATACCGACTTTAGGTTGTTCAAAGGTTTCAAGTTGAAGATTATGATGCTTAACAACCTGAAGTCAAACTAAAACATCATTCTTACATGATTGATTAAGGGCAAATTCATGTGCTTGGCGGTCTACGCTCCCGCTTTTCCATTTTTCATGTTGTGCCAGCATACCTGGGACTAGTAGTGAGTATATTTTAGCTGTCAAGAAAGCAACGTGAATCTTCCACACCATCTTGCAGAGGGTGGCACACATCCAGTAGTGGAGGACGCCACATTTGATGAGCAACATGCATGCACACACACACACGTAAATCTACATGGATTACACATTAACCGGATTTTCTGATACTCTTGCTTCATAAGCACACTGTTCACTCAATGATGTTTCTTCTTCACAGTGTGAGGACAAGCACATTAAAACTTGTGTTGTTGAAATAACTGAAAACTCATACTTATTTGTTATGAAAAATCATGTTTGTCAACTCACAATGAATGATGACCTACAGAAAACAGAGGGAAGTTGAAGTAGTAAATCCACAGAAGAAATGTGTCCTGTTGCTGGAGTTGACCACTCTTTTCAAATACCAAGCTCAGGCTGCATGGTGATATATAATATTTGGCAGAAGTACGAGGTAGCTCGCACCCTGGTAGTACACTGTTATATTTACCTCACGCTGGCCTGCCTATGTTGTAACCCTTGCTCAACGTCAAGGGTGAAACTGTAGTATGAACGTGCGAGGAATGTTCCACAGAAGGCAGCTGAACCTGACTGTGATTTACGCACACAAAACAAGACTAGAATACATTTCAATATTATCAACTAAATGCACCCTTCTTAATCAAGGCCTGCTATAATTTTAGGTTACAGTATATTTTTACTCTGAAGAATGAAGGCAACTAAACTTTGCCTCAGCATCTGATAGCTGCTATACACACCCGTTACATTTTTATAAATAAGTTTACACAACAGTTAGCAATTTGAATGGACAAGAGTCCCTGAGTGATGATATACAGTACAACAGCATTGGGACTTTTAACTTTACATTTCACACAGCCACACAGGTGTCCTTAGCCGTTAATCTGGCCTACATCAACCGTCAGAGGTTATTTAACATTACTCTGCATTGTTAAAAAGACATACATATTTCCAGTATTAACATTTTATTGGGCATGTCACTTTTCATGTGATGGAATGGCACATACATCCATCCATCTTCTGAGCCGCTTCTCCTCACTATGGTCGCGGGCGTGCTGGAGCCTATCCCAGCTATCATCGGGCAGTAGGCGGGGTACACCCTGAACTGGTTGCCAGCCAATCACAGGGCACAAACAAACAAACAACCATTCACACTCGCAGTCACACCTTCGGGAAATTTAGAGTCTTCAATTAATGCATGTTTTTGGGATGTGGGAGGAAACCAGAGTGCCCGGAGAAAACCCACACAGGCACGGGGAGAACATGCAAACTCCACACAGGCGGGGCCGGGGATTGAACCCCGGTCCTCAGAACTGTGAGACTGACGCTCTAACCAGTCGTCCACCGTGCCGCCATGGCACATACAAACAGGAACAATTGGCCAACATGCTAATGCGGCTAACAAGTGGATAGTCGTCCCGTCAGTTGGCTATTTTCTATTTCTGTACTACTTTTTGTAATATTTTCTTGTCGTGATTCCAAGTAAATGAAAGCGGGACACGACTTGACGTGAAGTGGACTAATGGTCAAACTCACTCTGTGTTTATTTTTTGTCATACTTGACACTGATGCTTTTCTAGTTAGCATGTTGCGCTAACAGCTAACACCATTGTTTGCTGCTCTTTGTGTTGGCGGTGCCAAATAACTGATTAACAAAACACATCATTATTTGTTCTCGCTTATTACTGTTAACCAATAAATGGCGCTTGTAGAATTGTTGTATAAGAGCAATATTCCACTCAAGGTCGTGATATTGTATTGTATATCATTACAGCTGTGATTTAGAGGCATACACAGGAGTGGATGTTGACTCCCGCTCCCTCCCACTTCCACAGAAATTGGTCCCAATCCTGAGTTTTTGAAAAAAATCCCACCCAATCCCGATTAAAAAATAATAATTCCACTCCCACAGAGTATATTTTACCAAATCCCACTCCCATTCCTTCCCTCCCACACCTCCACTTTTTTTTGTGTTTTTTGTGTTTTTTTACACCCAGTCAATCCGTTTTTCTCCCTCTGTATAAAATATGTCTGCCTTAGTCACCGTAATAAATACATTAAATTACTGGAATGCTCAAGAAACAAAACAAGTTTATTAACAAAGGTCGTTTTAGTCCCTTAGTTTAGCAATGTTTATCCTTTTCCTGGGTGTAAATATTCAAATATTGATTTGATTAAACATAAAATAAAGTGTAATTTATCATGGTTTCACTCCCATCATGGTTTCCACTCCTTTCCATTCCCAGTAACTTTGATTTCATAGTTCCCGCTCCTGCCCACTCCTGATGACCTTTGCTCTCACTCCTGCCCAATCCCGTGATCGATGGTGAAATTGAATCCCATCCGGTGGGAATCCTGCGGGACCTATGGGACCTGATGGGAATCCTGAAAAATGTCAGCCTCTATTGTGATTATCTTCAGATGGTATAGGGTGCAGTACACTCACTCTTATGTGATATTGTTTACTGACAGTATCTTTTCATGGAACAACACAGAAGAAATGACACTTTGCTAGAATGTAAAGTAGTCCATGTAGCTTGAATAACAGTGTACATTTACTGTCCCCTCAAAATAACTCAACACACACAAGTGAAAATGTCGATGAAAATTGTGCCCAACTAGCCGTTTTCCGTCCCCAGTGTCATGTCACTGCTTAGTGTTGCAAGGTCTTAGGTGTGAATGGGGAGCAGGTGTGTTTAATTTAATCCTCTTACACTCTCTCACACTGGTAACTGGAAGTTGGCACATCATGGCAAAGAACTTTCTGAGGATTTAAAAAATAATAATTATTGCTCTACCTAAAGTTTGCCCGGGCTAAAGACGCAGACTGGCCGAGCATGTCTCCAGACTTAAACCCTATTGCACATCCCGTGGGGCATTCTCAATTGGATGGTGGAGGAGCAAAAGCTCTCTAACATCCACCAGCTCTGTGATGTCACGGAGGAGTGGAAGAGGATGCTAGTGGCAACCTGTGAAGCTCTGGTGAATGTGATGCCGAGTGGTGAAAAATAATGATGGCTTCACAAAATACTGACACTTAGGGCACAATGTGGACATTTTCACTTAGGGTTGTACTCACTGTAGTGGTACACTCGCCTAACTTTGGTGCGGGCAGCGTGGGTTCAGTTCCCACTCAGTGACGGTGTGAATGTGGGTGCGAATGGTTGTCCGTGTCTATATGTGCCCTGCGACTGACTGGCGACCAGTTCAGGGTGTAGTCCGCCTTTCGCCCGAAGTCTGCTGGGATAGGCTCCAGCGCCCCGCGACCCTAACCAGGATAAGCGGTGTTGAAAATGGATGGATGGCTGGGTTGTACTCACTTTTGTTGCCAGCGGTTTAGACTAGAATTACGGTGTTTCTTATTTTAAACCAGGGTTGTATTTATGGTTTCCCTCAGAGGGCCGCTACGACTGTGAATGAAACCATATAGTCGCCTCATTTTATTACATACTGTGCATACACAACAAATTTCAACCTAGATTTGAAATCAGAAGTCAATGAAAATAACAATTGCTTTACAATATATTTTTAAAAGAAATTCTTGCAAAATCTCAATGTTATTAAAAGTGAAGACAAATTGCAATTTTGGTACAGATTTAAGCAAGAAACAGGAAGTAGACGTACGTGATTTGTTTTTGCTGGCCATTTAAAAATTATCCTTTTTCTGTACCGCTTATCCTCACTAGGGTCGCGGGCGTGCTGGAGCCTATCCAAGCCATCTTCGGCGAGAGGCGGTGTACACCCTGAACTGGTCGCCAGCCAATCGCAGGGCACACATAAAAAAACAACCATTCACACTCACATTCACACTAATGGGCAATTTAGAATCTTCACTCAACCTACCACGTGTGTTTTTGGGATGTGGGAGGAAACCGGAGTACCCAGAGAAAACCCACGCTGGCACGGGGAGAACATGCAAACGCCACACAGGCGAGGCCGGGATTTGAACCCCAGTCCTCAGAACTGTGAGGCAGATGTGCTAACCAGCCACCATTTATTTAAAGTACTACATCAAAAGACACGCGACAAGGCTAAAAATAAACTAGCTTTGGGATTCAAATATACTGCACGATGGCGACACAGAGTAAATGTCTTTTGCGGAGCCGATCGGCGAATTATGACATTGAAGCCAATCAGCATAAAATGCTAATTATTGGCCGATACCAATCAGGCCGATAAAATCGGTGTAAAGTCTAGTTCAAAAAAACATTCTTTGCAGACAAAGAAGATTAGGCATATTTTTGCTTTGATTTTAAATTTTGCCTTTGAGTTATTTGTGCTCATAGCCAACGTGCAGGCGTCTTCATGCGCCCTCGTGCTGTCAATTAAATTTAGATTCTTTGCTATCGATTAAATCACCAGCGTGGAATGGAATGAACGTGGCTTCTTCGGAAATCAAACATCGCATGCTGCTCATATGACAAGGGCCTTGATGGCAGAAGCAGGCAGAAGTACTGCAAGGCAACAGTGTCACTCCTGTTCTTGTTGATCTTCTTGAGCGGCAAAGTGGCAATATAAAATCTACATCTTAGCTGACCTTGATCTGGAATGAGAGCCCTAGTTTTTACTAGCAATTAAACCTAGGCGCGTACACGGATAGACCCCAAGTGGTGCTCAAGCAACAGCCCTGTTGTCCTGGACAAAAGAAATGCGCCCTTTTTGGTGCAGCAACTACCCTTTTGGCCAGGATGAAGAAAGTTCCCTTCTTTGCTGCAGCCCATTTATTCTCGCAAGCTGAAGGAAAACTCCGTTTACAGTCTTCAAAGAACCTAAGATGCATATTTTTGGAAAGTGGGAGCAAGCCAGAGTACCCAGAAAAAAAACATGCAAACATGGGGAGAACATGCAACCTCTAAACATCTCACCACAATTTCACCATGCTGCCTGTAATCAATTCTTCCAATAGTAAATCATGGAAATGTTATCAAATTGTTCCAAAATCAAACTGTCACATTTTAATATGCATGTAATACAAGTGGAAAAAACAATTCATCCACTCATTTCCTGTATTTATCCTCACAAGCAGCACGGGTGAGCTGGAGCCTTATCGCAGTAGCTGACTTCAGAGAGGTCGAATCGCAGGACACATGCAGACAAACATCCATTTATTTACACTCACATTCACACCTATGGGCAATTTCAGAGTCTTCAATGAACCTACCACGTATGTTTTTGGAATGTGGGAGCATGCCGCAGTACCAAGAGAAAACCCACGCAAACTCCACACGGGAAGGCCAGAGGCTGGATTTGAAACCCTAATCTCAGAACTGTGAGGCGTGTGTTACTCACTTGTTCACTGTGCCACACTTAATAACAATCCAAAATGTAAAACAACAACAACACAGTATGATCCATGTGTAGCCAATTAGCGGAATTATTACTTTGAAGGCACGTCAACTCACGTTACGATTTAAGACTATTTGCGCTACTTTTAAAGGGTATGGAATAACCCGCTTTGGAGAGGATTGAAGCCGGCACTAGTGACGCCCAAACCAGCGCAGACGTCCCGTTTTAAATGCGCTGGGGATACGCCGGACCACAAAAGTACCAAGCCCGCCGACTCACATATTTCATATTTAATTCATAAATATGTGAAATGCAGCCCTATAGGGGGCACAAGCCAGTGCAAACTGTGGGCTGGTCCCAAGCCCGGATAAATGCAGAGGGTTGCGTCAGGAAGGGCATCTGGCTTAAAACTTTGACAAACAAATCTGAGCGTTCATCGAAAGAATTCCATACCGGATCGCTATGCCCCACAGGTAGGGTGTGACCTAGAGGTGAAAGAGAAATTCTGGAAGGAGCTAGACGAAGTAGTTCTGAGCATCCCAGACAGAAAGGAAAAGAAGAAGATTCATAAATATGTGACCAGAGGACATCGAACCCTCTGTATCATTGTAGAAAGCAGTTCATTGAACAAGTCATCATTATTATCATCATTATTAGCACATCCAATCTCTAAATCACCGCATTGGCCAGCATGCCGCTATGGGAAACCAGTTCTTTTTGAGAGTCGGTTCCCCCATAATTTAATTCTTTTGGAATCGCTTGTTTGCTTGCCTGAAGAGTCTGCTTATCAATCCTGTTTAGACGTAATTGAGCAATGACATCACATGCAACAAGTATAACCGTTCTCTCTGCTTTCAACCACTGTGAGTATGTCCTCTGAAACCTCCCCGTGCTCAACTGTCAATTGTCAGTGAAATACCACCACCAGTCCCAGAAAAATGGATGCTACTTCGTCGAGCAGCTTACTTATGTCTACACATTGCTACGTTTGAGCTGCAAAATTTCCCACTTTGTAGATCAAATATGTCCCAACTGAGTCGTCAAGGGTTTTTTCCACGCCGCGACAATTAGGCGCTCTAAAGCGGCCATGCCTGCACAAAGCCCCAAGCCACACGCTGACTGTCAAGTCGGACTTTTATAAAAAATAAAAAAATTTAAAAAAATTTAAAACTTCTTTCTCGCTCTTCTGCCTTTCTCTATGTGACGTGTGCACACTAACAGCCAACAACAAGGTGCTCTAATGTGCAAACGCCAGCTTGATGCCCCGGTCCACACGCTGGCTGTCAAGTTGGACTTTTTGAAAAAATATTTTCCCTCTCCATGATCTTCTATCTTTCTCTGCAAGATGTTCACGCACTCATGGCGTGACAATGAGGCACTCTAAAGCGGCCATGCTAGCGGACTATCTGAGGGAAAGATGTATTTTCAGTGTGTAGGCATAGCTAGCTAGCTAACTGCATGCTGCAATTGCGCCGGATAACCGCTGATGCGAGGCAGACATGATAACCACTTGGCTGCTCTTAACACTCAGGCATGTCTATTTTCATATACAAACCATGTTAATATTGAAACGATAATGGTTTAATTTTCAAGAACTTCACTTCCAAACGTTTGTTTTATCTCTGAAACGGAGATAAATGGCCACAGCATTTCTTCCTCCACCCGCAGTCCCACGATGGCCTCTCTCCTGCATCAGTGAATAAGCATGCAACAAACAACAGCCAGCTACCTTCTAGCACCTTCAAGAGCCACTGTTTACATTTCAGTGACATTAAACAAGAGCCCATCTCACTTTGTGTGGAGTTTCTACACAGTGTGTGGGACCAGAGGGGCAAACCAAACAGCTTTGCTCCGTGGCAATGACTGAATAAACCTCAGCAAAAATGACAGAGGTTGGTCAATATGACCATGAAGTGACTTTGGTGTCTTCATCAGAATCACTCAGCCATCATGAACATGAAGCAGAATAATTAACCTCTGAGGTCTTATTATAAGTGGCCAAACATCTGCACACATACCAGTGTGATGATCCATCCATCCATCCATTTTCTTTACCACTAATCCTCCCGCGGGTCGCGGGCGCGCTGGAACCTATCTCAGCTATCTTCGGGCGGGAGGCGGTGTACATCCTGAACCGGTCGCCAGCCAATCGCAGGGCACATAGAAACAAACAACCATTCGCACTCACATTCACACCTACGGGCAATTTAGAGTCTTCAATCAACCTACCACGCATGTTTTTGGGATGTGGGAGGAAACCGGCGTGCCCGGAGAAAACCCACCCTGGCACGGGGAGAACATGGAAACTCCACACAGGCGGGGCTGGGATTTGAACCCCAGTCCCCAGAACTGTGAGGCAGATCTGCTAACCACTCGTCCACCAAAATGTGTTCCCTCCATTTTATTTGATTATATTTCATTGGATGTATGTGATTTTGGCAATATCACACACATTCTCTGCTAACTACAGTGTGCGCAATAAATGGTTAAATTATACTAAATAAAACCAGTATTGTACAGAAGTTATTTCACAAAATGAGTCATTTTGATCATGTACATTCCCTTTTCATAATCATATTGAAAATTTGGCTGTCCACCTTGTCATTATGAGGTAACCGCCCCTTAACAAACCCGCTAATGTTTCCAGTGACATTACAACCAGCATTTTGTCTTTCTTCAATGGAGGCTGAAATGGTGGCTCATTGCAGAAAAACTATTTACACTTATGTTTCCCATTTCCATCATACTGTGAGTGTAGTTGGATGTTGTCAAGCTTAACATGTCCACTCTGTCATAGAGAAATTTGAATTATATTTGTCAAACAGTACACAGTCAGTTTGCTAGATGCATCATGTCCACTATGTGCTCATAAAATGTTAACATTAACCAAAACTGTCCACCCTTTCAGCAAGCTCACATATTTTGCTGTTTGCATGTACATTATCTGTTTGAAGTTAATTTATTTTAAAAAAAAAAAAAGTATGGGAGCTTGACAAGAATGCTTTTTTAAGAGCATAACATTTAATTATCCATCCATCCATCCATTTTCTGTATCGCTTATCCTCACTAGGGTCACGGGCGTGCTGGAGCCTATCTAAGCTATCTTCAGCCGAGAGGCGGGGTACGCCCTGAACTGATCGCCAGCCAATCGCAGGGCACAAACAACCATTCACACTCACATTCAGACCTACGGGCAATTTCGAGTCTTCAATCAACCTACCACGCATGTTTTTGGGATGTGGGAGGAAACCGGAGTACCCGGAGAAAACCCACACAATCACGGGGAGAACATGCAAACTCCACACAGGTGGGGCCGGGATTTAAATCTGTGAGGCAGATGTGCTAACCAGTCGTCCATTGTGCCGCCAACATTTAATTAATACAATAAATATAAAGTTTAATGGAAAATTTAAGCTTGTTCGGGGGTGAAATGTAAAAGTCTCAACTGCACCTTATAATACTGATTGGCAAAAGTACTCATACGCTGTACTCAAGTAGAAGTACAGATAATTTTATAAAAAGACTGTTGAAAATAAAAGTACTGATTCAACTCTAAAAATGTACACTGTAGTATAAAAGTAAAACTTTTTTAATTGTTAATTATATACAATACCTGTTTTGATAACAGTGTGATAGAGGGAATAAAAACACTTCTCTGCACATAAAATAGTTTCTCGTTTTTATTAACATAATGAGATGCACATAATAATAATTATTATTACACAACATAATAATTGCTCGTAATGAGAAGGGGAAAAAAGTCACTCTACATGTCGCATGTCGTTTAAAAGCTAGCTAGCGCTTCCTCGACTTTTGCAACAAAAATTGCTAAATTAGCTACTCCAAATAACTGGAAAAATACACCTTACTTGTATGTGGTTTTTGAGATTAGACGGAGAATGTTCGAATGCCAGAGACTGGTATTGCTTCTACGAATTTGTCCCCTCGTTCTTAATGTTCCCTGGTTCAAGTTCCTCCATGTCCCTGCTGTCCCTGTCTTTTGCCACCTTATAAAACCCCAACATCTCAATCAATTAATGAAGATCTTAAAAGTGGTTGACTTTACCATTCTCTAGTTTTGTCTTTTTTTATGCCATGTCATCTTCATCTGCGGAGGTTGAAAAAAGTGAGGAGTACAAAGTACACATATCAATTGTCAAATTTAGTGAATAAAAGTAAAAAAGGACAGATACCTGAAAAATCTACATAAGTACAGGAACAGAATATTTGTACTTTGTTACTTCCCACCACTGAAAAACGAAGACAATTCAAAAGACGAATTCAGAATTTTTCCTCATGTGGCCGAAAGAGCTTGTTGAGGCAAAATAAACCCCACCAATTATTTAACCTCCCTCCAAAAATGTTCCCAGCTCTTCTATTACGGCGCTACACGTCCAAACCTCAGCTAACTGGAGAGGTGCCCAGAAAAACATCAATAACATTCCTCTGCCTCTCACATGCATGAACACATACACATGCGCACACAAATGCATATACACACCACGCCCCCTGTTTATGCACAGGCCCACCCCCTAACAATTCACTGGCTTTGCTGTAAAACAACAGGGGAATCTGCCATGTTGACATGGTGTACCCTGGTACTTTTCCACAGTGAAACGAGGGGGTGGGGTGGGGGTGTCGTAATGTGTTTGTGTTTGTTTTGTGCATTTATTGCTTAACATTCCATATAGTCAAGGTTCACTGTGATCAATTCCTCGCAGTGAAAATGCTCTTTTATCAAGCGTGCACTGGCTGCTGCTCAATATCCGATATGTTTTACACTTTAACAGCTGCACTGCAAATAATAAAAGGATTGCATATGCATAATATGCATTATAAAATGCCAAAGAAATAAGACATTTAAGCTAAAGGTTAGCTAAGCTAAAGTTTGAATTTCTTACTGATGTTACTAATTGTGTGGATGAGATGCAGCCTATGGCTAAATCTTTTCCACTTCAAACTTAATCCATTTAGACTCCAAAGATTGATCATGCATTCTTTGGTTTAGGACAACAAGGCCACCATTATTGTGAGTACCCTGTGGACACTAATATACTTAGGACATGGCTGACTTTGAACAGATGATCAAAAGTGACACATGTTCAATCATAGTTTTGTAAGGGGAGCATTTTACAAACATGATGATTTCTTGACAATTAATATGCTATTGAAACAGTCAATACTTGACCGATAGTAATTTGAAATCAGGAGAAGAGAATAGTCACGGTCAACTACTTTGGTCTGGAATACTGGTGGACCAGCCAGGGCACCTCTCCAGTTGTGTGAGTATGAAAAGCCGTGGCCTCATGGTTAAGATCATCGCCTGCCATCGTGGGGGACCTGGGTTGAAAACCCTGACTGGACCATCCGCCAACATCCCCCGGACTCACGGCTGTGGTGTCCTTAAACAAGACATTGATACCCTGAAATGCTCCCTGGGTGCTTCAGCTGCCCCCTCCTCCAGTGTGTTCCACTAACATGTGTATGTGTTCACTGTGATGGGTAAAATGCAGAGAACAAATTTCAGGTGCATGCATGTATGTTAATGAGAATAAAAGGTGATTCTTCTTCTTCTTAAAAAGTGATGAGAATATGTGTAATACAATAGATTGATTGATACATAATCGTTTTATGACTTGCTTGTGACTGGAGGAACAGCAACATTAACATACAAAACACACAATTGTTCCATAGCCTTGAGGCAGGGTTTCCCCAAATTATTGTTCTAATGTGATTTTAATTAAATTTTAAATTAAAATGTTGATTTAATTTGTGTGTCCCAATGATCCTAGGAGCTAAGTTGTCTGGGGCTTTATGACCCCTTATGATGACGACAAACAATGGACTCAGTTTTCCCTTGCCGGGACCCGGATCACCTGGGCCCCCCTCTGGAGCCAGGCTTGGAGGTGGGGCTCGAAAGCGAGTGCCTGGTGGCCGGGCCTGCACCCATGGGGCCCGGCCGGGCACAGCCCGAAAGGGTAACGTGGGTCCGCCTTCCCATGGCCTCAACACCTGTGGGCGGGACCATAGGGGTCGGGTGCAGTGCGAGCTGGGCGTTGGCCGAAGGCGGGGACCTTGGCGATCCGATCGCCGGCTACAGAAGCTGGCTATAGGGACGTGGTATGTCACCTCTCTGGCAGGGAAGGAGCCCGAGCTGCTGTGCGAGGTCGAGAATTTCCGACTAGAAATAGTCGGACTCGCCACTTTGGTACCAGTCCTCTTGAGAGGGGTTGGACTCTCTTCCACTCTGGAGTTGTCCACGGTGAGAGGCGCCGAGCAGGTGTGGGTATACTTATTGCCCCCTGGCTCGGGGCCTGTATGTTGGGGTTCACCCCGGTGGACGAGAGGGTAGCCTCGCTCCGCCTTCGGGTGGGGGGACGGGTCCTGACTCTTGTTTGTGCCTATGCACCAAACAGCAGTTCAGAGTACCCACCCTTTTTGGAGCCCATGGAGGGGGTGCTGGAGAGTGCTCCCGCTGGGGACTCCATCGTTCTGCTGGGGGACTTCAATGCTCATGTGGGCAATGACAGTGAGACCTGGAAGGGCGTGATTGGGAGGAACGGCCCCCCCGATCAGAACCCGAGCGGTGTTCTGTTATTGGACTTCTGTGCTCATCATGGATTGTCCATAACGGACACAATGTTCAAGCATAAGGGTGTATAGACGTGCACTTGGCACCAGGACACAATACTTTGAAGACCTCCTCAAATCCACCGACACAACTTCCCATGAGGAAGCAGAGTCTGGGTTGTCTGAGGCGGGCTCTCCTATCTCTGGGGTTGAGGTCACCGAGGTGGTTAAAAAGCTCCTCGGTGGCAAGGCCCCGGGGGTGAATGAGATTCGCCCGGAGTTCCTAAAGGCTCTGGATGTTGTGGGGCTGTCCTGGTTGACACGCCTCTGCAACATCGCATGGACATCGGGGACAGTGCCGCTGGATTGGCAGACCGGGGTGGTGGTCCCCCTTTTTAAGAAGGGGGACCGCAGGGTGTGTTCCAACAACAGGGGGATCACACTCCTCAGCCTCCCTGGTAAGGTCTATTCAGGGGTGCTGGAGAGGACGGTCCGTCTGGAAGTCGAATCTCAGATCCAGGAGGAGCAGTGTGGTTTTCGTCCTGACCGTGGAACAGTGGACCAGCTCTACACACTCGGCAGGGTCCTCAAGGGTGCATGGGAGTTCGCCCAACCAGTCTACATGTGTTTTGTGGACTTGGAGAAGGCTTTCGACTGTGTCCCTCGGGGAGTCCTGTGGGGGCTGCTTCAGGAGTATGGGGTACCGAACCCCCTGATACGGGGTGTTAGGTACCTGTACGACCGGAGTCAGAGTTTGGTCCGCATATCCGGTAGTAAGTCGGACTCCTTCCCGGTGAGGGTTGGACTCCGCCAAGGCTGCCCTTTGTCACCGATTCTGTTCATAACTTTTATGGACAGAATTTCAAGGCGCAGCCGAGGCGTAGAGGGGGTCCGCTTTGGTGGCCTCAGTACTGCATCTCTGCTTTTTGCAGATGATGTGTTTCTGTTGGCTTCATCAAGCCGTGATCTCCAACTCTCACTGGAGCAGTTCGCAGCAGACTGTGAAGCGGCTGGGATGAAAATCCGCACCTCCAAATCTGAGACCATGGTCCTCAGTCAGAAAAGGGTGGCCTTCTCCAGGTCGGGGATGAGATCCTGCCCCAAGTGGAGGAGTTCAAGTATCTTGGGATCTTGTACACGAGTGAGGGAAGAATGGAACGGGAGATTGACAGGCGGATCGGTGCAGCCTTTGCTGTGATGCGGACTTTGTATCGGCCCGTTGTGGTAAAAAAGGAGCTAAGCCGAAAGGCGAAGCTCTCAATTTACCGCTCGATCTACGTTCCTACCCTCACCAATGGTCACGAGCTGTGGGTCGTGACCGAAAGAACAAGATCCCGGATACAAGCGGCCGAAATGAGTTTCCTCCGCAGGGTGTCCAGGCTCTCCCTTAGAGATAGGGTGAGAAGCTCTGTCATCCGGGAGGGGCTCAGAGTAGAGCCGCTGCTCCGCCACATCGAGAGGAGCCAGATGAGGTGACTGGGGCATCTGATTCGGATGCCTCCTGGACGCCTCCCCGGTGATGTGTTCCGGGCACGTCCCACCGGCAGGTGACCCCGGGGATGACCCAGGACTACGTCTTTCGGTTGGCCTGGGAACGCCTCGGGATTCCCCCGGAAGAGCTGGATGAAGTGGCTGGGGAGAGGGAAGTCTGGGCGTCCCTGCTAAAGCTACTGCCCCCGCGACCTGACCTCGGATAAGAAAATGGATGGATGGATAGATTTAATTTGTAAGTTATTTTAATGTAATTTTAAACGTAATTTAAATATATATATATATATATATATATATATATATATATATATAATTTTTTTTTCTGTTTTTTCCATTTGATATAAAAAAACAGTAAAATATTACGTAAATTATATTTCATTTTTTGGTGTTCATTTATTTTATTTTATAATGTTTTATATTCATGTTCTATGTATTTTTTTATTTTCAATTAAATCATCATTTGTTTTAATTGATTTTAGATTAAAATGTTAATTTGATTTTAAATTAAAGGTGTAATTTTCAATGTATTGTAATAATTGTGTGTTTGTTCATTGTTTTTTCTTATCAGATGTTCTTTTATTTTTCATGTATTTTTTGTTAATTTGTTTCGTGTATTAATTGCATTTAAGTGTTATTTTCTAAATGTTTTTAATTTATTTAAACGATTATTTTTTTGTAGTTTTCACAGAATGTAAATAGCAATTTCATTTTAATAAAATTTAAAATTTATCATTTAAAAATGTGTTAATTTAATTTTAATTTTATTCAAATTTTAATTTTAACGTATTTTTATACAATTAGTCATTTTTTATTTGCTTTTACATTTATTTTTTTCATTAATTTTCATTGAACTTTAATTTTTTTCATGTAATTTTTATGTATCTAGTAATTTCATTTTTAATTTAACTTACCTATACTTTTAATTGTAATAACTTTTAAAATTAATTATAATTAATACTTTGCTGTATATAATATATATATATATATATATATATATATATATATATATATATATATATATATATATATATATATAATACCTTGAGAGATTCTAATTAGACTTGTGCATATAAATGTATGTTAAAAGACAACGGATGGAGATTTAGTACAACAAGCATGAATCATTTGAATTTTGAAATTTAAAAAATCTGTATTTATTATTTTCATTTTTAAACACTGTTTGTAAACAACAGTAGCACTTACTTGATGCATGCGGGTCATGTGAATCATGATGCAAAGGCTGCATACCACCAGCAAGTCAACTCCGTGTAAGCCTCAGGCACACGTAATTAAAGCGGCTCAAAGTTCAAAACGTACAGCTCGCATGGACTTTCCATATTCACTGGAGTGTTTCAACAACAGGCACCTCAGCAACAGCTGCTGAAAAAGACACTGTGGCAGTATGCTATAAATATATTAGGCAGGTGTTTGTAGGTCTTGTTTATTTAGATCACGGTACATTGTTTTGTTCCCACTTATGTGCAGTTTTGCGGTAAGGCAAAGGTAAAGTAGATAAAGTCATGTTGCAGGATTTTTGTGTTGTTACTGTTGCTGTAATTTTGTTGTCAAGTGCAAGGTTACTGGCTCAGGAGGAATGAATACGTGGCCCCTTCCCCCCTCTGGCTATATATGTGTGAAGACCAAACTAGTTTCAGAGTCATATTTTACTGACGTGACCTTTGATCCCTGTCAGGCAACCATGTGCCTGGGTCATGTTTTGGTACAGGCACGTTGATATGCGTCTGCGTCGAGGCTCCGGGTCAACTGAGTTCATTCGAGGCGGGTGGGTGCGCTTGTTAACATTGACAAATCACCCATCCATCCATTTTCTACCGCTTATCCGAGGTCGGGTCGCGGGGGCAGTAGCTTTAGCGGGGACGTCCAGACTTCCCTCTCCCCAGCCACTTCATCCAGCTCTTCCGGGGGGATCCTGAGGCGTTCCCAGGCCAGCCGAAAGACGTAGTCTCTCCAGCGTGTCCTGGGTCATCAACAACAACAAATTCTTCTTTTTTTTAAAAACATATACATATATATATATATATATATATATATATACACACACAGTATATCGGTTTGTGTGTGTATTCATAGAAAGTATTTAAGATCCTGTAAATTAAATTCAGAATTTAGGTTTTTTTTTTTTTTTTTTTCAAAAATACATTTTACATATTTGTAGATAATTGTGGAAAATATGGTCAAAGACTGACAACTATGGAGTACTGAATTATGAACTCTTTTTCGGCATTTCAGTTGTCCTGCATCCGATGACCAGGGGCGGAGCCAGTGGGTGGCCAGGAGTGGCCGCGGCCACCCTAGACTGAAACTCAGCCACCTTAATGGCCAACCCGCTCATGTGTGTTTTTCTCAAAAAAATTCATTTGTTTCTAAACAGCCACAAGGAAGAACGGGAAAACATTTTCACTTTAAAGGGACATTAAGTGTAAAAAGATATGCAATATTTATTTATGTGATTCTGCACTGTAACACTGTAACTTGTAGGGGGAAAAAAACAGTTTTGGTGATTGATTTTCACCAAATACTGTATGTCGCGTTGTTCTTCTGTACATTTCAAATGGAGAAAAATATGTTTTCATTGAAAGGAAGAGAGGAGAAAAAGAATTAAGGGTAACTGCAGGGAAAAAGAATCTAAAGTGAAAACATTAGAAAGCAATCTATAGACTTTTAGACTTATAGTTGCCGTAGTGACGTGAAGAGCAGTAGTTTAAACAAGTTCATATGCAGAGAACATTTTTGTGAAGAAGAAACAGTTGTTTATTTGAATTTAGTATGTTTGCTACGGAATTGTTTGAAATTCATAGATTTTCACATCAATAAATCGGAGACTTTCTATTGAGCTTCAGCCTGTTAAAAATGCATATTGGTCAAGCTTCACTTATATTAGGAATATATCAACTGCAAACAACAAAATATATGGGCTTGCCAACAGGATGGACAATGACAGCGTGGAAATGTTTGGCTAATGTTAGCATTTTATGAGCACATGGTGGACCTTTGCCTAGGAAGCTGATTGTTTACTGTTTAACAAATATATGTGTAATTTCTGAAAAAGTCTCATATCAATTCATATTTGAATATGATATAGTGGACATTTTAAGCTTGACAACATCCAATTACAGTTGTGCCTTGAGATACGACTTAAATTTGTTCCATGACCACCTTTGCAACTCAAAACACAGATCATTATCCCCCATTGAAATCAATGGAAATGCAAGTAAGTTCCAATGTGTTTCTGATAAGCCAAATCGTAGTCTAAAATATTGAACGTTACAAAAATACAAAGTAATAGCATACCTAAATGTAAAGACTGTTAAACAGTTTAACAGTTTGTGAATTACGATCCTTCTAGGATGTGCTACTTGCCACTGGTGGGCAGTATAATACAGTCATGCAGAAACAAACGAAGAAGAGTTTCACAACTACTGTAAGTGATTCAATAAGCTGCTGTAATAATTGTTTTTTTGTAGAGGATAAAGAATATACGCCTGTGCGTATTGTAAGATAGTCTGCCTAGGTCTGCTGGCCGAAAAATTGCCCATATACATAAGTGTAAATATGTACTCTGCAAGTAGCTACTGTTTCAGTCTTCTTTGAAACACATTTTAAGAGACATCATATCATTGCACTGGTATGTATGCAAATGTTTGGCCACTTATATTAAGACCTCACAGTATCATTCGGCTCCATTTTCATGATGACTGAATCGACTGATTCTGATGAGGACAAAGGCAAAAGCACTTCATAGTAATAGCTACTAATAGCTCTCTGACCATGTCAATCAAATGTGCTGAATTATAGTGGCTGGTGAGTGAATATGAAAAGTTGCAGTGCATCACGATGAGGCTTATATGACAAACAGAGGAAGTGGTATTTCCCTTACGCACTTGTTTATGAGTATAGAGCTCGCAGTTCCAAATCCTCTCACTGTCATTGTTTATTTGATTTTATTTTGATGTGACATGAATAGTAGTTTATTCCCCATTAAAGGTCATTAAGGTCCACACTCTACTAACACGTGTTGTGCAAGTGGCTCTTGCACTTTGTAATACTTAGATATGCGGCTGTGTGGTGGTGAGACAGGAAGTGGTGGGAACAGATAAGCAAAGGTAAGCGCAGGTGGAAAGTTGAGCCCTTGGTGTACGCATTAGCACGTGCTTTCAACATTCGACAAATGTAGTTGTAAAACATAGACAATGAAAAACATGTAAAAATGAAATTCTGACTTGCGTGCGCGGCATGGTGGACGACTGGTTAGAGCGTCTGCCTCACAATTCTGAGGACTGGGGTTCAATCCCCGGCCCCGCCTGTGTGGAGTTTGCATGTTCTCCCCCGTGCCTGCGTGGGTTTTCTCCGGGCACTCCGGTTTCCTCCCACATCCCAAAAACATGCATGGTAGGTTGATTGAAGACTCTAAAATTGTTCGTAGGTGTGAATGTGAGTGCGAATGGTTGTTTGTTTATGTGTGCCCTGCGATTGGCTGGCGACCAGTTCAGGGTGTACCCCGCCTCCTGCCTGAAGATAGCTGGGATAGGCTCCAGCACTCACGCGACCCTAGTGAGGACAAGCGGCTCAGAAAATGGATGGATGGATGGGTGACTTGCGTGATTTCCTTCACAAGAATAGGAGAGATAAATAATACATAAAAAAATTAAAAAGTGTGTTTTAGATTTTTTTTTACATTCACTATTCATTTATGGGACACTGTGCAATAATGTTATGGATATTAACATAGATACTATACTATACTGTTCATATTATTCATATTTATACCTCTCGATTTGCTGCCATTGTTCAAAAATGACTGCAGAATGTGACAGTATGATTAATACGTTTACATTTTAATACTTCAATTACCGTACTGTAATGTCTTTTAATGTGCTATAGAACTAGTGTATTACAGTATATGCATATATTGAGTATTATGAATTTCAACAGTTTCATACATCGTATGTATTGGATTTATCATAATCCATTATTGCATCGGTCAGATACAATAATGTTATACTTTGCACCAATTGTACAAATATTACTGTAGCAATATGAGACTATATTTCTTACATACTGCATATGAACATGCAACAGCCTTTAATTAATCTGTTTTTTTTGTGCATTTTTTGTTTAATTATGTTTACATTTTTATTCTTACTCAATGGTGCTCTTTGTTTTTTACTTTGTTGATTCTTTCTCTATTATTAATATGAGTGCATGTGTGAATATTGTTGCTGTGAAAATCTATCTATCCAGCTATCAATCCGTCCATTTATCTACTGTATCTACCTATCAGAGCTCAGCGGTTCATCAAATTTTAACGTGTTTTCAATTTTGGCTTCTCACCATCACAAAAACATTATAATCCGAGAAAAATGCTGAAACTTGCTGTTTTGAAATCAACAATTAATTGTGTTTATTAATCGTAATCGTCCATTCCTACTATCTGTTTTTGAGGGCTGGATAATTAATCAGACTTTTACTGTGCTCTCGATTTGGCTTTCTACGATCATATAAGCATTATAATAGAAGACAAACAATTCTTGCGCTTGCCTGTATGCAAGTTCCTGCGCTGGCAACATGACTGTTTTAGACAAGTTTAGTTTTTGGCCGTGTTACAATTGATTTCTGCATGATGCAAATTTTTACAGGAGTGCATGTAGGTTGGGTTTGTATTTGTATGTATTCTATTGCTCTAATTTTTAATATATTATTATTATTATTGTTTACTTTTCACAAATTTATTTCAGATTGTTCTATTTAAACTTGACTTTTGGTAGTGAAATAAGCACTTGAGTTTTTAAATCAAGGAATTATTGTGTTTATTAATCGTGATCAAAGGTTGAGTCATTGTACTCAAAATATTATTACTACTATAATAATCTATCTATCTATCTATCTATCGGGCCATCAAAATAAAGACATTGTGAACGTGAGTTAGTGTATGAAGTGTACAGTGCATCAGTTTATCAAGTTTACCGGGTAAAATAAAGAATCCATAACATAGCAAAGAAATCAGGTTTTGATCAATTATTAGGACGTGGGGCAGCGTAATACGTGTGGCGCATGATGAAATGATGAAACTTGTAAAGTGAGACTTGGCGTGTGATTCTGGGCGAGTGTGCGGCCACAAGTTCAACATGTTCTCATTTTGCTCTCAGTATTTATAACTTGGTCAGCTGACCGCTCACTCGGAATGTTCCACTGCTCGGGGAGCTCGACGCAGCACTCCAAAACAAGACGTTAACTATAACGAATGCAGCACAAATGGGAAAAAAGAAGTCAATGGAGTCCTTACATACGACGTTTGTGTTACACTGTGTAATTTTATGAACAGAGTGTTGGAATTAGGCCGATGTTTTTTTTTTCGCGACCACCCCGCCGTCCAGGAAATGGTACGGTCCTATGTTGAAATTCCGAGAATTGAGCAGCTCAGTTTCTTAGAACTGGATTCACAGAAGTGGAGTGGCTCGGATTTTCGAGGAAACTTTTACAAGGTTAGTTTTTTTTTTTTCTTCTCCCCTCACCACCCTTCCTCGCGTTCCCTTTTCCCCGCACAGAAGCACAACTTTAGGGTTGTCGTTTTCGGCCAGCTTGCTATTTTCACATTTCCCATGTTAAATAAAATTGAGAGAGTCCGTTTTTACAACCTTATTGATAGTTTGTGACTTTTTAGTGGTAGAAGTGTTGAATGCGTATTTTACTTGTTGACTTTGTTAACGGGCTTTTGCGCGGTTGAAAAAGTTGGGCGTTTGACTTTGAATCGTAGCCACATTCTTTTTATGGACGCACTTACGCTTGCAAACTTTTTTACTACCCCGCTGTCACTAACTGTGGCGCAATCGGACCGGTCTGTCTGGTTCGAGCGTCTTTTTTACAGTCTGTACATTGTCGACTGAACTTAACACAAGCGAGGAGACTTGTTTTCGTCCTCCGAACAGAATTTCAAGACAAACTACGAATGGCGCAGGCTGAACTTGAACGCACCGCTGTTGTGTTCAGTTCAGGGCCTAAGTTGCTTGGTGTGGCCCCCAAGTAACTACGCAGAAAAAGCATAGCGTCCTTGAACGCCGGATCGGTTTATAATATCAACATGATCATTTTTTTTTCTCTTAAAAAATTGGGGTTTGGTTGATTTATTCTCAGGTTGGGGTAGGGAGGAAAACATGTAGAGTATAGGATTTAGTTAGAAAATTAGAAATGTGGGGTTCATTTTTTTACCCACTCCATCTATTATTCTTTGTATTCTATTTTTTATTTTGCAGTTAATATTCAAAATATTTAGGCAGTGGACTCTTTGAGCGCATGCAATAGCCTTTATCAGTTCAGTAATAATCCTGTAATTAACTGTATTAAAAAAGATCAAGGCAAAGAGGTTGACAGTACTTTTTTCTACAATTTTACAATTGCGCCGCCTCCTGGTGAGAGAGTGTCAAGTGTCAACGCAATAGCTTCTTTATTACCACAAGATGCACACATCCATCCATTGTCTTCCGCTTATCCGAGGTCGGGTCACGGGGGCAGCAGCCTCAGCAGGGAAGCCCAGCCACTTCCTCTAGCTCTTCCGAGGTGATCCGGAGGCGTTCCCAGGCAAGCCGAGAGACATAGTCTCTCCAGCGTGTCCTGGGACGTCCCCGGGGTCTCCTCCCAGTGGGACGTGCCCGGAACACCTCACCAGGGAGGCATCCTAAATAGATGCCCGAGCCACCTCATCTGGCTCCTCTCAATGCGGAGGAGCAGTGGCTCTACTCTGAGCCCCTCCCGGATGACCGAGCTTCTCACCCTATCTCTAAGGGAGAGCCCGGACACCCTGCGGAGGAAACTCATTTCGGCCGCTTGTATCCGGGATCTTGTTCTTTCGGTCACGACCCACAGCTCGTGACCATTGATGAGGGTAGGAACGTAGATCGAGATACTCCCGAAGCACCCCCCCACAGGACTCCACGAGGGACACGGTCGAACTTCTCGACTTCTCCAAGTCCACAAAACACATGTAGACTGGTTAGGCGAACTCCCATGCACCCTCGAGGACCTTACCGAGAGCTGGTCCATTGTTCCATGGCCAGGACGAAAACCACACTGCTCCTCCTGAATCTGAGATTCGACTTCCCGACGGACCCTCCTCTCCAGCACCCATGAATAGACCTTACCAGGGAGGCTGCAGAGTGTGATACCCCTGTAGTTGGAACACACCCTCCTTTTGAAAAAGGGGGAACACCACCCCATTCTGCCAATCCAGAGGCACTGTCCCCGATGTCCATGCAATGTTGCAGAGGCGTGTCAACCAGGACAGACCCACAACATCCAGAGCCTTTAGGAACTCCAAGCGAATCTCATCCACCCCCGGGGCCTTGCCACCGAGGAACTTTTTAACCACCTCCGTGACCTCAACCCCAGAGATAGGAGAGCACGCCTCAGAGAACCCAGACTCTGCTTCCTCAAGGGTAACCGTGTCGGTGGAATTGAGGTCTTCGAAGAATTCTCCCCACCGATTCACAACGTCCCGAGTCGAGGTCAGCAGCGCCCCATCCCCACTATACACAGTGTTGATGGTGCACTGCTTTCCCCTCCTGAGACGCCGGATGGTAGACCAGAATTTCCTCGAAGTCGTTCTCTATGGCCTCGCCGAACTCCTCCCACGCCCTGGCTTTTGCCTCAGCGACAGCCAAAGCCGCATTCCGCTTGGCCAGCCGGTACCCATCAGCTGTCCCACAGGCCAAAAAGGCCCGATAGGACTCCTTCTTTAGCTTGACAGCATCCCTCACCACTGGTGTCCACCAACGGGTTCGGGGATTGATGCCATGACAGGCACCGACTACCTTACGGCCACAGCTCTGGTCGGCCGCCTCGGCAATAGAGGCGCGGAAAATGTTCACTCGGACTCAATGTCCCCCGACTCTCCCAGGACGTGGGTGAAGTTCTGCCGGAGGTGGGAGTTGAAACTCCTTCTGGCGGGGGATTCTGCCAGACGTTCCCAGCAGACCCTCACAATACGTTTGGGCCTGCCACGTCAGACTGGCATCTTCCCCCCACCATCGGAGCCAACTCACCACTAGGTGATGATCATTTGACAGCTCCGCCCCTCTCATTACCCGAGTGGACAATCCGTGGTGGGCACAGAAGTCCAATAACAGAACACCACTCGGGTTCTGATCGGGGGGGGCCGTTTCTCCCAATCACGCCCTTCCAGGTCTCACTATCATTGCCCACGTGAGCATTGAAGTCCCCCAGCAGAACGATGGAGTCTCCAGCACCCCCTCTAAGGACTCCAAAAAGGGTGGGTACTCTGAACTGCTGTTTGGTGCATAGGCACAAACAACAGTCAGAACCCATCCCCCCACCCGAAGGCGGAGGGGGGCTACCCTCTCGTCCACCGGGGTGAACGCCAACGTACAGGGGCCAAGCCGGGGGGCAATAAGTATACCCACACCTGCTCGGCGCCTCTCACCGTGGGCAACTCCAGAGTGGAAAAGAGTCCAACCCCTCGCGAGAGGACTGGTACCAGAGCCCAAGCTGTGTGTGGAGGCGAACCCGACTATATCTAGTCGGAACTTCTCAACCTCACACACCAGCTCGGGCTCCTTCCCTGCCAGAGAGGTGACATTCCACGTCCCTCGAGCCAGCTTCTGTAGCCGGGGATCGGTTCGCCAAGGTCCCTGCCTTCGGCCACCGCCCAGCTCACACTGCACCAGACCCCTATGGCCCCTCCCACAGGTGGTGAGCCCATGGGAAGGGGGACCCACGTTACCCTTTCGGGCTGGGCCCAATGGGTGCAGGCCCGGCCACCAGGCGCTCGCCTTCGAGCCCCACCTTCAGGGCTGGCTCCAGAGGGAGGCCCCGGTGACCTGTGTCCGGGCAAGGGAAACCTAGATCCATATATTTTGTTTTTTTCTTCATAGGGATGCACACAGTGAAAGAAATTTATCGCAGCATAACATAGCAATCGGAAGTTACTATGGAAATATGCCTCTAATCGCTGTCTGTTGTAATCCACGTGTATCGTGGTCTTATTAGCTTTGCCTTGTCATCGCTCTTCTTGTCTGAGAAAAATAAGAAAAGTTCAATATTGCAGAACCATTTGTGTCCTAACATCAAATTTTTTTAGTTCAAATCTTTAAGGAAAAAAAACTGCTTTAAAACAAGAAAAACACACAAAACAGTCTATAATGTGACAGAAAATATTTGGTTATTTATTACTAATGCTCTTTTTTAGACCCTCAATCATGTCTTAATGTCTTCAAGGAGTAAAGTACCTGAGCATAAAAAACTTCAAACCTAAAAACAAAATAAAGGTTGTTATTATAACTTTAATGTTGTTTTGTTTGGAGGTTCAAGGATTTTTTTATGCACATGCACTTGGTTGGATGTATTTTATTGTTTGAATAAATACAATGGAGACCAGCCGAGGATGTACCCTGCCTTGACTCAGCTGGGATTAGCTTCAGCTCACCTGTGCTTCTAATTAGGATAAACAGTATAGAAAATGGATGGAAAATCGAACAATGAATATGAATTAAATTAGCATATACGTATACACACTGCTGCTCAAAATGTGGAGTCACTAGGAAATGTCGTTACTTTTGAAAGACAATTATTTTTTCAATTATGATATTAAATGAATCAGAAATACAGCCTAGAAATTATGACGTGTTAAAAAAAAACCAAGACATTTCCAAGACATTTATGACCCCCAAACTTTTGGAGGATAGCATATGTATTAGTGCTGCGGCTATCGAATATTTTTAGAATCGATTATGCTACCGATTCGACCATCAAATAATCGAATAATCGAAACGGTGCAGGCGTTATTATTGTCCAGCATTTCAACATTCTATTATCTGTGACTTTGAGTGTGTATGGCTTTAAAAGGCGGGGGCCTGACTTGGCGAGTGACATGGGTGTCAGCCTACGAGAGTGTGGAGTCAGCTGTTGTGAATTTAGGTTCGCGGCTGGCTGTTAAGTGGCTAACCGTTAGCCAGTTAGTGCGTCAAACTATTCAAGTTAACTCGATTAATCGTTGCAGTCATATCGACAGTGTATTTTATGGAAAACAGGAAATTATCTGGCTGACCCAAAATTTAACAGAACAAGAACAAAATTTGTGTTGAACCTTTTGTTCCTTTTGCTCAGTTTTCACAGTACGGCCATGACTGCAAATGGGTGTGTTCAATTTACGCGCCATGCAGGTGATGTCTTGCTCAACTTCAACCGCCTCCGCAGCAGGAATCTCCTGACTGATGTCACCATTCAAGTGGACGGACAGCATTTTTATGCTCACAAGGCCATCTTGGTGGCCTGCAGGTAATGCAGAATTGCAACCGGGCCGCAGGGAGCAATGCGAATAATGTTAACAATGACCCTGACTCCTGTGCTTTCTTTCTAGTGGTTTCTTTTATTCGGTCTTCATGAACCCAGGGAACACAAACCTCAATGTCATCAGCTTAGACTCCAAAATAGACCCCAAGAGTTTCTCTAACCTCCTGGACTTCATGTACACGTCCTTTCTGAACCTGACGGACAGCATGCTGGTGGGCACCATGAACACTGCCCTGTACCTCCAGATGGAGCATGTGGCTGACACCTGCCAGAGGTTCATCAAGTCCAGGTAACCATAGCAGCACACATGGTATACACGCAGGGGTGTCAAACCCATTGTTGTCGTGGGCCACATTGTAGTTAGTTTCCTTCAGAGGGCCGTTGTGACTGAGAAACTATATACAGTAAATGTTTAATTGCGTCATCCTATTATTTTCATGTAATTTGATGACAGTAAAGACATTTGTATGAAATACAATTATTATTTATTTTTTTTCATGCTGCTTTGGTTATGGTTGATTTGTAAATGTCTCCATGCTGAAACAGCCACACTTAGTACTATTTAAAAAATAAATAAATGAAACAAAATATTACTTTAGAATATATTTTTTAAATTAGAAACAATTATGACCTTTTGATAGATAACTGCTAATAATTCAAATAATCATCAGTAAAATTAATTGATTTTCAAAAGGAAATTCAGTGGACCATGTCTTTACTGTTATTGATCAAATTATATGAAAATGACACAATATACACAGCAAAGTGATGGGCAGCTAGTTTTGAAATCCGAAGTCTGGGATAATGATTTGTTCAGCTATTGTTCAAATTACTGTTAAAGGGGTTTTGGTCACAAAAATGCTAATTGGAAATTTTGGTAAAAATTTTAGCAAGAGGCAGCGACTGGCTAGCACATCTGCCTCACAGTTCTGAGGACCAGGATTCAAATCCCGACCCCGCCTGTGTGGAATTTGCATGTTCTCCCCGTGCCTGCGTGGGTTTTCTTTGGGTACTCCGGTTTCCTCCCACGTCCCAAAAACATGCATGGTAGGTTAATTGAAGACTCTAAATTGCCCATAGGTGTGAATATGAGTATGAATGGTTGTTTGTTTCTATGTGGCCTGCGATTGGCTAGCAACCAGTTCAGACTGTAGAAGATAGCTGGGATAGGCTCCAGCATGCCTGCGACCCTAGTGAGGATAAGCGGTACAGAAAATGGATGGATTTTAGCAAGAATCATGGAAGTTGAGACACGTGATTTGCTTTCGTCGGCCACATAAAATGATGTAAAATTAGATCTAGCCCCCGGGGCCTTGAGTTTGACACAAGTGTTATAAAGTAATCCCTCGCATATTCGCAGTTCACTATTCACAAATTCGCCTATTGGCATTTTTTTCCCCTGTGGAATCTCTGCTATTCCCTGAAAAACTCAACTGGCCCTGTCTAAATAGGAATTGATCTCAAGGAAGTGCAATGGTGCATTGAGAAGTTTAATTCGTTCTGTGACCCTCTTTACTCAAAGCACTCATATCTCAAATCATCTTTCCTTATTCCACCCCCCACCAAAAAATAGTCATTTGTTTCAAATAATCTCTATCCTATTATGTTATAAAAGTATACGGTAATGACATAATTACATTTTAAGAATGTAAAGCAGTAAACGTTTTTGCTGCATTTTTTTGCTTCAATTCAGTGGACATGGTGCTGCTCCTTGTGGTGTGTGAAACCTGGCCACGAGGGGGCAGTATAATACAGACACCATTTGTGTTCAAATGTCTGTTGCTAAATAGTTATAACATTGCGACACTGAGGCTATTCTTTAGCCCGTCTACGACATTTTGCATTGTTTGTTAGCATTAAGCTAAGCAGACTTAAAGCCATGTGGCTGTTTTAAATACACCACGTGTAATTCTCTTCAAGTGGAAGTGCCAATAACCAGCTTGAAACCTCTGCCAAACCTGCGCTTGTTGTGAAGTGAATTGAGTTCACTGCAACCATACACCACTCATATCTCAAGTTTTTGCTCGCAAGTCAAAGCAAAAAAAAAATTGTCCTAACAACGGCTCGTAACACGTATAGACATTTACTAACATATTTAATGGAAATTCCTGAATTAATGGAAACACAAATCTTCTGAAGTGGAATCAGTGACGTGCTGGATTATGTTTCCCCAGGCCGTCTTTAAATGTGGATGTTGAAGAAGTGCAGACCGGCATGTTACCCATGGCTGACCAACTCTCCACATTGAGGCCCATTCATGTGACAGAGTTAGATCTCAAAAACAGATACACAGCTACTTTGCCCCCTCTTCAGGAGGGCAGGGGTTACAGTGTTTTCCGGGGTATCAACACCTCCGGCTCCTATCACGTGTATGGTGATCGTCACATCCCTGCTGGCAAGCCCGAAGGTTCCCAACGGATCGGGACCCCTCCCAGAGTATCTTCATTGTCGCAGAAACCATTTTTGCAAGTCCCCAGCACCAACGTGCCTCTCAATGAGTCCTCGGCCATAATCAATCACCCTGGTTTCCACCCCACTATTATTCGACCGGGACCCGCCACCCACATGGAGGAAGACAGTGTCCAGCACCCTGTTACTAACTGCCGAAGATCATCTCAAAGTTTCGGGAAAGGTGTAATATGCAGCCCTCAGAGCCCCCTCAGATCCGACTGCCAGCCCAACTCGCCCACCGAGTCGAGCAGCAGTAGAAATGCGACCTTGTGCCTCAAACAGCCCCCTGATTGCCCCAAAGAAGCCAAGGTGCGAAACTGGAAGAAGTACAAATTAATTGTAATGAACCAAACCCAAGTGAACAAGGAAACTGATGCTCCCAGAGGCAGCCCCGAAAGCGGATCCCCTTCGCTTAGTCCCTGCAGGGGCAGCGAGAGGGAACCCCAAATGGTAGAAGCAGCCAGTGAACACAGAGAAGAAAGTCCCCTGACTGTTGACGGGTAAGATTACATATATCCACTGTCAGCTACACAGAGTTCATTTTTGTTGAAGAGATCCAAAAACACTGCAAGGTTTTGGAAACAAATTCCTATCTACTATATCAGTGGTCAAAAATGAGACAGAGGTTTTATTGCTAAAGAGTACCACCCGCAAAAAAAAGGACAATTTAATATTATTGAACGCCACTGTATTATTACGTCAGTTTGAACATTAACACTGTGCTTAAATACAGGATTTTGTTTTAATGTACTTCAATGATTGATGGTTAAATGATTCAATTAACAATCAAAAGTTAAATAAAAAATACAGTTTATAAAAGGAACAGTTCTTAAAGATTGAATACAAATGTAATGGACTTAAAAGTTAAATACATCTCAACTGTACTTAAATGTAAAATATAAAGCTACTGTAACATTATTCGCAGCTGAAACAAAGGGTTGTACATCAATAAAAATTGAACATAAAACATAAGACAATTGAACATAATATAATTTAAATAGTAAAGCATAACTCCAGTAAGACACTAAAATAAGGGCTCAAGTCTTGTGCTGTGTTGAATGCCAAGGAATAAAAATGGGGAGCAGGGAATGGGTGAATGATTCCCACCACAGCTTGAGTAACTTTCAAATCATGAATGGCCTTCCTTCTCCGCTTCCAGCCACCGCAAATGTTCCTCCTGTGGTTGCGATAGCCCTCAACAAGTGGAGACCACTCACCTCTTTCCCGACGACTCTTACTGCAGGGAATCGAAGTTCTCTCCATCAAGCTCTGGTAAGTACAACCTGGCCCCCCTCCATATTCTAAAGTATTTACACGCTGTCTAAAAAAAAAAAAAAAAAAGGCCTAATGATGACATACCTTTTGCTCACAGAGGGCTTCCCGGAAGAAGATTCCCCTAAAGATCACACGGGCCAGGTCCACAGAAAGAAGCCGTACAAGTGCGACTGTTGCCAGGCTGCCTTCCGATACAAGGGCAACCTAGCCAGCCACAAGACTGTTCATACAGGTAAGTAGTTATGAAGTGTAAAAACAGAACACCATATACAGCAAATATGAAAGGTCTACACACCCCTCTTCAAATGCCATTTTTTTGTAATAGAAAAAATAGAGACCAATGTAAATCTTTTCAAAACCTTTTCCACTATTAATGTGACCTATAACCTGTACAATCCAATTTACTGTCGTTAGATTCAAAACTCTTTTTGAGAGAAATAAAAATAAACAACTGAAATCTCTTGGGCTGTTGCTCTGTTCAGAATTAACCACACAGATTCAAACTCACGTTAAATGAGTCAGCACACACCTGCCACCATTTAAACCCTAAATAACCCTAAATTAATTTCAGATGTTCTAGTAAGCTTTTCCTGACATTTTTGCCTGAAGGTTTTGTGCCAACACTGACTACTGTCTCGAACTGTTCATAATTCCTTCTACCACATTCTACCCACATGCTTGGGAGATTTTGTAATAGTCCAATGAAACCAAGGCTGACCTTTTTTACTTTTCTTCAGCTGGAACTGGTTCCTTAGACAAGGTGGAAAGAATTATGAACAATTTGAAGTGGCAGTCAGTGTTGCACAAAACCTTCAGGCAAAAAATGTAAGGAAAAGCCTACTAGAAAATGTGAAACATATACAGTATGAGGTTATTTAGAGCCACTTTAAATGGTGGCAAGTGTGTGCCAACTGCCATTAAACATGAGTTTTAATGTAATTGGTTAATTCTGAATGCAGCTCATTCCAGTTAGGAGGGTGTGCACACTTGTGCAACCACATTATTTCAGTCATTTATTTTACTTCCGCTCTCAAAAAGATTTTAAAAATGAATTATTTATTATTATTATTTATTTATTTTATTATTACTATTATTAATTACATTTAATTCAAAGCAAAAACCTGGCATTTGAACAGGGATGTGAAGACTTTTTATATCCATTGAATACAGGTGAGAGAGATTTCTGCGTAGATTCATTCATCGCTTGTATAAAAAGAATATATTTTATACATATAAAGTATAAACCAAAGTTGTTGTTATTGTAGGTGCAAAGCCATACTGCTGCAACATCTGTGGTGCTCAGTTTAACCGGCCAGCTAATCTGAAGACACACACTCGCATCCACTCTGGGGAGAAGCCATACAAGTGCGACACATGTGGTTCCAGATTTGTCCAGGTGAGAAACTCTTCCAGACCTTTCCCAATTTATTCTTATATTCCACAGAAGTAACACTTCTCTGCCGACTAGTTAACAGAGTGTGTTTAGCTTCAGCCTAGACTGGCATACTTTACCATACTTGTGTCAAATTCATAAATAATGATTTAGAATTCTACACCAAAATGTTCAACCAAACCATATGATTTCGTCAAGCAAAAGTCCCCACACTTAATGCGAAGATATAATGCGAAACACCATAGACTGGCTAACAGAAATTAGCATAGTTGTGATGGGCCTTATAAACCTTTTCAACAATTGTTACTAATAAATTAACTTACTCAGTATGAAATCGGGGCCTGAAGGTCCAGGGATTGAAGAAAGACACACTGAGATCTTAAATAATGGTTTTCGGACTACCGTATTTTCACGACCATAGGGCGCACCGTATTAAAAGGCGCAGTCTTAGTTACGGGGTCAATTTCTGTATTTAACACATACATAAGGCGCACCGTATTATTGGGCGCAGGCATGTTGTAAAACATACGCTATCTTAAAACATACGGTAGCATGCATGCACGCTAAAACAATGTTTTTAAAAAGGCAGCAGCAGCAAAACTGAGTTCGGTTGTACTTTATTGAAGTATTTAACAATGTACTCACGTTACTTTTTGATCAATCCTCATCCACAAATCCATCAAATCCTCATCTTCTGTATCCGAAATGAACAGCTGGGCAAGTTCTCCAACAAACACGCCAGGTTCCCTCTCGTCATTGTCAGAGTCAGTCCCGTTGCCGGGGGGCTGTGCAGCAATGATGCCGGCTTTTGCGAAAGCTCGGACAACAGTCAAAGCAGATACCTTAGCCCAAACATCCACAATCCATTCACATATGGTGGCGTAACTCGCCCGGCGTTGCCTCCCAGTCTTAGTTGCACTTGGTTTTTCACAGCGGCTGTGAGATGGGCGCGCATGGAGTCACAGATCAACAGGGACGGTGACGCGTGGAAAAAAACATGTGCCCCGTTGTGCGTATCGCTACCGTGGTGGTCCCCTTCTTCTCTACAGTGTGGTTCACCGGGATGTCGAAAGTGAGCGGCACCTCGTCCATGTTGGTAATGTGGTTGGGCTGGATGTGTTTGTTGGCAATCTTTTTAGTGCAGTAGGAGCGGTATGATGGCCACCGTTTCCTTGTAATCCGCCGGAAATTGCTGCACCACGGTAGTCCTTGCCCGGATGGATAGATGGCGCCGTTTCATAAAACGAAAGCACCAAGACGGACCTCCTTGAAAATGTTAGATTTTCATTTCTTCTGCAAGCGTCGAATGGTGACTGTAGAGACGCTTCTTCCGGCTGGTCTTTGCTCATTAATCCATTGCTCAAGTTGGTCTTCCAACTCGGACCACCTCGCCTTGTTTCCGGGGAAACTCAGCTTCGTCTTCTTGACTTGGCGAAGCTCGTTTTCCTGCTTCCTCCACTTGCGAACCATGGATTCGTTGATCTTGAATTCTCTCGCGGCTGCTCGATTCCCATGTTCCTCCGCGTAACTGATAGCTTGCAGTTTAAACTGTGCTTCGTAAGCGTGTCTCTTCGTAGGTGCCATTTTCGGGGGTCCTTAGCCAAACCGATGCACATACCGGAACTATATACCTACTGGGGGCGTGCCTTTAGCGTCTTCTGTCATGCGCACCCTTCCCCCTATACGTCCGCATCCTGTCCTCAGTCACGTCCGCCTTCCTCTATATAAGCAGCGTGTCGGCAGGAAATGCTCCCAGTCAGTCAAGCGGAGCGCTCATCAAAGTCACACAACAACATTTACAGATTTTGGAACTCTGTGCACACATAAGGCGTGCCGCATTATAAGGCGACCCGTCCATTTTGGAGAAAATGTAAGACTTTTAAGTCCAATTTATGCTCGTGAAAATACGGTAATTAAGTGAAATTGGAGAATTATCACATTAAGTGGTTGGGAATGACTGTTCGACATTACTACACTGTTGAAATTATGATTATTTTGTTGTTTTTTGGCAGGTGGCCCACCTTCGCGCCCATGTGTTAATTCACACAGGAGAAAAGCCATACCCTTGTGAAATCTGTGGGACTCACTTTCGCCACTTACAGACCCTGAAGAGTCACATGCGCATTCATACTGGAGAGAAGCCTTATCATGTAAGTTTGCCAGTCAAATCTCCATTCCTTATCCACTGTGTACCGCTGAGAAGAAACGAGTAATACCATTTCTGACAAGTGGTAATCCAAATAGATAATGGAAAGGATCTGAGCAGGCATGTAATTTATGCACAACTAAGGGGTGGAAAATATCTGATAAACCTCCAGAAGGTATCCTATCCAAGCATCAATATGAACACCTGTAACAGTACAGTATCAAAACCAACTAAAATATGCCTAGATTAAAAATAAATTTCATGAGCAAGATTCTACCAACTGCATGTGATATGACTACTTTTCCGGTGATGGTCATCTGACCGGAGTGAGCAAAACTGTGGTTACCGCTAACGCCAATGCTGGTTCAACTGCGTGAGAAAAGCTCAGCAGTATGTGAGCATTTCAGCCACCCAGTTGAGATGGAAATTGCAAAGTCGACAGACATTTTGCTGTAAGCGCTTTAAAAAAAAAAAATATTTGAACATCACATTGAACATCTTATCTTAATGCACTTTCAAAGATACCATCCCGAATATAAGTAATACATAACATATATAAACCTTTTTCAACAAATTTGTTTGTAAGAACTTATTGAAGTGTTAAATATTATCTTTCTAATCAACCGGACTTGCTTGAAATCTGCTTGTTGTAGTCAGGATTTATCCAACGTTCAATTTTATAGGTTTCCAATGGAAAGTTTTCCGCCTTGGAAAATTTCGGGAATTTCGCAACCCTCTGCAACAATGCCAGTCTAAATTGTGCCTTTTGTTCCTCAGTGTGAAAAGTGTGACCTCCACTTCAGACACAAGAGTCAGCTGAGGCTTCATCTCCGACAGAAGCACGGCGCCATCACTAACACCAAGGCGCAGTACCGCCCCACATCCGGCAGCCTGCCCTGCTGACTGCACAGCCTCCTTTCTTTGTTCTTTTTTCCCCTCTCCATCGGCCAATGTATTGTAAAAACAAAACAAAAAAAAACTATTTTTGTAATCCAAAGAACCATATTTTGTCAATGTTTGACAATTTCAAGTATTTCAGAGTTTATATTTGACCACCTCAAACAACAATGTACATTTTGGACTGTGAATTTGAACACATGGTTTTCTCGGTAGCCCAATTTTACCATTGAATGGCAGGATTCTTTTCAACACAAAATTACTGTTAGTTTGCTCCAGTATTGGTACGAGTTTGCCCACAAACGTCATCATTTATATTTTGTAAATAAGATTGCCATCTGCTGGCAGAGCATGGACATCTTGCCCATGAGTTTTACTGAAGGACAGTGACGCAAGATGCTTGTTATTGTCCCTTCTGGTACATATTTTTATGTGTACAGATTGACATCCCTTTGTATTTGTTTTGTATGTACAGTATAATCTTTTCATAAGCCATCAATGGTATTTTGCACACACATTGCTGTTATTCAGAATGTCTTCATACTATTAAGATGTTTTTTTCTAATGTTACTAATATGTTAAAATGTTCTGTAACGCATGTCCCCTGTCCTTGATGCAGTTAAAAAAATATTTATTTATATTCAACCTTGCCATATGGTCCCAATTCTGGTGCTGTAGTGTTTTCTGAACAAACTACACCTTTGACCATACTATGTGTATTATTGTGCCTTATATTCAAACGTTTTATTGGCTACTGTCTCTGACTTTTAATGTAAATGCTATGTACATTAATGCTTTTTGTTAGTTGTGCACTGTATGCCGCTCTTAAAAATGCAGACAAGCTAAAACATGCTCAGGAATATTGCCTATATGTAATCACATCTTTGTAACTGCAGAATACATAATATATATTTATATTTATGAAATAGAAATAAATATGCATACCGCAACATCTGGAACACCTTATTATTACACATCCTACTTATGACTACTGTTTTGGTGGTGGTAAGGCCATTTAACTATTCTTTATCCAAGGTTTATAAAATTACGCAATTTACTGTTTAACTTACTTATAGTTAATTAAGATAAGTAGTTGCCATTGTAATTATTTTACATTTCACAATTTTTTTCCATGAGAAACGTACTACTGTGGCAGAAAAAAAGGTTGGGGAAACTTTTACTTAGTTAAAAAAATTATCTTTGAAAAACAAAACAAAAAAGTCTTTGGCCCCATCTCATGCCTCGAAAATTATATTCAGAAAACCACTGCACCTGAGGAAAAACAACCAATCAGAAGCAGAAGGCCTGACTTCGGAGGCAAAACTATAGAGGAGTCTGGACAGTGACATACGCTAGTGCCACATTGTCACCCAGCTCGACATAACGTCACTATGAAATGCAACGACTCCTAAATTTACCATATGTAAGGGTTATTTTCCACAGAACCCCCCCCCCCCCCCTCTCTCTCTCTTTATATATATATACACATCCATCCATTTTCTGAGCCGCTTCTCCTCACTAGGGTCGCGGGCGTGCTGGAGCCTATCCCAGCTGTCATCGGGCAGGAGGCGGGGTACACACTGAACTGGTTGCCAGCCAATCGCAGGGCACATACAAACAAACAACCATTGGCACTCACAGTCATGCCTATGGGAAATTTAGAGTCTCCAATTCATGCATGTTTTTGGGATGTGGGAGGAAACCGGAGTGCCCGGAGAAAACCCACGCAGGCACGGGGAGAACATGCAAACTCCACATAGGCGGGGCCGGGGATTGAACCCGGGTCCTCAGAACTGTGAGGCTGACGCTCTAACCAGTCGCCCACTGTGCCGCCGCCTCTCTCTCTCTCTCTCTCTCTCTCTCTCTCTCTCTCTCTCTCTCTCTCTCTCTCTCTCTCTCTCTCTCTCTCTCTCTCTCTCTCTATATATATATATTTCACGCTAATCTTAATCATCATGGCCAGTTTGTGAACTGTAAAAGAAATAGGCTTATTAGTAAGATAACGTGCACGTTTTTTGACCAAGTTTTGAAGTGTGCATTGGTGCTTGCACCCCCCTTTTGAAAAAATATCATTTTTGATGCAAAAATAAATTCCTTCGTTTTAAGTAATGATGCTAGATTTTGCCTAATTAATATTTGATTAATATAGCGTTTACCTCGCACAGGCTTCATATTTCTGTTTTTTTAGGAAAAACCGTGACGAGAGGAACAGCTGAGAGCCACGCAACAAACCATTCAGACCCTTGTTGACAACATGGCGTCCATAAACCACGTGACGCAGACCGACCCTATGACAGAGCAGTGCGGTGAGTGCAGAGTGCCAAGATGTTTTCTGCGGCTTTGCATCGCAGGCACACCACTACGCCCTCACAATTTTTTTTTTTTAACTTCAAACTGATATTTAGTTGTACAGTAACACTCCATTACAAATAAGGTGCTTTTCTATAGAATCAGATTTGTGCCAAAAAGATTCACACAAAACTTTTGAAATCGCAAACATGCCCTTAAGATTTACACAAAACTTAAATCGCAAACATGCCGAAAAGATGCACACAAACCTTTTGAAATCGCAAACAAAAAACATGACCGTCAAACAAAACTTTGTGAATTGCAAACAAAAAATAAGACTATGAAGAGATATAAAGTAATTTAAGCACCAAAAAATCATCTTAAAAGTAAATTTTATTACTTGCAATGATGATTTTTTTTTGCTCGCAGTGACAACTTTTGCATTTGCGTTGCCTGTTTTGTGCTTGTAATTCCATTTCCGTGTCTGTGCGTGTGCTGCCTGACTTTCTGCGTTTGACTTTTGGCACAAACCTTTCGGACGGGTGGGCTTTATGAGGGCTGCGTCCTAATTGGCTAATTAGTTTTTAGTGACAGCTCCGTGCCCCCAGATGTTGTTCTGTCTTTGGCGCCGTGGGGTGGGAATTTTCTCTACTACAAATCCTAAGTAACTTGTAGGATTTCCTGCAAGAACTTGATTATATACAATATCTACTTTGATAGTTAGCCAGTCTTTCTTACTAGGTGCTGACAAAAAGAATAGAATTACAGATAAAGACAGTTTTCCTTTCGATAATCTCAGGGTTTAATTCAATAAGTTTGTATTCATATAAAATGATTTCTCCTCTGAAATAATTTAGTTTTTTAGGAAAACAAGCATTAGGATATACAGCAGCTGAAATAAGTACTTAACATGTTACAATTTGTGTCATTAAATATACTTCCAAAGGTGCTAATGACCTGAAAATTTGACCAGATGTTGGGAACACCCCAAGTAATCTATACATTACAAAGAAATTAAGTTGTGTAAAAATCTGAAATGACACAGTGGAAAGCTACTGAACACATGAAGAAAGGGAGGTCCAAAGGCATCGAAAGCCAAGACAACACCTAAAATCTATCAATAATCAAACAGCAATCCAGCCCCTTGTCAGCGCAAATGAATATCAGCTGGTTCAGTCCTAATTGATGGCCGACAAAAAAGTCTGATTGCCAAGGTGTGAGTCAAGACACATCTCATGATGGGTAAGAGCAGAGAGCTGTCTCTAGACCATCGCAGTTGTTGCAAACCATAACTATACGGCCACCGCGCAAGACCCCATTGCTGAAAAAAAGCATGTCAAAGCTTGTTTAAAGTGTGCTGAACAACATTTGGACAAGCCAGTTAAATACTGGATGGGAATATAGTCTGGTCGGGTGAGAGCAAAATGTAACTGTTGGGATGCCATAATGCACACCATGTTTGGAGGATTAATGGCACTGCATATCACCAAAAAAAAAACAAAAAAAACATACCAACAGTGAAGTTCGGAGGTGGGAACATGATGGTGTGGGGCTGCTTTTCAGCAAGTGGCACTGCTGAACTTCACATTATTAAAGGAAGGATGTATGGGCAAATGTACCAAGACATCTACGAGGATGATGAACATGAAACAAGGGTGGACATTTCATCAGAATAATAAGGATCCAAAACATACTGCCAAGGAAACTCTCAATTGGTTTCAAAGAAAAAAATAAAGCTCCTAGAATGGCCCAGCCAATCACCTGACTTGAATCCAATCGAAAATCTGTGGAAAGAACTGAAACTCAAAGTCCATAAAAGAAGCCCACGGAACCTTCAAGATTTGAAGACTGCTTGTGTGGAGGAATGGGCCAAAATCATACCAGAGCAATGCATGCGACTAGTTTCGCCATACGGGAGGCGTCTTGAAGATGTCATTGCAATCAAAGGCTTTTGTACAAAGTATTAAATAAATACCATATTCCCTTTCTTCATGTGTTGAATACTTTTTCCCTGTGTCATTTCACATTATTACACACAACTTAATTTAGGATCTTATTTGTTCTACTTTCTTTGTAAGTTTGGATTACTTGGGTTGTTCCCAACATCTGGTGAAACCATGTCAATAGCACCTTTGGAAATATATTTAATGAGAAAAATGGCGATGTGTTAAATACTTATTTCAGTCCCGGTATGTATGGAAATGTATAGTGTATACTGTATGTGTATTTATTTTTGTAAATGATCACTTAAACTATTAGAAACAAGAGTAGTATCCCGTGGTAAAATGGCAAACAGATAAGAAGGTATTAAAAACAGATAATTCTGAAGCCTACACTGTAGTCTTATTAAACTTCCATCTTAGACTATCTTCGGGTGCAGTCTTCCCCAGTCGGCTTCTGCTGTGAGAATTAGCAAACAGTACACTATGTGTCCAAAACAATTCACAGCGAATGGTCCTGGCTTCAAGCCTTGGTTTGTTTGAACAGTTTTCATTGCTCTAATCTAATTAACCTTAATGTCTTTCAGCCAATTGAGCAACTTCTCCAGGATCACAGCACTGATGCAGACCCAGATGATAGGCCGGTGTTGTCAGACTTGCCCCATATATATAGTAGACAGTACGGACGAGTCAGTATGGTAGCTAACGTTAGCAATACAGAGAGCTGTTATTAGCGGCTAAATTGTTGATAAACTGTGACTGTGCGCTTCTAACATGTTACTAGCATAATGTTACAACGTCACTTATTCCTAGTACAGCATTGACAACATATATGATAGATACATTACTTATATTTAATTGAAGTGATTCAAAATAGTTGAACTGTTGTCCACATGTGCTTGCTCCCATACAAGACGCATGCGCAGTAGAGAAAATTGCAGCCCCACGGCGCCAGACAGAACAGAAACGCACGCCAAAAAACAAAACAAAAACAAACAAAAAAAAAACGAAACCACACACGTGGAAACAGAATTACAAGCAAAAACAGGCAACGCAAATGCAAAACTCGTTATGGCCAGCAGAATATATATATATATATATTTAATATTTACATTTAAGATTTTTTATTTTTTTTTGCTTAAATTACTTTATATCTCTTCCATCCATCATCTGTACAGCTTATCCTCACTAGGGTCGCGGGTGTGCCAGAGCCAATCCCAGCTATCTTCGGGCGAGAGGCGGGGTACACCTTGTACTGGTCGCCAACCAATCGCAGGGCACACATAAACAAACAAGCATTCACACCTACGGGCAATTTAGAGTCTTCTATCAACATACCACGCATGTTTTGGGAATGTGGGAGAAAACCCACGCTGCCACAGAGAGAACAGGCAAACTCCACACAGGTGTGGCCGGGATTTGAATCCCTGTCCTCAGAACTGTGAGGCAGTCGTCCACCGTGCCGCCTATATCTCTTCAAAGTCTTATTTTTTGTTTGCAATTCAAGAAGTTTTGTTTGATAGCCTTGTTTTTTGTTTGTGATTGAAAAAGTTTTGCATGAATCTTTTTGGCATGTTTGCATTTGAAAAAGTTTTGTGTGGATCTTTTTGGCACAAATCTGATTCCATACTTTTCTGGGGTAACACGGTAACACAGGTCAGCGTGAGGCCAAATGTGTGTGCCCATAATGAGTGTGGCTCCACCTTGTAAGTCACACCTTGCCAGGTGTCTCTGAATGGTTGTTTTACCACGGGTGTGGTGTTTTCTTGTATATCAAATTAGAGGCAAAAAATAGGGATGATATTTTTCACATATTCATCATGTACAACTGACAAATGTCACGACAACTGTTTCAACAATTCTTTTGTTTGTTTTTGTTTTTTTTCAAATTGCAAACTCCCCTTTTGGATGGAAAAGTCAAAACATGGATATTTCAGTTACCAATATGTTTATTATTGCAGCAATTGGTTTCAGTGGTGTAGAACTAGCGCTCAACAAACATAATAAATTCACAAAAAATGTGGCCAAAAGTGTGATTTTTGGGGGGGTGGGGGGCTTAATTGGAAGTGATTTATGGATCCAGTATAATCTATTTTGTGTACTACTTTTAAAGATATACCAATGTAAATAAATACAAGTAAATAATTCATCACATAATCAAAAAGAAAACTAGGAACATTTTTATAGTTGTTTTTATCTTCTGCAGATACAGACACACTTGTATGATCTCAGGAGGTATGGGTATGAAGAAGTACATTGAGTGGTTCTGATCATTTTCACAGAACATCTACTAAGTACAGTACTCAGCGTGAAAAGCCCTACTTCATCAGAGCCGTCCGGTCATGGTTGTGATACATAATGTAAGGCAGGATAATTATGCATTTCACTTGGAAACAATTCCAGCTTCTCTCGTCACAACTTTTGACGTTTTGGTCTGAAACACATGGCAGCTGCTTCCAACAAGTATAAGATAATTATTGTAAAGACATCAGTGATACCATTTCTGACTTAACGAAGTATGTCTCCTCATTAATAGTACAATTTGTTCCTATAGACAGCGCTCCAAACTATGATGGAAGACAACGCAGATGAGTCAATGTCATTCCCTATGAGCTTTTCATTATTCATTGCCACCCTACACATTGTGCACAACAACAAAAACAGCTCAGATTTTACAAGAGAAAGAAAAACACAAAGTAACCGAAAGTATAAAGTCATATGAACGCACATATAAATATTACGGTTATCAAGATGCATTGTCAGGTGATAAAAAGAAAAACTAAAAAGAGTAAAAATAAGTGCTGCTGACAGCAGGAGAGAAGTCAACCCTCTTTGTCAAAGATGCATTTCACGTCAGCAAAGACCTGGAAGAGACAGACATGCAAACACCAAAGGTATAAAAAAAGGTGACCAAAAAAAAAACATTGTAGCAGAGGCCTGGGGGTATCCCCCAGGCGCCTGCACAGAATGTTTTTTTATTTTAACATAAATTAAGTAATCTGGAAGACATGTTATTGGTTAGCATCAATAGTCACAGTTTTAGAATCCTTTAAGCTATCACAAAGTAGTTGTGAAACTTCATTTGTCTGCATGACTGTAACATACCGGCCCCTCAGTGACCAAGTCACACACACCGGAGGGAGCCACAATTAATTAATCTTGGTCTGCACAAATTGTTGAATTCTTTACATTAAATTTAATTACGTTATTACTACAAGTTTTTATCGTGCAATATTATAGAATGCTATTTTCCTTTCTAAAAAAAACACCTTACAAACATTTCTGTTGTCTTTTGGGGGGGGGGGGGGGGGGGGGGGAGGCTGTAACAGATTAATCACATTTCTGTTCATTTTAACAGGTAAAGATGATTTGAGATGAATGTTTCGAGTTATGAGCATGGTCAGGGAACAAATAAAACACGAATTTCAAGGCACCGGTGTAAAAAAAAAACAGCACTGTATTGCATAAAAAAACATAAGGAGAATGTAAATAAATGAACTAGTTTCATTACGTGTAATCACCGTACATTCTTTCGTATTCATGTGTTGGATGTGTGCATTTAAGGGGAGTGGCCTAGTGAGTAATAGTAAGTCTAAGTTGCTCCTTGCATGTGTCTTTGCCCATCTTCTTCAATAAATAAAGTGCACTGGCGACCGTTGCTCTCCTTACCAACAAGAGGGGCATAGAGTACCTAAATTGTTCCATTCCAGCGTAGTACCTAAAGCTCACTCATAACTCAAATTTTGGCTAAGATTTTGGCTCACAACGCAAAACAAACAATTTTAAAAAGAGACTGATAGTAACTCGAAAAACTTATAAAATAGGGCACTCGTACGTCAAGGTACCACTAGACGAGGACATTAACAAAACTGATTGTTTGGGGGAGAAAAAGGGCATAAAATAAAATGTTAATGTTGTTAGACGCTATGCTTAGCAAGATTTTATTAAGTAATTCCCACCTAAATGTCTTTTTTGTCTCGTATGGCTTTTGTAAATAGGTCAAGTAAGTAAGTGTCTTGTGGTGTTCATTTCAAACACACGAGTGCAGGAGGCTCCACGATTCAACGTCACACGTGCACACACCCAACCTTTGGATGTCAACAGAAGACAAACCTCAACTTGTTAAGAAGGGTAAAGTTATAACTCAAGCTTGCCTTTTTTGCCTTTAGCAAACCAACGTGAAAACTGCCTTTATGTGTAAAACTCCAGACAAGCCCCATTTTCACCAGTGAAGCTGCCAACATTCATGAGAAGTTGACAAGGAACCGCATTGCTGCTTTTCTGCAGAGAAAACACAGTCTCACAGCAAAAACAATAAATAAACAAAAGAAAGATATTCTTTATGAGGCTCACAGAGGGAAAAATTGACGTTACAGTGACAAAAGGCCGACTGGTTAGCACATCTGCCTCACAGTTCTGAGGACACTGGCTCAAATCCGGCCTCGCCTGTCTGGAGTTTGCATGTTCTCCCTGTTCCTGCGTGGCTTTTCTCCGGGTACTCCGGTTTCCTCCCACATCCCCAAAACATGCACGGTAGGTTAATTGGCAACTCTAAATTGCCTGTGGGTGTGAATCTGAGTGCGACTGGTTGTTTGTTTAAATGTGCCCTGCGATTGGCTGGCGACCAATTCAGGGTGTACCCCGCCTCTTGCCCAAAGATAGCTGGGACAGGCTGTAGCACACCCGCGACCCTAGTGAGGATAAGTGGTACGGAAAATGGATGAATGGACACTGGACAGTGATAAAAGTAGATGGGAAAGAACTGCAAGTATGGAAAAAGGAAGGAAAGTTACCCTTAAATCTGTACTACAAAATTATCCAACCATCCATTTTCTATACCGCTGATCAGGGTTGCTGGTAAGCTGGAGCCTATCCCACCTGACTTTGTTCGAAAGGCAGACTACACCCTGGACTGGACAATCACATGTCACCTATCTTCTTATAATTAACCATGATTAGCAAGGGATGAGACCAAGCCCTGCTGCAAATACCGAAAATTCATGAGTAATTGACTCCCACAATAAACTTTATAATTGCCTATTGATGTCACCAAATGGCAGCAAAGTATTTTTCCTATGTGACAAACAATAAATGCAGTGCCCTGTTAATAGTTAGCTCTTTCTCTACACCATCCGGTGCCCAAAATATATTATGTATATTGTAAAGCCTCACCATTCAAACAGACACATTCATACACTAATGGGAGGCTGCTGCTATGCCCCACTGGGAGCAAATTAGGGTTCTTGCCCAAGGACACTTCGACAGTGGTGAGCCGGCATTCAAACGCGACCCTTTGGTCACTGGACGACCTGCTCTATCAACGTGAAACCACAGCCGCACACAGCCACAGCCGAAGCTATGGGCCTGACTAAATGGTACGGTAGCTTTTCATTCTCTGTCGTCAAGATTTGTAGAACATACTCAGAGCCGAAATTACTTTTCAAAGAGGTTACTGTCACAAAAACAATTACAAGAAAACCCCGTCAACCATAAAACAAAGACATAAAACATCTATTCGTAAATGCTCTTTGTCGTACACTGTGAAGCAAATTCAACAGTCGATCACAGATGTTGCGATCACAGTGCATGACATCACTCCCGTTCACCACATGCAAATATAGTATCCGTTGTCAGGTAATACACACACGCATGCACACACGTGCACACAACACACACACACACTAAGAACAGTTCCTCCCCTCAGTTCAACTTGGGTCCTTAGCACAGAGATGCGACTAGATTTTTGATGAAACATGGCTTTGG
Source organism: Phyllopteryx taeniolatus (assembly GCF_024500385.1). Lineage (NCBI taxonomy): Eukaryota > Metazoa > Chordata > Actinopteri > Syngnathiformes > Syngnathidae > Phyllopteryx > Phyllopteryx taeniolatus. The sequence continues at coordinate 4,025,408 of NC_084515.1, read as the reverse complement.
CCTGAGCACAAAACCGCAGAAAGGCGAGTTTTTGTGCAAATATCAGAGTATAGGTTCTTGCAGGAAAACCTGCAAATAATAGTCAAATGCCGAACCATGAATATGCAGTGCAGAGTGGACCACTGCCAAGTAAAAATATTGACCTCTCTGGTGAATATTTCTACAGTACAGTGATACGTTGACTTAAGAATTAAATTCGTTCCATGATTCGTCTTGTAACTTAATTCTGTAGATGTGCAATAGGGCTGTCACTATCAAATCTTTTTAGAATAGATTCTCCTATTGATTATTGGTCCAATAACAGAATAATAATTGCCCTTGCCCCCCACTATTATTTATTTTTTAACCACTAAATATGCATTTTACTCTCATTTATCAGAGATGGAGTTCGATCCTTAAACTGCATATGTTTGTACTGAGTGTAAGGCATAAATTTGGTGTACAGAATTTGAGACGGCAAAATGCTAACTGCTAAACTGTTCCGGCGGAACTTTTTTTTTTTTTCTTCATCCCGTCGGAGTTTGGAGGCAGAAATTTTGCATCAACCTATTTTTTTAAGTTGACTTCGCTGAGTTACTCTTTTTTTCCCAGCCCTAATGCACAACCTGTCATACTTCCCCATCGGGCAAAATGGATAAAAGCACTTCCTCCTCGCTCGAGTGAATGGGGAAGTGGACCATTTCAAAGCACCCATATATTTTTTTCAAAACAAGATGTGACCACAAAGCCACCAAAAATGACAATAGACAGTGTTCAGGCTTTGTTCGTGTTTACATGTAGCGTATCATAACATATTTGTATAAATAAATTATGTACATGTAACTGAACTTTTGTCCAAAGACACTAGTCATAAAGACAAAAAAAGTTTGCAAGTTCGGCTTCAAACAATCATGTCAGCAATCTCAGTTATGTATATTAGCATAGCATAAACAGGAAGTCAGTTATCCAGTGTTCCGTGTTGGGTCACGTGACGTTCCGCATTTGAGGATTTACTTATATCTTAAATTGTGAGGGAGAGGCAGGATGCTGGGATGTGTTGTGGCACTCTCTGCTGCCATCTAGCGGCGGCATATTAAACGCTTGCTCATGCCTCAAATTTTGGCTTGCGCCACATAGTAAAAAAAACAAAAACTTACAAACATTTTTAAAAATTAAGAAAACAAATGCGACTGAGCGCCGGCTCATAACTTGGAAAACCCGTAAGTTGGGGCACTTTTAAGTCAAGGTTTACTACTTTACTCTCTGAAATCATTGGGCTATGATTGGTGGACTAAAACATGAGCACTGAGAATTGATAATCAATTGTTTTCTGAAACCTTAGACAGTCTTAGTTTTTCTGTTTTTTAAGGCAGTTTCTTAAAATATTTGAATTTAACATATCCGCCGGTGCCAGCACGGTGTACTATGTGGTTAGCACGTCTGCCTCACAGTTTTAAGGTTTGGGGTTCAAATCTCAGCTTCCTTTGTGGAGTTTGCATGTTCTTCCCTGTGCATGTATAGTTTTTCTATGGGTACTTCAGCTTCCTCCCACATTCCAAAAAGATACATTGATTGGACTTGAAATTGTCCATAGGTGTGACTGTGCCCTGCGATTGGCTGCGTACCCCACCTCTCGTCCAAAGTCAGCTGGGAGTAGGTTGGAATTTCGGAGAAAGCCGTAGCATCCGCAGAAAACTCATCCAAGAAATTCCACACAGAAAGGTCAGAGCGATGAGTCAGTCATGTGAACCACATGAACACCCTGCCGCTGTCTTTGGGGTATTTGAATCCCATTTATCATATGTTTTTTAATGGCCTTTTCTGAGTGCAATTTTGGAACTGAGAAGTTCTTGCCTCTGCTTCAACAAGCTGTGGTTGTGGTATTGACACCATTACCTACAGTTCATGAGTAGACTCACCTCATTCACAGAGTGAGAGGCATCCACACAGCGGACCTTGCCTTGCTTCTCGTACAGCTCAATAATCGGTCGTGTGGACTGCAGGTACGTTTGGATTCTGTATCAGAGGGGAAAAACGTTATTGGGGTCAAACAACACAGGGGAACCAGAGTACTTGTACATTAGATCAAAAACACTCGTGCAGGTAGCAAAAAGCAAGAAAAATGGGCCACAAAAATATTTACTGATATTGTTAATGTTCAGGCTACAGGTATACAAAATATTTTTATTATAAATATACAAAATGTTCAACTGAAGTAGTGATTCCCAACCACTACACCAGGGGAGATCACCTGTGCCAGAAATTATCCAATGATTTCCCCAAAATATGATTTATTCACTACAAATTATGTATTTTTTGTGCATCTATGCCAGCAACATATAGTTACCAACAGAACAATTTAAAGGGCCTTCCACTAAATGGTAGGAGGTATATAATTAACCTGTGAATCCACTTTTTTTTTTTTTTTTTTTTTTACATTTTTGTTTGGCGGTGTGCCGTAATATAAAATAAAACTACTCACAAAGTTGGGATATTGGGTGAAATTTCAGAATGAACCCGAAATGCACTATACTTTACAGGTGAACTCAGTTTGATATTCTGTTTTTGTTGTTGTCATGTTGTAATGAGAAGTTCTAAAAAGTGTATTTGAGTGAATCCTATGAATTTCAGAAAAACTTTTTTTTTTTTTTTTTTAAACATTTGATTTAAAAAAAAAAACACATTTCCTCACAATTGCAAAATGTAGTGGCCTCATCAAGTATCGGTACTTGGTATCGGCCAGTACTTAAATGCACTCAAAATAACTAAAATTTAAAAGTACTTGTACTCTGTCTGATAAAAGTGGTATTGGTGCATCAATTTTAGTTTCATCCAGTAATTTCCCACAATTTCACCTCCCCAACTTTGTGTAAATAGTTTATGTTCCTTAGCTCAATAAAGTTTGGGAAACACTGATCTAAAATTAGTGGAAAAGCACACCGTTTCTCCAAGCTTTCTCTGTTGTCATCTGTGCGCCTGCTATTCTTCCCTCGTTCTAAACATCTATTGATGCAAACCTGTGCATGCGTCAGACGAGAAATGTTGTCAGTTTCATGAAACTCAATCGTAGGCCTACTTCACTGCAACATTTCCATGACGTACCTCATTGCTGCAGTCAAAGAAAAGCACAAACTTGACATCTGCTTTTCCATCCATGACATTGTTCCAACCCTGAAGGTTGTCCTCATTGCGGGGGAAGCCATCTATGAGGAAGCTGAACTTTTGTTCATCTTTATTCATGGTCTCTTCCATTGCCTTAAGGGGAATGAAAAAATAAACCATTTGTTTAAACGTGACATATTTGTTGATGGAAAAACACAACATTAAATGTTGTGTTGTACTTGCGAAATCCATCTGGCTTGTCACAGTGACATAAAAGCTATGACCAAAAAAAAAAAAGGAATAACACTGGCTGGCGGCCTTTAGGCAGATGTTTTTTTCCCCCCTTGACAAAAAGCAAAAGAAGAGTCTCCTATAACCATTTTTTATTCAAATAAGGTGGCTGTCAGTTTAATACACTGCTGCCCCCTTGTGGAATTGACGGCTCCATGTACAACAATATAACTTGATGGCAGGATTTATTTATTCATTTATTTTTTCAAATGACTGTTCCTTTTAGGCTTTACACGATCAGGATTTTTGGGGCTGATCACCGAGCAGCAAGCAAAAAAAATGATAACTGATCACCAATCTGATCACAAGATGGAGCAATGTGTCTATTTACATGACTTGTTCATTTATTGTCTATACTTGTGTACTGTATACTGTATCCATCCATCCATCCATCCATCCATTTTCTGTACACCTTATCCTCACAAGGGTTCCAGGCGTGCTGGAGCCCGTCCCAGCTCAAATTATTCTCTAGCATTTTAGACAAAAGTTAAAACACCAATGACCTCTAGGGGGCATTCAAGGATTGGCCACTGACATAAATTTAGGTCAAATCAACATTAAAACATGACAAACAATGAGTGCTAACTTACTGTAATTAATTTACTTTGTTGCAATTAAATTACTTTAATAAATACTGTTAATGACATGCTTACTCTAACTTTCTCACTGTTCCAGCTATATGGACGGGGTTGTCCAGAGTTTGAGTCCGTTTGATTGTTTTGTTTTATTTTTCCCCCTCACGCTGCGTTGCTTGAACGCGGCCTGCTTCTCCTTCAATGCTCAATCAAATTAGTTGTGTTGAAACATTTAGATGACGTTCCCCACAACGTACTTCAGTTGTGCACAGAATGCAAATAACTTACGTGTTGTTTGTCTGAGACACCGCAAAATAGTCCAAACACCGACGTCGTGTTTTTTCACCAACAAGATTGAAAAAACTTTATTGGCCGTCAGATAGTTACAGTACTGTACGTGACAAGGCTAAAAATAAAGTAGCTTTTCATACGCGACGAAGACGCGGAGTTAAAGGTCTTGTGCGGAGCCGATCAATGAAGTCATTGATCGGATCAGCGACTTATGACATGAAATCCGATCAGCCGATCAGCATAAAATGCTAATTATCGGCCGATACCGATAACACCGATCAGATCGGTGTAAAGTCTAGTTCCTTTCTAGAGCGGGGACACTGTAGTGAAATGTGTCGTAGATTAAAATAAATTTGATTAGATTCGATACAGTAAAACATTCTGTAAATTTGGCAAGCGAAATCTTTTCCCTTGACAATTTAAAAGTAAAATTGTGACAAGGAGTACTGAAAAAAAACATGCCCTCATAATACAGATGGTAATATAGATTTGACTTTAATCAATTTGTGCCAGTTTCTTCCTTTAGCATTGGTCAATAACCTTTGAAAGTTCACCACAAAACACTTACATAGAGTGGATATGAAAAGTCTACAGACCCCTGTTCAAATGCCAGGTTTTTGTGATATATTAAAAACAAAAATTACCAAGATAAGTCATTTCAAAGCTTTTTTTCACCATTGTGACCAGTCACCTGTACAACTCAACTGAAAAATAATCTTTTTGAGAGTGTAAGTAAAACTTAAAAACTACAATAAAGCGGTTGAACAAATGTGCACACCCTCTTATAACTGGCATGGTACGTGTTCAGAATTATCCAATTAACATTCAAACTCATGTTAAATGGGAGTCAGCACACACCTGACAGCATTGAAAGTGCCTCTGATTAACCCCAAATAAAGTTCAGCTGGTATAGTAGGCTTCTGTTGACATTTTTGTCATCACATCTTACAGCACAAGCTATGTTTCGCAGACGGATCTCATTGTTCAAAGGTATCAGTCAGTAGAAGGGTAAAAAAGAATTTCGAATACATTAAATATACCATAGAACACTGTGAAGACGGTCATAATCAAGTGGAGAAAATATGGCACAGCATTAAGATTAACAAGATCTCAGTGTCCTACCAAAAGCAATGAAAAGACTAGAAGAAAACTAGTCAGGAAGACTGAGGCTGCCAAGAGACCGACAGCAACATTGAAGCAGCTACAGGAATTTCTTGCAAATACTGGCTTGTTCAGTACGTGTGATAATAATCAGTTTTCTTCATATGTCTGTGATACGGGATACTAGGATAAGACAGAAGTCTTATCTTTCAAAGAACTGTAAACACAAAACCTTCAGGCTTCTACTAGGAAGAAAAATGTCATAAAAAGCCTACTAAAACAGCAAAACTATTTGGAGTTCATCCAAGGTTGTTTAAACGGTGGCAGGTGTGCTTACTCCCATTTAACATGAGTTTGAATGTGATTAGTTCATTCTGAAAACAGCCAAATGCCCAGTTATGTGGATGTGCGCACTACTGCAACCACATTTTTACGGTTGTTTATGAAAATTAAATTAAATCTCTCAAAGATTTTCGAAAATAAAATAAACAGAGTTGTACAGGTATTTATGGTGGAAAAACCTGGCATTTGAACACGGGTGTGTAGACTATTTTTATCCACTGTACTTTAGGCATTACTGCCATCTTGGGGACGATAAATGGCAGCTCACTGTACTCCTCAATCATTTAAAACTGAACAACAAAAGCAAACCAAAAAAAGCATACTATTCTGAGCCAAACTAGTACTGCTTGGTAAAACGATCTTTTCTACTGTAGCCAAGAAAGTTGAATTAAAATGATGTCAGATAACATATTTCAAATGTGAGTTGATTTCAATCAAATGAATACAGACTTGCAAAAAGATCTTGAGGAACTTGCCTGACGTGTGGTGCGTCAATTATGTTCCTCACCATTCTAAGTAAGTTGATGGTGATCTCCACAGGGACAATTTTGCCTTCCTTGATGAAGTTGGCGATGAGAACTCCAAACTCCGATCCCTCTCTGGCCCGCTCTGCCCTCAGTAGGTCTCCAGCTGACAGATGAGTGTAGTTGTAGTTCTGAGGTACAAAGCGACACAGACATTTCAATACAGCCTATCTTGGGTACACCCTGTACTGGTCGCCAGTCAATCACAGGGCACATAGAGAACCAATCATTGACACTCAAATAATGGGCAATTTAACCAAATGAATTGAACCCAGAACCTCTTGACTGGCAGTCATGCTGACCACTAATTCACCGCCCTGCCTTGTGATACCCATTGACACATTTTAATACACTGGTAAAGGAGAGAAGTCTGAGTCATAAAGCATTTTTTTAAAGCGGCTTAATCCCTTGCACACCCGGAACTGGGAGTTACGTCCGGGAACGTGCCCTTCGCACTGAATGAATAGAGCCTCTGTGTACAACTGTCATTCAGGCTTGAAAACCATATATGTAGACCAACAGGCAACACCCAGCAATACAGAGATACACATACAGCCTCACACAGGGACAAGCAACAACACTTGTATACCAAAGTCAGATTCGAGAACTGAAACTGAGTTTGTGTGCTTGACTTCACCAGACAGGATGTGTTTGTTTAAAAGCAGGATTCATAAATTGAAAAACCTAACTGTGTATAAGGCAGCACTGTGACTGAGTGGTTAGCGCATTCACCTTCTTGTGAGGAGCTTCCGTGTTTTCCCTACGCTTGCATGGGTTTTCTCAAGGTGCATTAGCTTCTGCCAAAACTCAAAATACGTGCATGTTAGTTAGGTTCACTGAAGACTGTAAATTGTCCTTAGGTGAATGTGAAGGGTTGTTTCTCTATATGTGCACACTGCATAGTTGGGGGTTATCGGGAAACGTTTTGAGGCGCCTTATATACAACTTTATTTTTTATTGCACCACAAATAGGGGTGTCCCGATCCATCCATCCATCCATCCATTTTTCTACCGATCCGATCTTTGATATCAGAAATTGGTCCGATGTCAGCAGACAGGATCTAAAACGTCAGATTTCACCACTCTTATACAGGAAGTCCATTCCATACTCCACTACAGCACTTCTATCCAGCAGCGCCCGGAAGGTATATAGAGCCCATGAGATCACAACAGCTTGCTAAGGTGGTAACATAGTAGCCAAGCGTAATTGAATGTTGCTCGTTTAAAATCATTTGACACTCCAGTTGAAGTTCACTGTAAAACTAAACACACATAAAATAATTACACCTATTTAATGTTCAAATACATCATCAGGTAGTTTCTTCGTTTTTGTTCACCAAAATCGCTAGCTCAAAGTTAACACACAATGAAAAACCCCATTGACGAACTAACGAAGATTAGCATCAATCTCGCGACACTTATCCCTCAAAATAATGAATACTGGTACACAAGTGCTGTAAAAACACATACAAACCTATCTCTGGCATTTAGTCTTCACACTGAGAAACACTAGTTAGAATAATGTTTAATCATGACTTCTACAACCCCAATTCCAATGAAGTTGGGATGTTGTGTTAAACAAATAAAAACAGAATACAATGATTTGCAAATCATGTTCAACCTATATTTAATTGAATACACTACAAAGACAAGATATTTAATATTCAAACTGATCAACTATTGTTTTTAGCAAATAATCATTAACTTAGAATTTTATGGCTGCAACACGTTCCAAAAAAGCTGGGACAGGTGGCAAAAAAGACAAAGTTGAGGAATGCTCATCAAACACCTGTTTGGAACATCCCACAGGTGAAAAGGCTAATTGGGAACAGGTGGGTGCCATGATTGGGTATAAAAGGAGCTTCCCTCAATTGGTCAGTCATTCACAAGCAACGATGGGGGAAAAAGTTTGGACATGGTCATGTTTACCACTGTGTTACATCACCTTTTCTTTTAACAGCATTCAATAAACGTTTGGGAACCGAAGACACTAATTGTTGAAGCTTTGTAGGTGGAATTCTTTCCCATTCTCGCTTGATGTACAGCTTCAGCTGTTCAACAGTCCGGGGTCTCCGTTGTCATATTTTACGCTTCATAATGCGCCACACATTTTCAATGGGAGACCGGTCTGGACTGCAGGCAGGCCAGTCTAGTACTCGCACTCTGTTACTACGAAGCCACGCTGTTGTAACACGTGCAGAATGTGGTTTGGCATTATCTTGCTGAAATAAGCAGGGGCGTCCATGAAAAAGATGTTGCTTGGATGGCAGCATATGTTTCTCCAAAACCTGTATGTACCTTTCAGCTTTAATGGTGCCTTCACAGATGTGTAAGTTACCCATGCCATTGGCACTAACACAGCCCCATACCATCACAGATGCTGGCTTTTGAACTTTGCGTCCTTAACAGTCCGGATGGTTCTTTTCCTCTTTGGTTCGGAGAACACGACATCCACAATTTCCCAAAACAATTTGAAATGTGGACTCGTCAGACCACAGAACATTTTTCCACTTTGTATCAGTCCATCTTAGATGAGCTCGGGCCCAGAGAAGCCGGCGGCGTTTCTGGGTGTTGTTGACAAATGGCTTTTGCTTTGCATAGTAGTTTCAAGTTGCACTTATAGCTGTCGCGCCGAACTGTATTTACTGACAATGGTTTTCTGAAGAGTTCCCGAGTCCATGTGGTGATATCCTTTACACATTGACGTCAGTTTTTGATGCAGTGCCGCCTGAGAGATCGAAGGTCAAGGGCATTCAATGTTGGTTTTCGGCCTTGCCGCTTACATGCAGTGATTTCTCCAGATTCTCTGAATATTTTGATGATATTATGGACCGTAGATGATGAAATCTCTAAATTCCTTGCAATTGTACGTTGAGGAACATTGTCCTTAAACTGTTCGACTATTTTCTCACGCACTTGTTCACAAAGAGGTGACCCTCGCCCCATCGTTGCTTGTGAATGACTGAGCAATTCAGGGAAGCTCCTTTTATACCCAATCATGGCACCCACCTGTTCCCAATTAGCCTGTTCACCTGTGGGATGTTCCAAACAGGTGTTTAATGAGCATTCCTCAACTTTCTGCCTTTCATGCCACCTGTCCCAGCTTTTTTGGAACCATAAAATTCTATGTTAATCTTCTTCTTCTTTTCCTTTCGGCTTGTCCCGTTAGGGGTCGCCACAGCGTGTCATCCTTTTCCATGAGAGCCTATCTCCTGCATCCTCCTCTCGAACACCAACTGCCATCATGTCTTCCCTCACGACATCCATCAACCTTCTGATTCTATGTTATTGCTTAACACAATAAAGTTTATCAGTTTGAACATTAAATATCTTGTCTTTGTAGTGTATTCAATTAAATATAGGTTGAACATGGTTTACAAATCATTGTATTCTGTTTTTAACACAACGTCCCAACTTCACTGGAATCGGGGTAGTACTTTCTTTGTTACTGCAAGTGTGTATCTCATTGCGTGCAAAACACTGCCCCTCAGGTCAAAACGTGCACAGCAGTTACTTTATGGAACCCATTGGTTAATAAAAAAATGCGTCAGTTTTTCTCAATACCTACTATTCCTGATTATTATTGTTCTCTGTTTGAGTAATATCACTTGATCAAGCCTTTTCTAACATACCATACTACAAAATAGGTAATCTATGTATGATAATTGCTGAAATCGGATCAGACCGATATCGGTATCGGCCAAAACTTAAGGCTGCAATATTGGTATCAGATCAGAAGTGGAAAAAAATGGATCGGGACACCCCTAACCACAAACAACATGGCATGATTGACAAGTAAGAAATGGATCGCCCTGGCTGCAGTAGCTAGATTATAAATATACAAAGAGTAAATGGGCAAAAAAATAAAGGAGAGTGTCTGGCTATTTGAAGCTCTTGGCTACATTCATTGACTGCAATAGTGTATTTCGACAACAAAGACTTTCCATGTGTCGCATTTTTAGCCACAGGCACAAATGAATTTACAAATATAGTAACGTATTCTTGTAAAACACAATATAAACTGGATTGGCAGTCCGCTGGATGTCGCTTTGTACCAATAAACGTAATTTTTGGAAACGCTATCGATCATTTTGGCAACAAGACTGCCCACAATTTCGCTTTTTAGCCACAGGCACATAAGAAATTATAAATATCATTAAGTGTAATAGTAAAACAATAAGTATTATAGAAAATGGATGGATGGAACTATGTACTAGTGGGACTTCACCAGTCATGGATGTGCAACCGAACAAGTTGGGAAAAATACAGGTCGCATGCTAGACAAGTTCAACCAGTTTGGCGAATTGTATCTATGTGTTCGTCCTGCTGACCCTTTGTCGTCATCATATGTGTGGGTGATTTAAAAAAGCAGTGCCCTGGCAAGTGGCAACAAGTCCAGGGTGTGCCGTTCAACTTCAGTCATATGTGTTAAGCTCCAGCTCACACGTGACCCTAAAGAGGACAAGTGCTATTGAAAATGGATGGATGGGTTAAGATAACCCTGTAAGGCATGGTATACATGTTTTTTTTTTCCAAATCTCAAAAGATTATCTGTTACAGACCTCGCACATGAAGATGAAAAAAGTAAACAGGCATTTATTAACAGTTTTGATTGTACTGTGTGTGGTGTGCTCTGATAATCTCAACACAGAACACCACACAAAGATTCTGTTCCACCACTTATCTCAAATCTAGTCTACCAAAAAATCTCTCTCTCATGATGAAACGTGCTCTAACAAAAATGAACAAGAAGCACTACTGTAAATATTGCGGCAATGTTTCCCCAGGTGCCTCCGAAGTAATCGGAGGCGGGAGTGTTAAAAAATGGTGGTCATTAATAAAGACTTGCTTTGGAAAATAAGCCGTGCCGTCTGGTGAACCCACTTTTATACAAAAAAACAACATTAGATAAGACATGTTTGTTTTTATTTACAGTAATTTCCTTGTTCCTCAGTCAGGTCAGTTGGCTACATTTCCATTTCACATCACAATTGACAGTCGTGAGTAGTAGGAGTAAGATTGTTGGCCCCAACCTGTTTCAGACCCTATTATCAGACAAATACACTTTTAACACACCTCAGATCACACAATAGTCTTATAGGATAATCGTACAAGACATAAAATAGTTTGGCATTTGTTGTCCTTGCTCAGAAGGCGCAGAATGGGGCCGGCCCAAAGCACGGTGATTATATTTGTGTGTACCAGGCCTAACAAACAAATGCCATCCTCTGTTCAGTTTGGTTTAAAGTTTACATGGACAAGTGTATCCCACACATACACCCTGACCTTTACAAACCACCTAGTCACTGATAAGATTACAAATATGGTATCTAGAGCTGGTTTTATTTGGACCATATATGGATACCAATTCAACAATAGTGACTTTAGCGAGTTTTAGCTATTCAGAACTATTTGGTTATTCTAATAACCACCACTAAACGTATGCTGTGGAAGCAAAGTATGTCACATACACGCTACTTAAGTACAGGGTGTGAATACGTTTTCCCACCTCTGATAACTGGCTAACTAGCTAGCTAGTTAGCACAGGTTCATTTTAGAGGACGACCAGATGTCAAAGAAGAGGCGATAATAGTGCCCTAAGGGGCTTAGCATACTGGCTATGACATCCAGAGTCTAGTCTTTGGTCGTGAATTTTCACTGTCCATGATAAGACGTCACATAAAAGGTGTTCGAATCCCTCTCGCCATCTCTTGTAGCTTACCTCGACGATTTTGGCGCATTGGGTCCCTTTGCCGGCGCCAGGCCCGCCCAGGACGAACACAACCTGCGGCTTCTTCATCACACACACCCGGTACAAAAGGCTCGGCACCCTCTGCGCTACGTTATTCACCAAACGGCCGATCATAAACCAGACACGCTGGCCCTGAAAATGTGAACCAGCACGTCTTGGGGGAAGAGAAGGCGAATAGAAGCCTCACTGGTAGTTGAATGCGTGTCAGTGCGAGTGAAAGGAGCCGAAGGACACCACTTCCGCATTCGAGCTCAGCGTCCAATGAGGTGCTGCGCTTCTTGTGACGTATAACGGGTGGGTTTTTTTTTCCGAGGAAGAGGTCGAGTGACGCCACTCCCCTGGCTTTCCAGCATCAGCACCTCCAAAACCAAAAAACCGAGCGAGGCGATCCGCACCGAGAAGAAAAAAAGGATGCTCTCCCTTACCAGCATCGAGAAACAGCGGTTGTTTTTCCCACATTTCTCTCGCCTCATTCATGATTCGCCATTCATGCATTTGTAAGAGTGGAAGCACCGCACAGAGAGCCGGGCTTTCAAATAGCGGCTGTCTCTCCTTTCCAAGCCCCTTCGCCGGCCTTCGTTTTGACGGAGCTTCTTTTCATTTAGTGATGCAGAGCAAGGGTTTTATCTTGAATGTAGGCAAACAAAAGGAATCCAACCTCCCCACCCTGTTTCCTTTTGACGCACCTGTCAGCCCGGTCGCCGCTTGACATGACAGCAGCTCCGAGCAGCAGCAGCAGCAGCAGGATCGAGCGGCACTGGGCAGCCGGACGTGTGGACTCATTAAGGAAGAAAGGAGCCCCCGGACGCACGGCGGAGAATCATCATCAGCAGCAGCAGCATCAGCAGCAGCCTCGGCGAGGCCGGATTGCAGTTTGTGGGGACGAGCGCCAAGGGCAGTGCGGCAGTCAGCAGGCACACCAGGGGGAGGAGGCTGCAGAGGTCTGTGATACTTCCTCCCCAGTCCCTACTGCACTCTCACCTCCACATCACCCCCAATATTTGCCCATGCAAGCCGCTTTTACATTTGATGAATGGTGACTGGTTCTCCAGGCAAGGGTGGAACCTGGATGGGACTGATGTGCATGCTGGTCAGGTGTCAATTGCTCCCTTGTGTATTACTCAATCTGCTGGTCACCTGCAGTATGGGATGTATTCAAAGCATCGCGTGCAAGCCCCGCATCAGACGGGAAAATATTGTGGTGTATGAGGTGTCAGCCTCAATTGACCAGTGTCCCACCATCATCGAGGAGAACTCGCCCATCGTACTTCGCTACAAGACGCCTTACTTCAGGGCCTCGGCGGGAGTTGTCATGCCACCAGTGCCCCGGAATGAAACTTGGGTGGTGGGCTGGATCCAAGCTTGCACCCAGATGGAGTTCTACAACACGTATGGGGATATTGGCATGTAAGTATACAATAATCCCCCACAAATTCGGAAAAATCTGTGACCGAGAAAAATTTGTGATGAGGAGGTGATCCAGGGGTCGATGTCGGCCATGGCTTGCGTTTGAAAGTTTGACAGCAAAACAGAAGAAGAAAACTTACAGTGGTGTGAAAAAGCCTTTGCCTCCCTTGCCGATTTTATTATTTTTGGGGGGATTTTTGTCATAGTTAAATGTTTCCCATCATCAAACAAATTAAAATATTAGTCAAAGACAACACAAGTAAACACAAAATTCAGTTTTTAAATGTTTTTTATTATTAAGGGAGGAAAAAAAACATCCAAACCTACATGGCCCTGCATACTTAAAAGGAGCACCGTGGCAAGATTTCCCAAAAGTGGCAGTGTGTCAAAATGCTAAGCCTGGTGAGAATGGTTATATTAACCTGAGTACAACCCAGCAAGAATTTTCAAAATCGGCGATGGGTTCCAGGGAAATTGAGTTTTTTTTGTGTTGGGGAAAAAAAAGCCATTTTTGTATGATATCATGTATAGTCAAAAATGCCTTCAAATTAGAGTAACACAGTTTAACTCCATGATTTCTCAAGATCTCTTCAAACCTTTTGTTTCGTCTGCTACTCAGGGAACCCCAGCTTTTCCGATTGGCTCACAAGTTTCAGTTAAAAATATCCTCCAATAAGCTCGTACAAACCGAAATTTCAAGGGGTTCTCCAAGTCAACATGTCAAAATTACAGTGACTTTTCAACCAGCGTCACTTACCCTAAAAACTCAACTTCAGTAGCGCAAATAAAACATTTGTGACAAGAGCAGTGTGGGCAGTATAATAGGTCATGGAGTAACCAAGTGTTTTTTCCTGAATTTATTTGTTATGAAGGATTTTTAGAGGCATTTGAATTGCTCATTCATTCATTCATTCATTCATTTTCCATACCGCTTATCCTCACTAGGGTCGCGGGCGTGCTGGAGCCGTGCTGGAACAAACAGTCAAACACACAAATACAAAATGAGAACACTCGCAAGGACCTGCTGTAAGCCACAACTCACACCCAGACGCTCACAAGCAGACAAACCCAACCTACTAAGCCAACTCTACTTCGGGTCCCGACGTCACTCACGAGACCATGCCCCTTAAAGGGACACATCCAACACACGAATACTACAGTACATACAGTAATTACACTTTATCCAATGTTTCATACAATACAGTGCATTTTTCTTTTATGAAAACATGTTAGGGCTGGAATTCTTCAATTCTTGGCATTACAATTCTATAGAGAAAAATGATATGATATACAGTATGGGTAAATTGAGTAAAGAGCTTTGCCATAGAACAAATTAATTTTGTATGTCACTGTATTGCTGTGGTTGGTGTCAAGGAAGAATGTTGAAGTGATACATCTTGACTGAGAGACAAGCGTTGCATGTCCAGGAGGAGCTATTGTTTAGCAAGGGTTGTCAGGGGAAGTTACAGAGAGTTTTCGCCACATGTGCATGTACTTGTGCACTTCCGATGTATTTTTTTCACAAAATAAAATCAAAGTGTTTTGGGAACATTGTTTGTGGTATATTAAAGTTTAAACTTTTAATATAGGGAATTATAAAAAATTTTTAGTGGAGCTGTAAATTACTTAAGTCTTTTTCCCTATTCATGGCAAGGCTCAGTCCTTATTACTGATTACAGTATTACGAGAAGGGTTTGTTTTGATATACAGAGCACACAATTTCTATCCTCTCCTGCTTTTTCCTGTCACAAGGTCCAGCTGGGAGTTACCAGAGCTGCGGGAGGGCCGGGTCAAGGCTATCAGCGACTCCGATGGCGTCAGCTATCCGTGGTATGGCAACACCACCGAAACGGTCACCCTCACCGGTCCTACCTCCAAACCGTCACGCCTGACGGTCAGCATGAATGACAACTTCTACCCGAGTGTGACCTGGGCTGTTCCCATCAGCAACAGCAACACACCCATGCTAACCCACATCACCAGGGATCAGAGCTTCATCACCTGGCTGGTAGCCATGAACTCCATCACCAAGGTGGGACAAAAACGTATGAAAATGGCTTGTCTTCAACTCCATCCATCCATCTTCTATAGCCCTTGTCCTAATTTGGGTCGTGGGTGAGCTGGAGTCCATTCTAGCTGACTTCGGGTGAGAGGTAGTGTACACTCAGGACTGGTATATGTTATAGATAATAGGGGTCAACTGATAAGTCAACTAGTGGACAAATTGACTTTACCACTCCGCATCGACGTTTAATGCTTGAAGATGACAATTATGTGGTTTTGAAATCTCGTCTTCCAATGCGCCAATTTATAGTGAACCTATGACTCGCCCTTCTGCTGCCATCATATATATATATATATATATATATATATATATATATATATATACACACACACACACACACACACACATAAAACGCTCTGTGGCGCTACGAAATGCCTGGCCAACAAGGGTCCAAGAGTACGAAAATAAGATGGTTGTGCATGAGCATAGCGGTTAGCCTGACTAGCTTCGGCTATTCCAATCGCCACTAGTCTTAAAAGATTGATACCAGCGGGATCTTGAGACTGGTGGCGAGAAACGAGGGCAGCGCCGTGAAGTGAAACTCCATCTTGGTTGCCAAAATGTTATGTCTAATAATGCACAGACAACAACAATACGCTAACGAGAACCTGTTCGTCATAGAAGTTTTACGATACAACACTGAGACACTTGTGTCGCTTTACGACACTGATGTCAGTGTATACAGCTGAATGGATGCTACAAGCATGTGGAAATATTTTACCAAAAATGAGACCGTTAGCATGGTCACTTGTAAAATATGCAAATCTATCATCCAATACAATAAAAGCACAAGTGAAATGATCAACAGACAGAGCAGAGATTCACACATTCAGACTCATGGTTAACATGGCGAACATTTATTTCTGATCAGTTTGGAATTAGGAAAATTCCATCCCTGTAAAACCAAATGAAATTTCATTCAAATTTGGCCTGTTTATTCTGATTGAGGTGTTTATATAGAGCGTTTTCATAAGGGAAAATTGTGTAGTTAGTTCCGAGTGTGTCCGGGTTGCCTGGCAACAGGCATTATCGTGCGGCGTGAACGTAAGACCCGCAAGAAACTGGTGAAAGAGTTTCCCCGAGCCCCAGGTTGGCCAGGCTTGCTCTAGGTGTTCTCCTGCAAAACATCATTACCTTCCTCTTCTCTTCCAGGAACGAATTGTACTGCAGACAGTGCGGTGGCGTATGCGGGTTGACATCGCCGTCAACCCGGACATGCCCCTGGGCTCGAGGGCCTCCCTGGTGGGTCGGCCTTATCAGGAGCAGCCGCACATCCTCAACTACCAGGAGCCAATCCCTCCCAACGCCCTGGGGAGGCCGAACGCCAATGACGCCCAAGTGCTAATGTGGAGGCCACGGCGAGGAGTCCCACTCGTCGTCATACCGCCAAAATGAGGGACTCCCAAACAAAAGCTATTGTCTATTCTTGCCAAAACAGAAGATGAGGGTGATGAAGCCAACAAAGGAACTGATCCATGAGGCGTCAGAGTCCAGATGGACAGCTAAAGAGGACTGGTGTTGCATCAAGTGTTGTTTGGCCAAGAACTGCAATTAGAGTGCTTTGCCAGCATTTTTAAAAGTGAACTCTTTTTAGATGCACCGCCATGGTATTTGACCCTTGACGAGAACTGTATCCTGCATCCTTGCGTAGATCTTATTGCATGCGATGAGTGAGGAAAACTGTCATTGGAAAGATTTAAGAATCGTATTTGTTTTGTATTCCTTAAAGCGTTTGTGATCGAGACGTCACATCAGCCAAAACAAAACCGCAGGCTGATGATACCTCCTTAGTGCCATTGAAGGCCTTCAGCACACTCATTACCAGAGTTAAAGAATGTATTCAGATTATTTAAGACACTTAAGTATTATATTAATCTTTTTAGTTAAGGTCATACTATTCTTCTAACAAGTCAGTATGAAAATTGCAAAGGAAAAAGACATCTGCTGGAGTTTATAGCACAATGAATTCATAGAGAAAACATTCATTTCCGATCGTAACTGTACCTGCTATTTAGGATATTTTTCATAACGCGTCCAACAAGAGCAATGGGAATTACACAGAAGAGTGCCACATTACAATTTTAAAACAAAAATGTAATTGTAAACGTCATGTTTATCACATCTGAAATAAGCCTAAACTGTACTGAAATAGTCAAGTGAATGTGGGTCTGATCTCATCATACCAAGACATTGTTACATACGTTGTAAATATATTTCCAGACAATCAGGGAATCTGAATATCCTCCTGGTACTTCAAAATGGGAGTGCTGTAAACCAGATTATATTTTCACAATGTTAAATCATTGTCATCATATGGTATAGTGGCTGTGTAGCAGTGTTTTTTCTGTGGATAATCACCAACGAGAGCCTTCCCATGTCATGGTTCTGGTCCGGTTCATGCTGAGCACCGTTCACGGCTCCGCCTGCCACTCCACTCACATGGCTTATTTTCCATCTGTGCTTCTCTCCAGGTTCATGTCTCATCCGCCCATCTGCCTCCTTTCCCGCTTGTCTGTCCACCTCAGACACACACACAGACACACACACACACACACACACACACACACACACACACACACACACACTACCTCCATTCCAAACTGCTCATTTGCTCTGAAGGCCACAACTATGCAACGGTTGTCTGAGTGTATAAACAAAAGAACAAATCTGTGAAGTATCAGTTTCACTTCTGTTATCATCTTCGGTTATTTGTAAGGGTGTTTTGTTGAATAAAATGGCCATTACAACCATGTAAATTCTCCAAAGATGCTCTGGCATGTTTTCTTGATTCACCATGTACAGTGTTTTGCTGCACCGCAGCTCATTAGGCAACATTTGTCTGTTGCTATAGAGACTGCATTTGGTTTCTCAGATCGCAGTGGAACTACAGAAACATTTTCAAAGTATTCATCGAAGTGTGTGCATTCGTGCATGCGTGTGTGTGTGTGTTTGTGAAAGAGAGAGAGAGTGAATACAAGTGCATTGGTCTCACATCCATTTCTATTTGTAGTATCAAGGCAAAGCTCTGTACAGATCTTCAAGTCGCTGTAAAGTGAAAATAAAATGACACATCATAGACAATAGTGCTATTTCCAATTTTGCCTAATTTGAATAAATAAAATCGCCAAGTCAAGGTCCGACCTTAAGGCTTTTTGATTGGTGGCCCTATCGGGCCAGCATGAACCAAGTTGTGGTGGCCCTGTCAGAAGCTGTAATGGTCCCGTATATTCATGATATAGTAGGCTAAGTTTTAATGATTATTTCGTACATAACATCTTCATATGGTATTATTTAAGCCCGTTTAAGAAATTATTAGTACAATTGCATTCATGGCAATGACTCTGTACTAACCTCACTAAAATCAAGTCTGTCACGATACGAAGTTATCCCTTTTAACTGGACCCAGAAGCAAGCGTAGGCTGAGAAGTTTGTGGTGAATAGTTTATTGAAAAGGAAGTGGCAATTGGACCTCTGAGGCGTAATGCCGGGTCGCCAAGACGGGGAATGAGCGGCAGGTGGTGGCCAGTGGAAACTGTAGGCCGGTCCCAAGCCCAGATAAATGCAGAGGGTTGCGTGAGGAAGGGCATCCGGCTTAAAACTTTGCCAAACAAATATGAGCGTTCATCCAAAGAATTCCATACCGCATTGGTCACGGCCCGGGTTAACAAGGTCCGCCATTGGCGCCGTCAACCTGCAGGGCGCCGGTGGAAATTCAGCTACTGTGGGTCGAAGTCGAAGAAGAGGTGGAAAGTGGGTTCTTCGGCAGAAAGAGAAGAGGAAAGCACAGAGCCTAGAACTGAATGTGGGGACTTTGAATGTTGAGACTATGACAGGAAAATCTCGGGAGTTGGTTTAGATGATGATTAGGAGAAAGGTTAATATATTGTGTGTCCAGGAGACCAGGTGGAAAGGCAGTAAGGTTAGAAGTTTAGGGGCAGGGTTTAAATTATTTTACAATGGTGTAGATAGGAAGAGAAATGAAGTCGGGGTTATTTTAAAAGAAGCGTTGGCTAAGAATGACTTGGAGGTGAAAAGAGTATCAGATCGAGTATTGAGGTTGAAACTTGAAATTGAGGGTGTTATGCATAATGTGATTAGTGGCTACGCCCCACAGGTAGGATGTGACCTAGAGGTGAAAGAGAAATTCTGGAAGGAGCTAAACGAAGTAGTTCTGAGCATCCCAGACACAGAGAGAGTCGTGATTGGTGCAGATTGTAATGGACATGTTGGTGAAGGAAATAGGGGTGATGAAGAAGTAATGGTGTAAGTACGGCAGCCAGGAAAGGAACTTGGAGAGACAGATGGTGGTAGACTTTACAAAAAGGATGCAAATGGCTGTAGTGAACACTTTTTTCCAGAAGAGGCAGGAACATAGGGTGACCTACAAGAGCGGAGGTAGACGCACGCAGGTGAATTACATCTTGTGCAGACGATGTAACCTGAAGGAGGTTACCGACTGTAAGGCAGTGGTAGGGGAGAGTGTGGTGAGACAGCATAGGATGGTGGTGTGTAAGATGACGTTGATGGTGGGGAGGAAGATTAGGAAGACAAAGGCAGACCAGCCAACCATGTGGTGGAAGCTGAGACAGGACGAGTGTTGAGCAGCTTTTTTGAGCAAGCAGGTGGATTACATCGTGTGCAGACGATGCAATCTGAAGGAGGTTACCGATTGTTAGGTAGTGGTAGGGGAGAGTGTAGCTAGACAGCATAGGATGGTAGTGTGTAAAATGACTGGCGGTGGAGAGGAAGATTAATAAGACAAAGACAGAGAAGAGAACCATGTGGTGGAAGCTGAGAAAGGACGAGTGTTGTGCAGATTTTCGGGAAGAGGTGAGACAGGCTCTCGGTGGACAGGAGTAGCTTCCAGAAGACTGGACCAATGCAGCCAAGGTGATCAGAGAGGCAGGCAGGAGAGTACTTGGTGCATCTTCTGGCAGGAAAGGAGAGAAGGAGACTTGGTGGTGGAGCCTCACAGTACAGGAAATCACACAAGGGAAAAGGTTAAGTGGGACACTGAGAGGACCGAGGAGAGGTGAAAGGAATACATTTAGATGCGACATAGGGCAAAGTTAGAGGTGGCAAAGGCCAAACAAAAGACATATGCCAGGTTGGAGACTAAAGAAGGAGAAAAGGATCTATACAGGTTGGCCAGACAGAGGCATAGAGATGGGAAGGATGTGCAGCAGGTTAGTGTGATTAAGGATAGAGATGGAAATATGTTGACTGGTGCCAGTAGTGTGCTGGATAGAATGAAAGAATACTTTGAGGAGTTGATAAATGAGGAAATTGAGAGAGAAGGAAGAGTAGAGAAGCCAAGTGTGGTGGACCAGGAAGTGGCAATGATTAATAGGGGGGAAGTTAGAAAGGCATTAAAGAGGATGAAAAATGTAAAGGCAGTTGGTCCTGATGAGATGACATGAGGTTCGACTGGAATCCCCGTGGACCATGATGTTTGCAGATGACATTGTGATCTGCAGTGAAAGCAGGGAGCAGGTGGAGGAACAGTTAGAAAGATGGAGGCGTGCACTGCAAAGGAGAGGAATGAAGATTAGCTGAAGTAAAACAGAATATATATGCATGAATGAGAGGGGTGGTGGGGGAAGAGTGAGGCTACAGGGAGAAAAGATAGCAAGGGTGGAGGACTTTAAATACTTGGGGTCAACCGTCCAGAGCAATGGTGAGTGTGATCAGGAAGTGAAGAAACTGATCCAAGCAGGTTGGAACGGGTGGAGGAAGGTGTCAGGTGTGTTATGTGACAGAAGAGTCTCTGCTAGGATGAAGGGCAAAGTTTATAAAACAGTGGTGAGGCCAGCCATGATGTACGGATTAGAGACAGTGGCACTGAAGAGACAACAGGAAGCAGAGCTGGAGGTGGCAGAAATGAAGATGTTGAGGTTCGCTCTCGGAGTGACCAGTTTGGATAAAATTAGAAATGAGCTCATCAGAGGGACAGCCAAGGTTCGATGTTTTGGAGACAAAGTTAGAGAGAGCAGACTTCGATGGTTTGGACACGTCCAGAGGAGAAATAGTGAGTATATTGGTAGAAGGATGATGAGGATGGAGCTGCCAGGGAAGAGCGCTAGAGGAAGACCAAAGAGAAGATTGATAGATGTCGTGAGGGAAGACATGAGGGCAGTTGGTGTTTGTTGGTGCAGGCTTCCATGGAAAAAGATGATGCGCTGTGGTGACCCCTAAAGGGACAAGCCGAAAGGAAAAGAAGAAGTTGTCTAAAAAATTCCTCTCATTAGTCTGGAATTTAGAAAATAGAAATAATTTTGTCATACTAATTGACCAAAAATAGGAAACATTTCGTCTGATTCTCTGAATTGACTTTACTGCGTCTTTAATTCATTTTTTTTTTTTACAACATAAAAACTTCTTCATTTGGAAGTCAAGTAACAGCAGAACATGCAGTCTCTTCATCTCACATCTTTATTTTCTTTAGCATCGTTAAACAGAGTATTTTTGCTTGTTATTCCACCACTAGATGGAAGCTCAGTCAAGATTTCTTCTCTTTGAAGTTGGCACACACACCACTGTAAACATCAGCTTTGTATTCAGTAATCAACCCTTTAACAAAATTAAAATCATGTCCTGCCCCTCTAATAAGCTACCACAGTACTTTATTGGCATGTTGTCTTTTCTTTAACACAGCATCGTGTCTAATAACTGTTTTCTCATTCTTTGTCAAAGTTGCAGTGATGCAGGGGCATATCTGTTCAGAGTCCTTGCAGATTATCTGTAAGTTTTTTTTTCTCCTCCCACACATATCCATCTTGTTCCCACACGTCACAGAGTCCTGCTCTGTTTATGTTTTGCCGGCAGGAGGACTTCTCTCCTTTATACTTTTACAGCACTGCCACTAGCAGGTTTGCTCTCACAGCTGTACAGAAATGTGGCTGCAATAACCAGTGCTGCGCCTGAGAAAAACATACTGACAGGTGCCAGGAGATAGCAGAGGGAATAAAAAGGTGTTAGATGTGAGATACATAAAAACACATATATACAGATGGAACCAGTAGCAGATAAAAAAAAAAAAAAAAACATCCTCAGTAGTCATTTGCAATTCTAATCACTTGAATGAGTGTGTCATTAGCATGCATGTATTTACCCAGTAGGGCTAAAGTCTTCCAACATGAAATATGAGATCAGCGTAGACACGATGATGGACAGAGAGGTAGCAAACCCTTTGAGGATGTTGTCGGCATATTTAATGACCACAGCTATGACCAAGCCTCCTAAAGCCTGCACAAGACAGTGTTTCAAACAACTTGCGGGAGGAACACAGCCAATCTGCACAGCAAAATATGCAAATGAACACAGCAAAGTACCAGAAGTTGAAGAGCCAAGTAACTTTTGAGGTGGTACTTAGTGGAAAAAGTTTGAGAACCACTGCTTTAGATGCGCACTGAGATGAAGTCTCCTGCGATTTACACGATTATGTTGCTCCGCAGTTGTTTTATGTACTTTTAATTCACTGTTACCTTATTACATCCTTAGTTCCACATTACAATTAGGGGACACTTACTAAGAAATTCAGCTCGATATAATAAACCTTTAAGCATCAGATATTTGAACACAAATTGTGGAGCAACACGTAGACAGATAATGTAAAAATACTCGGGAATCTATTCTTTATTCTCTACAAAGGATGACTATCCATCCATCCATTTTCTGAGCCGGTTCTCCTCACTAGGGTCGCGGGCCTGCTGGAGCCTATCCCAGCTATCATCGGCCAGGAGGCGGGGTAAACCCTGAACTTGTTGCAAGCCAATCGCAGGGCACATACAAACAAACAACCATTCACACTCACAGTCACACCTACGGGCAATTTAGAGTCTCCAACTAATGCATGTTTTAGGGATGTGGGAGGAAATCGGAGTGCCTGGAGAAAACCCACGTAGGCACGGTGGAGAACATGCAAACTCCACACAGGCAGGGCCGGGGATTGAACCCCAGTCCTCAGAACTGTGAGGCTGACGCTCTAACCAATCGTCCACCGTGCCGCCCAAAGATTGACTAATTAAATTTTATCAATTAAAAATAAACTGAAGAATGCAGCAAAAGAAAATCTAATGACCATACCTGTAAGACAATAACTATACTGGTGATCTTGTTGTAGCCTTGAAACATTCCAGACTGTGTCACTCTCTCACCGTCATACACCATCATTCCTAATGTACCAAAGACAAACCCGAACAAACCTGCAGGAAACAAACAATAATGTTTTTTTTTTTTGTCTGTCCCTCTTTAATTGAGTGACATCCCCTATGCTTCCAGAGTCCTTACAGCTAATTAATGGCAGTAGCCTTTAACCTCTGTAGAAATCATACAGTATTATGTGGCCACTTGGCCAATGAAGAACACACAGTGACTTAGTCTGATGATTTATTTACAGTACACAAATGGTGGTGTCACGGTACCAAAATGTTGACTTTGATACTATAATTGCATAAAGTACCTCGATACCATTACTGAAATGATACCATGGCAAAAATCTAAAGCAGTGGACTGAAAACTGACCAAAAAAACTTCACACCTTTATATTTATTTCAATAATTCAAAACATTACAATAAACTTGAAAAAATATGTAATAATGGAATTAGCCCATTCCTAACCTTAGTATTTTTATTTTTTTTTATTAGATCAATGCCTGCATTCGCATATATATATATTAAATGACGAATATGTGTGTTTGTATGTATATAAAATTGTACATCTACTGTATATACAGTTTATGTATGATATATAAAGGCATTAAAAAAATATTAGCCCATCCTTGTTTCTTCAAGTTCTTGTTCCTTATAATCCCTGGTACCACTAAAGGCATTTTACCTGAAGAATAAAAAAACACTTAATTGTATTATTAAATATAATTTTGGTTATCATCAAGAAAACCATGGAAAATGGCTTGAGCTAGATATCAGCTCTCATATCAAACTCTTATGAGCTATGTTCGTTGTCGTCATTATATTTGTCCAAACAAATTTACCTTTAGTTGCACCTGGCATTAAGACATGAATGAACAGAGCGCTATTACAAACTTTTTTGGATGGGCATCAATTATTCACAGATTTTTGCTATTCACGGCAGGACTCTGCCTCTATCTTCTTCGAAAAGCAGGGGTTCAAAATCACACTATTAATAACAATATTGTAATGTTCACTATTTCATCTGCAGTTGATAACCATAAGGCTACTTAATATTACTTGAAGATGAACCCAAGTCATTTACGTGTTTTGTTTCTAAATACCTGTACAATAAATACTTTTTATTTGAAGGTAAGTGCTGAAAATGTGTGCAAAGACAGAGTAATTTAGTGCTGAATTGCTGAGACATAGTGTAAAACTCTTTCACCTTCTAAATTTTCAGGATTTCTTTTGGGGCGGCGATAAAACGGGGTCATGCCGACGTCACCAGGGAACAGCATGAGTCGGCCTCCCCCACTATATACTGTAAGTAATGAGGTCCTTTTATGGTTATCCGCCAGAATTGCAAGTTACTCAGTAATTATATCTTGGCCTTTTTCAACGCCACTAGATTGTGCAGAGAGCCATCAAGTTATACAAACCCGAAAAATGCATCTTCCCTTAAATGTTTTGTGTTATTTGAACTAGTGTCTCGCGTGATGCTCAACCAGTGAGCCAAGTGTTGATTACGTCCGCTAGCCCGCAACCTAACGAGCTAAGGAGCTCGCTTGACCGCGGCGGGGTCGTTTAATGTGTCAGTGCCTCACTCAGAGTTGCTGTGTGTGGGTCTCCCTACATAACAGGGACACAGGAAAGTTAACTGTTCATTAACCATAACCACAGCAGCACATGTTATTTAGCCAGTAGCTGACTACAGACATTTAAGCACATAGCTACGAGCAAACGTATTTGATTGACAAGTGATGGTCCGTCTCCAGAGTCTTCAGTGGACACGTCCACACAGTCCTGCAGCTCGAGGGTGAGCCTTATTTTTTCATGATTTCAGAACCTTACTTTACATGCATGGAGACTGTTTTATTCATTCACATTTGGCAGGTGTTTTAATAACATTTCTCTCTTTTCTGGCCTTTTTCATGCATCATTATAACTTTTTTGATGGACAATTCATTTACATCCTTGAATGGGAAAATGGTCTATAGTTCATCACAGAAAAGCCATTGACACATGAAAAAAATCGTACTCACCCAGCTGTATGTTACGAATCCACACACTCTGTTTTGTCTCCTTGAGGATTTTCTCAAAGTAAACCCCAGCAAAACCACTGGATATGCATGCTATCAGCACAGCCATCAGACCCACAAACTGGATGCTCGCAGACAATACTTTCTGCTCTGAATCTCCTTCAGATGCTGTGGGCCACTGCGGAGATTGTAGCAAAAAAATAAAATCTGACTAATTTGTGACTACAATTAGGAGTGACTATGGAAAGCAACCATGTCAGAATGAAGCAGGCACACCTGAGTGCTTCTGCAGTTTTAGTGGCTACCTGCACTAAAGTGACTCCAGCCATGAGGAGGAGTAGGGACATCCATTGATAGAAACCCAGCCTTCTCCCCAACATGGAGATGGAAAACAGCGCTGTGGTCAGAATCTTCAGCTGGTATGTGACCTAAATAAAACAAAAATCACTCACTTGTTACACAATCTTGGAGCTTATGATTTACTGTTGTAATTTGGACAAGCTTGGATTTATCTTTGTACTGGGTTTTGTCAGCGTATTTTATATTCCAAACATGAACCATTTCATGAACTATTGTACAGTACACATCAGCAGCCTGGTTCACATTGAGCCTTGTATTCTGATTAGAATTGGATGGATAACAAAGCGAATAAAAATGCTCCATACAAACACCTCAATCAGAATAACCAGGCCGTATCCAAATAGAATTTAATTCGGTTTCAAAGTGGTGGAATGTTCCTTATCCAAAACTGAAAGTACTAATGTATACGGTTCAATCGGAATAGTAAGGCTGTGTTCTGTCTGCGCACACTATGTCTTAACGTAAATGCGCAGCAACGTCGTCGTTTATGCACTTGCACATATGGCGGCTTCCTACCACAGCTCGTATGCGATGGAAATTGTTTTAACTACTGTATGTGTAGCTGGTTTTTAACTACTCTGCTAAATAGACGTCTGACCTCTATCTTGATCAATTACGTGATGTTTACATAAATCAGTGCATGTCACACCTCTGTAAAATGGCTGTTCTGATTAAATGTAGTGCTCATGTATACACCAGATTGGAATAGATCACACCACATGTAAACAGTTTACCAGAGATCTTCAAGCGGAATGATTTCAATCAGGATGACAAAAAAGTCTGCATGTAAACCTGACTAGTAATTTTCAAAGTGTGCCACAAGTACTATGAGTGGTTCGAGGGCTGCCTCTAATGGTACGAAAAAAGGTTCACTGCCCAAATGCAGTTCAGTTGTATATAACTTTTTAGTTCAATACATTTGCATTTAGGTACAATTTGTATTTTACTTTTGTGCAATACATTTCACTTGAGTCATTTTTTACAGTAATTACAGTTAGTTTTCCCCCCCTGTATTTAAGCTCAATGCTAATGTTCAAACTGTGCATAATGTTATAGTGGTTTACAGTAATATTGAATACACTGACTTTAGGAATAAAACCTCTGGCTCATTTTTGATTAACACTACCTACTGTGCGACTATGTATTTTGATGTTGGTCATAATGGTGGCAGTTAGAGACCCAATTAAATTTGAGGTGGTACTTGGTGTAAAAGGTTGGAGAACCAGTCCTTTAGATGTGTACTGAGAGGAAGTCTCCTGAGATTTACAGTGGGTACGGAAAGTATTCAGACCTGCTTAAATTTGTTATATTGCAGCCATTTGCTAAAATCATTGAGTTATTTTTTTCCTCATTAATTCACACACAGCACCCCATATTGACAGAAAATAAAACAGAATTGTTGAAATTTTTGCAGATTTATTGAAAAGGAAAAACTGAAATATCACACAACCATAAGTATTCAGGCCCTTTGCTCAGTATTTAGTAGAAGCACCCTTTTGAGCGAATACAGCTATGAGTCTTTTTGGGAAAAGTTTTTTCACACCTGGATTTGGGGATCCCCCTCCTTGAGCCGTCACCTTGTCGTGGTGGAGGGGTTTGTGTGTCTCAGTGATCCTAGGAGCTAAGTTGTGCTTTATGCCCCTGGCAGGGTCACCCATGACAAACAGGTCCTAGGTGAGGGACCAGACAAAGCACGGCTCAAAGACCCTAATGATGACGACAAACAATGCACTTGGTTTTCCCTTGCCCGGATGCGGGTCACAGAGGACCCCCACTGGAGCCAGGCCTGGTGGTGGGGCTCGAAGGAGAGCGCCTGGTGGCCGGGCCTGCACCCATGGGGCCCGGCCGGGCACAGCCCGAAAGGGTAACGTGGGTCCCCCTTCCCATGTGCTCACCACCTGTGGGAGGGGCCATATGGGTCGGGTGCAATGTGAGCTGGGGGGTGGCCGAAGGCGGGGACCTTGCCGATCCGATCCCCGGCTACAGAAGCTGGCTCTAGGGATGTGGAATGTCACTGCTCTGGCAGGGAAGGAGCCCGAGCTGGTGTGTGAGGTCGAGAATTTCCGACTAGATATAGTCAGACTCTCCTCCACACACAGATTGGCTCTGGTACCAGTCCTCTCGAGAGGGGTTGGACACTCTTCCACTCTGGAGTTGCCCACGGTGAGAGGCGCCGAGCAGGTGTGGGTATACTTATTGCCCCCCGGCTCGGCGCCTGTACGTTGGGGTTCACCCCGGTGCACGAGAGGGTAGCCTCCCTCCGCCTTCGGGTGGGGGGACGGGTCCTGACTATTGTTTGTGCCTATGCACCAAACACCAGTTTAGAGTACCCACCCTTTTTGGAGTCCTTGGAGGGGGTGCTGGAGAGCGCTCCCACTGGGGACTCCATTGTTCTGTTGGGGGACTTCAATGCTCACGTGGGCAATGACAGTGAGACCTGGAAGGGCGTGATTGGGAGGAACGGCCCCCCCCGATCAGAACCCGAGCGGTGTTCTGTTATTGGACTTCTGTGCTCGTCACGGATTGTCCATAACGAACACCATGTTCAAGCATAAGGGTGTCCACACATGCACTTGGCACCAGGACACCCTAGGTCGCAGTTCGATGATCGAATTTGTGGTCGTGTCATCGGACTTGCGGCCGCATGTCTTGGACACTCAGGTGAAGAGAGGGGCGGAGCTGTCAACTGATCACCACCTGGTGGTGAGTTGGCTCCGATGGTGGGGGAAGATGCCGGTTCGACGTGGCAGGCCCAAACGTATTGTGAGGGTCTGCTGGGACCGTCTGGCAGAATCCCCTGTCAGAAGGAGTTTCAACTCCCACCTCCGACAGAACTTTGCTCATGTTCCGGGGGAGGCGGGGGACATTGAGTCCGAGTGGACCATGTTCCACGCCTCCATTGCTGAGGCGGCCGACCGGAGCTGTGGCCGTAAGGTGGTCGGTGCCTGTCGTGGCGGCAATCCCCGAACCCGTTTGTGGACACCAAGGGTGAGGGATGCCGTCAAGCTGAAGAAGGAGTCCTATCGGGCCTTTTTGGCCTGTGGGACTCCTGAGGCAGCTGATGGGTACCGGCTGGCCAAGCGGAATGCAGCTCTGGTGGTCGCTGAAGCAAGAACTCGGGCATGGGAGGAGTTCGGTGAGGCCATGGAGAAAGACTCCCGGACGGCTTCGAGGAAATTCTGGTCCACCATCCGACGTCTCAGGAGAGGAAAGGAGTGCACCACCAACACTGTGTATAGTGGGGATGGGGCACTGCTGACCTCGACTCGGGACGTTGTGAGTCGGTGGGGAGAATACTTCGAAGACCTCCTCAATTCCACTGACACGCCTTCCCATGAGGAAGCAGAGTGTGGGTTCTCTGAGGCGGGCTCTCCCATCTCTGGGTTTGAGGTCACCGAGGTAGTTAAAAAGCACCTCGGTGGCAAGGCCCCGGGGGTGGATGAGATTCGCCCCGAGTTCCTAAAGGCTATGTACATTGGCGTTCGACCATGTCCCTCGGGGAGTCCTGTGGAGGGTGCTTCGGGAGTATGGGGTACCGAACCCCCTGGTACGGGCTGTTCAGTCCCTGTACGACCGGAGTCAGAGTTTTGTCCACATATCCGGCAGTAAGTCGGACTCGTTCCCGGTGAGGGTTGGACTCCGCCAAGGCTGCCCTTTGTCGCCGATTCTGTTCATAACTTTTATGGATAGAATTTCTAGGCGCAGCCGAGGCGTAGAGGGGGTCCGGTTTGGTGGCCTCAGTATTGCAACTCTGCTTTTTTCTGATGATGTGGTTCTGTTGGCTTCATCAAGCAGTGAGCTCCAACTCTCACTGGAGCAGCTCGCAGCAGAGTGTGAAGCGGCTGGGATGAGAATCAGCACCTCCAAATCTGAGACCATGGTCCTCAGTCGGAAAAGGGTGGCATGCCCTCTCCAGGTCGGGGATGAGATCCTGCTCCAAGTGGAGGAGTTCAAGTATCTTGGGGTCTTGTTCATGAGTGAGGGAAGAATGGAACGGGAGATCGACAGGCGGATCGGTGCAGCGTCTGCAGTGATGCGGACTTTGTATCGGTCCGTTGTGGTAAAGAAGGAGCTAAGCCGAAAGGCGAAGCTCTCAATTTACCGGTCGATCTTCGTTCCTACCCTCACCTATGGTCATGAGCTGTGGGTCGTGACCGAAAGAACAAGATCCCGGATACAAGCGGCCGAAATGAGTTTCCTCTGCAGTGTGTCCGGGCTCTCCCTTAGAGATAGGGTGAGAAGCTCGGTCATCCGGGAGGATCTCAGAGTAGAGCCGCTGCTCCTCCGCATTAGGAGGAGCCAGATGAGGTGGCTGGGGCATCTGATTCGGATGCCTCCCGGACGCCTCCCTGGTGAGGTGTTCCGGGCACGTCCCACCGGGAGGAGACCCCGGGGACGACCCAGGACACGCTGGAGAGACTACGTTCTTCGGCTGGCCTGGAAACGCCTCGGGATCCCACCGGAAGAGCTGGATGAAGTGGCTGGGGAGAGGGAAGTCTGGGCGTCCCTGCTAAAGCTACTGCCCCTGCGACCCGACCCGGATAAGCGGTAGAAAATGGATGGATGGATTTGGGGATCCTCTGCCATTCCTCATTGCAGATCCTCTCCAGTTCTGTCAGGTTGGATGGTGAATGTTGGTGGACAGCCACTTTCAGGTCTCTCCAGAGATGCTCAATTGGGTTTAAGTCAGGGCTCTGGCTGGGCCATTCAAGAATAGTCACAGAGTTGTTCTGAAGCCACTCCTTTGGTATTTTAGCTGTGTGCTTTGGGTCATCGTCTTGTTGGAAGCTGAACATTCGGCCCAGTCTGAGGTCCTGGGAACTCTGGAGAAGGTTTTCGTCCAAGATATCCCTGTACTTGGCCGCATTCATCTTTCCTTCGATTGGAACCAGTCATCCTGTCCCTGCAGCTGAAAAACACCCCCATAGCATGATGCTGCCACCACCATGCTTCACTGTTGGGACTGTATTGGACAGGTGATGAGCAGTGCCTGGTTTTCTCCACACAACAATTAGAATTAAGGCCAAAAAGTTCTCTCTTGGTCTCATCAGATCAGAGAATCATATTTCTCACCATCTTGGAGTCCTTCAGGTGTCTTTTTTGTGTGTTTTTTTAGCAAACTCCATGCGGGCTTTCATGTGTCTTGCACTGAGGAGAGGCTTCCGTCGGGCCACTCTGCCATAAAGCCCCGACTGGTGGAGGGCTGCAGTGATGGTTGACTTTCTTGAACTTTCTCCCATCTCCCAACTGCATCTCTGGAGTTCAGCCACATTGATCTTGGGGTTCTTCTTTACCTCTCTCACCAAGGCTCTTCTCCCCCAATTGCTCAGTTTGGCCGGACGGCCAGCTCTTGGAAGGGTTCTGGTCGTCCCAAACGTCTTCCATTTAAGGATTATGGAGGCCACTGTGCTCTTAGGTACCTTAAGTGCAGCAGAATTTTTTTTGTAACCTTGCCACAATTCCGTCTCTGAGCTCTTCAGACAGTGACCTCATGATTCTCATTTGCTCTGACATCCACTGTGAACTGTAAGGTCTTATATAGACAGGGGTGTGGCTTTCCTAATCCAAGTCTAAATCCAATCAGTATAGTCAAACACAGCTGGACTCCAGTGTAGAACCATCTCAAGGATGATCAGAAGAAATGGACAGCAACCGATTTAAATATATGAGTGTCACAGCAAAGGGTCTGAACACTTATGGCTGTGTGATATTTCAGTTTTCCTTTTTTAATAAATCTGCAAAAATTTTAACAATTCAGTTTTTTTCTGTCAATATGGGCTGCTGTGTGTATATTAATGAGGAAAAAAAAAAAATGATTTGAGAAAATGGCTGCAATATAACATCCATCCATCCATTTTCTTTACCGCTTGTCCTCACTAGGGTCACGGGCTGCTGGAGCCTATCCCAGCTATCTTCGGGCAGGAGGCGGGGTACACCCTGAAGCGGTCTCCACCAAATCACAGGGCACATAGAAACAAACAACCATTCGCACTCACATTCACACCGACGGGCAATTTTAGAGTCCTCAATCAACCTAAAACGCATGTTTTTGGTATGCGGGAGGAAACTGAAGTGCCCGGAGAAAACCCACCCAGGCAAAGGGAGAACATGCAAACTCTACACAGACTGGGCCGGGATTCGAACCTCGGTCCTCAGAACTGTGAGACAGATGTGCTAACCAGTCAATAACCGTGCCGCCTGCAATATAACAAAGAGTGAAAAATTTATTTCAACACAATGATGTTTGACTTTTGAGGTGTTGCACTGCAGTTGTATTTACTTTAATTCACTTACTGTTACCTTAGTTCCCCCTTACTTTGACTATTGTTTAAAATCATGCGCTTTCACAAAATCTTGTGAATAGTATGATAACCCCAAGCTTATCGCAAACAAAGCAATGCCCATTTAATTCCAGCCATATTTAGAAGGGCCTTGAGGTGATGTTTTGAGTCTATCTCTATGAGAGCAGGTGAATGGCTGTGAAACATTTGGGTAGAGAGTCAATGTAGAAGGATTTAAAACAAAAACAATTGCTATAGGTGGCTTAAAATTAGTCTTCCTCACTTTGAATTTTAAATGAATAATATGCTTAAGCAACAAAAATGGCAAATTATTGCATTTCTTTGGCAAAATTTCCATCAACCACGATATCAGGCATTTTGAGCGAGTTGCTCATAAATAATCCAGTTGAGATATTTTTAAATCATTTTTAAATCTAAAGGTATAGTTTCAGACCAAATCCCTACGAGAATCTAGATACATTTTCACAACCAGGCATATAAGAAAATATTTACTTGGTTGTGTAATTTCCAACTCCACTCCAGAGACCCAATTATTTGTAAAATCAATTTTCCATAACAAGCCCCCTTTAAAAAATTACCACCCCCACCCAGATTGTGCAGTACATGTTAGCCACACACAAACACACACACACAACTGTTGCAGTGAACTGGCACGTGTATGCGTAACCTGATAGGTGGCTGCGTCCAGGTTGGACAAGGCAACATAGAGTAGATTGTTCTGCAGTGTGTAGATTCCCGCCGGTATGGCCAGTTTCATGGTCTCCAGAGGCTTGCTCACAATCTCCTCCTTCAGCTGCTGGTTCATGGCCTTCACATAAAAATCTTCCAGACACAGAGATAGCATTGTCATGGGACAATGACACAGTCAGATACTGAGATGATAGAAGAACAGAACAAAATCATGTACAGTACAATGTTCCCCCTGCTATATTGTTGTTCACCTTACGCAGCGTCACTACATCACATCTTTTTGTAGAGTGTATTGAAATCCATTCAAATCCCGGCCCCGCCTGTGTGGAGTTTGCATGTTCTCCCCGTACCTGCGTGGGTTTTCTCCGGGCACTCCGGTTTCCTCCCACAACCCAAAAACATGCATGGTAGATTAATTGAAGACTCTAAATTGCCCGTAGGTGTGAGTGCAAATTGTTGTTTGTCTATATATGCCCTGCGATTGGCTGGCGACCAGTTCAGGGTGTACCCCGCCTCTCGCCCAGACTCAGCTGGGATAGGCTCCAGCACGCCCACGACCCTAGTGAGGATAAGCGGTACAAAGATGAATTAATGAATGATTTTTAAAATATGCCATACAGTGAGACCGCAAAAGGTGAACAGAGAAATGACGAGTGATGGCAGTACTCACTGTTCTCCATGAAGACCAGGAGAGTGCAGACTAGGATCTTGATCACCTCGGCGGACACTACAGCAGACGAGGCCAGGTAGCGGGGGCCATCTTCCTTCAGAGTGCGAGAGTAGCGCATGGTGAGTACCAGTGAGGTGGTCTGCAACACGAGAACCCCCAGAGACAGGTACTTCAGCCTCCTGGAATGTAAGGAGGACACCATGGCGGAGAACGCTGCCTTGGGGGGATTCTAAGGAGTCAGAAAAAAACAACTCTGTAACATCATCCCACTAAACTGGCAATCAACAAGGGAAGCCTCTGAATTCTCCAAATGTAAAACACGAATTTGCCCAAGCTTGTGTACCCGAGTCTGCATGTGTCCAATTTATGGAGACAATTCCGAGAGCAAGAGGATACAAGTGTGGACTGAAGCAGAATGTTTGTTAGTAATTAAATGGTAGTTAACACTTAAATACAGTTTGGGGTCAAATTGTACTCGTTTTGACATTTGACTGCAATAAAAATAAAATTGACCCAAAATACACACAAATGACAATATTTTAAAATGAAATTCTTCTGTACAGGTGCTACAAAGTTTGTATTAGAGCCCCGTCTAAAGAATTTTGGCTATATCAGTGTGTTTGTGGCGCAATCACGGTTACTATTGTGGACAGAGGTTTAAGAGCCATTTTCTTCTAAATGCATTGGTTTCTATGATGGTATTGCATATCAGGGGCTAGAATGTGCTGCACGGCCGACTCGTTAGTACATCTGCCTCACAGTTCTGAGGTCCCGTGTTCAAATTCGGGGCCTCACCTGCATGGATTTACATGCGGGTACTCCGGTTTATTGAGAAACATGAACCTGGAAGACACAGGAAGACACTGTAGGCATTTTAAGACCTGTGTGATGTGGTTTCCTGATACAAGTAAGAACTGGAGGAGCAGCATTCTGGACCTGTTGCTGATGTCAGATTGATTGTTAAATTTAGACCTGTAAAAACACAATCAAAAAAGTCCAGTCGACTGTAAATGAACCATCTTTTCTTGTTTGGACAGAAGATCCTTAATTCTAGAGATGGTCTTCAGTTGGTAATAAACAGACTTCATCACACACTTTTAAGTGGCTTCAAAATTCATGTCAGGGTTATTCACACCAATATTTCTCACTTGATTTGTCAATAACATGCAGCCAAGCAGAGGATTGACCTTTGACCCTTCGGTTTTATGCCCTCTCTAGCTAACCCTTACATACAGTTCATTTTCCATGCAAACATGGTATGTTCCAGGTAAAGTTGTACGTGGGACTAGATCATCATCACAATAATTGTCTTTATGTCTTCGTTTCGTATATATATATGATCATACTTGGGGTGTTTTACTCTTTCACTGTTTTTGAGATCCCCTATGACTCTTCAACCTGCAGGGCGCCGGTGGAAATTCAGCTACCGTGGGTCAAAGACAAAGGAGAGGGCGAAAGCGGGTTCTTAGGCACAAAGAGAAGAGGAAAGCACATAGCCTACAATTGAATGTGGGGACTTTGAATGTTGGGACTATGACAGGAAAATATCGGGAGTTGGTTGACATTATGATTAGGAGAAACGTTGATATATTGTGTGTCCAGGAGACCAGGTGGAAAAGGAGTAAGGCTAGAAGCTAGAAGGACATTGGATTGTCCTCAGAAAGGAAATATAAGAAGTTCAGCATGATTAGATAAGTCTGAACACAGACAAATTGTTAAAGATGACTGTGTTAGTGTTATACAAATAGAAAATTATATAAACTAATAAGAAAAAGTAGCTGGACAAAGTTACATGTTTTCGTGTGGTTCAGGAGCATGTAGAATAGTGATAAGAAAGAAAGAAAAAAAAATGTACAAATGTCTAAAGAGAAAACCATTGTTCGAGTTGCTAGTGAAGCAATAAATATAGACACCCTGACAAAACCACTGGTTATCTATGATGCAGAAACAGGAAACCATGTTAGAGCACCCATAGTAGTGGCCCCACAGTTCTCAGTAAATTATTGGGCAGAGATTTAATGACAGTGTTAAACATTGCTGTTGTCCCATTCAAAGATGGAATGATGGCAAAAAGACTGGGCAAAGAAAACATATGTGCGTGAGGGCCATGGGACTGCACATTTTTATTGGACTTTGGATTTAGTGAATGTGCCCCCTGTGTGGGTAACGGAAGAATTGCTTAGATGTGCTGAAAGTAAGGGTAATAAGCCTGAAGATGAAATGGGGAAAAAAACAACAACAACAATTTGCAAATTATATTGAGATACAAGGAGACCCCTGGTCCTGACAACAAATATGAACATGAAGTAATGAAATTAGGGCCACAAACAGTGCAATTGCTATATTTGCCCTGGAATCAGACTAGTGCAGTAGTAGCTGTCGCTTTAAGTGATGAGGCAGAAAGACTGTTTTATAATCATACAATTTCACACGTGTCTCTAATGGAAAGTAAACATGAGACATGGGCAAATATAGGCCTTATGGCAGCTTGAGGGCAAAGAACTACAGATTGAGAGCCAAGGTCTGGGAATTGAACAGACTTTAGCAAAACATTGCAGATGTGGAGAATGTACTTAGGATGGCATATAAGAATGATGCCAGCGCAGCACATTACAGACACACAAATAGAAGAGGTATGACAGCAATATTTTACCACAGAGCAGGAAGAGCAGCTGAACCAGCTTCCTGATGAATTATGGACCAAAGGTAGCTCTGATGTTGGCTTAATGACAACATGTGAGCCAGTGGAAATTAGAGCCAAAAACGAATATCATCCATGCAAAAAATAATATCCATTAAAGCAAGATGCTAAAGAAGGTATAAGACCAGTAATTGATGGCTTGCTAAAAGCAGGAGTGTTAATTGAATGATCAGATTTACCATGCATTACACCAATATTTCCAATCAAGAAAGCATCCCCATCTGTAGGATGGAGGATGGCTCATGATTGGAAGCAGTAAATACAGCAGTGATTGCTAGAGCACCAAGCGTGCCAGATCCACACACGTTAAATAATTTGCATCCTGAAGTAAAAATATTTTCTGTTATGGATTTAAGTCATGCATTCTTCTCTATACCAGTACACCCAGATAGCAGAGTCTGGGTTGCATTTACATTTGAAGGAAAAAGATATAAATATACACTATTACCTCAAGGATATTGTGAAAGTCCCACAATATTCAACCAAGCAATCAACACTTTCATGGGCACATTTGATCCTCCATGCGGAAGTCAGATTTTGACTTACGTGGATGACATTCTTGTGGCATCACAAAATGAACAGGACTGCGAAAAAGACACATTGGCTCTGTTGCAACACCTTGCCAAAACGAGAAATAAAGTGAACAAAGCTAAATTACAATTTTGTGTGATAGAAGTGAAATATTTAGGTCATAGGTTGACGGCAAGCGGTCGTCATGTGGACTCAATGAGAAAAGAAGCCATCTTGTCAGCTCCACAACCTGAAACAGAACGACAGATGATGTTTTTTGCTTGGGGCTGTGCAATTAGTGCAGGAGTTGGGTAGCTAATTACGCAGCGATAACAACACCGTTGAAAATTTTATTTATGGAACACCAATGACAATGTCAGACAAAATTCAATGGACAGAGGAAGGAGAAAGAGTATTTTGTGAATTGAAAATAATTTTGGCAGGAACAGCAGTATTGGCGTTACCAATACTGCTGTGCGTTACCATTTGAACAGACAGTTGATTGTCGAAAGGGTCACATGACCTCAGTTATGTCGCAAAAACATGGAGCAAAACTCAGGCCAGTAGCATACTATTCAACTAGGCTTGATGCAGTTGCACGAGTGCAGTCTCAGTTCTCCTCCTGCAAAGCAAAATGGTGTTTTTATCGTCTGCTAGGCAATTGTCATGTATAGCGGTGTTGCTATCGCAACCACATATAACATTACAGAGACGCACAAGATTGAATCCAGCCATATTACAGCCAACACCACTAGATGGCGTGGAACACAATTGGTTGGAAGCGAGCCAAGCAACTAAGCTACCAAGGACAGATCTTAAAGATCTGCCCCTGGAGGATTTATTGCATATTTATGTGGATGGCTCATCACAAAAATTACCCAACGGTATGAATGCTACGGGATACGCTATAACTACGACAGATAAAGTTTTAAAAGCAGCACAATCACCGCCAAATTATTCAGCACAAGCAACTGAACTGGTAGCATTAACAGAAGCATTCAAATTGATGAAAGATAACAGAGTGACTATTTGGACAGATAGTCAATATTCAGACAAAGTAGGTAAAGAAGCAGCTGTCGGTATGCACGACACATTTTCAGTAGACCAAAAAAATAGATGCAAATACACGACTCGACAACACAATATTAAAAGATATGCAAAAAGTGCACCAGAAAGTGATGACGGTATAATTTGTAGTGAAAAAGGTAAACCCATCCTCCTGTAAGGGTTGTGTATGTGTGCAGCAATTATGAGTCATGGGCCTTGCCATGTCTCAACAGGAGGGATGGTACAGATAGTGGAATAACACTTTGCTATATATGGATTCAATAATTTCTTAAAAACCTTTTGTCGAGCGTGTGTGACTTGTGCAAAGCAGAATTCACAAGGCAATGTCAGGCCCAAGAGAGGTCAACTTCCAAAAGCACAGTATCCTTTTCAAGTGGTGCATATGGATTTTATTGAATTGAATAAAGCAGGACAATACAAATATGGCCTAGTGCTGATTGAAGTGTTTTCAAAATGGGTTGACATTGATCCAGCAAAACACCCAGATGCTATTACTCTGGCAAAGGCAGTGTGTAAATATATTATGTATGCCATACTGGGGGCACACCACAAATCATTTGGAGTGACAACAGAAGAAATTTTGTAAATAATATTATTGAGAAAACAGGACAAAATTTAGACATCCAGTTAAGGTGCCATTGTTCATATCATCCACAAAGTGCAGAATTGGTGGAAAGAACGAATGGCACTGCAAAAAACAGATTAAAAAAATGCATGACCGAGACAAGAAGGTCATGGCCGGATTGTTTGGATCTGGTCAAAATGTACATGAGAATTGTGAAAGGAGCAGGACAGTTAAGTCCATTTGAAATTCTATACAGAAGACCATTTAAAATAACCATTGTAGATAGCTCTTTAAGTCCTGAGCAAATGGAAGAAATTGATTTAAGTGACTATATGAGGGAAGACTTTAACGACAAAGAAGCGACAATGTCTAATCAAATGCCAGATGAATCTCTACCCCTGCAGGAAGGCCAACCTCCCATCGAACCTGGAGACTGGAACCTGATCAAAGTGATCAAACAAAAGTGTTGGTCCAGTTCGCAGTGGGAAAGTCCATTCCAAGTGTTGTTGACGACCCCAACTGCTGTGAGGATCGCTGAACGATTTTCTTGGATCCATTTGTCACACTGCAAGAGACAGGTACCACTGACAAGCAGCTCACCTGGTTGTGGGGCGGAGTCTGACTACAAAGGTGGTTAGGCATACATAGCCTATCCGTCTCAACGTCAGTGAAGAGGGGGGCTTGCTCCCTAGAACTCCCCCAACTTCTTAGGAGCTGTGAAGTCGCAGGACCTGAGCATCGAGCAGGAAGTGATTGAGAGGGTATCCTGTCCCCCTCCCGCATCAACAGGAGGGTAAATTGCGATCCAAACCATCGGGGGATGTCCTTCCTGAAGGGGCAAGAGGGAGAAGTGGCACAGGAGCAGAATAATACACCCATTTGGTCAAGAATACGATTAGTTGCAAAAAAAGAGGTCAAGTGCTCGGAACCTCTCCCTCTCAGAAGATAGAAAGAGGATAGCTTTCTGGCTTAAGAGGAAACCACGAATTGAAAAGACCATGCGACATCGCATTGACTGCATGCCAAGAGCAATATTATGTATAGTATTGTTGTATCTGGTGTTAATGATCCCACCGCGGATATGGCTTTCGCATAGAAGGAAAGAAAATGGTTTTGATATTATTGCCAAAAGACCACGATTTGTGGCGAAAGATCATCATGACATACTCCATGAAGGTTGGAACGTATC
Organism: Phyllopteryx taeniolatus; assembly: GCF_024500385.1. NCBI lineage: Eukaryota > Metazoa > Chordata > Actinopteri > Syngnathiformes > Syngnathidae > Phyllopteryx > Phyllopteryx taeniolatus. The sequence continues at coordinate 3,985,752 of NC_084515.1, read as the reverse complement.
CCATATATATTTAACAAATACATGGTACAGGTACGCTTCAATGATTGTAAAAAAAATTATCCGGTTGTTACGCATGTACAAAGATGCCTGCATCCTCAATCCTTGAGATGCAACCTTTATTTTTATAAATACTAGCATTAAAGCATGGGAAACAAATAATGAGGAAATGACTGACATGGGGATATTGGTTTTATAAAATCGAATAGTTCTTGATATTAAATGTGGCATAAGGAGGAGTTTGCGCCGTGATCAATGAAACATGTTGTACACATTCCTGAAAATGCTGGAGACGGATATGTAATTGCTGAAGCCCTATAAAGAATGTAAAATATAAAATGCTCAATCCCAAGATTATGTGAACAAAAGTTGGAATCCCTCGACATGGTTTACATCTGGTAGATGGACAAGAGTATTGGTGAAAATGATAAATAATTGTTATATTGTTGTTGTTTTGTTTATTTGCTGGATGTATCTTGCCATGCCTTCGTAACATGATGTCCAAAATGGTACATGGCACTGTCACCGGATTGATCTTGAGTGATGAATATATGACTTTGTTGAAAGAAGAACAATATGATGATTGTGAGACAAGAGCTTGAAGTACATCAATGATGAAATGCATGCTATGGTTATTGTCATGAAGAGTCCTGCTCACTGAGAGAGCGACTGCTTCTCCTCTTGCCGCAAGAGAAAAGTCTTGGCTCAGGTTGTGTTTTGTCTCTCTCTCATGCTAAATTGAGAATATCTGTAGATTTACAGATTAACTCTGACAGTGCGCGGCAAGCCCGCGACCCTAGTGAGGAGAAGCGGCTCAGAAAAATGGATGGAGTGCGCGGCAAGCTACGCAGACGTGCTGCGCGGGGAAATTCGTCGGTCACGTGATGCAATGCGGGCGTTGTCGGCCGCGCGAGTATAAAGAGGTCTTAACGGGACAAACCGAAAGGAAAAGAAGAAGAAGCTGCTATGTATGCACTAGCTACTTTTGTTAAACAGGATTATGCCAGTTATTTTTTTAGAATCGTCCATGTTGTGATCGCTGGCTCACCCATAAATATAGTATACGCCCCAAAACACATTTGCATTTAATCTTTAAGAACTGTTTTTTTAAAAGCATTTATTTAGGTATCATTGTGTTGTGCGTAATGTTGCAGTGGCTTACAATAATGTTGGTTTAAAAAAAAAAAAAAAAAAAAAACATTTAAAAGGCTAAAGTAGAATTTAGACAGAATAAGGTGTGGTGTGTATACACTGACCTTCCTATGTGGCAGTTCAATTCAGCAGCACACAAGCACACAATCCTTCTCAGTGTGTTTGTGTGTGTGTCCTATAACCCCACTGAACAAACTCTCCCCTCACTCCTTCTCTCTTTCCATGCATTGAAAACACTGTTCACTGTGACGGTGAAACAGAACACCCAGCTCAGTCTAACAGGGAGCCAGAGGCAGACTGCACAATATTTAAACTCTCCTGCTAGTTTGTCACACATTAACTCATGAAGAGTTACCAAATGTAAACAGCACTTTGAATTACAGAAGTGAGCGGATCTGCAAAGAAACAGCTCAAACATTTCCTGATGTTCCGACGAAAAATGCTGCAGTTCTGCAACGGTGCTATACAGTGCGCTTTGAGATATGAGTTTCATTTGTTCTGTGACCACGCTCAACTCTCAAAACACTCTCTTAAATCATATTTCCCCATTGAAATGAATGGAAATGCCATTAATATGTTCAAGCCTCCCTAAAAATACCAACAGAAAGTTTGGTGATGTGTTTTTGGATAAAGCAAATGGCGCTCTATAATATTGTACTTTATAAACACATATACTAATGGCATCATGAAATAGCATGAAACAGTTTGTGCCTTATGTTTACTTCATTGCGGCACCTTATAGTGAGCGTGACTTAGCCCAAGACACAAACAAGCTGAACAAGACACAAATGAAGAAGAGTTACACAACTACTGTAAGTGACTTAGTAAGCTGCAGTAATATCAGTAGTTTTTTGTAAAGGATAACGACCATATGCCTTTGAGGTTTATTTTGTCTGTCGACATGTGTTTCTGCACTGTTTTCCATTATGTGTTAGGATTAGGTTAGCAGAGTAAAAGGCAACGCTTTGTGGCTGTTTTAAATACACACCACGCAATTCTCTTTGTTTTGTGTTTAGTTTGACAGTAAGCTTCAATTTGGAATGGCATTTAGCCTTTTTTTTTTGAGGAATTGTTCACGATCTGCCAAATTGGGTTTACTAGCACCATACAGCGCTTCACGTACATTCATTTGCTGTTCCATCTTGAAATATAAGTTGATTTCCGAATTCTCAATTCACTAATCATGCAGTGCAAATTGATATCGTGTAGCACAAAATAGCCTGTATGTAGTGACTTCATTGTTGTCAAATATGTGTCAAAGTTGTTATGTTCAACTCTTAAGAATTAGTGGAAACATTTCCACTTGTCAATTGTCAAATAACTGCCATGATAAAATCCAGTTATTCTTCACCAATGCTTTACCTAAATTTGAGTTTGGCGGACAGATTAAGCTCCTTTGAATTTGTATTCAAGGGAGTTGACTTAAACAAATATTGGACTTTGTGACATCTGCCGGATGGAAATCCTTGAGAGCAGTTATTCTCAACCCATGGAACGAACCTATTAGTGGTGTGATGCGGACAGGCAGTAAAATATTACAGGTGGTGCAGGTGGCATTAAAACAGTCTCTCACATAAATACCATTGGTGTTTTAATGGCATGAAAATTCAGACTGTTAAAACTGTTACGCTTGGACATGTCTGCATCCTTGATTTCCTATTGATGTTGCACTTTCCTAAAAAGAAGAGATCAGTGGCAAGATATGAGTGAGATTGTGCAATTGGTTCATTTAATTTGACAACATTCATTTATGCACGTACATCCTCAGTTTGGGAATAAGGTGCTCTGAAAGAGATTTTAACCATACGAGCATGTGTAGTTTAAAAAAATAAAATAAAAGGACATTCATGTTTCTAAGGCTATTTTTGAATAATACATTTTCTTTAATCTTATTAAATTCTACAAAAGTAGGTTGCAACAACAGGAAAATGCAGACTGAGAACCATTGCTTTAAATTATTCATAAACACTCCATTACAGTTCACAAACTTGAAAAGAGGTAAAAGATGCTGTCACACATTTGATTCATTAAAATGTACGAAGCAGCATAAGTAAGTAGTTGGGCATTTTAAATTAATGTTCAATAGGAAAATAAGATCTTTTTTCAACATTTATATGTAAACTTCTACAATATGTCAAACTCAGCCACTTTACCTGAAGCAGGATGATGTGCAAAAAATTCTGGGGACACTCATTCACTGGATAGTGATTATTTGTTGTTGTTGTTGTTGTTCTTCTTGCTCTTCTAACAAAATCTTGCTTAAAAAGTTAATGTTCCTTCCATCCTTGGAAGCCAAATGAAACTCAATACACACTCGCTCTCTCCAATCTTTTTGGGCGGACGGATAGGGATGGAGGCTCCCCCCCTTGATCTCACTCCGGTATGAATGAGGCCTTCTGTCAAACACACGTTGAGGAGAAGCGACCTCTACTGGACTAATGAATACTTCAGCCAAACATGATGTTTTATGATCCATCCATCCATCCATTTTCTGTACCGCTTGTCCTCACTAGGGTCTCCGGCGTCCTGGAGCCTATCCCAGCTGAGTCTGGGCGAGAGGCAGGTTACACCCTGAACTGGTTGCCAGCCAATCGCAGGGCACATAGAAACAAACAACCATTCGCACTCACATTTACACCTACGGGTAATTTAGTCTTTAATAAACCTGCCACGCATGTTTTTGGGATGCTTAATATATATCTTAAGGTCCATGTATAAGGATCTTGTTTGCTTTTTGACGCATCTGAGACGCACTAAAACTAGCAGGGATGCATAAAGTACGATCAATCTGCGTTTTAGGACGCAGAGCTATGGCTTAGTACTCTGTCGTTGTGCTGGAAATCTGCCATATGATTTTCTTTTTAAATGTATTTTTAATTTTTTTTTGACAAGACAGGACATCCATCCATCCATTATCTGAGCCGCTTCTCCTCACTTGGGTCGCGGGCGTGCTGGAGCCTATCCCAGCTGTCATCGGGCAGGAGGCGGGGTACACCCTGAAGTGGTTGCCAGCCAATCGCAGGGCACATAGAAACAAAACCAGTCGCACTCACAGTCATGCCTACGGGCAATTTAGAGTCTCCATTTAATGCATGTTTTTGGGATGTGGGAGGAAACCGGAGTGCCCGGAGAAAACCCACGCAGGCACGGGGGAGAACATGCAAACTCCACACAGGCGGGGCCGGGGATTGAACCCCGCACCTCAGAACTGTGAGGCTGACGCTCTAACCAGTCGCCCACCGTGCCGCGAGACAGGACATATGCAGCTTAATTTCTGAATGGTGCGACAAAAAGAAAGTGTGCGTACAGGTGCCCAGTCATTTGAGGAAGAAAAAAAACATTTACTTGACTTGAAAGCACACACATGAAACCCATCATGGTCTCTAAAGCAATCAGAGATAGTGATTGGCGGGGACCCTCCATCTGATTGGTCTTCGTCTCTGTGAGTGTGTGCGTGCATGCTTTTGAAATGTGGGCGCTCGCATACACGAAACAAAGTTTTTGACAGCGAGCCAGTAGCTGCACAGTTAATGGAATTAGTTCCAAAGCCGGCGGGATGATGAGCAGACTGGTTATCACGTCTGCCTCACATTTCTGAGGACCCTGTTTCAAATCCGGCCTCGCCTGTGTGGAGTTTGCATGTTCTCCCCGTGCCTGCGTGGGTTTTCTCCAGGTACTCCGCTTTCCTCCCACATCCCAAAAACATGCGTGGTAGCTTGATTGAAGACTCTAAATTGCCCGTAGGTGTGAATGTGAGTGCAGATGGTCGCTTCTTTCTATGTGCCCTGCGATTGGCTGGAGACCAGTTCAGGGTGTACCCCGCCTCTCGCCCAAAGATAGCTAGGATCCAGCCCGCCTGCAACCCTGGTGCTGATAAGCAGTATGGAAAATGGATGGATAAGACCACCCTTGTCTCTTCAATTTCTTGTTCATTTTAATGCCTGGTACAACTCAAGCTATATGAGGAACACAATGAACATGACAAAATACAACTTTATTTCCTATTTGACATGCATAAGCTTAATTGTATTCCGAGTGATTTGTATTTATTATCAAGAAAACAATGGGGCATGGCTAGCTCTTAAAATAAAGTATTTTTCGCTATTTTTGGTGCCATCATTATATTTGGCCAAACAAATGTACCAAACATTAAAAATGAACAAGAAACTAAAAGAGTTGGGTCTATATTTTTTTGCCTCACTCCACAATCCACATGATCCCTTAACATTTACATTACAAATACATTTTCTCATAAATTGTCTACCTTATCAACACGTAACAGTTTGACTCAACTCACAACTTGTTTGTGGAAGATTAGATCAACTCTGCAGCCACGACCAGCCTCATCATCTACATCAGTACCTGCTTGTGTGCGGGCCATCGGTGATGCGTTCAGAGCAACTCAGTTAAATAGGGATTCAACCCATTTTTTTTGAAGAGTTAAAGAGTTAAAAAAATAAATAATTTTAGCATTAAAAGACCACAGACATGCTTTCACACAAAACCACATGCAATTATTATGATCTTTGTATTCATTTTCTTTTTTGACAACAGGGAACTTTGGCCATCAAAAGGAACGTTTTTTACATATCAAAAGCAAATGTATCTTCTGTATATAGCACTTTCCATACATTGATCATGAACCCACTCTTTTAAGTTAACAGACCTCATAGCCTTTTGAAAGGTCACATGGGAGTGAAATGCTTTTGAAACAGGGATATTGACTGTTAGTCGCTGGCAACTTTAAGGCAAATGGGTGATGTTTTATTTCAATAAAATTGTTGGTGCATGTCATGTCTGGCACGCAATTGTCGCAACATCAAAGACGTGTTATTGCTACAGTGCACGACGTTCACAATTTCCCAAAACAATTTGAAATGTGGACTCGTCGGACCACAGAACACTTTTCCATTTTGCATCAGTCCATCTTAGATGAGCTCGGGCCCAGAGAAGCCAGCGGCGTTTCTTACTGTTGTTGATAAATGGCTTTTGCTTTGCATAGTAGAGTTTTAAGTTGTACTTACGGATTTAGCGCCGAACTGTATTTATTGACGTTGGTTTTCTGAAGAGTTCTTGAGCCCATTTGGTGATATCCTTTACACATTGATGTCGGTTTTTGATGCAGTGTCGCCTGAGGGATCGAAGGTCACGGGCATTCAATGTTGGTTTTCGGCCTTGCCGCTTACATGCAGTGATTTCTCCAGATTCTCTGAACCTTTTGATGATATTATGGACCGTAGATGATGAAATCCCCAAATTCCTTGTAACTGCACATTGCAGAACATTGTTCTTAAACAGTTCGACTATTTTCTCACGCACTTGTTCATGAAGAAATGAACCTTCCCCCATCTTTGCTTGTGACTGACAGCAATTCAGGGAAGTTCCTTTTTATACCCAATCATGGCACCCACCTGTTCCCAATTAGCCTGTTTACCTGTGGGATGTTCCAAACAAGTGTTGGATGAACATTCCTCAACTTTCTCAAACAATAAAGTTTATCAGTTTGAACATTAAATATCTAGTCTTTGTAGTGTATTCAATTAAATATAGGTTGAACATGATTTGCAAATCATTGTATTCTGTTTTTATTTATGTTTAATTTCATTGGAATTGGGGTTGTAGGAGGAAACCGGAGTACCCGGAGAAAACCCACACAGGCACGGGGAGAACATGCAAAGTCCACACAGACAATGCCGATTTGAACCTGGGTTCTCAGAACTGTGAGGCAGATGTTCTAACCAGTCGTCCACTGTGCCACCTCAATTATATATGTCACATGTATATACCTTAACACAATATTTTATTGTCATGTCAGTTACAATAAACTTCAACAGGGAGTGACAAACAGCTTGAAGCAAGCACGCTTCATTGGAATTGGGGTTGTAGGAAGAGTTTGTGTGAAGCTCACTTGGCAGCATTATTTCAGATCTCATCACGAGGATATTTTCCTGTACATTTTGACATCTCATCTACACACCATCTCCACAGATGAGAAGAAGACATGGTTTTGCTGGGCTGGAGGCTGAAGGGATCCTTGGAGAAAGTTGGGTGGAGAGAAAGAGACCCTTCACCGTGACACTGCAGGACTACAAAACCCTCCAGGAGAGGAAAAAGTTCACGGTAACATATAATATGCATCCTTTTATAATTTTAATGTAGTTGTTACTCAGCTCCATGAAAAGGTAAGACGGGTGCTTCACTTTAGGGGCAGATGGATTCCAATAGACACCGTGTGCAGTCATCTAACACTGGGAAAACTACAAATGAAGAGTTCCAACTAAAACAGGATGAAAGACAGTGGAGCATAAAACTTGTCTTCTTATAAGCACAGAGAAAAATAGCTCATTTCGCTTGCCAAGTGAGCTAATGTATGGTTCAAGACTTCAGCTCTGTTTCTTCTTTCTGCAGCTTTGGGCTGGAATGGACCTTGTCTTGAGATTCACAGACTTACTGTATGTTTCTCCGGATTGTGTCCTGAAGCTCAAGGGAGCTAATCTAAAGATTCTAAATTTCATCTGTTTCTTCTTTTTGTAGCTTTGGACTGTAATGGACCTTTTCTTGAGATTGAAGATTTATGTTTCCCTACTTTGTTTCCTGAAGTCTCAGAATTAAACTAGTTTCTCCATGACACCCTTAGATCACCGATTCTATGTCTATCTACATTGTCTTGAAAAGCTTGCTAATAAAGCTTTGTAACATGGAGATTATTGCCTAATTTACAGTTAAAAAGCGCGGGTATTTATATGACAAACAGATGTCTGACAGTCTCTCTACCTAACCTACCATAAGCAAACATGGATGTCACATGGCATCTTGAAATGCTTACATAAGTTTGCAAACAAAAGTGCATACAGTAAAAAGCACGTAGAATGCCCTTTGTGCCACAGGTTTACAAGATCCTGGTGCTCGGGATTCAAGGTGACAGCTGGATAATCTTTAGAAGATACACAGACTTCTGCAGGCTCCAAGACAAGGTGATGACCTGTCAGGCATTTCACTCATGTTGTAGGATTTAAAAAAAATCCAAGTCAAGGTGGTACAGTTCGTATGAAAAGACAAATTGTAACACAGTCACTGCCATTGACGGCGTTAGAAGTCAAATATCCATGTTAACTGGGAAGGCTGGCAGTGAATTAATATTAACCTTTTGATATGTTGATTTTGAAGCTTAAGGAATTGTTCCCCAGGATCCACTTAGTTCTGCCTCCAAAACGTTGGGTAAAAGACAACTATGACGAGGAGTTTCTGAATAAGAGGCAGACTGGTTTGAGAGTTTTCTGCAGAACCTGACGTACCACAAAGAGATCAGCAGAAGGTATTGTGTGGTGAATGAATGTCCAAATAGTGGATATCTGTGCCATATGAGTTTTGTTTTGTTTTTTACCCTCAAATTAAAGTGCCACATCCATCCATCCATTTTTTGAGCCGCTTCTCCTCACTAAGGTCGCGGGTGTGCTGAGCCTATTCCAGCTATCTTCGGGCAGGAGGCGGGGTACACCCTGAACTGGTTGCCAGCCAATCGCAGGGCACATACAAACAAACAACCATTTGCACTCACATTCACACCTACGGGCAATTTAGTCAATTAACCTACCATGCATGTTTTTGGGATGTGGGAGGAAACCGGAGTGCCTGGAGAAAACCCACGCAGGCACGGGGAGAATATGCAAACTCCACACAGGCGGGACCGGGGATTGAACCCTGCTAGTGCCACATCCAGGTAAATAAAAATAAAATTCGAGAAATTCAAATTAACACTACAGGTGGCACAGCTACGAAGATGTTGTCGAGGTTTTGTGCCAACTGAGCTTGAAATGTCATACACTAAATAGTCTATAGAAATGCAGTGTTAGAAAATGACAAGGCATCTGATTTTTAATTAAGCTTTCTGACACTGAACTCACTTTCAACGCACAACGGTGCCATCTGATCTGAGTTTGAATTTCTACCAGTGAAAATGTTGTTTTAAATTCAAGCTATATCTGTACAATCTCCATTAGAATCTGAATTTTTAACATTCTTTTTTGTTGTTGTTGTTGTTTTTTTTAAACCCAGATTTGATATTTCAACAGTGACTTTTTTACACTGAATCTTTGAGTGTTCAAATTTGCCATCTGATTTTTTTATTTTAATTTCTGACACTGAAATCACATTAAGTGCATATCTGTGCCATCTGAGTTTGAATTTTTTTTTTACCCGGATGTGGTATTTTGACATTGAATTTGTGACGCTTAAATTCAAATTGAAACTCAGATGACACAGAGATTCGTACTTCCATAAAAGAATGAAAAAAAGTCAGCAACAAATCTGATCCTGATGATAGATGGATGATATGATACAGTAACTCTTGACTTTTGTGTTTCCAGTGTTTCTGTCAGGCAGTTTCTGGGTATGACTGAACCACCGGGCCCATTCGACAGTCTGGAAGAAAGCAGGGTCAGTTATCTTTACATAATTCTTTCCACACGTACATTCAATTGTCAATTGCTTACTCTTGTTTGCACATTTTTCAACCTGTAAAAGGACCAAAGAGAAGACTTGGAAGTGAGAGTGAAGCTTTTAAATGTGGCAAGTTAAGTTCATATTTAGTGATGAAATCATTTTGAGTTGAAGTCAAATTTTGAAAGAATGTGTTCAGAAAGAAAGTGGGGAAAGGATTTTCATTTTCCATTTTTTTAAAATGGCTGTTTTCATTTTAAAATGTAAAAAACAACAACAATAAAAGTAGCGAGTAGTTTTAATTTTTTATTACAGTATTTGGCACTTCGTTTAGTTAGTTCCATCCACAAGGCACAAATGAAAATTTATTAAACTTGAATTTGGCTAGGGAATAAATATAATATAGCCTATATTTATTCTAATGATTTCATGTCATTTAGGCTTTCTGTGCCACTCTGGAGGAGACTAACGATCATCTACAGAGGGAACTGATGGAAAAGCAGAGAGAAGTTGACCATTTGAGGAAGATCCTGAATAAGAGGAAGAACTACATTGAGATTTTGTGAAAAGGAAACATTCCTCATCAGAAATGAGGAATGTTTCCTTTTCACAAAATCTCAATAATCATCATAAAGTTATCACTTATTTCCGCATATTAAACTTACCCACCTTCAGTAAAAGTGTTCACTTCCTTTACCACTGCTCTCAATACAATATACATTCCCCTGTATTATTGATTCCCCCCCCTGCCCCCCTCCCCCCAATAATATGTGTATAGATTTCCACCGCATCCTTCACACTTATTTCAATCATTTTATGTTGTCAACCTATGTAAATAACTGTGCTGCTCTCTGCTCCCTGAATTGACCCACAGGGTTAAATGGTTTTCTGAATATGAATGTGAATATCTTTCACCATTTTCACCGCAACTTGCCACTGATGTCCTCTAGGGGGCGCCACAAGTCTCCACTACAATCCCATCTCATGGCGCAATCCTTGTTGTCAAACTTTTGGGTTTCCGGGAAATTCTCAAAGGGTAGAAATGTTTCCAAGGATCCCCTCACAATCCTGACGCCAATTAACCAAAACTATCTTGTCTAAGCCTAAATGTCATAGGATTTTTTTATATATATATATATTTTGACCTGTGCGATTCACGGAAAGAAACTTAACCTTAACAAGGACAGAAAGTAATATTTTAAGTGAATAAAAAAAAAACACAATTTTATTCTTGCAGTATTTTACCTTTTTTTCTAAAAAAGAAAAAACAGGGCTGTATTCTCCCAAAAAACAACAAAACAGGACTTATTCCTGTAATAACACACTGTAAAAAAAAAAAAGACTACTCATGCAAGGATGTCAGATTTATGTGATGCCACAATCATATCAGCGTTTTTAATTAGCTTAGTCAGTTGAGTATGTTTGTTTTACTGGCAAACTACAAATGAAGGTATAAACTTTTTTTTCAAAGATATGTAATAACATATTTTTCGGGGAAAGTTATGCGGATCCCAAAGTCACGGCTTTATTCAGATTCTAGTTTGAAAAGGATTGCTTTACAATAAAATGTTACCCTTCCATTAAGGAAAGCAATAAAAGCCCAGTGACAGTGAAACAGACAAAATTAATAATAAATCAGCAATTTCAGAAAATGAACTTGTAAACATTAGAAAACAAGATTTATTTTTCAAAAAACGATGGCACCTTTAACTTGCTATTTTATTGCACAACCTCTTGAGACAATCACTGCAATCCAGAATGTTTTTTACTATCGTCGACGAGGGGGTGTGTGGTGTCGTGGGGGGAGGGGGGGCTTACTGACGTGCATATGTGGCGGCCATGTTGGCAGGGGTGACTTTCCCAATAAAGGCAAAACATGGACAAAACATAGACATTGAAATTAATTAACATTTTTCTCTACAATCTTCTTGAGATTTTATTGCATCCTGCACAGATTCAAAACAATTTACCTCGATGTTTCACAGTAGGTTCTTCTTTGTGTGCTTTTTTTTGGGATCCGTCAGCATAGCGCTGATTCGATTTGCCAAAAAAGTTTTGTCTCATCTATCCAAAGGACATCCTCCTCGAAACTTTTGTCACCAAGTATTTGGCAAATTCCAGTCTCAGTTGTTTCATCTTATTCCAGTGTTTTGTTTTCTAATTTTGTCCATGTGTGTACATTCTAACTTAAAAGAACTCACATGTTGTTTGTTGTGTTAAATAATCAATCTGATGTTTTTAGATGGTCTGTCAACATTATTATTTAGATGGTCTGTCAACATTATTAGACAACATTTTTCTAGGAAATGGTGCATGATGGAACAACTAATTATGTTCAACTTCTAATTACATTCTATTACATGCTTTTTGTTCATGATCTGGATATGGGTGCATTATTAATATTAGTGGTGGATATTTTTGGGGCAAATGCTTTTTTTTTTGAGCACATGGTATACCCTCACTTAGCAACATGATTGAGTTAGCAAGAGGACTGTGTGCTGTTTAACAAATATATTTTGAATATCTGAAAAGTATTTATATCAATTGATATTTCATGAAGACAGAGTGGACATGTTGCGCATCCAACTACACAAAATAAGACGATGAAAATTATGAAACGTGTAAATATTTACTCTGAAAGTAGCCACTGTTTCAGCCTCCATTGAAGAAAGACAAAATGCTGCTCGTAATGTCATGGAAAACATCAAAGGGTTTCTTAATGAGCACAAACCACATAATGACTGGACAGCAATTTCACTGCATGCAAAATGTTCAGTATGTTTATGAAAATAGAATATACATGATTAAATAGCTCATTTTTATGAAATAACTTCTTGTGGACAATAAAAATGTAAAATGTTTGTCAGGGATTTAGAATCATTAATCACTTATGACACACACTGTAGTTAGCAAAGCAGTATGTGGGGCATGTCACAATCATGTACATTCAATGACAAAAAAAATTTATAAAATGAAGGACATACCCAGCACAGTACAAAATTATTGTAAATAAGTATTTAAAAACGGCAGGGTGACGGAATGGTTAGCACATCTGCCTCACAGTTCTGAGGACCGGAGTTCAAATCCCGTCCCCGCCTGTGTGGAGTTTGCATGTTCTCTCCGTGCCTGCGTGGGTTTTCTCCGGGTACTCCTGTTTCCTCCCACATCCCAAAAACATGCACGGTAGGTTAATTGAAGACTTTAAATTGTACGTAGGTGTGAATGTGAGTGTGAATGGTTGTTTGTTTATATGTGCCCTGCGATTGGCTGGCGACCAGTTCAGGGTGTGCCCCGTCTCTGACCCGAAGATAGCTGGGATAAGCTCCAGCACGCCTGCGACCCTAATGAGGATAAGCGGCTCAGACAATGGATGGAAGTATTTTTTTTAAAAAGCTTTAAAATGTTTGGAATGTGTTAAAAGTTTATCCAAACTTAACTCTGTGGAGCATAAAAGGGAGGATTTTGAGTTCCAACTAGACACTATTTTCTGTCCGTTAAATCCGAGCTCCGTTAAATCGAGGTTGCACTGTACTGAAATGATAGTCCTTGGGTAGCAGGGCCATAGAAGGAAGGTTTCAACTGTGATCTTTGTTGTTTTTAATAAGCACAAAATAAGCCACTTTCTCATTTCACATTGTGCATGTTGCCAGGGGCAACCAAGTGTCCTTTACCAGGCATCATCCCCTGATGTATGTCAAGCAGGTGGGTGGAGCTTGTAAGTCAAGTCGAGACTTAAGTTGAATCTCCTCAAAGGAACAAAAACTCATCAAGTGAGAAGGACGCACAGCTTGGCTGTTTTCATCCGAACCTTTTATCAATAGATCACGCCATCATGAGAAAAATGGGGCTGAAAGGGAAATACCTATGTTTGTTGCTGCTTGTTTTCCCACTGTGCTGCATTGTGGACGGCATGAAAAATACGAGGAATCGGAACATTGATGCAGGTTAGAATATCACACATCTATCTATGTCTCTAATCTACACAATAATACCTATATTGTATACATTCACAACTTAAATACATAATTTTTTTTTTATTCATACACCCCCAACATTTTTACCTATATACACAAGTAGATTTTTTTTTATTACACTTACTGTTCTTTACTGATTGGCTGGGAGAAATCCCAAAATACAGAGAGAAATGTTAAATATTAGTCTGCTGATGATTGTTTTTCACAAGACACCAAATAAACAATTTCTTTGTGTACATCTGCATCATAAAATGTCCTTTTTTCTAAAGCTCCTTGCTTTCAAAACAAGAAGCAACGTGACTAAAACTGACCAAAAAATAAATAAATAAAATAACTTACGGTAATTGATAAGCGGAAATATTTTGCTTCGATGCAAAATTTTCATTCCGCCTGTGATATTTCAGTTTTTCCTTTTTAATAAATCTGCAAAAATTTCACCGGCACGGTGAACGACTGGTTAGATTGTCTGCCTCACAGTTCTGAGGACTGGGGTTCAATTCCCGGCCCCGCCTGTGTGGAGTTTGCATGTTCTTCCCGTGCCTGCGTAGGTTTTCTCCGGGCACTCCGGTTTCCTCCTACATCCCAAAAACATGCATTAATTGGAGACTCTAAATTGCTCCTAGGGGTGAATGTGAGCGCGAATGGTTGTTTGTTTATATGTGCCCTGCGTTTGTACCCTGCCTTCTGCCCGATGCTAGGTGGGATAAGCTCCAGCACTCCGCCGACCCTTGTGAGGATAAGCAGCTCAGAGAATGGATGGATGGATGAAATATCACACGGCCATAAGTATTCAGACCTTTTACTCAGTATTTAGTAGAAGCACCCTTTTGAGCTAATACAGCTATGATACTTTTTGGGAATGATGCATGTTTTCACACCAGGATTTGGGGATCCTCTCCATTACTCCTTGCAGATCCTCTCCAGTTCTGGATGATGAACATTGGTGGACAGCCATTTTCAGAGCTCTCCAGAGATGCTCAATTGGGTTTAAGTCAGGGCTCTGGCTGGGCCATTCAAGAACAGTCATGGAGTTCTTCCGAAACCACTCCTTTGTTATTTTAGCTGTGTGCTTAGGGTCATTGTCTTGTTGGAAGGTCCTGAGCACTCTGGAGAAGGTTTTCGTCCAGGATATCCCTGTACTTGGCCGCATTCATCTTTCCTTCGATTGCAACTAGTTGTCCTGTCCCTGCAGCTGAAAAACACCTCCACAGCAAGATTCTGCCACCACCATGCTTCACTGTTGGGACTGCAATGGACAGGTGATGAGCAGTGCCTGGTTTACTCCACACATACCGCTTCGAATTAAGGCCAAAACGTTCTCTCTTAGTCTCATCAGACAAGAGAATCTTATTTCTCACCATCTTGGAGTCATTCACGTATTTTTAGCTAACTTCATGCAAGCTTTCATGTGTCATGTGCACTGAGGAGATGCTTCCATCGGGCCACTCTGCCATAAAGCCCCGACTGGTGGAGGGCTGCAGTTATGGTTGACTTTCTAGAACTTTCTCCCAACTCCCGACTGCATCTCTGGAGCTCAGCCACAGTGATCTTTGGGTTCTTCTTTGCCTCTCTTGCCAAGGATCTTCTCCCCCAATTGCTCAGTTTGGCTGGACGGTCAGCTCTAGGAAGGGTTCTGGTCGTCCCAAATGTCTTCCATTTAAGGACTATGGAGGCCACTGTGCTCTTAGGAACCTTAAGTGCAGCAGAATTTATTTTTGTAACATTGGCCAGATCTGTGCCTTGCCGCAATTTTGTCTCAGAGCTCTTCAAGCAGTTCCTTTGACCTCATGGTAGACAAGATGCCAAAAACATGGGATTTGCGATTAGTTGACTTCAAGTTGTAGTTAATGTTGACTTATCGACGAGTCATCTAATAAGTTCAACTCCTAGGATCCACAGGTTAATTGTGTTAGTTTACAGTAATTGTTGTACTGTCGCTATTTGTCATGAGCATAGCTAGATGAAGAAAGATACATTATTTGTAGTAAATAAAGAATCATTTTTGGACCATTTAAAGGAGAAGTTTGCAGTTTTAAAACCACAGCAAAATTTGAACGTAACCTAACTTCACGGATCCCTTTCCACCCTTGCGTCTGACCAAAGCCACGTCCCTCGTGGCACGAGCGCAATTCTCAGACGTCACCATTCATAATGGCATGCGATTATGCAAGTGAGTTGTAGTCACAGAGAACGCTGTCCAGCCTCAACAAAATAGCAGTTCTAGCAACACTAAGCTAGCATTAGCATTGTAAACAAGTCAACGTTAGCTAGCAACGGCTGCCAAGAAAACAACAAAAACAGCAAGTAACAAGTAACAAAAAAAAAATGCTTGCAATATCTCAACATTATTAAAAGTGAAGACAATTTGCAATATTGGTATTTTAGCAAGAAACATGAAGCACATGATTTGCTGACGTGGGCCACATAAAAGGATGTGGCGGGCTGGATCTTGAGTTTGGCACCTGTGCTGTACATTCAAAATATATAGAATACGACAGAAGAAATATTCAATATCTAAATAAGATAGGAATTGGCCTTTTTTAAAGTGTTTTTCTAGTGTTTAATGAAATTGTATGAGTTTCACCTTTTTATTTTAACTACTGAAATAAGTGTTTTTTTCTCCGGTATTCTGATGTATTGAGATGCACCTGCACAGATGAAAAATAAACATTGATTCTTTGTTATTTCCCAAGTGACCCACGGGACCCAAGTGAAGACCAAACGACTATTTGCAAGACAAAAGACCTCAATGCCAATGGAGAGTCCCAGTCCTGTATGTTTTGCTCTTTTGAAATTGTCATGTTATGCTCACTCGCTCACTCGCACATCAGTTGTGAGTTCATGTCGTATGTGGGCGAATGTTCTTCAAATTTTCTTCTAAAGGAGCTACAGTATACCACATAGAAATTGTGTCAATTAGTACAACTGTAAATCTCAGCACCATGTGCACATCATGAGCCTTGTACAGTGTTTGTAAGACACAATGATTACCTCATCAAATCTTCGTTATGAATGTGAAAATCATATAAACGTATAATCACCTCATTATATTATGTATACACAATTTTCCCCGCATTTAGTTTTTATGTATATATATATATATATATATATATATATACTTTGTTTTTTGTTTTTACAACAGATTAAATTTGAAATTAAAAGACATGAAAAAGTGACAACCACATTTTTTAGTGTACCCCCCACATTTGTAATTCGCTACTCTGAAATTCACTTATTTGTGATTTTTTTTGGGACCCTTACCTCCGTTATTTGGTGAAAACTTATCTTTTCGCTTTTTGTGCTCGGGCCAAAGCCCTAATGTAAATGTATTGCTTCGTCGCCATCTTGTGGCAACTATAAACAATTGTAACACTTTTTAGGGGTGCCGTCAATTATTTGCGGTTTTACACTATTTTCTTATCCTAGGCAAAAGCTATGGGTACAATTTGGACTTTCTTAATTACGGTTGTTTTCAGTTCTGTTGGCAGAGGTTCAAACATTAACATTTACAAGTTGAACTATAACCTGACATTGTAGGGACATTTCATTTCTTAAGTGTTGTCCAATTAAGATATTTTTTTGCGAAACACTGTGTATATTCTTGAAAACAATTTCACTTTTAAATCAGAAGTCATGTAAAATGGTGACAACCAAATATTAAAGTATAAATCTGAAGAGTTCAAACACAAAAGCAAACCGCCAATTTTTGTGAAATGAGTAAAAGGATTTTTTAAAGATATTTCTGGTTCCAGGGATAAAGCTAGCTAATTTGGAGGGGGGGCTTTTGGGGGGGGAGGTAATCAACATTTTATTGAAAAGATCTTCAGAGGTTTTTGTTGTCATTTCATTGCAAAACCAGACAACCCCACAATGTATACATACTGTATATAAAATTACATTTAAAGTGGTAGGTATTATGCTTTGTGACTAAAATAGGTGAGTTTAATGGAACTACAATCACTTGAAGTGACCACTTACCTTGAGTTAAATTAACCTTTAATTAAATAAAAAAAACATTTTTTTAATTAATTGTTATTATTCATTTTATGTTAAGAAGGGATTTTGTGGCAAAAAATACTTGTAATAGCTGTGAAAAGTGAAGGAAAATTGGAATTTTGGTAAAGATTTTCCGCCCAATGAAAAGAACGAATCAATTCAGTAAAAACTATCACATGAAACACTTATTTGCTTTATTGTGCCCCCCTTCAAAAAAAGGATCATATCTGGCCCCCAGGCCTTCAAGTTTGACACCCATGATCTAGTGCACAATAGTCTACTGTCATTCCAGCATTCCATCCAGTGAATTAAAATCAAGTCTTGTTTCAAAAGTGGAAAACATGGCTTTCTTTCACAGCAGTCATTTATAAAGTGGACTTTTTGTGATTTTTCAGAAATTCAGGTCAGTGATCATAGCGCCAGTACGTCGCTGCGGCCTCCCGAGAGAGAGCTGCTCCTCCTCCTGTGAGCCGTGCTGCGGCCCCTGCTCCTTCTGCCGTTGTCGATTCTTCAATGCCATCTGCCACTGCTGGAAGATGAAGCCTCCGTGCTTGATGAGGAGGAAAATTCCATGCAAGCACGGGCGTTAAGTAAACATCCCGGAATCATGTGGGGTGCGGCAAGAAGAAAGAGTATGACAAACTGAGACAAAGCTAATTGATGAAGTCTCTCATGCTGATATTATAGGGATGATGAAGTATGCGATTAGAATGGCCCATGAGCATTTTTCTGGTATATAAATAATATATGATAATATACAAGGAAAAAAAAAACATTACAAAAGAGAATAGCCAAATATTGACATATTATGTGAGGATGTCGCTGTAGCAAAGGATAAGTGCTGTATTCCAATGTTTTGTTTAATAATGCTTTTCTGAAATGCATGACAGTTTAATTTGAATCCCATTAAAATTTAATTTTATGTGTTTCACCTAGCCCTTTATGTTTTCTTAAAAAAATTGTACCCATCTTACAAATTCTGCCCGGTTAATCAAACATATGAGCACAACTGTGTGTTTTCTTATTTCGTAAATAAAAGTAGGGCTGTGAATTTCAAACTACAGATAATACTTCATGTTTTGATCATATGGATAGAAACAAAATCTTGCATTTTAAAAATGCATTATACATAGGTAGAAGGGTTTTCCAGAATTTTGAGGTCAACTTTGGAGGTGCGTATTATACACGATAAATTAGAGTATATATACAAAAAATGAAAATATGATAAGCCTATGCCATTTTATCTAATAATTTAGCTAAAGTCTGGATTCAAGATATTTCTTGTATTATTCCAGCATTTATTTTCTTTCGGCTACATTAAGGATTATCAGGGAATGCTTTTGAAAGCAGAAATAATGAAAACATAATCATAACAGTATCATTCTTGTTCTTGCTCTTCAGGAAAACTCTCCTTCTGTTTATTTATTATTTTTATCAAATTCGTTTTTTTTTCCTCCGTGGAGTGAACCTACTATCTATTGGTTCACTGAGTTTAAGAAAATCTCTCATATGTGATGTGAACATGTGCAGTACGATCAAAACAAACATATGATATACTGTAGCTATAGGAGGAATGCTGTACAACCTTGGGTGGGCAAACTGTGGCCCACCGGCCACATAGGGCTGACTGTTCATTAATGTGGGCCACTGAGCTTTTACATTAGCCACGAGTCCTGTAATACTTGTTTTTTTCAAAAAAAAATGTTTAATTCAAATGCATTTTTATTTCTTTGTTATTCTCTCATTAGATAATTAGTTTATTGACTTAAATGGGCCATTCTACTGCATCAATGCTATTTGCATCCACAGGAAATAAAATGTATGAATGCATAATAAAATTAACTGGAAAATATTTTTTTATGAACTAATGTGTCCTGCACATTAATCTGATTGCATATTAAAACTATTTAAAATAATAATTTAAAATACCTTTAACGGTGGAAAAATAGATGTTGTTGTCTTTCGCCACTTACTAAAATTAGACAGACCAATAATTAACTGTTTTAGATTTTTTTTTATTTTGTGTTACTCCTTATCTCAATGATACTTGAATTCTATTTTCTTTATAAAAAAAAATGTTTCTTAGTTTAAATTAGTTCTTTAGTCATGTCCCAATGTTTTCAATCACTCCTGTTACCCTAACCCATTAAACCCTCTGAAAAATTTGGAATATTCCACCAGTCACATAGTCCACAGGAAGATGCAACATTCAGAATCTCTGCAGGCCACAGAAAGGCCAAAAGTAAGTTCACTCATGTTTTTTTTCTGTATATTTGATGATATTTCAACTACAACTGGGGAGGTTAAAATATTGGCACAGTCCTGGTACCTAAATTACACATTTCTTTTGTATGTCAATTGTTTATTTTTAAAATACACTTTTTTTGTTGACTCACGCTGTAATGCGCTGAATGTCAACATTCATTAGCATACATTTTATGTGGCTATATTGCATGTATTTGATCAATCTATGCTAACACCTCAAATGAGTTTCACTACAATAAAAGAATGACAAAAAAAAAGTTGACTGAGATGGACCAAAACACATCCTAAGTAGTCCAATATGTGTATTATGAGACGGAAATGTAAGTTTATTTTGAGATGGTGACAACAAGCAAATGGCACCGATTTGGTGGAATGGCCAAAACAATAAAATAAAAAATATTAGTAAAATAAACACTTTCACATCTACATTTAACATATGTGCATTTATTTTATTAATGTGTTCATGAATTATAATTACTTTCATCATAAATAATAGAATTAAACACACACACACACACACACACGCACACACATTGTTGGCTAAAACAGGAGCCAGAGAGGCTATGTTGTTCTCCGTTTCTTTTACAGTGTATCACAATGTATGATTCCTCGTGACAATGGACAACAGGTCTAAAAACATTTCAGGCCAACTGTGGAAAAATCTTATCAGGAAGGATGTAAACACATGAATGTTAGTCAGAGTCTGAATCAGAGAGAAGTTTCTTTCAGAATCAAAGCACCAGCGCAGGGGAACATCACTTCGCCTACATGCAAGATGGCAGATTGTACAGAGCTGACTTTTAATATCGACCACGGTTATCTGGAGGGTCTGGCACGTGGACTAAAGACTGGGCTCCTTATTCACACTGACTATCACAATCTGGCCCAGTGTGACACACTAGAAGGTGAGAATGGATCCCAGCTGTTATCTGTTTTTGTGTAATTTTTTGCCAGATTTGTGACAAAACAAAACTACAGCTGTGTCCATTTTGTGTCTTCATCGCATTGGCTGCTTTAATATGGTCATGGGGATTATATTTCATTTGAATGTCTTTTCTGACCTTCATCACTGAGAGAAAACTGCAGTGTCAGTTGTATGTCATCACAATTATAGCATGGTGTGAGAGCAGTTGGGTGCTCATATATTTCTGGATGCAGCGATAAGGATTGTGGCACAGACACAAATCCAAAGTACTTTAAAACGAATTGCAGTGAACACCCATATACAGTACCTTGCGGGATATGTTCCAGACCCATCCGTGGTAGGTCAAAATCTGCAACTATTTAAAACACATTTCAACTTCTTAAAATACACTTTTTAAAGTATTTCTTAGCGCATGTTGTAACACTCTCCCAGGTTACATATTGCAGAGATTCTCCAATAACACTGAGGTAGGGTGGCTGTAGAGTGCGGACCAGAGGTTCTCCATATAAGAGACAAAATGTGCTTGCTTCAAGCTGTTCATTTGTCAACCCCAGTTGAATTTACTTTAAAATTGACACATGCAACAAGAGAATTAAACATCTGATATTTAAACACCTTCATGTTCCAACCAACCATATCACTTTGTGAACAAAAGTCTGATAGCTTAATGCTAACATACAATGCGAAATGACATAGACAAGCTAACGGAAATTAGTATAGATGTTAGGGAAATTATAAACCTTTAAACTACTGCTACTTTTACACATTGAGAGCAGCAACAAATACAAACAGAATCTAAAACAAAACTCAAAGTAATATATTCTTTCTGCTCTGTGTGTGTTAAAGTAGCAGTTGTTTGAACTATTTGAAAAATTTCTTTTGAACCTATCCTCCATCATTTGCTGAAAAAGTGGCATATTCAGTTTTTTTGTGCTCTCTGTAACACCCTAAAATGCCATAAGATGGTCCCAAAAGCCCTGTCTCGGTGCCAAGTAAAAACTGTGTGTTGAACATGTTGGTATTTGTACAATTTTCAATTTCTATTTTGTTTTATGTCTGAGTTGTACACTAAATTGCAACTGGGAGTGACAAATAAACAGCTTGAAGCAAGTATGCTTTTGACTCTTATTTGATGAACTTTGGGAGCGAGAGCGTGATAACTAAGGATTTTTTTCATTTGGTCTCTCGATATGGCAGATTTTCACCTACGTGATAAACAGGGTACACAGAGAAATGATCTACCAAACATCAATTTCCAAACATTGACATTTGACAATGTATATACGGTAGCACTGCAGTTTCACTGAGCTCGTCTCCCTCCAGATATGAAGCTGCACCTTCAGAGCACAGAATATGGCAAGCTGCTGTCCTCAGCTGGGGAGGAGGACCTGACCGTGTCTCTGGTAGACCGCAAATTGAGGGACAACCTGGTCACAGAATTCAACTGCCTCCGTTCCAACAGTCTGCCACCACTCTCCACCTTCCTTGACTATATGACGTATGCCACAGTATAAGTCACATGAATTAATTGACTCGAGTCAAACTTGAGGACTTGGGACTTGCTCGGCTAAAATTTGTGAAAGACTTGACTTTGACTAGTACCATAATTTCTCGTGTATAATGCAGATTCCACCCCCCCCCCCCCCCCCCCCTCCCAGAAATTGTCAAAAGTCAATAGTGCCCATTATACATAGGTATAGGGGGAAATGGAGAGGGGGAAAAAACTTTCACATTTTATAACTGTATGCTGCCATCGAGAGGTTATGAAAAAGCTGTACACTTTCATTCCAATATGCCACCGCCACCCAGAGGTTATGAAAAAGGTGTAGCCTACACTTTCATTCCAATATATAGGGGTACATATGACTGCATATATGTACAGTTGTGCTCATAACTTTACATACCCTGGCAGAATTTGTGAAATATATATATATATATATATATATATATATATATATATATATATATATATATATATATAGATATTTTATTTATTTTATTTATTTTATTTATTTTATTTATTTTATTTATTTTATTTATTTTAATACGACTGATGACTGAACAACAACCATCATTAATTTATTTATGGTTATGTTTTGTTTAATAATGCTTTTCTAAAATGCATGACAGTTTAATTCGAAACCCATTAAAATAAAATTAAATGTGTTTCGCCTAGCCTTTTATGTTTTCTTAAAAGAATTGTACCCATCTTACAAATTCTGCCCGGTTAATCAAACATATGAGCACAACTGTGTGTGTTCTTATTTACTAAATAAAAGTAGGGTTGTGAATTTCAAAATACAGATAATACTTAATGTTTTGATCATATGGGTAGAAACAAAATCATGCATTGTAAAAATGCATTATTCATAGGTAGAATGGTTTTCCAGAATTTTGAAGTCAACTTTGGGGGTGCGTATTATGCACGAGAAATTACGGTATTCATGACACTCGACTTGACTTAGACTTGAACTATATGACTTGACAAGTTTACATTTCAAAATCTGCATTTTCCAGATTGACATTAGTTTTCTTTTTGAAACCTGGCAACCCACCAGTATGCTATAATGTGGAGTGTAGAGGCCACCTCATGAAGCAAGTCCACTATCCTGAGGGTAGCGTCAAAGATTATTAAACATGGATTAAGGGATTGGAAAAATGTTGTTACTTATGATGAACTCTGGAAAAAGAGAATAGCAACATGCAAGGTTTGCAACTCAAAGATAAGAGACAAGTACAACATGTAACTTTATCCATCACTATCAAACCCACAGAGACATGTAAGGTACATTAACCTCACAGTTTCGCTAACGCATAAATCAAACATTAATTTATCTTAATCAGTTATGCTCTCAATTGTAAAGACAACTATGAATTGTGAATGTGTTAGTACAGCTAAGATAAGTACAAATATGGAGTACAAAGGTGCTAATGTGCAAATATAACTTGATTTACGACTAGTTTAACCCAAGTCATGACTTGACTCGACTTGCTTGTTTTTAGCCACAGCAATTTGGGATTTGCTTGAAACTTGAACGTTAAGAATTGAGACATACTTTTCACTTGCACATCATTACCCTAATTGCCCAAGTAATTTTTTAATGTTAACAGAAAACAAGACAAAATACAACAAATTCAACAAACCTAAATGACTGAGAATCTAAATAGACATGACAAAAAATGTTTTTTAGCAAGCATACCATTGTGCTATTGTGTTAAAATGATGTTAGCCTCATAGCATAGTCATTTTGTCTTGTTTTCTGAAAATCTAACATAATTCCTGTCATCCAAAATGAGAATCAACCAGCAAAAGTATATTTTTCTGACTTTTTTAAACCACTTTGCACTACTGTTTTGTCTTTGTCGCCATAGCTACAGCTACATGATTGATAATGTGGTGGTGCTGATCACTGGGACCCTGAAACAGAAGCAGGTGGAAGAACTTCTCCCACGGTGTCATCCACTCGGTGCATTTGACCAAATGGCGGCGGTGGGCATTGCCCGCACCCCGACTGAACTCTACACAGCCATCCTGGTCGACACTCCGCTAGGTAGACCCATCAAATCTTGAGACACACTTGCTTTTTATGTGCACTGCTCACGTAATGCCACAGACTGAATGACTGCTTTTTACTATGTGGATCAGAGCTGTGAGAACCTCTAAAAGCAATTTGTTTCTTAACATGGTTGGACAACCATGACAAAATGTAAGGTCTGGCCATTCTCCAAACCACTATACTGATCAGCCTAGAAAATGCACCTAAAATAGCATGAATCGAACCACTCCCTTGGAAAATGTACATAAACAGTATTGACAATTGACACCTAGAAGGAAGAAGATCTCGCAATGATTTACTAAAGCAGTAATTGCCAACCATTGTGCCATAGCATGTTAGCGTGCTGTGATCAAATTTCACTAAATTAGCCTGAAAATTATTATTAAATTACAAACAAAAATCTTTATTTATCTATCTAAATTTGTGATAAATTCTAATAAATAATCATCTAAATTTGAATAGCTTTGCTATCTATGCAAGTGACATAGAGTGACAAGCAGAATAATCAAACGCTTTTCCAGTAGATGACACCTTTTTTTTAAAGCATTTTTATTTAGTGGTCTGGGCGTCCCTGCTAAACCTACTGCCCCCGCGACCCGACCTCGGATAAGCGGTAGAAAATGGATGGATGGATGCTTCAACTCACCAGACATCGTTTGATACCCCATAAAACCCGCCACCAAATTTAATGTTCAGCCAAATATCTGCTCAAATGAGCCCGCTTCCTGGTTTGAAAATGGGCATACAGCTGTACAAAATAAGCCATGGAGGTCTCTTAACTGTCTGCTTTCAATAGTTTGTTCTTTAAAAAAATAAATAAATATATTATCTTGCCAGTCCAAAATGTTAACTCATGAGGAATTCTACAGGAAATGGCAGTGGATCAGAGGAATCATCCTCTGAGGTCAACACATTATAATAATAAAACAAAATTATAGCTTTTTAATGTGGATAGTTTTGGATAGTTTTCTGAGATGAAATGATAAAACAATAACTCACTGCCTTCTGGTGTCACAGGTCAGTTTTTCCCGGATGCAGTGTCTGAGTCTAACTTGGATGAGATGGAGGCTGAAATATTGAGAAACAAACTTTATAAGGTAACATACGAATCTAATACAGGTATACCATTTGATATACAACATGTGTTTGATGTGTAAACCCTTGGGAATTCAACGTTGTCAGAAACGTTAAGCAACACAAGAGCATATAAAAAGTCTACACACCTCTGTTCAAATGCCATATTTTTGGGATGTAAAAAAGTATGAGACTAAGATTAATCGTTTTTTCCAATTTACATATTTTTTTGCGAGGGGAAGTAAAAATAAACAACTGAAATAATTTGTTTGTACAAGTGTGCAGGCCCTCTTATAACTGGGCGTGTGCCTGTGTTCAGAATTAACCAATCACAAACTCATGTTAAATGGGAATCAGCACGCCCCTGCCACCATTTTAACCCCATATAAAGTTCTGTGGTTCTCGTCAGCTTTTCCTGACATTATTTTTCTGACATTTAGCTTTAGAATAGATTAGAATAGTTCTGCTATTGGTCTATAAATCATTAAATGGTTTAGGTCCTGAAAGAAATCATAATGGCATATAAACCCAGCAGGGCTCTGCGACAGACTGAGGTCAAATAGTGGAGCACAGTGTCACGTCGGAATGGAGACTGGACCCAAGAGCAGGCGGAAGCTGAGAGGTTGTGATGAACAGTTTATTGAAAATGGGAACTGTAGATGGTCCTTTAGGCGCGCTGGTCGGTAGTGGAGGCAGGGAATGCCTGGGAGGCGGTGACCAGGGCAGGTGGCTGGCTTGACGGCGTGGGGGTAGGAATCCACTTAGCGATGAACACGGAGGAAAGACTGAGGACAAGGAGAGACACAGAGGCCAGAAAGAAGACGAGGAATAGTGTAGTTTACGTGGAGACTGGGGAGCCGTTGTACTGCTGGAGCAGCTGTAATACTCTGGCAAGAGTTTCTGGGATCTGGCAGGCTTTTATGTAGGTGATAGCGAGGGCTGATTGTTGACAGGTGCGCGGAAAGAGAGGGAAGGAGGGGAAGAGAGAGAGGGCAAGATGGCGCAAGGCGCCACCCAGGCTCCAACCATGGTACTGCAGGGTGGCTCATGACACACAGAGTCCAAAGCAAACATGGTGGAGCAGCATTTAGCTGTTATGCTGCACACAAATGGAATAAGTTGCCAACAGAAGTGACTCCAGCCCCTAGTATGAATGTTTTTAAGTCCAGGTTAAAAACTCTTTTTTTCTCATGCTTTTTAGAGCACTTCCACTTTTAAATGATCTTTCTTGCACTGTACTCTGTTTTAATTGTACTTTTCTTTTTCTCTTCGTCTTAAACGTTTATAAGCTGTTTTTTTCCCTCTGTTTTTCAATGCTTTTAATCATGTAAAGCACATTTAGTTACCTTGTGTCTGAAATGTGCTACATAAATAAATTTTCTTTGCTTTGCTTTGCTTTCTGGCAGAAGCCTGAAGGTTTTGTGCTAACACTAACTGATATTTCGAACTGTTCATAATTCCCTCCCCGCTGACTAAGGCCCCAGTTCCAGCTAAAGAAAAACAGCCTCAAAGCATGATCCCGCCAGCACTATGCTTCACTGAAGGTATGGTGTTCGTTTGGTGAAGAGCAGTGTTGTGCTTTCGCCAAACATACTTTTCGGAAATCCCTAAAAGTTCAACCTTGGTTTCATTGGGCATAACACATTTTCCCACGTGTTTGAGAGATTTCCAGTGTGTTTTTGCAAAATGTAGTCGGGTTCGGATAGTTTTTCGCTGTAAGGTAAGGCTTCCCCGACTTTCCACCCTACGCCATAGCACAGACTGAAGACAGGAGATTATTGTCACAGGTACAAAACAGCCAGTATTTGCCAGAAATCTCTGAAGCTCCTTCAGTGTTGCTGTCGGCCTCCTGACAGCCTCCCTAACCAGTTGTCTTCCTCTCTTTTCATCCATTTTGAGGGGACATCCATTTCTTGGTAATGTCTTTGTTGTGCCATATTTTCCCCATAGTTGTCACTGTGTTCCATGGTAATTAATGCCCAGGAAATTATTTTGTACCCTTCTCCTGACTGATACCTTTGAACAATGAGAACCATCGAACGCTGTGGAAGCTCTCTGCGGACCATGGCTTGTGCAGTAAGATGTGACTACAAAATGGCAGGAAAATCCTACCTGGACAGCTGAAGATTATTTGGGGTTAATCACTTTAAATGCTGGCTGGTGTTTGCTGACTCCCATTTAACATGAGTTTGAATGTGACTGGTTAATTCTGAACACAGCAGCACCCCCAGTTATAAGAGGGTGTGCACACTTGTGAAACCATACGATCTCAGTTGGTTATTTTAATTTCCCCTCTCGAAAAGATTATTTTTTTTTTCAATTCAGTTGTAATGGTTATTGGTCACAAGGTTGGAAAAAGTTTAGAAATTATTTATATGGTTTATTTTTGTATATCACATAAACCCTGGCATTTGAACAAGGGTGTGTTGACTTTTCAATGCACTGAACATTTTACCATTACTTTACTAAGATGTGGCGAAATCTTTGGTTCTTCGTAAATTGTTGTTTTAATGGTACCAGTCAAATATCCTCCGAAATGTTATTAAACGGCGGCCGACTGGTTAGAGCGTCAGCCTCACAGTTCTGAGGACCCGGGTTCAATCCCTGGCCCCGCCTGTGTGGAGTTTGCATGTTCTCCCTGTGCCTGCGTGGGTTTTCTCCGGGCACTCCGGTTTCCTCCCACATCCCAAAAACATGCATTAATTGGAGACTCTAAATTGCCCGTAGGCATGACTGTGAGTGCGAATGGTTGTTTGTTCCTATGTGCCCTGCGATTGGCTGGCAACCAGTTCAGGGTGTACCCCGCCTCCTGCCCAATGACAGCTGGGATAGGCTCCAGCACGCCCGCGACCCTAGTGAGGAGAAGTGGCTCAGAAAATGGATGGATGGATGTTATTAAACAGCACAGAAATGCTTAATGCACATGTATTTTTTTCATTAATTTCAACATACTGTCTTCATGTCTTATTTATACTGCATGTTCTTCAAGGCATATTTAGAGTCTTTCCACTCTTTCTGCAAGAACATTGGCGGTGCCACAAAGGATATCATGTGTCCTATCTTGGAGGTACTGTGATCATTTCCACCAAGTGGTTGGTTTGATTTGCAGTGGGTGTCAGTTATGTTTGACTGTAAATCTACATGTAACTGTCAAAAGTTTGAGGCAGACAGACGAGCCTTCATCATTACAGTGAACTCATTCGGGACAGACCTGAGTAGTGCAGACAGATGTTCACTGTATCCATCTTGTGGTAAACTTTACCCTGAAGGGCTGCAATTACTGTCCAAGGTAGAAGAGCATGAACAAGTCAAAGCAATCGCCGACTGTTATCCGGTATGTTGAGTCCAATCTTATCACTTCTACAAGCTGTTGTGTTTCTGATTACTGTGTTTACATAAATCATTGCAGGACTATAAAATAATTTTTGACAACCCAGACCCAGAATCAGATTACAAGACTCTGGAAGACAGATTCATTCAGCAAGAGGTAATAAAACTCCAATGGCCAGCTCTATAAACCAGATGCCCAGTGATTACATGATTTTTTTGGGGGGGATCAAACAAACCAGTTCTCATTTGCAACAGTCATTGTGGATCCAAGTTCTGATGCAAATCTGTTATGGGTAAAAATATAATATCACCGTGAAGTAGCTTTGTTGTCCTCATCAGAATCACTGTCATCATGAATCAGGATAATGAAATGGAAAGTCTCAGATTTTTGGGGGTGAAATGGGGACGTGGAACTGTGAGGCAGACGACTGCCTCACAGTTCTGAGGACCGCGGTTCAATTCCCGGCCCCGCTTGTGTAGAGTTTGCATGTTCTTCCCGTGCCTACGTGGGTTTTCTCTGGACACTCCGGTTTCCTCCCACATCCCAAAAACATGCATGGTAGGTTAATTGAAGACTCTAAATTGCCCGTAGGTGTGAATGTGAGTGTGAATGGTTGTTTGTTTCTATGTGCCATGCGATTGGCTGGCAACCAGTTCAGGGTGTACCCTGCCTCCTGCCCGATGACAGCTGGGATAGGCTCCAGCACGCCCGCAACCCTAGTGAGGAGAAGTGGCTCAGAAAATGGATGGATGGATGGAAATGGGGAGGTCTCAAAGGCACCTTATGGTCATACTTACGGCTTCTTTATTCTCGCGCGGGCGGCGACCGCGCTGACGTCACTGCTGCTATCCTGCGCGCCGTTTGCCTTTATACTTGAGCGCAACCCACACGCACAGTTTTGAAAATATACTGCAGTCCTCCTCCAAGTCGGGGGTGTCGCTACGGCTCTTATTGGCTAGGATGCCACAGGGTGGAGTTTCCTCTGCATTTTTTGGCCATTTCCGGTAGCCGTTTTTACTTTCCTTCCGTAACAAGGAACAAAGCAACAACAATGGCGGCTGTGGAACAGTGTCTGCTAGAACAAATGGACCTAGATGACCAGATAATAAGTTTAATTATGCTGCAAAATCGATCAAGAAGGCGGCGGCGTACATGGTATGTGGAACCAAGGGGCACGCTGAGTGCGTCATCACATCAGATGATCTCTGCGGCATTCTGCGCGCAGCAGCAATTTTTGCCGTGTGCGCGTCAAGTGATGCAGAGGAGCTGCACGGGCCAATTCCTCAGTCACGTGATGCAATGCGGGCGTTGTCGGCCGCGGGAGTATAAAGAGGCCTTCACTCTACAAGTGTAGCATGAATTGCACACACACTTATGAGATACTTCATTAGGTACACCTTGTGTTATGAGACCTGCTTTAAATAGTCTGCCTTTACAAGTGTAGCAATGCTCAATTTCTCATATTCTGCTCACCTGTCTGGGATGCTGTAAAACACATTTTTAAATAATTATAGTGCTTTTCTTCCCTTGTGATCAACTTTATCTCTTTCCTCAGGTTAGGCTGAACACACTTGCGTTCCTCCAGCAGTTCCACTTTGGCGTGTTTTATTCCTACATCAAACTGAAGGAGCAGGAGATCCGCAACATTATCTGGATTGCAGAGTGTGTCACTCAAAGACAAAAGTCCAAGATACATAATTACATCCACACATTTCAGGGTACAAATTAAGCGGTTAACGGAAAAGATGTGGATGAGACGTTACAAATAACAGAATTTAATAAATGCACATGAAATATTAAAATTGAGCTGCACCTAAGTTGATCACTGATAATCTTCATTGTTTGTACAACAGAAGAGAAAAAAATACAGTAATTCATTATTAACAATAAAAAGCTCGCTACTGTTAGTTATTCACATAATGACTCTGTCTGTTTGTATAAAGTTACAGAATTATAAGGAATGTATCAAACCAGGCTTTAAAATTAGAGTCGGTTGCAGGAGCAAAGTCATGAATGTCTCATTTTGGCTCCTCATAAAGTTGTCCATCTTTATCCTTTCACTGAGAAAAGAAGACAATGAGAAAAAATATGTACCATCTGGCCCGCATTGACAACAAATAAGCTTAGATGAGTAGGAGGATGGTTTCATCGTACACATCTAGGTTGTATAAGGACAAACTTACTACACTGGATAGGGACTTCCAGGGGTACGTAGTTGTGTTGGCACAGATGAACATAGGCAGACACTAATCGACAAGGGGCTGCAGAGGAGCTTGACACGCATATCAAGGAGAACTGACCAGGATCCACCTGATGATACAGACACACACGAGACATTTGAATGGCAGAATTTATTACCCTACTCTCAAAAAGTTAGGGATGTTCGGCTTTTGAGTGAAATTATAAGAGGAACCTTAAACGCATCATTTCCTTTACAGCTAACGTTAATTTGGACCTTGTCTAAACTTTTGGATGCACATCTAACTGCAATTTTTTAGTACTTATTGCATATCTTGCGGAAAAAAAAAAAAAAATCACAACAGAAGTTTGAGACATGAAAATGTCCAATTATGTTCTTTATAGAGTGTAGTACAGCATTTTAACATTGTGTACTTTGCATCTTTGTGCCGTAAACAAAGATATGTGCAACGGTTAATTCCCATGCCCATTGTCTTATATGACTATTATACAATTTACAGTCCTCAGGTTGACAGCGTTACAAATTAAAGCTCATTTTAATTTAGTAGTGTTCTGGATATTTTGACTTTGCTCTAAATCCACTCAAAATCAGATAGAAGTCAGGGTGGTTGTCTGGTGGCCACCTATCCCAACATGTCTGGTGGCCACTTATCCCAACATGAAAAAAAAAAAAAAACAATAATAAAAATTTTAAAAAATAAGTTTCACAAAAATGTATTATAACCTAAGTAGTTTGATAGTGCTTTACAAAATAGCTCTTCATATTGATTTCTCAGGGATTAACCTCATCATACCCCCAACCACCCATCCCCCTTCCGTACTCACCACCCTAAAACAGGAACTCAGAGGAGAATCAGGAGAGGAGAACAGAAAGTCACATGTCATTGCCCTCGTGGCTACAAGTTCTGTTTTAGCTGTTGGTTTTGCACACTCTGAGTTCATCTAGGCACAGAAACAAGGGAGAGTACATATTAATGAATATGCCCGATCGCAGCCACAGGATAATTTCCTGTAAACTGTAAAATGATCAATTCTGTACCAATAAAAGCAAGACTTACTTGCCAGCTGTAGAAAAACTCCTTCATATTTTTGGCTTGGGAACCATCACGCAAAGGTGAGTCATTTCCTGCTTCATTGTCATTGGTGCCCAACAGACCAGTTGACGTGCCTGTGTGCACAAAAATACACACATACTTCATATTTTATTGAGCTAAGGCAAATACAGTATTTCACATGAGATAAATCTCACGGCACACCACCAAACAAAAATGTCACAAAGGACATACACATTGTCTGATTTTTTAAAAAATGCATTAGCAAATTCATCCATCCATTTTCTGAGCCACTTCTCCTCACTAGGGTCGCGGGCGTGCTGGAGCCTATCCCAGCTGTAATCGGGCAGGAGGCAGGGTACACCCTGAACTGGTTGCCAGCCAATCGCAGGGCACATAGAAACAAACAACCATTCGCACTCACAGTCATGCCTACGGGCAATTTAGAGTCTCCAATTAATGCATGTTTTTGGGATGTGGGAGGAAACCGGAGTGCCCGGAGAAAACCCACGCAGGCACGGGGAGAACATGCAAACTCCACACAGGCGGGGACGGGGATTGAACCCGGGTCCTCAGAACTGTGAGGCTGACGCTCTAACCAGTCGCACACCGTGCCGCCATTAGCAAATGATGGTGGAAAATAAGTATTTGGTCAATAACAAAGGTTAATCTCAATACTTTGTTATATACCCTTTGTTGGCAAAGGTCAAACGTTTTCTGTAAGTCTTGGTAAGGCTGGTATTTTTCCCCTTTCCTCCATGCAGATCTCCTCTAGAGCAATGATGTTTTGGGGCTGTCGCTGGGCAACTCCCTCCAAAGATTTTCTATGGGGTTGAGATCTGGAGAATGGCTAGTCCACTCCAGTGTGTTTGGGATCATCGTCATGGTGAACGACCCAGCCACGTTTCATCTTCAATGCCCTTGCTGATGGACGGAGGTTTTCACTCATAATCTCACGATACATGGCCCCATTCATTCTTTACATGGATGAGACATCCTGGTCCCTTTGCAGAAAAACAGCACCAAAGCATAATGTTTCCACCCCCGTGCTTCACAGTAGGTATGGCGTTCTTTGGATGCAACTCAGCATTCTTTCTCCTCCAAACACGACAAGTTGAGTTTTTACCAAAAAGTTCTATTTTGGTTTCATCTGACCATATGACATTCTCCCAATCCTCTTCTGGATCATCCAAATGCTCACTAGCAAACTTCAGATGGTCCTGGACATGTACTGGCTTAAGCAGGGGGACACGTCTGGCACTGCAGGATTTGAGTACCTGGCGGCGTAGTGTGTTACTGATAGTAGTCTTTGTTATTGTTGTTGGTCCCAGCTCTCTGCAGGTCATTCACTCGGTCCCCCCCAAGTGGTTCTGGTATTTTTGCTCACCGTTCTTGTGCTCATTTTGACCCCACGGGGTGTGATCTTGCGTGGAGCCCCAGATCAAGGTAGATGTTCAGTGGTCTTATATGTCTTCCATTTTCTAATAATTGCTCCCACAGTTGATTTCTTCACATCAAGCTGCTTACCTATTGTAGATCCAGTCTTCCCAGCCTGGTGCAGGTCTACAATTTTGTTTCTGATGTCCTTGGACAGCTCTTTGGTCTTGGCCATAGTGGAGTTTGGAGTGTGACTGTTTGAGGTTGTGGACAGGTGTCTTTTATACGATAACGAGTTCAAACAGGTGCCATTAATACAGGTAATGAGGGGAGGACAGAGGGGCTTCGCAAAGAAGAAGTTACAGGTCTGTGAGAGCCAGAAATATTGCTTGTTTGTAGGTGACTTATTGTACTAAGGAATTTACCAATACATTAAAAATCAGACAATGTGATTTTCTGGATTTTCTCATTTTGTCTCTCGTAGGTGAGGTATACCTATGATGAAAATTTCAGGCTTCACATCTTTTTAAGTGGGAGAACTTGCACAATTGGTGGCTGACTAAATACTTTTTTGCCCCACTGTAAATAAATGAATGAAGATGCATTATTTGTAGTAAGTAAGCAATTAAGTGAGATTTGAAAATAACACTGACGACAGTGCTTTGGAATCACTGTGAAACAACACAAGCTGTCCTATTTGAAAATACACAGGCCTCTATAAATGTTGATGTTCCTATCATTTTCATTATTGGTCTTAAATTCTCCTACCGTGCAACCACCCGTCGAGAGTCAAGCTGCACACTTCAAGCCTCAGGTCACATGAGACCGACACACCATCGTGATTGGACACCTGCACAATGTGTGATCCCCTTTGGACAGTGACACCGCCGTCACTCTGCCATGTGTGTGTCACACTGTTGTTGCATCGAACCTTTACCTGTGACACAGACAACTCTTACAACTCTCCATTGGAGAATACTGCGACTTTTGCCACCTGGAAGAACATAACATCAGGGCGACGTGTCCAATACCTGCCCATTGCGCTGAATGCTGACAGTGCTGTTATTCATTCTCAGCAGGAGAAGGTTGTGTGGGTGTGAATTGAGAAGAAGTGTGAATGAGGGGTCAGCACTGGTGTCTTGGGCCAGAAGAAGTGGGTACGAGCCCGGCAGCTCATAAAGATGGCCATCGAACGTGACTACAAACTGATCTGCCACCAGCAGAGCTTGGTCTGTTGGACGGAAGCAAAATACAAATATCAACATTGTTAATTAAGGCGAAGAGCTCATTATAATGACAAAACAAGTGTTTCTTACGATTAAATGGGCCGTCCATGATCTTCCTCTTGAGCCGATAAAGTTCAGCAGTGGGTCTAATGGAGGTGAGGCTTTGTAGCGGCTTAAGGAGCCACTCTTCTAAAAGGATCCCCACCAGACCAGCCTCTGCCACACGGGTCCAGCGCAAGGGGGGCAGTGACATTGACACAGCCACAGAACACTCACTGGATAAAACAAAGTAACTCAAATCCATAACTAGCTAACACATTTCTTACAGTGCTGAAAACTACATGCTATACCATGACAAAAATGTATGTTCCTTAAGTAATAGTTTTAACTTGTGGTATTCAAGAGTCATGCACCTTTCTGCTCACATACAGTATGTCTCAGATGCATTTTCAGTACCTCGGGGAATATTTATAGAGTGAGGCCAGTTGTTTCCTGAGTCCGGAAAAAGCCACTGCCAACTTATTTTCTACCCAGTGGTACGTGTGTTGGCCTGCCTAATAAATGCAAAACATAACTGTTTATCAACATATACTGTAAATTCAATATGCAGTCACTGCAAATGAAAAAATCCTAGAGAATGCAATTTCTGGAGAAATTGCGTGCGAATGCTGAAGATGCTGTTGAATTAATTGAATAGGTGAAATGTAGAATGTGAGATTTTAAATTGGAATGGTTTGAATCATGCAAGTAATGTGGAAGGAGGAGGGAAATATGTAAAATATTTCGCAATTTGGAATTTTATTGTGAACATTTGGGAACGGGGGGAATGTTATAGATAGTTCCATATACGTCCTGACTGAGATGAACAGTTTGAAGTTGGAATGGTTTGAATCAGTTGAAAATGGGAAGGAGGAGGTCAATTTGTAAAATGTCCATCTTCATTAATATTGGCATAGCAAATGTGGAATAAACAAAAGTGGGATTTTGGGGAATGTGAAAAATTGTTATTAAGTTGTCCTGAATGAGCTGAACATGGTGTGAATTGGTTGAATAAGTGGTGAAAATATGAAAGGATGAGCCAAGTTTGGCCAACACGTCTTCATTCATTTCAACAGGATTATTTTCCTGGAAAATTTGTATTTATGGGAAAAATTTGAATTTTGGGAATGTGCAAATTACCACAGTTCCCAGGTTCTCCTAAGTGAGGTGAATATTTTGAAGTTGGAATGGGTTGAATCGGTGGAGAAATGAGGAAGGTGTAACACTTCAGCATTCACAAAGCACAAACAAATAATGGCAATTATTAATTAATTAATTAGTGAGAGCGAATTTGGGTTGCTTACAAAATCCATAGCACGTTTGAGTGTAACCATGCTTCCTTGAGCTAGTGGCCTTAGCTGGGGACTCTCCAGCAGAGCAGGGGAGGCCTGCAGAACTTTGTCAGCCCACAAAACAACAGCCTCCCTCCACACAGTCTCCAGCCGCTGGCCTTTTACATCCTGGTACACGCCTGCAAGAGTGGCCAGGGGCCCTGTGGATGGAGCACACACTCAATAACTGATCTTGGATGGATGGATGAAAATGTGAGCAGCATTAGGTGCCGATATGATCCCTACAAATATCTGCTTGAGCATTTATTCAACACCTTGATAATGGCTTAAGGTACATGTCCTAGTACACTCTGTCCTCACTAGTAGCAACAATTCAGCACACTAGTAGGATATCAAATACATTCTCAACTAGATTTCCATACGGCCAACTCGCTCATCCAATCACATTCAGGCACTCGCTCATCCAATCACATTCAGACACTTTCACCGCCTCACAGACAGTCGTAATTTATTTAACTCACACTCCAAATCATGAAACACAACTACAGGGTCACTACTGCATTCTTGCTAGAGTTCTATACATTCCGACTGTCTGTGTGTCAGTGAAGGTGTGTGAGTGTGATTTGTGATTGGATGAGTGAGTCAGAGGTGCATGCCTTTGTGGGATGAACCATTGAGTGAAACACTAGCTGGATGTTTTGTTTTTGGAGTACTTACGGCCGACATTTACTGCTCATTTTCACAATTGAGACGTTATTGATCGACCACCGCTCGTTTTCATTTCATTTTCGAAGCAAACGATACAGGATATTCTTCTCTTTGTTTTAGGAGGACCTTTGGTGAAATGGCTGACAGCTAGCGTGAGAATTTAGTCTGTTCGTCAGCCAGCATTAGCAGATGCCTCTCCAGATGGGCATTCATAGCACTTGTGCTTTTATATTTGAGGATAGACTGTGACTGTGCTCCCGGTCTCATTTTCAGTAAAATATTTCCACAGGCTTGAGGAACGCTGCTCTTTGGCTGTGTGTGCGGACTGACCAGATGTTGATTTCAGTGAGGCCCCTGT
Source organism: Phyllopteryx taeniolatus (assembly GCF_024500385.1). NCBI lineage: Eukaryota > Metazoa > Chordata > Actinopteri > Syngnathiformes > Syngnathidae > Phyllopteryx > Phyllopteryx taeniolatus. The sequence continues at coordinate 3,948,791 of NC_084515.1, read as the reverse complement.
GTTGTTAATGCCAAAAATCGTGTGATTGGTGATTAATCGACTTCAAGGTATAATCGCCATTGCGCAGTGGTAAATTTGACACGTTGACTAATCAACAAATTCATTTAACTCCCAGTAGATACTATCTGTATATGACTCTTGGCAGTCATAACACAAAAAAAATGCTGGCATTAGCTGGTTGGGTTACTTACTCCTCAGCTCCAGCTGTCCCAGCAGCAATGTATGCTGTAAAAGGCTGAGACGTTGAGGCAAGCTGGTGGTGACAATGTGTCGGAGGGAGCTGCTGTACCACAAAGCCAACAAACTCTTCCCTCTGTGTCCCAAAAGAGACTCTGCTTGCTGGGCAAAAAGCAGAGGCATGGCACTCAGATCTTGGAGCAACTTGGTGTCTCTGGACTGGAGAGAGAGAAAGCTGCTTGTAAAATGCTATTTGGCTAAATAACAATATACAGTAATTGGCATTTTAAGCAGTAAGAGCAACATAAAATTAGGGAATTAAAAAATATGCCAACTTTCAATTTACTACTTTAATGTGCCAATAAATTCTCATAAGATATTTTCAAAATCACATCACAACATTATTAGCTGGCGGGGTCACCTGTTGTCTGAATTCAGCCAAGAGATTTTTCATTGTCTTGATTCTCTCCGAGAGTTTGTTTCTGATTTGAGAGCTCACAGCTTGTATCCGTACCTTAAAAAGTAAATACAAAATATGTAGAAATATATTTATTTATATTTCTACATATTTTTTCTATATTATATTTCTACTACTCACAAAGAGATAGGGATATTGACTAAAAGGTACAGATATTGGGCTTCTGGGTGAATGTGAAATGTACTATAACCTTCACAGGTTAACTTAATCTGACCTTCTCTAAACGTTTCATCGTCCATCTGTTCAATATTTCAGTACTCTTTGTTTATACAACTTCCTGTTCTCTGACAAGGAGCTAAATGGCAAAATTCACAATATGTGTTTGGTTGGTTAAAATTTCCAAGGACACCCAATTCTTTGTCTTTCTATGACTCTTCCAGTTTCTTTCTTGCTACCCGCTGATGACACTGTAAATTCAGTGGCCACTTTCCTCTGGGAACATCCTGTCTTGAAGCCTCCCAATGAAGTGTCACCAGCAGTTTTCAACGGAAATACAGAGAGACTGTCACAGAAAAGCAAAGAAGTGGAGGGCCTTGGAATAAAATGTACATTCAAAAGTTTAGAGGTGAAATTAAGTTCACCTGTAAAGGTGCTTGTGCATTTTAGGTTCATCCTGAAATTTTGCCAGAAAGCACAATATCCATAACTTTTAGTGAGTGGTGTATACAGTATATTTCAATATGTAGAATTCAATGGTTGCTGAAATGCTGTAAACTGTCTGAAGCAGTGACACCTCTAATGCAGTAAGACTCTCCACACAGCCTCTAGCTCTCAGTGTCAGCCTCTGATTGGCTGCTACCACGGACAGACTTCCCAAAGTTTCACGTTGGCTGCTGCCATCTCCTTTTTGTACATCCAGGATGAAATTTTGACTTGGCCCCAAACATGCCACAACAGAAACATCCTCACTCAGGCCAGAACCTGCAAATAAACAGATTTAGACATACTGTATATACTGTATACCATTCTAACTAGACAATTAGGTTTCAGGCACGTTGAATGCGTCAGTCAAACTAAGCATCATTATCTGGTGAGTGTTGTGCTGATGATTCTATATATACCGTTTTTATAACCTGCAGTGGTCTGGAAACATATTCCCTCCATTGTGCTATTCAACCACAGCTCTTCTCTGTGGTCCAGTCTAGCGCGTACAAGAAGACCGGACCCCTGGAGCCATGACAAAATGCTGCCTCCTACCTCGACACTCCAGTTCCCCATCCTAGACTGAAAAAATATACAATGTTTTTATGTTAATTATACCTTCACTGATTGGTTTCATGGGGGACTCCAGCCCACAATATTCCTTAGTTGGGAGCAGGGACTTTGTGAAGTACTACACTTGGTCCTTTATCGCTTGGAATATTGTGTAAATCAACCCCTCCTGTAGTGTAATGTGTTAGATTTTTTTATTTATTACACTCATTATAATCCTTCAAGGGGTAAATTCAACAATGATCAATGAACTTTGTTATTTGCAGAAATAGAGGGCCCCCACATCAAATTCTGCTTATGAGGCTCGCGCTGGCTCTGCATTAAGGCCACTCCTTTCTGTACCTCAGTGAAAAGAGTCACATTGGAGCTCTGCGCAGTGGATGAGTTGGTCAGGGTGAGCGTGAGGCTGCAAAGGTTGGGTTGGCCCATTACTGACAGACGAGACTGCGTATAGAACAGCTCCTCTCCGGAGTGCAGCATGTGGCATCCTGACCACGACAGAGTCTGAAAGACAGAGAGACACACGGAAACAGTTGTGGATAGTGTGTACATTGTACAGTCCAGGTTGATTCTCTCCATGACAACGCTTGTAACTCTATCTAATCGTATATCAATACATTTTAGTGATTGAAATGTGGAGAAACGGTGGACAACTGCCTCACAGTTCTGAGGACCCAGGTTCAAGTCCGGCCTCGCCTGTGTGGAGTTTACATGTTCTCCCTGTGTTTGTGTGGGTTTTCTCCAGGTACTCCGGTTATCCTCCAACATCCCAAAAACATTTATGGTAAGTTAATTGAAGACTCTAAATTGTCCGTAGGTGTGAATGGTTGTTTGTTTCTATGTGCCCTGCGATTGGCTGGCGACCAGTTCAGGGTGCACCCTGCCTCTCGCCCGAAGATAGCTGGGATAGGCTCCAGCACGCCCATGACCCTATTGAGGATAAGCAGTACAGAAAATGGATGGATAGATGGATGATTGAAATCATTTGTTGCGGGGGGCCCCCCAAAAAAGTGTTGTTGTTTATAATAAAGAAAATAGCAATTTATTGGAAAATATAAATATAAAACAGAATAAAAAATGTAAAAAAAAAAAAGGTTTTACAAGTGTAATTAAGCCGATAGTCACACACATACATATAAACATACATATATATATATATATATATATACACACTCTGTTACATTCGTGTGTCTGAATTAATGCCTGCTCTATGCTCATTAGGACTGTTTTCATTTTGAATTTGTGTGTTTGGCTGCCTGACAAGTCGGGGCGCTGGAACGTTGCGCCCCACCTTGGTCCTATCAATTGCAATGAAGAGGAGGTACTGTCTATGTCAAACTGTTAACAAGAGTCAGTGGATAAAGATTTGTGCAGAAATACATCACAAAATCACACATCAGAGATTAACGAGAGACCTTTACTCATGATTAACTATATACTATTCATCCTGCTCATCTAAAAATATATATACATATGTTTTGAAATACTTTTATTTTAACATTTCATGTTGACTCAGCTTGGTGGTGGACTGGCGTTCTTTATAATGACACACCAATGTCAGTTTAGTTACCAGACAAGGAGTCATGTACTCACGGGCAGTGGGGGGCAAAGGGCCAGCAAAACTGTGTACTCAAAGCGATCTCTGAGGTTGGTTTGGATTTTAGTTAAGACTGACTGTGAAGGACAGGGTGCAGGAGACACCTTGTCCAGGCCGATATTCACATGGAGGCTGTGCATTCCTCGTGCGCCTTTCTAAAGAAACACACAACATAATTAGATATGCAAGAAGCAGGAGAAATTACATCTTCATTCAGTCAAGTGCAGCTGTGATATTTTACTGTGTGTGTACCTGATACTTCATGCCTTGTTTAACACTCCTGTTGTCCCATCTTAGCTCAGCATTTTGTGAAAATAGGCTTCCTTCCTGGCTGACTGATACACAACCTTTGACAGGAGAGCCCAGTATCTATTTACACAAAAAAACAACAACAAAAAACATACAGATTAAAGATGGAACCTTGATTGACTTTGACACAATTTTTGCTTCCTTACAGTTTGGGTTGATAACAGAGCACATGCCTGCTCCCTGCTGGAGTTAAGGTGCCATCGTTTGTTGAGGCTAATGGAGATGTTGACGGGCTTTCCACTGGACCAAGACAGATGGGTCTGAGTTGGGCAAAAATACGGAAATAAGGATAGACTCATGAGGGCTTTCATTGTGTGCAACAATCATGCTGTCTAATCAGAAAAAGGCTTAGACCTTTAAGTTTAGCTCATAAAAAAATGGGAGCAAAAACAAAAGTTACGTTTATATTTTTGTTCAGTGTATTTGTTTTGTACAACAGTGATTCCCAACCACGATACCCTGGCACATTAGTGTGCCTTGAGAGATTATCCAGTAAAATACCCAATTTCACTTAATTGGTCCAAAAAAGAACAATTTACACACATACATACATACTTACATTTTCTAGCCATTATTGAGCCAAGGCACATATTTTACATTAGAAAATCTCACAAAAGACATAAATACTATAGTATATACTGAAATAAGGATGGTCTTGTCTCAATTTACTGATAAATTTATTTACTTATTCTGTTGAATGAATGGCAAGAGGTAGATTCCTGGGGTAATTATGCACCTTCTGCCTTTTAGTGGAAGAATGTTTAATTGTTGTGCCTGTCACTATGTTTCACTGGGATAACTTGATTAAAAAAAATACTTCATTTGTCGTGAATAAAAATTGTTTCGGACCAATTAAGTGTAATTGGATCACATCAGTTGGGAATCACAAGTCAACAATACTTTGTCAAAACAATGTTTTTATCAAAATTACAGATGGAAATGGATGGATGGATGGATAAAGATGTTCATTTTAAACAGCATTTTACACAAGTAACTTTCAATGTCTGAAAATGTATGATGTGGATATGAATGTGCATCAACACCTGCTGGATGCTGCGCTGCTCTTTCTCGGAGCTGTGTGAGAGTGTGTGAAGGGAAAGCCGGCTAAGCGATGAGGAGAAGGGCTGGTTCAGCTCCAACTTGGTCTCATTCATCTCCTTCGATTGACTCCACGAGCTCAGAGCTCTAACCTTGAAATACATGCATAGTAGAAATGTGACTAAAAATCATTCCTTAATCAAATATATGATTAGTTTCACAGTTTCACTGTGTATGAACTCCAACCTGCTCCAGTCGACCATGTCTCATCCAGCCTAGTGAAACGCTGTCCAGACGGCCTCGGAAGGAGCGTTCTAGTGTCACCTCCAAACTGGTCAAACGGGGCCGGCACTTGATTTGAACTGCAGTCAATCACAGGACTGCATCATGAAAAGCTGTACACTTAATGGTTGATGCAGAACAATATTTTCTTTTTTTTTTAAACACTGAAATTTCATAAAAGAATACAGCAGTGATTCCCAACCAGTTTGCACATTAGTAGTAAGAGATCAGGAGTTGTGTCGAGACAAATTATCCAATTTCACTTAATTGTACTGAAAATCCATCCATCCATTTTCAACACCGCTTATCCTGGTTAGGGTCGCAGGGCGCTGGCGCCTAGCCCACCTGACTACGGCCGAAAGGCAGACTACACCCTGAACTGGTCGCCAGTCAGTCGCAGGGCACATATAGACACGGACAACCATTTGTACTTCACATTCACACCGTCACTGAGTGGGAACTGAACCCACGTTGCCCGCACCAAAGTCAGGCGAGTGTACCACTACACCATGGACTGAAAATTATTAAGTATTTATTACTATGTCAAGTGGTGCCTTGAGATACAAGTTCAAATCAATCCATGCCCACACTTGTAACTCAAACCACTTGTATCTAAAACCATCTTTTCCCACTTAAATGAAGGAAAATACTATTTATCTGTTTCAACCTCCCCCCCCCCCAAAAAAACACACACATGTTTGTAATTTGTTTTTAAATTTGAAAAATACCACTCTTAAATATTGCACTTTATAAAAACATAAGGTAATTACATAATTACATGGAATGGAAAGAAATTCAACAAAAAAAAAATAACTTTTTTGCTTCAATTCATAGGAAATTGTGCTGTTCCTTCTGGTGTGTGCGTCTTGACCACTTGGGGCAGTATAATACAGACATAGAGACACACACACAAAAAAGAGTTTCACAACTGACTCAGTAAACTGCTGTAATATTAGTCATTCTTTGATGAGAATAAAGAATATATGCCTGTGAGCATGGCTGTTATGGGTCTACACGTGTTGCTCGACTACTTGTGTTCAAATATCGAGTGCTTATCTTATAGTTGTTACATGAAAAAAAGTTTCTTATTTGGGAGGTTCCACAGAATGTATGTGTAACAGTTACCTTTAAGCGTCTGATTCCCGCTCGCCAGTGATGGGGGTGCCGTGTAAAGACCCGACAAACTGAACTCCTGCTTTCCCCACAAGGCTGCGTGTTGCACTTGGTAACTCCAGTTCCTGGCTTCATACACAGTCTTCACTGCAACAATCCTTGGAAGCAGCTTCAACTACAGAACACAGACAGCATTATGTTAATATATTAACATGACCTTGAATTTGTCCAAGAGTGATAGCTGGCACTCTGGTACATGTGATATCATATTGGAACTATTCCCTTCTTTAGCTGTCACGCTTCATAAGCACGTACCACTCAGAACTACCAGGTGAAGCCACACTCTGTGGCCATCTAAGTGCACAACATGCTAGCAATACCTGAGGGTAGGAGTGTTTGAGCTCTAGAGATTGTCTGCATCCGCTGTCAATCACTGCCAACTCCCCAAGTGTCCACAGCCGCCTCTTGCCGGACAACACCTCCAACAAACCTCCGACACTGGACTGAGATTGGTTAAACTGGACAAAAGGAAAGACAGATCATTTGTTCAGAGGAGTCGAGCGCGCCTTGGTCATTACCCAGCATGTCCAGCATACAACAAACCTGTGAGCGGAAATTGAGCTGTGATGGCAAGTAGATCTGCATCTTGGGAATGCTCTGGACCACCTTCACCAGCAGGTCCTTGCTGGACAAAACATCAACTATTATCTACTGCTGTGATTATCAACCATGCTGCGCTGCTGTGGCACATTAGTGCATGAAATGATCCATTTGGTCCAAAAATAATTATTTAATTGCTACAATGATGCATCTTTGTTCATCTATCTATGCCAGTGACGTATAGTGACATGCAGAAAAACTAAACTTATTTTCCACTTAATCGATATCATTGATATCCAGCTTAAGGTCCATATTACGCCGCTCAGGTCCATCTACATATAGTTCACTCTTTGTGCTCACTACAGTAGTAACACAATTTAATGTACAAGCAGAACAACTCAATTGCCACACACGCAGCGAGTCTTGCGCTTACACATCAAGATACGCCAGTTTTTACGCTGAAGTGTAGCTGTGCCGTCTACGAAAATGGAGCCCTTGGTCCTCACTAGTAGGGCAACTTTGGCATACTCGTAGTACAATTACATGCGACTAGTGAGCCTGTGCACTAGTTGAGATCTGCTAGTACTACTAGTGACATTATAAAATTCTACTCGTTAACATGTAGCGCTTCAACGGAAGTACTTGTGCACGCAGGTGTCCACTAGTGCAGTTTTGCCTCAGTAGTAGCATGTAGTTGCCCGACTAGTTTGCCCAAATTGGTGTACTAGTATGTAAAAATGTGAAAGGCAGGAGTGGAAAATATGTCACTAGAAGGATACAGTCATTCGACTAGTGTGTTGAATTGTTTTGATAGTAAGGACAAAGAATATGCTAGTACATGAATCTTACGCTGGATATCAAGAATATCGAATCAGCACTCGCCTTGACTTCAAACACTGATCTAAAGCATGCGAGAGCAGATGTGTGATTAACCGAAGGTAGGGGCATCTTTTCAGAAGTCAAATATTTCCATGCCCACCTGTTGGGCAGATGATGCCCTTGGACGATGATCGCAAGGGAGGACATGAGTTCAGGGTTCACTGCCATGGAGCACTTCAGCTGTGAGCCAGAGATCCTTCCCCAGGCTTCAACCTAAAAGAACAAACACAAAGATGGTTGGCAAGCTACAAAGAGTCGTCTGATTCCATCGGTTTTGTGTTTATAATGGTTTCTTTACTTGAAAGGCAGGACTGGAGTCTCCATCTTTGGTGTGTTTTAAAGTAATTCTGGCCTCTTTGGACACTTCCTGTAACCCCCAGCCGGCAACATCTGCAACCAATCGAACCCTCCAGTCTTGATTATGAGCATATACTGAAATGCTCCTCATAGAACCTGCAGAGAAGTTAACAAAATTCTAAAAATGGGCGATAACAACTGTGACTTATTCAATGGAGATGTAATGAATAACAAACTATGACAGATACGAATGTGACCCCATTTTCAAGATTTTCAAGATACAAGTAGTCTTTTGGCTGATTTTTGCTTTGACTTGTGAGAAAAAATTTCACATACGAGTGTTTTATGGTGGCAGTGAACGCAACTTGCTCCACAACAAGCAGCACTTTGGCACCTAGTGAACATCCATCCATCCATTTTCTGAGCCGCTTCTCCTCACTAGGGTCGCGGGCGTGCAGGAGCCTATCCCAGCTGTCATCGGGCAGGAGGCGGGGTACACCCTGAACTGGTTGCCAGCCAATCGCAGGGCACATACAAACAAACAACCATCCGCACTCACATTCACACCTACGGGCAATTTAGAGTCTCCAATTAATGCATGTTTTTGGGATGTGGGAGGAAACCGGAGTGCCTGGAGAAAACCCACGCAGGCACGGGGAGAACATGCAAACTCCACACAGGCGGGGCCGGGGATTGAACCCGGGTCCTCAGAACTGTGAGGCTGACGCGCTAACCAGTCGGCCACCGTGCCGCACCTAGTGAACAATACTTAAAAAAAAAAAAATAGTTCATCGTCACTCCCTGTTGAAGTTTACTGTCAAACGTAACATAAAACAGAGATTTACATTGTGCATTTAAAAAAAAAAAAACTACTTCAGCTAACAAGTCCATTTACAGTTGCTTAATGCTAACAAACAATCCAAAACGCCATCGACGGGTTCCAACAAGCAACATATATTTGAACACAAACGGTGGAGCAACACAGGTAGACATTTAATACTACAGTACTTAGAGGCATATATTGTTTATCCTCTGCAAAGGACGACTCATATTACCGTGGCTTACTGAGTTGTGACTGTTTCCTACGTCTCCATGTATATCTTTATGTCTGTATTATTCTGTCCCCAAGTGGCCAAAGCACGCACACTAAAAGAAGCAGCACAATGACCGTTGAATTTGAAGAACAAAATGTGGAAAAAAATTGTTTGAATTTACATAATTTCTGTAACTTTTGATGAAGTACAACATTTTAGAAGCTACTTTTTATTAAAAAAAACAATTCAAAAATGTGTTGTTTTTTTTGGGGGGGGGGTACTAGAAGAGATTAATGGCATTTATGGCATTTCAATAGGGAAAGATGATTTGAGATACAAGGGGTTTGAGTTACGAGCGTGGTCATGGAATGAATTAAACTCTTATTTCTCTAAAAACTCTTATGGACACCACTGTAGTGTATGTATGTTTGGAATGATTTTGAGTTCGCTTCCTTGGGTGGTCTTTAGTTTTCTGTATCAAACACCTATACTTTAACATTTGATTTGAAACATATTTATGATTACAGCGACATATTAAACACATACTGTAATACAACACACTTTAAGAATAAAAAGCAGTTATCATTATGTGACATAAAACTATCTCTCTATTCAGCACAATAAGGTTCAATTTATTTTGTTTTTTATTGTGAATATAAGGATGACAGACAAATAGATAAACATTTGTGAATATGACTGTGGGTGTGTATGGATGTACATAGGTGAAGGGAGTGACAGTACATATCGGAAAGGAAAATAATTAAAAACGTAACAATATTAGGGATGATAATAAAAAAAAACAGTAGAAGCTGTTATAAAAAAAACAAGCAAACAGAAAACAAACAAAAACAAAACAACGTTTCAATTGCAAATAAATATGTAATTAAACAAGGCAATAGGATGAATAATAAACTAATTAATTTTGGTTTTGGGCCAGTGCTCCTCGATTCGTTTGATTTCAGCTGTTAAAACAATCTGACCTTTAAACTGCGCAGTCACTGCAGTGTTGAGACTGAACCATTTCCATGTTTGATTTGAAGGTGAGGGAGAGTAGGAAAGAAGTACGGCCAGATGTCCATCAACCCAGCTCACATTCACACCCGAGTCGAGCTGCTTGTGCCCGTCTACTGTAAACTGAGCCCTGGACTGAAGCTGGGACGACATCCCTTGAGTGGAACATAAGCCCTGCAAGACAAACGCAAGTATAAAAAGAAATAAATTCATGCATAATATTTATTTGGCGCGATAAAAAAAAAAATCTATTATTTCAACTTTATAAGCAGCGGTGCATTTATCCTAAATAATACGTCAACTCACATACCACACAATGAAATTCTAAACAATACAGTGAGGTCCAATCCAAGAGCTAAATCAGTCAATCAACCTTTACAAATCTACAATGATGATGCTCAGTTTTATCATCCTGAAAGCCATTTGAAATATCTTGGTTACTTTATTTACATACACACGCTGAACGATATCTAAGGCAGATTTTTTGGGATCTCATTAGATTACAGTGAAACCCATGTTTATCGCAGCCGATATGTTCCAGACCCACCCATAACTGGTGAAAATCAGCAATTTAGAGAGCTCGTATAAACATTTTCTTAATAGTTTTACGCCTCCCACACGCTTTAAACACATTTGAACTTGTTAAAACATACGAATTTATTAAAACACACTCATTAGTGCCTGTTCTCAATCTCTCGCTGTCAAGAAATGGGTGCCTAAGTTATCCTCACCTAACCATATACAGTATTGTAATTCATCTAACAAAATTCTACAAGCATAATGCTAACATATAATGGAAAATTTCATATGCAGGCTAACAGAAATTACGATAATTACAAACCTTCAAACAACTGCTACTGTTACAATACTGTAAAAGCCAATAAAAAAAAATGTATTCCTCAGAAATCTGTGCTATAGCAGGAGTTCATTGTAGGCCTGTCTACCTAATGGCTGGCTGATAAGTGTGTTTTTCATAACGACACAACATTGTTTAGTTACATGGTTGTTTTTTTCTGTTATACTGTATATAATACTCCACCTCAATATTACGTGGTATTCCTCTTTGCTGTAGCCACGTGAAACTGTGCCACGTTATTGCTCTTATCTCTTTGGTCATGGGAAAACATTTAATATTTAGTCTCAGTCCTGCTTGCTGGTGTCCAAATCGAGAGTTTACAGATAGGGTTTTCTCTTCAGAGGACAAAATCGCCACCTGCATACACAGTCAGCGCACAAGTTAACAACTAAAATAGTAGTTTGTTTATCATAGTTGTTGATTGGCCAAATCTACCTGGATACTACTGTTTCCTGGGACGCCCATTTTATACAGGTAGTTCATTGTATGTCTGAAATGGCTTTTCACAGTAACTGTCTGAAATGCTTTCTCCATGGTCATCTCTTGATTGAACTGTAATCCAGACAGGGCAATTTTGAGTTTAAAAGAGTACAGCCGAACATCCCACAACCTTCTTACCTTTTGGTTCTGAACACTGCAGCGTATCCTGGAATAATATGACTGATTGCCATAATTCCCGGAACTCAAAGACATTTCAGTATTTGTCGTGAGACCAAGCCTCTTTAACACGGGCATGGTGTGGTTGAAATTAAGTGATACTTCACTTTGTTCCTGAAAAACAAAACAACAATATTACTAAGTATCTCTGAAGATAGGACCGCTATGTGGATGTGTTTATTGGGTGAATACTGAACAGCACTTGCGTCATTTGAGTCATTTTGTCAAATGAGTCATTTCCAACTGTTCACTTCATTGAGGAAATCTAGGGAACTACTTTTCACATTCCCCAAATTCTCACGTTTCATTATTCCATATTTTCCATGACAACAATTCCCAAATTAATGCAGGCATTTTACATATTGACCTCCTCCTTCCACATTTCTCTACTGATTCAAACCATTCCAACTTTGCCCAGCTAAATCAGGGCATATACAAAGCTTTTATAACATTTCTAATATTCCTACAGTTTCACAATAAATTTGCATTTGCATGTTTGTATGATATTCTGCACCCAACAAAGTGTTATTATTATTATTATTAAGCCAATTTTCAGCATTCTCCACCTTCCACATTTCTCTAGATTCAAATCATTCCAACTTAAAAATATTCACCTCATTTAGGACATCCTGGGAACTACTTTCCACATTCCCCAAATAACTACTTTTTCCGCAATTCCACATTTGAGAGAAAATAATCCAATTGAAATGAATGGGTTCGTGTTGTCCAAATTAAACTCATCCTTTTCCATATTTTACAACCTAATCAACCAATTCAAACCATTCCAACTTAAAACTCTTTTTAGACATTTTACATATTGACCTCCTCCTTCCACATTTCACGAGCGATTCAAAACCATTCCTACTTCAAACTGTTCACTTCATTCAGGACATGTACTGAGCTATTATAACATTCCATATATTCCCACATTTCTGCAATAAAATTACCAAATTAACACATTCACGGCCATTGACGGCTTTAGAAGTCAAATATCCATGTTAACTGGGAAGGCTGGCAGTGAATTTAAGATTCATAATACTAATATTTTACATATTTACCTCTGCCTTTCACAAATTCTCGAATGATTCAAACCATTTGAACTTCATACAGTTCAGCTCATTCATGACTGAAACTGAACTATTAGCCACACTGCCAAATTTTTCATTTTCACAACAAAATTTGAAAAAAGACTTAAAATATTTACCTCTTTCTTCCAGATTCAATAATTCTACAGCATTTCAGTTCAGCGTGAGCTGTTCATCTTTCACACACAATTTCTACACAAAACGCATTCTCTAGTGTGATTTTCAAACCTTTGTTTTCTTAAGACCAACTGAAGAATGTAACTCTGCATTGTCAATTGCCAAGTTGAGTTGAGATTCAGCAAGAGTTGGGGTCACAATGAAGGACCCAAAGGCCTGCATCATGTCTGGACTGCCCCAATCCTAGAAAGCACAAATATGAAGTAAGCATGTGAGAAATTCAATCAAACAGCAAACAAATGTGTTGAGTGATATTTACATACAATACCTGAATTACACTGCAGTTGTTGTGATAGACAAGTGACCCCTCCAGGCTAGAACGTGACATCACAAATCCTCTGGCTCTCACAGCACATTCATCAAATAGAACAAGGGCCTCTGTGGCGTATTGTTGTTTCCCAAGTTTGCCAATGACTATAATTTTGCTGAGTTCAGGGAAATTTCCGAGAGCAGTAAGCTTGTGCCTGAGCTCACCCTCTACACGTAACTCTGGCCATGACTGTGCAACCAGCTGCAGGAAACTCCTTTTACCATCCAAATTTGCATCCACCACGGCTGCCCATTTACCTTCACTCTCCTGCCAGACTGATCCATTCAATTGGCCCTGAGAATAAACAGCAACGATAACAACGATAATAATAACATCTTTGGATACACAGACATGACAAGGGGGAAAGAAATTTCAACAAATCTTACCTGACAGTCTCCAGCTTTTATGAACAGAGCCCCAGTCTTCTCAGCACCTCCTGGAGCAGTGGCCTCAACGTTGATCATCTGAGGAATGCCTCGGCTGCTCAACCCTGTGAAAGTGTGTGTAAGGGTTGCAGAGAGATGTGGGGAGCTGCAGCACTCCCGTAGCTCAAAACTGAGGTACTGGTTGTCTGCCTTTACAGAATAGTTGATCACACGCTTGCATGTGAACCCTGACAAAGACCCCTTAAGAACCATAGTCACAGGAATGAATGTTCCCTGTGGAAGAGGAAACATGATAAGAAACATGTTTGTGGCTTGCTTGCTTTGCATAGTTGTCACATTTATTTACATACAGGTAGACCAGGGGCTATCAAGGGGGCTGAAGAACCTCTTACCAGAGAACTTTTTCCAAGGACTCATTCATAATCCTAACGCCAATTAAACATAACTACCATGTCTAACCCTAAATGCCAGAGGAATTTTAAAATTGCCTATTTTCTGGAAAAGAGTCATGACATCATGGTGAATTCATATTTCTCAGAGGAAAAAAGCATTAATTTACAAGAATAAAATTTGTTTTCTCAAGAAAAAAAGTTGTAATCTTTACAAGAATAAAGAAATTTTTTTTCCTAAATAAAGTCACTATATATATATATATACACAAAGTTTAACAAGCGACGAAAGTCATATTTTAACGAGTGAATTTCAAAAACACTACTTTAGTCACATAATAGGGTTATCCATCCATCCATCCATTTTCTGAGCCGCTTCTCCTCACTAGGGTCGCGGGCGTGCTGGAGCCTATCCCAGCTGTCATCGGGCAGGAGGCGGGGTACACCCTGAACTGGTTGCCAGCCAATCGCAGGGCGTTATCCATCCATCCACTCACATTCACACCTACGGGCAATTTAGAGTTGTCAATTAACCTACCACGCATGTTTTTGGATGTGGGAGGGAACCGGAGTGCGCGCAGAAAACCCACGCAGGCACGGGGAGAACATGCAAACTCCACACAGGCGGGGCCGGGGATTGAACCCCGGTCCTCAGAACTGTGAGGCAGATGCTCTAACCAGTCGTCCACCGTGCCGCCTATTCACATAATATTATGACTTTTATTCTGAAAAAGACACCTTTATTCTCAAAAAACATATTGCACTAGTCTTGATAAAAATAAATGTTTTGTTCTCAAAGAAAATTACGGAGGCGTATTGCTGGCACATCAAAAAAAAAAAAAGGTTCACTATCACGTTATAACATGAAACGTATCATGTTATAACGTGATAGTGAGCCTTTTTTTTTTTTTTTTTTGGTGCGGCAGCAATACGCTTCTGTATGATATAACATTATAATTTATTGCAATTTATTTTTAGGACCCCAAAGCTATGGCTCACTGACTCAATGGTGTCCTCGGATGTAGACAATAGACACTCACAAGGCACAACATTTAGGTTCAGCTGAACAATTGAATAAGAAACAACCTAAATTTTCTGTTTTAATTGTCATTGTCATTTTTTTCGTATTCTAAATTGTTATTTAACAATAGGTTTACTGTAGTGGTTGCAGTTTAGTGTTGAAGAACTGGGCTGCGTCATACTCAGTGGTTTGTCATTTTTATATTGTGCAGTGGTTTGTGATTTTTATATTGTGCATTATTAAGCTTTTTGCAAACAAAAAGCTTAATACTGTTGTATGCTGTTTCTTACCTGTAAGACAGGGCAATAGTGGGCCACATTTACACTACAAGAAAATCCCTTCCTCTCTGCTTCTGAAGATTCTGTCTTATCCAAATGGCCACTGAAGTGACAGTTTCCAATCTCCAGACCAACATTCACAACAGGCAGGTGTGTAGCTGAGACAGTAAGGACCAGCGCTGCATTAGAAGGAAACCCCAGTGCATGTATTGCCTCTATAGAGTGCTGGACTGATGCATTCAAACTAAGACTAGGCTGAAAGGTAAGCAACAGCATCATGC
This sequence comes from Phyllopteryx taeniolatus, assembly GCF_024500385.1. Classification (NCBI taxonomy): domain Eukaryota; kingdom Metazoa; phylum Chordata; class Actinopteri; order Syngnathiformes; family Syngnathidae; genus Phyllopteryx; species Phyllopteryx taeniolatus. The sequence goes on along the minus strand of NC_084515.1, from coordinate 3,933,324 downwards.
TGCCTTTCTGTTCATTCGGAGCCAGGAGATCAATGCTGAGATTTGTAGAGCAGCCAGAATGGTTGACGGTGATGTTCATTGATGTCTGCGAGGGTAGGAGAGTCTATACAGCAAAAAGTAGTAGAAGAGTAAAGTTAGGAACAGGATAGATTTGCATTATTTGCTTTGTAACATGACAATATCATTAACTGAATTAAACCAAGGTAATGTTAAATCACATTGAGAACATGGCTATTAGCGAAATGACTATAAATGTTCTTCACAGGCAAAATCCAAATCTGAAACTCAGCGTAGACATTCAAGGCTATTTATTGTTTGAATTAGCAATGTAATAGGACATATAGTACCTGAGCCAAAAAAACAAACGAACAAACAAAAATGGTCAAGACACGTAATAAGTTGCTTATGTGGGTTCAAACAAAACTTTTGATCTTCAATGAAGACCCAGATGTACAGTACATACGTGTACTTGGATATTAAAAGTGATCTCTCGTGTCATATTCGCCGTTTGATGTCAAACCCAAATGATTTAATTCAACCGCGAAAATAAAGGAATTGATTTACTGTTGCAATACGGTTGGAGAGGAGTGTACAGTAGATCACTTCTACTCAAATGGAAAGTAGTGAGGCATCTCCACTGTGAAAATGTCTCTGCTGCTTTCCCTCAGCTGGGAAACAAGATTTCTGACATGCATCTTGTTTCCTGTCTAACCTTCAGAAAGACACATCGCTGATGAACAAAAACATTCCAGTGGCTCTTCCTGTCCTCTCCTCTCCTTTGTTGATTCAGCAGAAGTATGGAACACTCATCACTTTCTAGCTGAAACTGGGCTTGACCAGCTGTGAACATCACACCCACGGTGAGTACCCTTGGTACACCATGAGACACATTTTGGTGAAGCGTCATCCAGAGCGAGGGGGAGGACTCAAAGGCCACGGTAGTGTCTGATTGAGCAGAGTTGGTTTGGACAGAGAGTTGAGCACTACCAGTGAGAGCGTTGTGATGGAGCTGACCAGAACCTTGAATGTCCAATGTGTTTGGGAGGATGGCGAGGAGGGAGGCCCATTGGTGCTGGAAGGTCCAGCTCACTTCAACCTTCCGGTCCTTCAGTAGTCCAGAAAAGACACAACGGATTGAGTCCTGTTGGTTTTGGAACCCAAGAGCAGCTTTCAGTCCATGTTTCACTGCTCGTCCATGTGCCACTAAAGATTTCTTCTGCAGTACACCCCCCTTAAGTTTTCTAATCTGCTCCCAGACTAACCTCCCCTTCCCTTTGCATCGCAGAGACACCAGCAGACTGGAGTTGACCGAATCCCACGATGTCTTGACATCTGCCCAGATGTGACACCAGGTTTCCGACCTCATGCGACCAGTCATCTCAGCCTTGTGTAGTGTATTTTGACCCCCATAAGCAAGTTGTCCATGCCAGCCATACAGCCCACCCTTCTCCACTCTCAGTCCCAAATTCAAGTTGGTTGTCCACAGGCCAACCACCAACCCGATCCCCAAGGCCCACCTCTGAGGCCCAGGCCGGAGGAGCAGCCTGAGGCCTGATTTCGTTGGCACCCTATAATAACTCAGCAGTATCACAGAAGAATGTGTGAGCGTAGCTTTGAGCTCCCCCTGACCGTTAGGACTCAAACAGCCTTTAGCTTCTGCACTGAGGCTCAGGTGTGCGAGTGACAGACCATAGCAGAGCCTGTTATGGCGTCTATGAGAGCGAAATGCTTGTACCTCCACTGGGCGACCTGCCACGTCTCCGTAGCACTGTGCAGATAGATGGTCTGCAGCCATGTCCCCTGTGCAGTTCATCTGTGAAAACAAAACCCCCTGTTGTCAGACTTTGTTACTCAAAGCAGAAACTAGAACAAAAAGTAACATTGTAGGATAGCACGTTACAGATGACAGCCATACTGTAACTTTAAAACACAGGTGTTAAACTCAAGCCCAGATCATTTTAGGTAGCTCCTGTGAAATCGTGGCACAATCTTTCCTTGACGTCTATTTAAAACTAGCCATAAAAATAATGATGACCAAATGTTGGACAACTATTTAATAAGATGGGGGGTTATTAAGGAAAATACTGTATTAGGTAAGACAAAACAAGTATGACCGCCACACACTTACTCTCTAAACAAACATAGTGCAGCTCAGCTTCTGGCTAGCAGATGTCCATACAAACTCAATTTCCAGCGGCATGTAAAGAGCCTCCTTCAACCGCAGCAGATGGAGCCTAAGCAATAACAAATGCCAGAACAGTTTGGCTTGGTCCCAAGAAATTATCCATCCATCCATTTTCTGAGCCGCTTCTCCTCACTAGGGTCGCGGGCGTGCTGGAGCCTATCCCAGCTGTCATCGGGCAGGAGGCGGGGTACACCCTGAAGTGGTTGCCAGCCAATCGCAGGGCACATCGAAACAAACAACCATTCGCACTCACAGTTATGCCTACGGGCAATTTAGAGTCTCCAATTAATGCATGTTTTTGGGATGTGGGAGGAAACCGGAGTGCCCGGAGAAAACCCACGCAGGCACGGGGAGAACATGCAAACTCCACACAGGCGGGGACGGGGATTGAACCCCGCACCTCAGAACTGTGAGGCTGACGCTCTAACCAGTCGGCCACCGTGCCCCCAAGAAATTATATTGAAGTTAATTGAGAAGATTCATTTCGACTTTGCTGCGTTGTCACCATTTTGTGCCATCTTTGTGCCAAAGAACTATGTTGAAGTAAATTGAGGAGACTTACCGAGACGAAGGTAATGCTTTAGTGCCATTTTGTGTCATCCCGGTGCCAAGAAACTGTGTTGAAGTGAGTTAAGGAGTTTCATTTTGAAAGAAAGTAGTGCTTTGAGGCTATTTTGTGGCATCTTGGTGTCAAGAAACTATGTTGAAGTGAATTGAGGAGCCTTATGTAAACCAAAGTAGTGCTTTTCTGCCATTTTGTGGCATATTGGTACCAATAAACTAGTTGTATGTTGAATTGAGTTGAGGAGTTTCATCTAAAAAAAGATGCTGAGATCATTTTGTGACATTTTAGTGCCAAGAAACTATGTTGCAGTGAATATTGGAGTTCCATTTGGACAAAAGTAGTGTTTCCCCCCCCATCTTTTGGCAACTATTGGAAATTCTCGAACTTATGGGGGTTTTCAATTATTCACAGATTTTGACCATTCGCAAAGCGCGGGAGGGGGGTCGGGGGCTGGGGGGTGCAGACATTGTATAAGTGTTCTTATAGCATAATCATTCACTACTTTTGCATCTGTCTGTTGCCATAATGTCCTAAAAAGACAAAAAATTGATGTGGCACTTTCCTAAAAGCTGTTGATGTTTTGCATTTTTTCCCCCCCTTACTATACCGTACCCAATGTCAACCCAGCTGTGAACTTAAAACCAAGGTACATACGGAATTGTGATTGTTGCCATATCGTTACACCCCGAGTGATTTTACATTTATGTGGTTTCACACTTACAGGTATATAATAGAACCTTTATTCTTCTGACACCAGAGGGAGACATAAATTTGTCTTTGCCAGGGCTCATACATTAAAAAGAGACCAAGACAACAACAGTACACAAGAAGAATAGGTACATCTCAACAAATTAATATAAATACAATAAAAATAAAATAAACCTTAATCATTGATACTTAAACTACTTAACCATAATTACAATGTGGCCCGTGATGAAAACAAGTTTGACACCCCTGCTGTAAAACATCCATTCCATCCATCCATTCCCAACACCACTTTTCCTGCTCAGGGTCGTGGGCCGCTAGAGCCTATCCCAGCCGACTTTGGGCGAAAGGCCAACTACACCCTGAACTGGTCGCCAGTCAGTCGCAGACACGGACAACCAGTCGCTCTCACGTTCACACCATCACTAGAGTGGGAACTGAACCCACGCTGCCTGCACCATTGTCAGGCGAATGTACCACTACACTACACTGTGAAACAAATCATCTTATTTATAGCCCATTCTTACTGTTTTTTGTTATTTCAGGGTAGAAAGGAAGACATGTTTTAAAAATGCAAAAGCGTGTACAACCGGTAAAACAGACCTGCAACATGACAGGTATGATCCCCTGCAGCAGCTTTATCTGTTGCTGGAGAGATGCTCTGAATACAGCAGTGTTGTTTTTTGATCCAAGAACTAAAAGGGCATCAATCATTTTCTTTTCTTCTGTGTGAAAGAACAGCCCTGTGTCCAACCCAGTGCTATTTATCTGTTGGGAGGTGGGGGGGAAACAATGAGGCTAGCACAATGAAATGAATATTCCTATGTGATACTGAAATTCATTACAAACACCTGGCAATGTGCTGTGGCTTGCATGGAGCTTGATATTCCTCTTTTATGAAGAGCTTTGACTCTGTGCTGCAATCTTGAGAGGATTTCCCATCGTGGAACAAGCTGGTTTGTCCTGCTGCCATTGAACTCAGCTTTTAAATGTTCAGGTCCAGCCTGCAGTTCTGCTAAGGCTGACAATCCACTTTCATCCTGGTCCCAACTCACCTGGACACTACTACTAGTAGGTAGACCTGATCACACAACAAGAATGTCTTGGTTTAAATTGCCATTTAACACCTCACAATGTTATGACAAAGGGAAACATAATTTTGGAAAACAGAATACAGTACTGCCTTGAGATACGAGTCCCCCAACTTACAAGTTTTTCGAGATATGAGTTGTCATTCGCCCGATTTCTCGCTTTGACATGCAAGCAAAAGTTTGAGATGCAATCGCTATATGATGGCGGTAAACTCAACCCACCGTGCCACTAGATAGTAAACAATTCTATTAAAAAAAAGAAGCTTCAAACTGTTTATTGCCACTCATTGAAGTTTACTGTCAAACTAAAAATAAAACAAAGAGAATTACACGTGTATTTAAAACAACCACATAGCTTTGATTTAAATAAGTCTGTTTAGTTTAATGCTAAAACAACTATACAAAATGCCATAGATGGATTAACAAATAGCATCGATGTCGCAGTGTTATAACTCTTTAAATGATACATATTTGAACACAAAATGTGGACCAACACATGTAGACAGATAACATAATAATACTCACAGGCATATATTCTTAAAATAGAGCATACTGTATAAGAACAACTCATTCCACCGCAGTTTACTGAGGAGTTGTGACCGTCTCAAAGTCTGTAAATCTGTATTATAGGCTCCCCAGGGTGCCAAGGTGCACACACCAGGAGAAGCAGCACAATATCCATTGAATTGAAGCAAAAAAAGTGGCAAAAACTTTCTTTTCTTTTTAATTCTATATAATTATGTCATTACTGTATCTTTTGACAAAGTACTTTATCATAGCATGCTATTTTTATAGTTAAAAAATACATTACAAAAGTACTTGTTTGTTTTTTGGGAGGAGGCTGGAACAGCATTTCCATTTCCAGGACATTTTCATTCTTTTCCATGGGGAAAAATGATTTGTGACATAAGTGTTTTGAGTTTTGAGCAGGCCATGGAACAAATTAAACTCAGATTTCAAGGCCCCACTGTATGGGTAAGTATAAGTTGTAAAACCACAGTAAGTAGGCGAAGCTTAATGAATTAAGTTACTGATTACCTGTGGCATTTAGTTGGTGGGATGAGTGAGATAGCTGGATGTAGACCTCACCCGTCCCTTTTTTTCCCAGTTGCCTACTCACATTGACGCAGAAATTCTCAGCCCCCAACAGAACACACATCCAGCTACGGGTGAAAGACACTTTCGTTTCCAACATGTCAGAAAGTTCTTCCTTTTCCTCCTGATGCCTGAGATCCATGCTGAAAAAGGTCTCCTCCACTCTAACTCTTACTTGTCCTAGAATCATTTGAAGAATATTCAAGAATCAATCAAGAATTTTCAAGACATGTTTTTCGAGATTCATTCTACCTTCAGTAATGGTGTCAGACAGTCCCAATATGCCATCTAATCCCATGATGCAGGGCAGAATAGCGAGGTTAGCCATTGAATGCCTCATCTTCCCTGACACTGCAAGCTGTAGACCACTGCTGTTCTTAAGAGACCCTTTCATCTGAGCCAACAGCGTGTTACGTCCCTCTCTATAGGAACCATGGAGAGATACACTAGAAGGGCAGAAGTGAAGCAGAAAACAGAGACATCCAGATAGCAATATTTGATTGTTGCTGATACGTTGGAGGGGGGGGGGGGGGGGGGGGGGAAGTGGGGAAAAAAAGATGGCATTTCATACCTGTGTCGGGACACGTTGGCAGCCATTTTTACATACAAGTCAGTGAGCCCATGCAGCAAACTCTGGGATAAATTCAGCCTCAGTAGCATAGTTTTGTCTTCCTGAAGGAGGGAGTGGGAGATCTGGGCATCCAGCATGAGCCTGTCCTTCCCATCAGCCTTCACACGAACTGAGCTACTTCCTCTACCAACCGGTGCGGACATGTCAGCAGTGGCTTTTGCCTTAACATGAAAATAGCAATATCAGGAGAGTATGCCTTGGCCAAAACATTGAGTAAACATGTCACAGCTCCCAATCATACGTGGGAAAATGTGTTATTGTCCTATGAATACAAGGTTGAACACTTTGGCCATAATTCCAAAAAGAACATTAGGCGCAAACACAACACTGCTCATCACCAAAAGAACACCATACTTACAGTGACGCATGATTGGGGCAGCATCATGATTTGGGGCTATTTTTCTTCAGCTGGAATTGGGGGTTTTGTCAAGGTGGAGGCAACTATGAACAATTCGGGAATTAATAACAGTTTGTAATAGCAGTCATCAGCATAAGGCTTGGGACAGCTTGCAGCATGTTAAAAGTGAAAGCAGATAGCCTTATGCAGAAGCCTTATCTTCCACAGGGAACAGGGAGGGAAAATGCCAGGAAAAGTCTACTAGAACATCTGAACTTTATTTCAGGTTAATCAAAGGCACTTCAAATATTCACAGATGTGTGCTGCCTCCTATTTAACATGAGTGTGAATGTGAATGGTTAATTTTTAACATAGACACATCCCCAGTTATAAAAGGGTGTGCACACTTGTGCAACCACCTTGTTTCAGTTATTAGTTATTATGTCTTTTCAATTGAGCAATAGGTCACATTGATGATGGAAAAACTTTCTCAATAATTTATCTCAGCCTCATTTTTTTTCTATCACAAAAGACGTTTGAACAGGGGTGTGTAGACTTTTTATATCCACTGTATCTACAGTGGATCAGGAAAGTATTCAAAGCACTTCACTTTTTCCATATTTTTTTATTTTATGATTGATATGATATGGTGATGTATGTCTTTTATACTTTATAAATGTGCAAACATTTCAAAAACACCTTTTCCATGTTGTCATTATGGGGTGTTGTGAGTAATAATTTTGTGAGGAAAAAAATATTTATTCTATTTTAGAATAAGGCTGTAAGTTAACAAAATGTTAATGCATGACTACTTCTCAGTTACTGCTCAGTTTTGATGGATCTTGATTGATTTGTGTACATAGTTGTTACAATTGGATTAGATTGTTTCCTAAATATCACACTTCATATTTTATGTTCAGTCAAAACTAATCATGAAATAGCATAAAAAAATCAACCCACCTCTAGAGATTTGGGAATTTTAGATTTAAAAGGATGCCTGAGAGATGAATAGAGAAGAATTCTGTCTGAAGTTCCGTTGAGCTGCATTGAAAGCTACAAGGAAAAACGGATTTTCAGAAAAGCAAGCATTTGAAACCTGTCAGTTTTACAGTGAAGAATTCAACTACAGCATTTACTTACTTGACACTCCTGTCGCTCAATTTTCAGTCTCCCTCGAAGTAGATAATCAAAGTCTGTGTTGTTTTTGGGGCTCCAGCATACATCTCCCTCCATTAAAGCAAAAGAGGGGATTTGCAGCTGAAATAGCAAAAAAATGTTTAACTGGTCACAAGGGTTCATCCAGTGCAAAAGCCACACAAACACGATCACCAAACTATATTTGGTATACTTGGGACACAAAATATTTGATCTTCTGGTGTTGTTTCCTCAAACTGTCAGATTATGTCCGAGGTTAATTTACCTGGAGCTGATGGGTGATGTTGGTTCGAACTCTTAGCGCTTGCTGACTTGTGTGCAATGAATTGAATATAATTTGCCCAAAGAAACTCAGCTTCTCTTGGCTGCTGACTCGCAACCTTCCTTGAATGTCTTTCTGGGTCTAGAAAAACAAAAGAACAATGCCAATACATGTTTGAGTGCACACATCTCCCATCATATCGTCTGCAGTTTTTAGACCCTTCTTGTTTAATTATATATTTTGTCACAACTGGACACACTCATATTCTGTAAGTCGGAATGATGTAAAAAGTCTCATCCAACTGAGGATATTTATTGAATATCAAATAGTTCACTGAGACTGTCAACTCTCTTACTTGGTTGCTGGACATGGTAAGACAGATCTCAGAGTCTGATGGAAACGTTTCTGTGTTGAAAGGATGGATCAGTGCAGAGCAAACCTAAATATTAAGAGACGCATTAGACAAGAAACTCTCCGAATACAGTAATTAACAACTCGCACTGTCGTCTGATTGTACTTACAAAAGGGCTTGGTAATTTGTAGCCAACGGTCAGAGTGTGATTGATCTCTTTATTGCTATAAAAACCAGCTCTTGATTCCAGGATGTAAAGGCCTTTCAGGAGGTCCACGGTGAAAGTCTCCCTAAGGAGAAGCTTCTGAGGAAATGTCTTGAATGGCTGTCTGTGCGAGATTGCATTCTTTACATCAAAACCACAACAACAAAAGTTTACAAGTGTAAAAGACACTGATGAACAGACCTAAGATGGAGCAGTGCTGTTTTTTGGTACATGTTTTTGTCCTTCTTCAGTTCCTCCATTGTCCCTTCAAACTCAAACTCAGTAGGGCGACTCTTGGGGTCCAACAAGCTCACCCTCAATATCGCTTGCCTCTTTTTCAAAAGCTTCAACATGATAGTTGATAATACAGTAAATGTTTGTGAATAATAAGACAAGAACACACATTTTCCAGTTTGTTGCGGAGCACCTTGTCAATGGTGTTCAGGGCAGCTGAGACGGTGATGTTTTGTTTGCTGTAGCTGGAGGACATCTGCAAGGTGAGGCTGGATTTCAGCATCTCCAGAGAGATGTCTCCTCTCAGGGGTGCAGTCCACAGTGAGCTTAGAGACCACGAGGTTTTCATATTCTTCTTTCCCATGAAGCCCAGTCCTCCTAGCTGGCAAGGGATGGACACCAAACGGTAAATTAAGTTGAATGACGAGAGAGCACTTTGTGAATTCGTGGAGATTGAATTCTGAATGCATCTTGTGCAGGTTTGTGGAGGGGCTGGATACTATACTAGCTGATGTAGGAGGAGCATTGGGGTATAGTACACCCTGGACAAATGACATGACACATACAATAGAGCAGTGGTTCTTAACCTTGTTGGAGGGACGGAACCCCGCAAGTTTCATACGGAGTGCACGGAACCCTTCCTAATTTGAAAAATAAAACATGGTTTATTGCAAATTCAAAACAGGTATATATTTTATTGTCTGTGTAGATATCCAGGTCATGCACAAAATGAACCACGCATTAGTTTGTTTCAGAAAAAAATTGACTTATTTCCTGTAATAATATGCCTTTTGCTCTTGAAAAAGACCTTTTTCATGTAGGGATATGAAATTTATGTGATTTAAATGTGCTTTATTTAGTCCAAAGCTAAGATAGGGAGGAGTATTTGGTTTATTAAGTTTATTTTATTGGTGTGCCAGTCCCTATATGTAAAGTAGATATGCAGATTATTTTAATTATATGGCATAATAATCTATTGTAAATTATTTTGTGGAGCCACGGCTAATGCTTAGTGACCCCAGTTTGAGAACCACTGATTTGTAGGAATAATAGAATCTGCCATACGATGCATTTCTTTTAAGGAGATCCTAAGGTTGATATGAAGTTCCACATTACTTGTAAGAATGTGACAGCTGGAGTGTGGAGCTTGAGACGGGCCTCCTTCTCGCGGCCTCTGTCCCTGTAGGAAGCCTCCAGGACGAGGTTGCGGACAGTCACCCATTTGTTGGCAGTCAGTTCAGAGTTGAGCTGCAGCGTGTGGCGATGGTGCTTACTCAGCTTGTGGGTAGTGTAAATGTACAGCCACGGAGTGTCCATATTAAACGTTGCTGAGAATGTCAAATGTTTTCACTTTATAAATCACTTTATACAAACACATATAACATTCAGAGAGCTCAAGATGATGAAATCTCAGTGACGCTCACCTTCCCATTTCTTGTGTGGGTTATCATTTGGAGGGCTTTTCCAGTGTATACCAGCCACAAGTGGTGTCAAGTTGTTGTAGTTGATTTTAAGGTGAGTACTACTCTCAGACCCGAGCTGTCTAAGGTAGGAGTGCAGTAGCTGGGTGCGGTAGTTTAAATCTTTTTCTGGAACCTGGAAATTGAACTGAAAAAAAATGGGGAATATTAAAGTTTTTTTTTCTTAAGGAACTTCTCTCTAGTTACTACCACACACAAAAACTGAAAAACAAAAAAATTTCCACTACAACAAAATTTTAATTTGAAAAACAAACACAAATGTTCGAGTACACAGAGTTGCAAAAATGTACAAAAGATCCAGAAGGTCATTAGGTTTGGAACAAACAGAACAGAAGCAGAATGAGAAAATATCAAACTATAGGCCCGGCCGGGTTACCTCCAACGTGTAGCTAGTGTGGTTTTGCGTCGACTGATTTTTGAAGGACTGGCTCATAAGTAGCGTGTGTTTGTTGTTGATCTCATCCCAGTGTTTACCGTAGCTCATATCCACAGATGATTTTACATGGCTTTGGCTTTCCTCATGCCTGAAGTAGATCTGACAAGAACATCAATGTGGAGGTTAATGTGAGGCCTTCTCTCATGACCTACATTTGCAACCTAAATTATAATATTTGTTCCATGAAATTGTATTAATTTATTTTCAAGTCTATTCTCTTCATTTTGCAGCGTTTCTATTGGCTGCACTTGCTTCCAGTACATTTATGTGGATGTTTGATATTTAAAGTTCAGCTTTTATGTGTTGCGATCTGCCCAGAGCCTTCATAATCAGTAGTTCGGATGCATGTAAATTTGCCTCACAGGGCCAGTGAGCTGGCCCAAAATGATGTCACTATTTTTATATCCTCTGATTGATTGGTCAAAGCAAGCCTATTTTCACTAGCAAAATACTACAGGAGCGATCATTAATACACTTAATAATTAGTATCTCTGGTGAGTATGATGTATTTTATTTTGAAATGTTTCTGTTTTTGTTTTGTTATTAAAATAGTTACTTTGTGGTTGATAGGAGGCGTGTTGGAACAGTAGAACTCGTGATCAGCTCTCACTATGTACGTGAGGTTAGCGTGCCTCTCACTCTTCACACTTTGGGATGTGTGGCACTCCCGATGCAGGTGCCGGGCATCACCTGCAAAGGGGTCAAAGGACATCGCAAGCTGTAATAATAATAATGTTGATACACGCTGCCAAAACTGCCAACACCTACAATATATTTTACCAAGCAAACAGGTAATAGGTAATAAGAATCGATGTGATTCAGCTGAGGAAAACTTATTTCACCTTAAGGGATGAAGCGATTAGCAAGTGAGTAACTTCTTATTCATTAAACAACTATGTTGGAAGACATACAGTATCCTATACCCAACCTGTGTTGAACCAAGGCACTTATTTGATGTTAGAAAAATCTCACAGCACACCACTTAACAAAAATATCACAGAAAGTATATATAGTGCGATAAAGAACCATGTTGCAGGATGTTTTTCTAACACTCACCGCCCAGACCATATTTGAGGCGAAGCGCAGAACTCCACAGCAAGCCTTTCTGCTCCACGAGTCCTAGCATTCTGCTTCCAACAACACCAGGTAAGAAAAGTTCGACCTCTAGAGAGTACTGCCTGCTGTGGCTGTCCCTCCTTCGCTCCAGGGCCACTACATACAAACATTTGATTTCAGTCTATTGTGATAAGAAACATGAGCCACTTACCTGCCAAAACTATAAGAAAAGAAAGTAAAAAGATAAATACATGCAAATATAGAAGAAGAGGGTTGTTCCAAAATTGGTGGTCATTTTCTGTTCCCACCCACATGAAATTTCAAATAATCCATGTACAAAGTACAGAAACATGAACTTGTTGTGCAAAATATATTATAAAATGTAACTGGAGTAAGGTTAAAAGGGTTTTCCTAAATATTATCAAAAAAATCTAATACGTAGTTCTTGAGGCTTTTTTCTCTTGTCCGTCTCTCTTGATGACAGACAAACATACTGGTACACACACACACACACACACACACACATACATATATATCGACACGGTGGGTGACTGGTTAGCACATCTGCCTCACAGTTTTAAGGACCGGGGCCAGTTTTAAGGACCCGGCCTCGCCTGTCTAGAGTTTGCATGTTCTCCCCTTGCCTCCGTGGGTTTTCTCCGAGTACTCCGGTTTCCTCCCACATTCCAAAAACATTCATGATAGGTTGATTGAAGACTCTAAATTGCCCTTAGGTGTGAATGTGAGTGCGAATGGTTGTTTGTTTATATGGGCCCTGCGATTGGCTGGCGGCCAGTTCAGGGGGTACCCCGCCTCTCGCCTGAAGATAGCTGAGATAGGCTCCAGCACGCCTGCGATCCTAGTGAGGAAAAGCTGTACAGAAAATGGATGGATGGATCTATACAGTATAATGCCGCTCCTGTCGATTCACCTTGCAAATCTACGCTCCCTACCCGACTAAATGGACGAGCTTCATCTTCTCACAAAGACCAATAAAGACTTAGGACGTTCCACCACCCAGTGCTTCACGGAGACATAGCTTTGTGAATGCATCCCCGATGACGCTGTAATGCTTCCAACTACACTTGGTAGACCGCGTCACAGAGTTATCGGGGGAAACAAAAGGTGGCGGTATACGGTTCTATGTCAATGAAAAATGGTGTACCGACGTCACACACACTGCAGCCCGGGCTTGGAGTTGCTGTTTTTAACTGTAAATCATTCGGTAAATCATTCGCCGCGCAAGTTTGCTTCATTCATATTCGCCGGTGTCTACATTCCTCCCCAGGCTAATACGAACGCCGCACTGCTAACACTCGCTGAACAAGTAAACAAACTTGAAAAAGCACCCAGATTCACCACTTATTATTCTTGAGGACTTTAACAAAGCTAAACTCAATCACAGACTCCCTAAATACAAGCAACACATTGACTGCCCCACAAGGGAAAACAACACTCTAGACCACTGCTATACCACGCTAAATGACGCATACCGTGCTATCCCCCGTGCAGATCTGGGCTCGTCTGATCATTGCTTAATTCACTTAATACCAACATACAGACAAAAACTTAAATGTGCAAAGCCTGTGGTGAAAACAGTGAAGAAGTGGACCAATGAAGCAAAGTTAGAACTTCAAGACTGTTTACATTGCACAGATCAGAATAAGAATCCTCTAAATTTGCCAAGTATGTCAAAAACACACAAGGAATTTGTCTCCGGTAGCTGGAGCCGCTCTAGTACAATAACAGACAACCATATTGAGAAAAAAAAAAAAAAAAACTTTTCAGTGAGATTGGAGTGTCTTTTAACGTCAACTGGCAGCCGAGATGAATTTATGGACTGTATCACATCCTATAACAGTTTCTGTGAAGATGTGTGTGTACCAACAAAGACATTTTGCTCGTTCAATAACAAGCCATGGTTCACTGCCAAACTTCAGCAACTTAGCCAGGCGAAAAAGAATGTGTATTAAAGTGGGGATAGAGCCCTGTATAATTGCGCGAGAAACCACCTGACTAAAGAAATTAACATTGCAAATTATGCAGGAAAGCTGGAACATCAGTTTACCCCAAACAACTGCATTATAATAGATAAATCTATTTATAATTTGAAAAGGACACTTTCACACCCCACACCCACCCAGCCGCACCACCGACCACCATCACACCTCTGACTCCACGTCCTGCGTTGACCATCTAAAACAGGATGTGAGACGTATCTTCAAACAACAAAAGATCAACAAAGCGTCAAGCCCAGAACTTGTGTCCCCATCTTGCCTCTAAGTCTGCGTGGACCAGCTTGCTCCAGTCATCATGCAGATCTTCAATAGATCTCTGTAACAGTGTGAAGCATTATCCTGTTTCAAATGCTCCGTCATCATCCCAGTCCCCAAGAAACCTGAAATCTCAGGTCTGAATGACTTAGACAGGCCTGTAGCCCTGACATCTGTGATCGTTAAGTTCTTTGAAAGCCTCGTGCTGGACCACCTCAAGGGCGTCACAGGTCCCCTGCTGGATCCCATGGCGACCAAGCAAACAGGTCTGTGGATGATGTCGTCAACATGGGAGTGCACTTCATCCTAGAACACCTGAATGTCGCATGGACCTACACGAGGATCCTGTTCGTGGACTTCAGCTCTGCATTCAACACCATGATCCCCGAACTCGTTTCCTCCAAGCTTCTCCAGCTCAGCGTCTTGCCTACCATCTGCTGTGTGCATTCACAGCTTCTTGATGGGCAGGACATAGCAGGTGAAGCTGGGGGACACCAGCACCGGGGCGACACAAGGATGTGTCCTCTCTCCCCTGCTCTTCTCTCTCTACGCGAATAACTGCACCTCAACGCACCCAGCTGTCAAAATCCTGAAGTTTGCAGACGACACCACAGTCATCAGTCTCATCAAAGACGGTGATGAGTCTGCATATCGACAGGAAGTGGAGCGGCTGGAGCTTTGTATGCATAGTATGCATAGTATTTCTGAGCAAAAACACTAAGATTAGCTTTGATTTGCAAACCTGTTGCTGAAATAACATACATGGTCCATTTTTTTAAATGTCAGTGCCTTAAATTTTCCTCCAATTTTGGACGGACCCATAAAACCTAATAAGGCCCTGCCTGGGGTGGAACGGTGGTCGACTGGTTAGAGAGTCAGCCTCACAGTTCTGAGGACCCGGGTTCAATCCCCGGCCCCGCCTGTGTGGAGTTTGCATGTTCTCCCCGTGCCTGCGTGGGTTTTCTCCGGGCACTCCGGTTTCCTCCCATATCCCAAAAACATGCATGAATTGAAGACTCAAAATTTCCCGTAAGTGTGAATGTGAGTGCGAATGGTTGTTTGTTTGTATGTGCCCTGCGATTGGCTGGCAACCAGTTCAGGGTGTACCCCGCCTCCTGCCCGATGATAGCTGGGATAGGCTCCAGCGCGCCCGCGACCCTAGTGAGGAGAAGCGGCTCAGAAAATGGATGCATGGATGAGGTCCTGCCTGTTGTATACCTGAAAGTGATGCAGGTACTCCAAACACATTCTTCACTGTGGCAGAAAAGCTCATCTTTTTTCCTACTCCACGGGTAACGTTGGCAGAGAGGATGATGGGATTTCTATTGGCAGCCATTTTGGCTTCAAAGTGATAGCGTGTCCTAAGCTCTGAGATGAGTGTCTGCTTGTCCACCAAACCCTTGAATGGAGAAAATATACAAATACACCAGAACCCAGAACATGAAAACACACTTGCACCAAACAATTAGTGAAATCCAAACCAAGACCTATTTGAAATATTGTGTCTTCTTTGGAAGCATAACCAATCATACATGACGCTGTCTCAGACATATTGGTTTAGAATACGGAAAAGCCTCTCAATATGGTGCACTCCAGTTCAAAATCGCTGCAAATCATATGCATTAATATCTCTCTGAAGGTGTAATAATGGCGCATACTGCTTTGGTAAAGGCACAATTACTATTTACTGTATCAGATCTCATTCTATTGTATGGACTATTTCGTAATGGTTGTTAACAATGGGCGCCAGGATACTTTCGGGTGGCAGAAAAGTAATTGACAACCGCCGATCTGAACTTAAATGATGACAAAAACTTGTTGTGTTTTGGGTTGCGCAGACAGATATACCCAAAAAGGTTTTTGGATTTTTAGATTTCCTTGGAAAATATCTAAATCAATCCTATTGAACCTGTGGGTGAGGGGGATAAAATCGAGTGGATGTGGTAAATATGTGTAAAGAGAAGCTGGCAAGACTTCCTGGTGGCGTAGTAGCCACTTCCAAAGGGACAGACTGGGAACCACGGCTCCATCTTTGGGTTTGTGGAAGGCATTTTCTCACAGGTATGTATGAAATGTTTGGTTACGTTGTCTTTGAGTAATTTACCAAAACATAATGACTAGCCTACTAGTAGACAATGGTCATCAAAAGAGCACAACTGTGCCATTAATCGGAGCAATAGAAAAAGTCAATTAATTTGTCAGTCCTCAATGATCATGTTAACTATATCTGCATTTCAATGACGTCTATTTGTTAATCAACTTACCTGTTGAAATATAAATTTTGGTCTGTCTTCCTTCTAACATCTTTTTGACTGGCACTTCACACATTCAAACTACGGCAGTAGAGAAGAAGGCAAAAGTCATCATTCAAGCCATTTACCCTGTTTCTCAGTCACTCTGCCTTGGTCAAACGACGTAAGGTTTAGTTTACTGGTGGTGCTACCTGAGAACACTTTGCTTTTTGCCACCCGGAGGTACGTGAGACGTCACGAGGAAATGTCCTATATGTGCACCAATAGTTGTGACAAGTGTGAGTTTTAGTAAAAAAGTGAATCCTTCAGAAAAATCCTGAATATGTAACAAAACGTACCATAACATAATAATGAACCCCATCAATTGTCAGCTCAAGTTTTGCACTCTTTATACTCCTCTCCTGTTCAAGTTCCCCTGAGAAAGCAAAATACCTCATGTATTAGGAAACCAAATCTCGTTAATGTACCTTCAAACTAACCTTGTACGAGGATACTTTTTAGAGGATGAGATAACCTGAGCAGAAATCTGCGAGGGTTGAAGGCTAGGTCAAGTGACATGTCCCTGGGGATGGATGACTTTGGAGTAGCCAGAAGGAGGTGGATGGAAGCCTCTTTTGGAAACCAGCTATCTACCTGAGGCCAAAGATGGGGTTGAAGCATTTGATAGTCTTAAACCAGATCAAGGCACAATAATACTAGTAGTCCTAAAAAATAAAATGATGATATGGTCTTTGGAGCTCTCACAGTGATGCATCAAAGCAGAAAGAATAGAAATTCATCACCACCATTGTTAAATTTCTAGTACCAGTGGGTCCATTGAGAAGGCAGCCTCAAGCAAGTAGTAATGGAGACCTCTGTCCAGTTTCAGCAGCCTAACGGAGAGGTGGGTGGGACCTGAGGGCGGGAGTGAGATGCTCCCGGAAGCGAGGGGATAGGATGCATTGGCGCATAGTTGCCAGCCGACCATCTTGGACCCTGCGAAGAGAGATTCTCTAAGTATCATAAAAAGAAGCAACTCTGAATCGGCGACAATCCTGCACGTAGCAATCCAGATGGTTTATATTCATTTATTACTTTTGTGTATCCTGTTCGCGGGGAGTCTGTCCCAGCTAAATAGCCGCCAATTACAAGGTTGACAAAAGAGCTCTTCCAACACTGCATATAAGGCCCACCGCACACTGTGCAGCACGGCCAAACCTAACTGGAATTGACCTTCATAAGAAAAAAAAAAAACAGTCGCAACAGACAGTTGGCGACTCACACCCACACATTGAGCGATTTGATCTACCGACACGATGCGACGAAAAATTTCAACCCTGTATCGGGTTTTGAGGCTCAGCACACTATATAATACTGTATTTTATCACTTTTATTAAACCATAAAAACATAGCATGATTGTCAAGGAGGAAGGGGGTTGGCACAAAGAGTGGAAGTGAGTGAGACTACAGGAGAGAGTGTGGATATTTTGAGCTGATGCCACGAGTGATTTGTACATCGCTCACGTGGATTTTGGCGACAGAGACTGCATACTTTTTTTTCTATTTTCATAGATTGCATATAATTTGATCAGTACAGCAAAGGTACATGTAAAAAATATATATAATTTAGCACTTTTTTTTTGCTGCCTTGGCTTGATATGGGTAAATGTCTCACATCCCGAAAAAACCACACCTCGTCCTATTTTCAAAAAGTTATTGATGATTTAAAATTGTACGCATTCATTGTAAAGGCAATCCTTGTTGACAAAGCAAATGGTGGTGGCCCATTGAATAATATTTTTATTATGGTAAAGAGAAAAGTGCATAACGGTAAAAACATAAACAACTTCATAAAAATCATGTGAGTTGCACAATTTACAAGTGTTTCCCTTCAAACTCTGTGGATACAGGTGCATTAATGATCTCAGCTACTCATTAAACCCATGACACTCTTGTCTTTATACAATTGTAATAACAGTAAAGACATGCAATAGCTCAGACACTTTCATAAAGTCCATCCATATTCATTCGTATCTCAGAAATAACAGCATTTATTTTGTTTTCTGCTATTGTGTGAATGCAAAATGGCTGCCTCAACCTGGCACTTCAGCTCACAGATCCCTCTGGTGTATTGCAACAACATAATGAGGCTCCCTCCATTGGCATTAATTATCTTTTGATGGATAACAACTGCCAATAATTCAAGTACTCAAATGAGTAAAATAATTGATTTTTCAAAAGGAAATTCAGTGGGCCATGTCTATACTGTTACTGATCAAATTATATGAAAACAAACTTTTTGCATTTCTGAATGTGGCAATTTTGCGCAATCTGTGTAAAAGATTTGTCTTTCAAATATGAATTTGATATTTTGTACAGAGTAGTGTGATGAAGTGAAAGTTTGTAAATAGATACATTTCTCTCATCATCCTTGCTGTTTCTGGAGTAAATGGCTGTTTATATTAATGAGCAAAAGGAGGTAAATGTGAGCATATCTGTCAGTTATTTACGGTTCAGTGATGTCTGAGTGTACATGCGAATGGCTTACAGGTCTTTGGTGTGCAGGTTGTCTGCTGGATGCGACACTTTGGACCTTTCATCTCCTCTCTGCGATCGCCACTCAGTTGAAATACTCGGGAGCTGGTTGACAAATCCAATTGTGGTTGTAGAGATATAAGACAGTAAACATAACAACCTCCCACCCTCGTCCTTTAAAGTTGTTTTGTTAAGAGAGGATTTGCAGTGATTTTTGTCTTTAAAAAATTTGACTCACCTAAGAGACACAATGTCCATGGCCTCCTCTGGAGTGTTGAGTGTGACCCTGAGATCTTGGCCCTCCTGCATGTGGACACTCCCATCCAGACTAGTGGAGCTCACTAGTTCAGACATCCACTCCACTGCAGCATGACCCAGGGTGCCATCAACCCCCATCCTGGCTGTCAGGCCTACATAACCACTGCGGATGTAGACACAGACAGCTGTAGGTATTGTTAAGTTGGCCGACGTGTATGGAAAGCTGTTTGAGCATTTATTCAATATCCTTGATATCAAGCTCAAAGTCCATGTACGACAATTCAGCACACTAGTAGAACGACTGCCGTACAGCTAATTTTGTTTTCACTATTCGTGCCACTTTTGACCTACAAGTACGCAATTAAACCTGGCTTGTAAACTACTATGCTACACTAGGAACACTCCTAGATCCAACTAGTAGGCATGTGCAACGGACTATAGTAGCCTCCTGGACCCTCCTAGTAGCACCAAACTGCCCACTACATGCACCTCACTAGTAACCGTCGTTATACTATACTACTATATTGTCTTACTAGTGACTTAAGAGACAAGGATGTTAAATAAATGCTCAAAAAGCTTTCGAGAAAGCCATTTGAGAATGTATTCGATATCCTTGATATCCAGTTTAAAGTCCATGAACGAGTATGCACTTTTTCCCCACTAGTGGGACAACTTTGGCATACTAGTAAGACAACTACATATTATTAGTGAGGTACTTACATGTACTTTAGCAGGATATTTGAGGATATCGAATAACAGACTTTATTGCATTTATTCAATATTCTTGACTAGGAACTCAAGTCATGCCTAGACAAGTCACAAGTAAGACGATTCAGCACATTAGTAGAACGACTATGTCTTTTACTAGTGACATTTTTTTCCACCCCTGTAAGACATTTCTGCACACTAGTAGAACAACTTTGGCATACTAATAGGACAACTAAATGTTACTAGTGAAGCAAAACTACAAGTCGGCTTTTTGATGCTACTAGTAGGAACCAGGAGGCGTGTGTGACACATCCCTAAAACAAAAATGTTTTAATTACTAGAAAGACAGTTCTTTTACTAGTGCGGACAACGAGTGTACATAGACCTTAAGCTGGATATCAAGGACATCGAATAAATATTCAAAGGCTGTCCCTCAATGTCGATTTACTTGGGTTTAATGTAACCAGCGAGGGAGAAGTGAGACGTATCCCTGTAGTTGATGTTTCCTTTGAGCCGCAGTGAAAGAAAGGAAGTCATATTAGTGGCTATTTTCACAGGTAAGCCAGACAAGGACGGCAGAACCAACTCCTCTGTCAAGAGCACAGCCTTGTGGTTGAACTGAACCTCATGACCCTGGAAAACAAAGATGACGTCAGGGACCATTTGGAAAAACCCACTAAAGATGGTGATAATCGAGAGAGACTACCAGGACACCTTGAGCAGTTTGACAGCTAGTCCTGCTGCACTAAGTGACATTTGTTTGATTTGAGCATAGAGATCGTCACATGTAAACACACTGAGCTCATTGCCAAACACTTTCACACCAACCCAACACTTCAGGCCGTCTTCTTCCATTTTTTTCCTTGTGGATAACTGGAACACACAAAATAAATGCAAGTTGTACACACATTATATTTAATTATAATTATATTATTTACCACAACACTGGGTAAGCCTGCACAATGTAATCTGGTCTATAACAACACTGCATCACACTGACAGGAATTTAATCTACGTATTGTGATTACAGTATTTTGATTCACAAGCTTTATTGAGCCACGGCACATATTTTGCTTGAGAAAAATCTTACGGGACGCCACCAAACAAAAATGTCATAAAAGGTATACAGTACAATGAAATAATGATGATCTCATCTTAATTTTCGCATAAATGTTCTTACTCAGTGTGAAATGTGGGCCTGTTTATTAGAACAAAAATTCTGTTGTATGAATGGCAACAGGTGGATAAACAGGTTCATACTAGCTTCTGCCATCTAATGGAAAAACATTTCAATGTTCTGCCTGTCACTATACATCGCTGGCATATTTTACATTACATTTACATTATTTTTCATTAATGAATTATAATTTTCAGACCAATTTAAATGAAATTGGATCGTTTCCTGTGGTATACCTGATGATCTCTTTCTGTGGTTGAGAATCACTGATTTAGCTACATTAGATGGGCAAAATACTAGAAACATCTCTATGTAAAGATGCATAATTATTCTACACTACTACAAGCAACAATACAATTAACCCCCGCATATTCACATTTTGGAATTCACAAATCCGCCTCTTTGTGAAGTGAGTGATTACGTGATTTTTTTTTAGCAGAAAAAAATTATTTACCAATAGCTGTATTGCTTTGGCGGCATCTGGTGACAAAAAACTTTCAACATGAGTTGAGGAGCTTCAGTTTGAAAAAAAAGTAGGCCATTGGTGTCATCTTGGGGCATCTGTCTAAACCTTTTTAGGGGGCGTCAATTACTTGCAGATATTCATTGTAATAATATTGTTTGCATTAGTTCCTCTCAAAACTATGCATTATTATTTTGTATGTTTATATACCACATTTTTATAAGCTCTTACATTAGCTCAAGCAGGTGTACTCATTTCAGGTGAGAGTAAATGACTTCTTGTCCATTGTAAAAAAAAATAATAATAAATAAAAATTTAAAATAAACAACAGCATGCCCTCTTGTTACAGTCTTTTCAAAATAAAAAAGTGCAACTCTGCTGCCCAGACTGTACATTTCAGAGCACGTACTGTACACTCCTATGATAAGACTCCACCCTTTGCTGTGACCTTACCAACGCCCTGGCCTGCTTCAGATAACTGTTGGAGCTGGATAAACATAAGTCTTTCTCTTCTCTATGTTCTTCATTTATTTTTCGTCTTGTCTTCGTTGCCTCTTTGGATGCCGAGTGGTCTGAGGAAGTGGGGTCTCCAGTTTTGGAGGGATTCAGCTGACCTAAAATGCTCTTCAGAAGTGGTTGAGCATTCTCAATGTGAAGATCCACCTAGAATATCAATTGGGGATATAAGTTTTGGAACAGTGCTAGAGTAGTCCCTTTTAACAAGAGAGTGGAGATTACAGTAAAAGATGGCACTCACCTCTAGAAGGTTGCTGGCTCTACCATGAAAATACACTGTCAGGTTGATGGAGACAGTGCTCGGAAGAAATGATTTGGGGGAGAAAATGACGGTTGTTTCCACATTTGTTATTCCCAGGCCTGAAACATTCAAAAACAGAAAGTGTATGATTCTTCCAGTAGCTACAGTATAATGAAATATGAGAAGAATGAAGAAGGGGATATTTTTATATACCTGGATTATTATCAAGAGTCCTATAATATTTTCATTTTTGCCTAAACTGTGCATAAACTGTTAATCCAAATATTTATTATTTGTTATTGTTAATTTATCTCATTAAATAATTGGTTCATGTTATTTATTGTAAATAAAAGAAATTGTAAAATAATGATAAATTTAACGATTCTATTTTACTAAATAATGGGTCAATTAATTGTACGGAATTAAATTGATAATGACTCAAAAATATTTTAATATTCATTCATCTTCCGTACCACTTATCCTCACTATGGTCGCGGGAATGCTGGAGCCTATCCTAACTGTCTTTAGGCGAGAGGCAGGGTACACCCTGAAGTGGCTACAGGCCAATCGCAGGGCACATATAAACAAACAACCATTCGCACTCACATTCACACCAACAGGAAATTTAGAGTCTTCTATTAATGCATGTTTCTATTAATGCACGGTGGACGACTGGTTAGAGCGTCAGCCTCACAGTTGTGAGGACCGGGGTTCAATCCCCGGCCCCGCCTGTGTGGAGTTTGCATGTTCTCCCCGTGCCTTCCGGGCACTCCGGTTTCCTACCACATCCCAAAAACATGCATGGTAGGTTAATTGATGACTCTAAATTGCCCGTAGGTGTGATTGTGAGAGCGAATGGTGGTTTGTTTGTATGTGCCCTGCGATTGACAGAAAATGGATGGATGGATGGATATATGATTTAGTAATAGGTTAACGTGTTGTAAATAAAACAAGAGAAAAGTAAAACATTTGAAATACATTTAACAACTTTGTATTGTACTAAATAATCATCCATCCATTTTCTGAGCCGCTCCTCCTCACTAGGGTCGCGGGCGTGCTGGAGCCTATCCCAGCTATCATCGGGCAGGAGGCGGGGTACACCCTGAACCGGTTGCCAGCCAATCGCAGGGCACATACGAACAAACAAGATGCAAACTCCACACAGGCGGGGCCGGGGATTGAACCCTTGTCCTCAGAACTGTGAGGCTGACGCTCTAACCAGTCGGCCACCGTGCCGCACTAAACAATCAGTCAATTAATTATACACAATTGAACTAAAAATGAGAATGACCATTTTTATTTTTAAAATGTATTACATTAAAATACAAATACAAATATTCATACAGTAGTATAACAATATAAATATTTATATAATTTATTGATTTATTATTACAAATAAATTATTTTACATATTTCCCAGGAACATTTTAAATCTCATTTATCTACCTTATCTACAAATTACCTGGTCCATTTGCATAAAACTTTGCCCATCCCTGTTGTGAGGTCATTTTTAATAAACATTTGCAGAATTACTAGTCTTACCATTTGTGGTCGTGTAGTCTGAATAGGAAGAGTATTTTAAAAAATCTGCTTCAAAATCTCTGCTGATTATGTCGTCAGGCAGAGAATCAATGAGGGTCTGCTTCATGGGGTCATCGCTCCTCAGTATATTAGTTAGGTGACTCCATACAAATGAGCCCACTACAAGGAAACACAAAATAAATCCAAATGCTTTTTTAAAATGAAATAAAATGTTTATTGTCTAATACAAGTGGATAAACAAGACTTAAAATCCCAGTAAACCCCCACTATAACACAGTTCAGCGGTGGCGCCCCCATATCGCATATTTGAAGCGATTTGTTTTTTTTTACAGTGTACAGGCAAGTCACATTTAGAGTGTGATTATTTTTGTATACATTGTTTTTATGTGTTGCTAATTTCCATTAGCCGGTCTATGGCATTTCACATTCCATCATAGCATCAAGCTCGCAGACTTTCCTTAGATGAAATTATATGGTTTGGATCAACATTTTCGTGTTTAAATATACAGTGTTTTATTCTATTTTGTTTTATGTGTCAGTTTTGCACAAAACCAAAAGGAAGGGACAAATAAACAGCTTGAAGCAAGCATGCTCTGCCTCTTATTTGGAGAAGTATGCGAGTAAGAGTCCTCTTTTTGTTTCTTTAATGGGATGGTAAAAGATCATCTCCCATTTCTTGACAGCGAGAGAGTAGACCAGGTATGAAGGAATACTTTTAAAAGTGTGTTTTAGTAAGTTTAAATGTATTAAAAGCCTGTGGGAGGGGTAACGCTATTATAAAAATGTTCACATCCGGAACGTATCCCTCGTGATAAAGGGGGGTTCACTGTAAAGCCATTAAGTCTTGAAAAAGAGCAATAAATACGATACAGGTAAACAAAACAAACATTTATCAACTACTGACCTTGGCTAGATTTTTCATTTCTTAGGGTCACCTTCACCGCTTCAAACACATCCTGATCCGGGCAGCGCATGAGCTCCTGGTATGCCGCAATTCTGACCTCCACAGCCTCCAGGGAGGAGCTGTACAGCTGCAACAACAAAGTCCTCTGAAAGAAGGAAACTGCTGTCAGTCACTCATGTCATACTGCTGCTAACCTCGTCACCTCTTCACCTTGAGCGATCATGAAGCATGGATTTAGATATTTGCAGATTTTTTTAAAAGACACTCTCGCAAATGCGTGTAAAATGAGAAATTGTTCCTCAATGTTGTCATATTTACTCACATTAGCTGAGCAATCAAAACGTCTGAAGGCTTTTATGGCGACTAGTCTCAGCTCCAAAGGTACTGAGTGGTTGAGTCCATAGTGATTTAACAGCGGGATGAAGGTTGAAGCAGCCAGACCCATGTTGCCCACAGATTTCATTGCATAAGTAAGCTGTTTGTTGAAAAGGGATTATTTAGATTTTTTTTTTAGAATACAGTACATACTTTTTTACATTTTTTTTTATTAAATACATCTGTGAATTTCCTAGTCATCATTTATTTTACCTCTTTTACTTTGGTGGGACTTTGTGGTTCACAGCCTTCCTTCACGGCTTGTTCTAGTGTCTGTATGAAGGTCTGTACCTGAGGAAGGTCAATGCAGGGAGTAGTGGACTGATGGCATAGTTGATGGATCAAAGAGGATCCAGCCAGCAGAGCCTTGTCTCTCACCTCTTGAACATCAACTAAAGTCTTTCACAAACAGCAGAGTTTCAATGTTTTCATTCCTCTAAAATAGTATTATTTCCCAAGACATGAACTATATGGACAAAAGAATTGAGATGTTCTCCTAATCAATTAATAAATCAGGGATTGAAAACAAATAAATCCTTGAATCTCCCTGACGAGGTTGAATCTAGATGAGCAGAACATAAAAGCCCTGAACCCAGCCCCATCAAAAACCTATTGGATGAAATAAAACAGAGACAAATTTTCCTCTGGAAAAATGGACAATGAGTCCACACATACACAAGCTGATGTCTCTGCGAAGTGGCTGTACTGGTGTATTATACAGGTATCACAAGACTTTGTACATGTAGTTCATCTCATAACTAAAAATCAGAAGCCATGATTCATGGTTGATGCCATGCAGAAGCTCCTACATTGAGGGAGTGTATGATCTGTGGTGATGGATTAGGGATGAGGCCGATGGTGGTGAGAAAAGAATGAGCCTGTTCGTCCTCCAGTTCTTTTCCCTTCATTAGGTCGGTCAGTAGTATGATGCAGTTTTCTGAGCCACAAGCAGGTAATGCATCCAACAAGGGCTGCCTGTCCAAACAGTGAATGGGAATTAGTGTGTATGTGGAATGTGGGGTTCCCTTCAAGAGGACAGTTTTACTCAAATCGGAGCATGAAATATCTCTAGGTGTACAACACATTATGGTTAGATTGAGAGTAGGTTACTGATCGATTGCCATACAAAGACTTATTTAAGCATCCATGTAGATACAGCGTTTTTAAGAACCAGCTATATTATGATATAATGATGCTATGCCAAAAGAACAATGAAGCACTGACCAGTCATTGCGGCACTTGAAAGACATTTCCTGCCAAAGTGTCTTGAGCTGTGGTACAGTCAGCTCTCGAAGCTGAAAAGCCAACTGAAGAAACCAATGTGATACCTGAGAGTGGAAAAGAAAAAGAAAATCCTGTAAGTTTGCTAGGTCAACTAACACATGTAATGGCACACTAAATTTTACATAGTTACACTACTCGAAAACAATTTGGGATTTAGGGATACATCTAAAATGCACTAGAACCTTGACAGGTAAACTTAATTTGACCTTCTCTAAACTTTTTAATGCACATGTCCAATTGATAAATGCTTCAATACTTCTTAAAACAAGTGTTTGCTCTGTGAAAATTTCCAAGGACGTCCAATTCTGAGTAGCCCCTTCCCTCTGACAAAATCTTGTTTGAAGCCTCGCTATGGCGAGGTACTGTTGCTCAATTGTTGGTCTTGGTCTCATAATGTCACAGCATGATGAAATGGACGCTTTAAATACCAATTGTAATGGAACCAAGAAACTTATTGGTCGATTCATGGTTGTGAATTTTGCCATTCAACTCCTTGTTAGAGAACAGCAAGTTATTAAAAAAAACTACATCATCATTGAACAATTGGACATGTGTTTTCAAAGGCTTTGGAAAGGTCACATTAAGTCAATGATTCTCAACCAGTGTGCCGTGAGCGCTCTCCTGGTGTGCTGTGGGAAATTATCAAATTTTACTTAATTGCTCAAAAAATTATTTATTTCCAAGAAATAATGTATCTTTATTCATCTATGCCAGTGAGGCGTAGTGACAGACCGAACAAATAAATGCCCTTCTATTGGATGGCAGGAAGTACATACAGTAATTAATGTATCCACCTTTTGTGACATTTTTGTTTGTTGGTGTACCGTGAGAGTTTACAATTGTAAAATATGTGCCGTGGCTCCATAAAGGTTGGAAATCACTGCATTAAAAGTTCACCTGTAAAGGTTGTAGTGTATTTTAAACTCACCCTGAAATTTGACACGCAAGCCCAATACTGCATCCCTAATTGTTTTTGAGTAGCTTAATTCTCAGGTCCTGCTGAAACGTGTTGCATATTAAGCCTACCTCTTGTGGACGTGATGTGACGCTACACAACATCCGGATAGTTTGACTGACTTGAGGAGTGAAAATGTTTCTAGGCCTTGCAGCTCCTTCGTCCTCAAACGGCAGATCGGTTTGTGTCCCAAAATATAAAGAATCTGCCAGAGTCATAACGTACTGTACATCACATAGTTGGTGATGTTTCATTTCCATTCGACATGGTGCGATAAGTTAATTTCTCCTCTCCACTGCACTTACCTGTTCCTGCAACAGTGCCAGGCTGGGCTCTTAGCAGCAACAAAGTTGACTCAGTTTGTGTCTTCACCTGCCCTGAGGTCTTGGACCATGTTGCTATTGATACAGTTTCGGTACAGTTGACCTCTTCCATAACTGCAGAGCCATACGCCTGAACACAGCGTAGCTCTGATTGCACTGACTGAAATGAGAATGGGATTTAGTATGCCTTTGGTATTAATCAAACACATTTATTCAAGGTTTTTCTTAGCTCAAATTGAGGCAGAGATGGCACTATTCTGATCACTCAACCGCAAACATGCATATCAAACAAATACTTTTTCTGTGAAGTATTTACTTTTATCTTATTGTTCTTTAATGTTTTCAATTTGTTAAATCATATGTGGTGTGTCAGATAAAGTCAGGTGAGTAGGGAGGTTACTCCAGCACAGTGACGTTCATCTCGGCCAGGAATTGTCATGCTCAGAGCGTTGTGAGAACTGAACGAAACAAAGGCTGCAGAATCTCTTTGTAGACATGCTGGTTGATCATATGACCAACATTGAGGGGGAAAACTTGTAGTTTGGGTTTGAAATATGTCTTTTCAGACACTAGTCCTGGAACTTTTTGGACACACCTCATATAGCGTGCTAAAATACATCTTTCATTCAATGGTTTTAGGTGGGACTTCCAACTGTTCCGGTACAGTGACGCAAAATACTGCAAGTGTGATACAAAATGAATCCCAACTGGTGGTGCAAGGCTGGGCAGATAATAACACTTTCATGATGTCCAAGGTTTTAGAGATGGAGGTGGCCCAAAATTAGGCAGAGGTAGCCGCCTCTTCATTTTATATGCAGGAAAAACCTGGCCTTTATTGAAACATAAACACTGTATTTTCTTTCCAGAATGAGACAATGGGAATTAACTCACCGTGTCTCCAGTTACAGCTTCGGAATGGGTCCAGAAATGTGCCAGTCTCAATTGGTGACACTGTTTCAGAAACCTGGTTTTCAACAGTAATGGTCCTTGCCTCTCATACAAGCTGGTACACGTCCCATGAACATCAGTCTGAAGAAGCAACAATTAACCAAAGAGAGATCAACATGAATATACTCTCAGCAAACACTACACAAGGTACACTTGCACCATCTAATAAGGTCCAATACAAGAGCTGCATCAAAACAATACACCTTTTTTGCTACATGATGAAGTTGTTCCAAAAGAATTAAAGGGAGAACAAAGTAAAGAAAGTTACAGTAGTCCAGACATGATGTTATGAAAGCAGAGATTTTATTTTTTCCAGATCACTGTATGAAAGGAACAGATTTTAGTCTGGCAATCAGGTATGTGCATAACCTACTTCAGCATCTGGCAAAACAGGTCTAAGCACTTCCTCCTGGTCAGGGTGAATGGCGATGGAGACTGGATCAAAGTAACCGTAGGAACTTTAACTTAAAAGTAATGTCTTTTTTTAACACAAGTTGTCACCACAGAGCCACCCATGATAACAATATTCAATGTGTAGGCTTCATTTGTGTTCACATATATCATATCATATTTGTATAAATAAATGATATACATGTATTTACCTTTTGTCCGAAGACACCAGCCATAAAGAAAACAAAATTTTAGCAAGTTCAGCTTCAAACAATCATGTAA
Organism: Phyllopteryx taeniolatus; assembly: GCF_024500385.1. NCBI lineage: Eukaryota > Metazoa > Chordata > Actinopteri > Syngnathiformes > Syngnathidae > Phyllopteryx > Phyllopteryx taeniolatus. The sequence continues at coordinate 3,904,129 of NC_084515.1, read as the reverse complement.
TCAAACTGTAATCGTGCTTGTTAGCAAAGCATGCACAGGAAGTCTATCCTGTTTTCTGGAATTTTTCATGTGACATTCCGCATATAGCGGATTCTTCTTAAGTGATAGAAATTGGACTTTACAACAGATGATATTTGTTTCCCCAGGTTAAGATGGGAGTGTAAAGCAACACCCAGATATTTTGCGTGGGGTTTAACCGAGGGGGCAAGGGGACCAAGATTGCAAGGGATGGAATTTGTGGATTTCGAAGGGCCGCAGACAATGACTTTGGTTTTGTTTTCGTTTAAAGGTGCCATATTTTACCAAACCAACTTTTTCTAGCATTTGTGATGTTATATTGGCTCTATGGTGCTTCAGTAAACGTGAAATATAAATTAAAATCATCCACACATTCTTGAGTTCCAGACGTTTTTCTGCCGAGACGCCTGAAAGGAGGTCATTTGAATTTCTCGAGCTGTCTACATCCCTAGAGAAGATCTCCGCCTACCTCTCGAGCCAGCGCTGTCAACACAACAAACGTGTGGGCTTACAAGTGGGTCTTCTATATAAAGGCAACCAATCAGAGGAAAGGGGGCGGTCCAAGCCAAATATGGACAAAGCTATCCAAAACCTGGTTAAACAGAAGTAGTTGTCAGAGGGGCCTTTTCTGGACACTCGCATGACATCAAGGTGTTTTTGAAATTATATTGACACTTTTGACCTACGTTTGAGTGAAGAGAGTCACTGTATGGAGGTCTAAATAGCCAAAATATGGGTTCTTTAACTGGTGGAAGTTTTTTGGCATCCGGATTTTAATTTCTTGCAAAGTGTCTAAAAGAGGCTAAAAGACGTACCGGATTTTAGTGGGATGTACATCTGGGACTCATCTGCATATAAAGGGAATTAAAATGAATAACATTTTCTGATGATGTTGCTTAGCATGTGAGCATGTAATGGCGTAAAGCACGAGACTCCAGAATGGATCCCATGCAGGACACGACAAGAGGGAAGGATGAAAAATACTGGCCTAAGGCTCTTGAAAAAGATCTTTGATGGAGGTAATAGTAAAACTTATTTAGATGTGTACTCTTGATGCAAACCCATGCAAACCCATTGAATTTGATACCCGTGGTCTGCAGTGTCGAGAGCAACACTAAGATAATAAAAGAATGTACATCATCATCAACCCTCACCTCCATTTCTGAATGTTTAGAGGCTGTGTGGGAGGTCTGGAGCATGCTCAGAAAAGCCCTTTTAATGTTCAACGTCCACACCTGCTCCCCCTCCTGGATACATAGGGCAAAGATCTTTCCCCCCAGGAGGGAAAACTTCACAGGCGTTCTCTCCAGTGACTCCCTGGGAAACAAAAACACCAGATGAGCTCGCCGAGACCCAAAAACACACACGAGTGCAGCGAGCATCACATTCATTGAAAAAACACCTCAAACATTCCAAATTGGTCTGGCGCTCGACTTGTAGTAAGCACAGATAAAAGGTACATTAACTGATGAAAAGATGCATAAGCATCTATCTTTTGTGGATTACATTACCTCAAACTTTTTAAGTGAGGCACAGAGTGTTCCTTTTGAGGAGAAAGCCACTTCATCTGTGGATTTCTTATCTGTGACACAATTCCACTTTATGTTAACAACAATGGCAGAGTTTTATTTATCTTACAGAAACAGACTGAATCGAACCTGCATCATTAGATGACACTTAGAGACGACATCAATATCAACCACACAGTCCAGTACCAGTCCATTTCTGCCAGCATTCGATCCGTGCAATGATGTGGTGATTGCTGTTCTATATCTGTAAGTATACCTCACCCCTTTCTGATAGGACTTGTCAGAGGTAGGAAATGCTAAGGACATGCAGGAATAAAAACAATATTGGTGAGATTTAAAGGGAATTGTTTTCTTCTTGTATAGGAAAATGAAACATTTACTTACATAATTTTTTTTCCCAGCAAACTTATTCAAATACGATATGAACAAACTCCCACAAACATTTCTCACCTGCACAACTAGAATCACAGAGATCAGACTTTGACTGGAGGAAATCAGCTACTGCAAAGAAAGACAAAAGAAAACCTGGCTTGCTTCCACACTCAACACTCACATTACCTCTGCAATCTAATCTTGTGAGGTCAACTCGCACACACACAGTAAAAACAATAGATCAAAAATCAAACTCACCACATAGGAAACAAATAAATGCAACATGCAGACAGTAAAGCCATGGCATAGCCATTGCAGCCCCAACCCACGGGAGGTCCTTCTGCCTCAGAGACGCCACATGAAAGTGAGATGAAAAAGAAGCACTGTTCCCGACCACTGAAGGACCATACTTGTATGAGGGTCTCCACTGTGATCCACGCTGCTCACAGCAACCAATCAGGAAATACCTTCCAAGCGGGAGCTACAAACACACTCTGGACCAATCATTTCACACAACACTGACTGGCACCTAAAAGCAGCTGAACACTTATGGTCGGAAACCAATGTTTATAGTAGAAAATGTACTAACAAGCAATAATTAAAAATAGGACAGGTTCTCTGTCAATATTATTTAGTTATTAGAGGAATGACTGTTGACATTTTAGAACACAAAACACCTTATTAACTACAGTAAATGTTTGCATGTGCAAAAAACGTGCACAAACCATATCGCACACACAAACAAATGTGTAAGCTGATCTACTGATCTACAGGCGCAACCAGGATTTAAAAAAAAAGAGAATCGTTTAAAACCAAAATCTGTTGCAAAAACCTGCTATTTCTGAATGAAAATGTGTAAAATCTAACCCATTTTGTGCATTGTCAAAGTTACAAGCATATTCAGTCCTGTCCTCCTTTACATGCTTAAGCCCATGCCATTTTCCTAACATGCCAAGAAAACAATATTACACAACCTGCCATTTCATATGATATTACCATTTTGGGAAAATTACACAAAGAGAATCCACTCTATGAATATTTGATTATACACACACTAATTTCTGTAGAGAAGTTGTTTGGTCATATATTCAATTATTCATTGTCATTGTCAAGAGCCATAACAGACTCAAAGATTCAATTCATCACACATTATGTGATTAACCCCATCCCCCGCCTACCCCACCACACACACACATGTACACACACACTCACAAACCTACTGAAGGTTCCCTTGTTGAAGCCAGTGTACGTTATCACATTTTGTTTCTGTCATGTGGTATTTCTAAATTCGAGTGTTAAAAACAAAATTTTTGAATGTTGGAGCTAGTGCACAGTTGCTGCTATTGGTGTCTGACATTACTTTACACAGTGGGACGCGACTGACAACCCCAATTCCAATTAAGTTGGGTTAAACATAAATAAAACCAGAATACAATGATTTGCAAATCATGTTCAACCTATATTTGATTGAATACACTACAAAGACAAGATATTTAATGTTCAAATGTTCAAGGAATGCTCATCAAACACCTGTTTGGAACATCCCACAGGTTAACAGGCTAATTGGGAACAGGTGGGTGCCATGATTGGGTATAAAAGGAGCTTCCCCGAATTGCTCAGTCATTCACAAGCAAAGATGGGGTGAGGTTCACCTCTTTGTGAACGAGTGCGTGAGAAAATAGTCGAACAGTTTAAGGACAAAAACCGACATCAATGTGTAAAGGATATCACCATATGGGCTCAGGAACACTTCAGAAAACCAACGTCAGTAAATAAAGTTCGGCGCGACATCCGTAAGTGCAACTTGAAACTCTACTACGAAAAACAAAAGCCATTCATCAACAACACCCAGAAACGCCGCCGGCTTCTCTGGGCCCGAGCTCATCTAAGATAGACTGATGCAAAGTGGAAAAGTGTTTTGTGGTCTGACGAGTCCACATTTCAAATTGGTTTTGGAAATTGTGGACGTCGTGTCCTCCGGCCAAAGAGGAAAAGAACCATCCGAACTGTTATGGACGCAAAGTTCAAAAGCCAGCATCTGTGATGGTATGGGGCTGTGTTAGTGCCAATGACATGGGTAACTTACACATCTGTGAAGGCACCATTAATATTGAAAGGTACATACAGGTTTAAGAGAAACATATGCTGCCATCCAAGCAACGTCTTTTTCATGGACGCCTCTGCTTATTTCAGCAAGACAAACCACATTCTGCAAGTGTTACAACAGCGTGGCTTCGTAGTAAAAGAGTGCGGGTACTAGACTGGCCTGCCTGCAATCCAGACCTGTCTCCCATTGAAAATGTGTCGCGCATTATTAAATGTAAAATACGACAACGGAGACCTCGGACTGTTGAACAGCTGAAGCTGTACATCAAGCAAGAATGGGAAAGAATTCCACCTACAAAGCTTCAACAATTAGTGTCCTCAGTTCCCAAATGTTTATTGAATGTTGTTAAAAGAAAAGGTGATGTACCACAGTGGTAAACATGACCCTGTCCCAGCTTTTTTGGAACGTGTTGCAGCCATAAAATTTTAAGTTAATGATTATTTGCTAAAAACAATCAAGTTTATCAGTTCGAACATTAAATATCTTGTCTTTGTAGTGTATTCAATTAAATATAGGTTGAACATGACTTGCAAATCATTGTATTCTGTTTTTATTTATGATTAACACAAAGTCGCAACTTCATTGGGATTGGGGTTGTAGATATTTGAGCCGTTGTTCGGACGATGTTTTTTTGCTTTGACTTGCGAACAGAAAATTGAGATACAAGCGCTGTATTTGTGCGTGCACTCAACTCAGCTCACTTCACAACAAGGAGCAGTCAGTAAATCTTAAAAAAAGGGGCTTCAAGATGTTTAATGCCAGTTTTAAGTCAAACTAAATATAAGACAAGGAGAATTCCACGTTATTATTCAAACGAATTAAATACATCTCGTCATTTCAATAGGGAACGATGATTGGAGTGTTTTGACTTACATGCAGGGTCATGGAACTAATTAAACTCGTATCTCAAAGCACCACTGTATATTGTACAACGTCAAATATGACCCTTTATCCTATATGTGTTATTTTGCTCCGTTGCCATGCTGACGTCGCACGAACAACCAATGAAGTTGTTTGTATGAATGGTTCATGTAACTGCGGCAACGCTACTACTTTACGGTGGCATTTTTTTACGTCACGCACAAATACTCATTTACGACACTGCGATAGCAACATGGATGCAAACAACATGGCAACCGCGGAGAGTTTAGCAGTATTCGAGGTCAAAAGAGAGCCCAAAGAGGAGGAGGACGAGGAGGAGTTGGTGCCGAAAAGAGGGAACCGTAGCTCCATGGTTTGGCTTTGGTTTGGCTTTAAAACGTCTGACATCGAGCAGAAAACGGTCATTTGCAAAACATGCCGCCATCAAATCATTACCAGCGACTCGAACACGTCCAATCTTTTCTACCACTTAAAGACACGGCACGAAGAACTGTACATTGAAAGCGTAAGGTTGCGACAAAGCACAAATGGTACATCACAACCACAAAGTAACGGAACGAAAAAACACCAAAAGAGCCGACAAGTATTGTTGACCAAAAGTATCCCATATGACGAGCAGTCTCGCAGACACCGCGAAATCACAGATGCCATCTCTGAATTTATCATATCGGAAGACTCGGCCTCGTTATACACTATCGAAAAGAAGGGCTTCCGGGAATTGGTCAAAACGCTTGACCCCAGATACAACATGCCGGATCGAAAACACTTCAGTGACGTCCAGCTGCCGCGCATGTATGAAGAATGCCGTGCGAAGGTGACCGAGGAGCTTAAATATGTGGAATATTATGCACTGACAACCGATCTGTGGACTTGCACAGTCACACAGCCGTATATGAGCCTCACTGTTCATTTTATCAACAATGACTGGATCCTAAGTAGCCGATGCCTACAAACAATCTACTTCCCTGAAGACTACACGGAGGTGATGATAGGCACAATCCTCAAAGAAGTACTCGAATCCTGGGAGCTGCGTGAGGATATGCTGATCTGCCTGACCACAGATGACGCAACTAATAATAGTTCACTGCATTTGACTGAGTGGAACAGGCTACAGTGCTTTGGGCACCATTTGGAGCTGGCGATAGGTGAGTGGAACACAACAGTAACGTGTGCGGATGCCTATATATTATTGTAATTATGTTGTCCAAACAAATTCAGTTTGCACCTTCTTCTGTATCCGTGTAACAGCAAGCAGCTTGAAAACACCTTCTCAAACCCAAGCGGCTGTGAAGCGTGCAGTAGGGCTCTGCAAGCAGGTGACGGGCACCATTTCTAATTCGTTCAAGAGAAGACGTGACCTGGCCAAGGCGCAAGTGGACCTGGACCTCCCCATTCACCAGCTCAAGAGTGAAAGCCCCTCTAGATGGGGCTCACGACAGCAGATGATCAGCAGGTTCATCGAGCAGGAGAAAGCTGTTAAACAGGTAGTTAATATTCATTCATTCATTCATCTTCCATTCCGCTTATCCTCACTTGGGTCGCGTTTGTGCTGGAGCCTATCCCAGCCATCTTCGGGCAGGAGGCGGGGTGCACCCTGAACTGGTTGCCAGCCATTCACACTCACATTCACACCTATGGGCAATTTAGAGTCTTCAATCAATGCATGTCTTTTGGGATGTGTAAAAAATGTTCACCATTTTTGGAGTTCAGCTGTTCAAAGCAACTCTAAATTTGCAACTATTATGTTTTTAAATGTATTTTCATTGTTTTATGAATTTATAGATTTGTGATCAAATGTTATTTGTAAAAAAAAAAAGAAAAAAGTAATGTCTTTAGGTATTCCACTCAGTCATTTTAGAAAATAATTGATTTTGTTGACCTGACAAATAATGCAATTTGGGGGTATTGATCACACTTAAGATTGTCAGTGAGATCAGCTTTTACTGAAAAAGTAATCTGGCTGCCTTAAAATTTTATGTTGATTCAACTAATAGGCTTAGTTGGAAAAACTTATGTTTCCTTGTTTGAGAAATTAATGTATAAATACATGTTTGCTGGTTGGACTTGTAATGCAATGTCACCTCAACTAGGCATTTAGTTCATACAACTTAAAATTCCTTGTTAGTAGAAATTAGAATAACTGTTTATCACTTTCATATTAATCAATTTAACTTATTATTGTAAGTGGCATCAACTTACATGGAAGTGTAAAGAACTAGAAATCCTTAGCTCTCTTAACTCAAAATTTTAAGGCAGCCAGGTTACTTGTTTTTTAAGTTGAGCCAACAAATTCGTTTTTACAGTGTATGTATATATATATGTGTCTATATATATATATATATATATATATAAATGTGTATATATATATGTGTATATATATATATATATATGTGTGTGTGTATATATATGTATGTGTATATATATGTATGTATGTATATATGTATGTATCGTGCTAGGCTTGCATAACGTGTATCACCATGTAGCTTATTGTTTTCTGTGAAGCACTTGTCTTGCCTCTGTAAAATTTACTACATTGATTGATTGTTTTATTTGAAAATATAAATTAACAGGGAAAAAAATAAAATATGAAAAGAGAAAAAAGTGACAATAAATTACATCATTCAGCACAGTTTAAATTCAAAAGGAGTAAGACGAAGTATTAAACTTATATTCATAGAAAAATATAAAATAAATGAATATATAAAATAGTCTCAGTGCATTCCTATAAATAACATTTGAAATAATTTTCCAGGTCCTCCGTGAAGACAGGAAAATGAGGCATCTGATCCCAACCAGGCAAGACATGAGAATTCTGGAGTCCATCAACAAGGCATTGAATCCTCTCATGGAGTTTACAGATGCCTTGTCTGGGGAGGAGTATGTCAGTGCGTCGTTCGTTATACCTGTCCTGCACCTCTTCAAGCACCAAATGCTCAAGTCTCAGGATGATGACTCCCCGCTCACTAGAACCATTAAAGAGGGAATCCTGAACTACCTTAGTGACAAATATGCCGACGACGCCACTGAAAAGCTGCTCGACATGGCCATGCTCCTTGATCCACGATTTAAAATAGCCTACATAAAGGAAGAGAGAATCGACCTCATGAAGACAAGAGCTGCAGCAGAAATGGAGCTCCTGGTGGCTGGAGGTGAAGCAGCAGCACCAGCGGTCTCTGTTCCAGCATCTTCTGCAGATGAATCGGAGCTCCCAGCAGCCAAGAAAGTAAAGAAGAGTTTGTCCAGCTACTTCAAGAACGCAGCAGCACATAACGGCCAAGACACGTCAAAGCCGAGCCGAGCATCTGTTGAACTGGAGCTCAACATGTACCTGCAGACAGCAAACCTGGATCCTGAGAAAGACGCTCTCATATGGTGGAGGCAGCACGAGGTCAACTTCCCATTGGTGGCAAAGCTGGCCAAAAAATACCTGTGCATCCCCGCGACTAGTTTTCCATCTGAGCGGATCTTCGGTGCGAGTGGCAACATGGTGACATCGAAGAGGTCATGTCTCAAGCCTGAAAGAGTTGACCAGCTTGTCTTTCTATCTGTCAACCTGTGAAACACATGAAACAAGACGTTTAAAAAAATTATAATAATAAAGTTATTTCAAGGGGTTAATGTTCATGTGCGAACAAGGTGAAAAAAACTTTTTCACTTTATTGCACTCCTTGAAAACGTTTGTTTGTACTATCAGATATTTTGAATGGTATTTGTCCCAAGGATATTTGTTTTATTTCATTTTCATCTTTTATTCATTTTAGTGTTTTTTTATTATTATTATTTTAACCTGTCCTGTTCAGCTGCATGCCCATGCAGAATGGTGGATCTGTATGCCTTTTGTGCTGGAACAGTTTTGCTGTGCAACAGGGGTGTTTGAAATACTCCCTCTGCTTATTTTTAATTATTCTGATGTTTATTGAAAATGCAGCAAGGCAGTGCTACTGACGAGTGGTGCGGTGGGATGCTTTGATAGTGTCTAAACACCTGTTAAAAACCTGTGAGTTGATATCTTAATATAACCTGTGTTATTGTTAGTTGTCCCAGCATAAGCAATTCAAGCCTATTGCGTGTCTATGAAACTTATTAGTGAATGAACACCATATCACATGCATGTTAGTCAACTGGTGTACAGAGTTGCTGAGCCTGCACATTAAGGAAAGGGACCCTGACCAGTCCCAAAAGGAGGGGCAAGGGTACCGGATCACCCCACACACACACACACACAATATCACAACCACTAATAGGGCCCAATGCAGGAGTCAGTTGCCACTCGAAAAAAAGGTCAGTCTGCCAAAAGCGAGCCCATGTTAAGCACCTGGCATGAGCAATGATGGGCGAGGGCACCAGGAGAGGGGAGAGAAGGGCTATTTTAGTGTTTTCTATATAAAATGTGTTTATAAATAAATGGAGAAAAGATCACAAAAAATGTCCATTAATTTCATGTCATTTTAAGGAGAAATACTAAGGCTGGGTATCATTAACCTCTCAATTAAATTTTGATTCTTTAGGTTGCGATTTGCTATTGATATAAATGCTTTGATGTTGATTCAGTAAGAAGTAGAACTACACCAATAGAGTACCTGTTGACTATTTATGACCATGTGAAAATATGTGGTATGTCACCTTATTTTTTTAACAATAAAACATCTGGAAAATAAAAATTTGTACAATAATAACGTATTCATGCATATGGGGAAAGACTTAAAAAAAAAGGCCACTGGTCAGGAGCTGAATCGATTCAGAGTTGCTGTATCCATATTGAATTGGGGGTGGTATATAATATTGTGAATCTTGTGATGCATTTATTAACGTATATTTTAACTAGAAAAGTATTACATCAGGATGTATGGGCCATTCCACCAAATGGGTGCTATTTGCTTGTTTTACTCTATCTTATAATACACGTATCCAACTACTCAAAATGTGTATTGGCCCCTCTCAGGCAAGTTTATTTTTGTTATTGTTTTATTGTACTGAAATACCTCATTTGAGTAAAATGACTAAAAGTAACATGAGTGACTTTTTAGCATATATTTAGCAAATGCATGTACATGAAATATAGCCATATAGTGTTTAGGACTGAGTGAAAATCCAAGGACACAAGCAAAACAAATGTGTAAAACAAAATTCTTAATGGGATTTCAATATATTTCGTGGTAAAGTGTAATTTTAGGAAGGAGGAATAGGCAACAATTGCTATTTTTCCAGTGTTCAAGGTAGTTTAAATTACTACAGTGTAATTATTATTATATTTATTGATCATACAATCAGATCAATTAAGCTACCAATATCTTGGGTCACTGTTCTGGTCCTAATAATATAATATTACTCTACCCCAGGGTATGTTAAAACCAGAAGTAACTAGCTAAATATATTGTTACATTTGCTTAAGTAATTTTTTTAGATAAATGCTATTTGTCAAAGTAGTTTTAATGCAACATAACGAGCATTTATGTAAAGGAAAGATGCTATTTTTACTCCATTACATTGAGCTGTATTCTGCTTGCTACTTGTATTTCATCTACCGGTATTTATTATTGTTTGTATGAAACTTGTGGCGGCATGGTGGACGACTGGTTAGCACAGCTGCCTCACAGTTCTGTGGACCCGGGTTCAAATCCGGCCTCGCCTGTGTAGAGTTTGCATGTTCTCCCCGTGCCTGCGTGGGTTTTCTCCAGTTACTCCGGTTTCCTCCAACATCCCAGAAACATGCATGGTAGCTTAAGTGAAGACTCGAAATTGCCGTAGGTGTGAATGTGAGTGCGAATGGTTGTTTGTTTCTATGTGCCCTGTGATTGGCTAGCGACCAGTTCAGGGTGTACCCCGCCTCTCGCCCAAAGATTGCTGGGATAGGCTCCAGCACACCTGCGACCCTAGTGAGGATAAGCAATACAGAAAATGGATGGATGGAGGGAAACTTGTATCATGACTCAGTTTCACGAATTCAATTTAACTAGTAGTATACGTTTCACTCCATTTGACCAATCCAGTGTGGCAAGGCATTCGCATGGCCGCACAGTCTCTGCAGCACAACAAAGAAGCAAAGTTTTCATAGTGACGTTAAGTAAAACGTGGCAGAAATCTATATTTACTATATCCTCCAGCTCACCTGCGAGCCGAGTGAGGATCAGCGTTGTACAAAATGGATGGATGGATTACAAAATAGAACAGCTATATCATGCGTTGTCGTCTGTGTCTGCCTAAAATGTCAGCATTTCAACCTACAAGGACCCCACTTGGACCTTGAAAAACATACAAGAGGCTGTCTCGGTCTGCATTTGCAAAATGCAATGCTCTGTGGAATAAAACCAGGAGATAAACCAAAGCATGTACTCTTATTTTTTGCTGTAGAAAGGGTTGAGCGCATTCAAAAGTAGCAGGGAGGGGGGGAAAAACGGGGAAAAGACCAAGGTGTATGTTGGCACAACTCCATCCATCATCAATACCGGTTATCCTGTTCAGGAGCCTATCCCAGCCGACTTCGGGCGAAAGGCAGACTACACCCTGAACTGGTCGCCAGTCAGCCGCAGGGCACATACTGTATAGGCATGGACAACCACCCGCGCTCACCTTCACACCATCACTGAGTGGGAACTGAAGCCACGCTGCCTGCCCCGAAGTCAGGCAAATGTACCACTACACCATCAGTGACTAAATTGGCAGAGCTCAAATTGTTTTTAAGTAATGAAACAGCTGTCAGCATTGATAAATGTGGGTAACTCCACCTGTCAAAGTTCAATATAATTTAATTCTACATATAATTGTACGATTGATAATCTGCCTGGCGAGCCTATTGTGCCGTTTCACATTTGTAAGCAAAAAGTTAATTCAAGACAATTTCTTGTGGCTGAATTTGCCTTGTAGTTTGTTGTTCTATCAAAATCTTCTTTTAAATTGATATTGTGGGTTAATATTTGGATTTGCACAGTCCTATTTCATTTTTTTGTTTGTTTTTTTTACATTCATGTGCTGTTTAAAAAAAATCAATCAATCAGAAGTTACTAACGAGTTACTCAGTACTTTTTTTTCCTACTGAATATTTACTTATTCTTACCCAAGTAATTATTTGGAGGACTACTTTTTACTTTTACTTCAGTCATATCATTCTAAAGTAACAGTACTCTTATTTGAGTAAATTTTTTTGCTACTCTACCCATCCATCCATCCATCCATCTTGTGTACTGCTTATCCTGACTAGGGTCGCGGGCGTGCTAGAGCCTATCCCAGCTATCTTCGGGCGAGAGCCGGAGTACACCCTGAACTGGTCAACCATAAAAAAACAACCATTCACACTCACATTCGTACCTACAGGCAATTTAGAGTCTTCAGTTAACCTACTATTCATGTTTTGGGGATGTGGGAGTAAACCGTCTACCCGAAGAAAACCCACGCAGGCACGGGGAGAACATGCAAACTCCACACAGGCGAGGCCGGATTGGAACTTGGGTCCACAGAACTGTGAGGCAGCTGTGCTAACCAGTCTTCCACCGTCACCGGGCCACCTGCTACTCCACCCACTTCTGGTTAAAACTGACCATTTCTCTTCGTGTATTTGAGAATATACCATGCATTTTCAATTTGTTTTTCACAGTGATTTTCCAAGCCATTTATTAGCAGACACTTGAAGCTAGCAGTTTGAACATACTGGGTAAAAAATAAAAATAAATGCTAAAAGTTAGAGGCAGAAATGTCAAAAATCTTACAACTGTCCCTAGTCTCCCTACGAGCATGTTGTACATCCATCCATCCATCCATTTCCTGAGCCGCTTATCCTCACAAGGGTCGCGGGAGTGCTAGAGCCTCTCCCAGCTATCATCGGGCAGGAGGCGGTGTACACCCTGAGCTGGTTGCCAGCCAATCGCAGGGCACATATAAACAAACAACCAGTCGCACTCACATTCACCCCTACGGGCAATTTAGAGTCTTCAATCAACCTACCATGCATGTCTTTGGGATGTGGGAGGAAAATGGAGTGCCTGGAGAAAATCCACACAAGCACGGGGAGAACATGCAAACTCCACACAGGCGGGACCAGGGATTGAACTCCGGTCCCCAGAAATGTGAGGCAGATGATATAACCAGTTGTCCACCATGCCGCCGCATGATGTACACTGCATATAAAAAGTCTATACACCCCTCTTCAAATGCCGTGCACGTGATATTGATATTAAAAAATGGGACCGAGATAAATCATTTCAAAACTTTTTCTTTTTGTTCTTTTAGAGAGAGGAAGTACAAATAAACAACTGAGATAATATGGGTGTGTTCAGAATTAACCATCAATCTCATGTTATATGGGCGTCAGCACACAGCTGCCACCATTTAAAGTGACTCTCGTTAACCCCAAATAAAGTTAAGCTGTTCTAGTAGGCTTTTCCTGATATTTTAAATTTTGCTTTCTACCAGAAGCCTCTTTCTATATGTTATTTTGTATATCACTAAAATCTGGCATTTAAATAGGGGAAACAAGTGTGTAGATTTTTAATACCCACTGTAAGTTAGTAAAAAAAGGAAACTATTTTGTGCAGGGGTTTTGTCATTGTACCAGGTTATCAAAACATGTACAACAAACAAACAGTTTTACTTTTGTACTCATTCACAGCCAGCCCACCCACTTAAAATGGATATTTGACTTCTTTAGCCTTCAGTGGCAGTGAATGAGTTGCACATTTCAGCTTCTGTACTTGTACATATGTTTGGGAGTTGAATCAATACTTCTACTTTTACAGTACCAGTCTTTTTTTTTTTTTTTTTTTACACAAGTATCTTTAATTCTACTTTCAGTACAGAGTGTGACTACTTTTGCCACTTCTGCAATTTCGAATGTACTGTACAGTGTAACTCCCTCCTCCAATCAAAATAAAGAGATTCAGCATATCATCAGTCGAATACAAGTTGGTACTGACGCATAAGAGAACAGAGCCATCTAGTGTCTCTGTGTTGGACTTTGAAAAGGCAAACAGTGGATTTCTGGAAGCCATGTCCGTTTTTAACTTAAAGAAAAAAGTCCCAATCATCCCACACGGCTTTCATCCTCCACTCCTCCCCCCATCGTTGTTCAAGCTGCCTGCCAGCCTTCCACGATGCACCGGCCAGGCCGCCACGGATCCACGCCCGTGCTGCGACGTCAGACAGTCTGTCGTTAAAGATGCATTCGTGCACTGGGAAAAATAGGATATATGAAGCCCATCTAAAAGAACCACTAGATACACGTTTCGTGGGCAACCCTCACGTCTACGTTAGGTATTAAAATTGCGCTTGGATATTATAGCACCGTGAATTTGGGACATTGCACACACAAAATGACGCGAGCGTGTTGTATTTGATGAAATTCACACGTACGTAGGAGGGTCAATTTTTAAAAACGTTGGGCCGTGAACGCAGCCGCAGTCCGGTTCAGGGGGCGTAGGTTTACCACCGGCTCACTCAGACACAATGAGCCGTCAGTCGGTGGGGTACACGCATGTTGGTTCGGCGACATTGGCACAATTTTAGCCCACTTTTATCCACTTCTTTGCTTCTTTGATGTACTTGACTATTACGGCACCGCTTTATGGGGTTTACATGTGCGGCTCCGTCGAGTTTGATGAAAACGAGGTCGGGAGCAGACTACAGTAGTTAGCCCCTCCTGCCTGGCTGAACCCCCCACCGCCTCATTTATTTTTGCTACTTTTGAACCAACAATGTCGGTCACCGCGTCCTCCGACTACTTCGCCGCCGAGTGTTTGGTTTCTATATCGAGCGGCCCCGTTTTGCACAGACCCACCCCGGTGGCCCTCGTCGCCGCCAGCCAGGAGAGCAGCAGCACCGCCGCCGTGGTGGTGGGCCTCCCCCCAGGAGAGCACGATGGCTCGAGTGAGGACCGAGAAGTGCGGGACACCCTGAGATTGGAGGGGGCCAACATGATGACGGTGGCCGGTATCCTCACCGACCTCCACGGCAAGTTCCGGCCCATGTCGGCCTACTCTGAGAGCAGCAACTCTTCGTGCGGTGGGGAGAGCGGTTACACCACGTTGTCCGACCCCACCACCCCTACCATGACCCCTTCCGCTACCCCGGTGCCCGGACAGCAACCGCCGAGGGCGGGCGCGGGGGCAGGAGGAGGAGGAGGCGTGGGGCCCCCTCGTTCCCCCGTGAAGAGACACCACTGCACTTTTGACGGATGCGACAGAGTTTATGGGAAATCGTCCCACTTGAAAGCGCACATCCGGACCCACACAGGTATGGAAACAGCAGTGAGTGAGGTCACATGCTTTGGCCCATGGTTGACGCCTTTATCTCAGTTTCTTCCTTTTCCGTAAGTCCAATGAAGGCAACACGGCAACCACGAACTGTATAACTTTTTAGGACAGTAATGTGCTTCCTTCCGCTTTGTGTGAACTTAGCCTATCTTATGGCAGTTTATTTTTTGTTAGCAAATGTAGCCCTCAACCTGTTGTTGAACAAAACGGGGGTGGAGAGAATAAACTACCCCCTTAGCGACGCCGACAAAAGAAGTAAACTAACAAAAGAACTGGGCTGGCCGTTAAAACCGGTGACGAACCTCTTCCCCGACTCGATTTGCATATGAAATGAACGTAAGGCGAAACCGCAGCGTTTTCATTGCCAGACACTGTCTCTCCAGTTAATGGCTGCATATTACATTCAGTTTTTGGAATACAACTTTACGTTTTGTTTCCTCCTACCGTGAACATCTTTTAACGGAAATTAAAAAAAGATCGACAACATTGAACGTCGCATGTGACGTTTAAGGAGGCTGGGGAAACAAGGTTTTTACAATACCCTAATGTCGAACACAGTTGACATTAGCATTGACAGCATTGAAACCTGCAACGTTTAAAGGTGCTCGGACACAAAAGTGAATCAGACCTCCTCCTCGTGAGCTAAAATGAGCAAGTGGTCCTTTTGGGGGTAAAATGGGGGGGGGGGGGGGGGGGGTGAATGGTGCTTTCGGGATCGTGAGCAGGCGCACACGGATTATGGACAGGAAATGCCTCAAAGAAAACTGCGATGGGAACGCCCACAAAAGTGTTCCGCAACAACAACGTGGCCTGCTGGCTTTATGAGCTTGAAAATGGCTCCGAGCATCCTCCTCTTTTATCCTACTCGAGTCGTGTTGGCCTGTGGGAGATTAAGGCTCGCAGTAGTTTATCAAAAACTAATCTGATGGATCTGAATCCTTCTTGTTTACCCCCCGCCCCTCGATATATTTACTGTGTACAATTACATAGAAATAAACGACATTGTGGCACACTATTGTTGCTAAAAGTTGTTAATTATACAATAAAACAATGCATAGTACCGGCGTATGGGTGTGCCAATAAAACAAATATACTAAACCACTTACCTCTCCCTACCTCATGCCTAGATCAGACGACAGGATTTTAGCCCCGATATTGGGCCGATTAGCTATCGCGGGCCCAACATATTTTGTTGGGAACGACAAAACTTCTTTTAGTGTGAGATAATCCACGAACAACGATTAGGCCCCACGGCAGCCCTATGATGTCAAAATTAAAAGTCTAGCATGTTTGATTATTGTAATTTTTTTTTATTTATTTTTATTTTTTTACACATCTTCCATGTAGTGTGACATATCAATGACAACTCTCCGACACCGCACCTTGATGTCACCAAATAGGATTGCGTAGTATGACCAGCGAATCACCTCCCATGCGTGATGTTGTCAACATACTTGGTTGCTGTTGTCAACATTTATTCAAGCGCACAAACCAATTTTTCCTGAAGCTTTAGACTATGATTCAACGTAACATGCAACTTTTTTTTTTTCCCCCACACAATACATTGGCGCGATCCATTGTTGTGGTCACCATGGTAATGGGTGTATACAGTCATGTTGACCGATGGTATGTTTTCTGGTTACGGTTTGATTTGATAAGATAAAGCCTAGTGGTTATAAAAGATGGGATGTGGTGGTATCAGAATACATGTGTAGTGTTGTCACTGTCTGACTGAGTTATGGGAAGATTTTATGGCAGTAGTCTGACATCAATCGTGCAATCGTTTATAGCCCAAATTTGTCTTGTAGTCTGATCCAGGCTTTAGCTTTGATTAAAGTGAAAGCTCCTATATAATTGATGCATCACATAACTATGACATCCCTGCAAGCTTTTAATTTAGATGAGTTTATTGCTATTAAACAGCTCATGAACATTTAGGTTGACATTTAAAAAAATAAATACCTTATAAATACTTGCAAGGGTAGGGACCAAGCCCTGCTGCAAATAGCGAAAACCTTTGCGTAACTAACGCCACCTCTAAAAAAGTGTTCAATTGCCTATAGATCCCAAAAAATGGTGCCAAAGCACTACTTTTAAACTAGACCGGGCTTTGGCCTGAGCATAAAAACTTAAAACCATGCCATCTTTAGGTAATAGAGAGCCAAGTGGTAGTCAAATGATTCATTGAAGAATATGAAAATACAGTGGTGCCTTTACTTGCACATTGGATTTGTTTCATGACTACGCTCGTGTGTTAGCAAAAAACATCCATCCATCCATTTTCCGAGCCGCTTCTCCTCACTAGGGTCGCGGGCGTGCTGGAGCCTATCCCAGCTGTCATCGGTTCAGGAAGCGGGGTACACCCTGAACTGGTTGCCAGCCAATCGCAGGGCACATAGAAACAAACAACCATTCGCACTCACAGTCATGCCTACGGGCAATTTAGAATCTCCAATTAATGCATGTTTTTGGGATGTGGGAGGAAACCGGAGTGCCCGGAGAAAACCCACACAGGCACGGGGAGAACATGCAAACTCCACACAGGCGGGGCCGGGGATTGAACCCGGGTCCTCAGAACTGTGAGGCTGACGCTCTAACCAGTCGCCCACCGTGCCGCAGCAAAAAAACATTCATAAAACAAATTTAATGTGGTTTGGATAAATACACGTAAACCTCTTTATTTTGTGTTTAGTTTTACAGTAAACTTCAACTGGGTGTGGCTGTAAACAGGCTTTAAGGAAGCACTTGGTATTTTTGCTTTTTAATTGTTTGCTATCTGCCAAATTTCTGTTTGTTGCGAAGTTAGCTGTCACTATGTAGCACTCAGAACAGAATTTTTTGCTTGAAACTTAAGACATAAAATTGGCCGAGCGATGGCTTGTGTTTCAAAACTTGTAAGTCAGGACACTGGTCACTCTTAAAGGCTTCTTTATACTCCCGCGGACGGTGACCGCGCTGACGTCACTGCGGCTATCCCGCACGCACTTGGCCTTTATACTCGAGCGCAACCCACGCGCGCTGTTTTGAAAGTGTGCTGCAGTTCTCCAAGTCGCGGGTGTCGCTATGGCTGGTTTTGGATAGGACGCCACAGGGTGGAGTTTCCTCTGCCTTTTGTGGCCATTTCCGGTAGCCGTTTTTACTTTCCTTTCCGTAACAAGGAACAAAGCAACAACAACGGCGACCGTGGACAGAGTCTGCTAGAACAAATGGACCGAGATGACCAGATGATACGTTTAATTATGCTGCAAAATCGATCGAGAAGGCAGCGGTGTAGATGCTATGTGGAACCGGGAGGAACGCTGATTACATTATCACAGCATGTGACTAAAACGGACCAATCACGAGAGATGATCTCCGTGGCATTCTACGCGCAGCAACAATTTTTGCCATGTGCGGGTCAAGCTACGCAGAGGGGCCGCGCGGGCCAATTCGTCGGTCGCGTGATGCAATGCGGGCGTTGTCGGCCGCGCGACCGCGGGAGTATAAAGAGGCCTTAAGTCGAGGTACCACTATAATGTAACACTGCATTGTGGCAACTAGCTCAACGATTAATCGGATAACTCACTAACTGGTTTAGCAAAAAATAAAAAAGTCAAAGCAATATCTCTGCCTCAAATCTTTCCAGTGATTAGTTTTCCACACAAACTAATGTTACTGGTGCAGACTGACGCACCACTCAGTGAAGAAATAAGTTGCTGCGATGGTGGCGAGCCAGGACGAAAGATTGCATTAATACACAAAGAATGTCCTGAGTCTGAGGTCATTTCACATTTTAAGAAGAAGATAAAGTACAATTTGCAAAGCAGAACTCACTAACGGAATACCTCTATGATCGCCAACACAAGGTATCGATGTTAGCTACTTTAATATAGCGTATTGTAATGCCCCTGCAAGTGGTTAACAAACGGTAACACAATGAACATGTAATAAGCACATTCATACACGAGTTGTTACATGCCGTGGCACCCAGGAGTACGCAGACTGGCTCACGGTTAGACAGTTAACACCCAACCGCTAACCTGAGCTCATGACGCTACACGCTCATTCGCTAACGCCCACGTCTCTCACCAGGCCAGGTCCCGCCTTTTAAAGCCACAGCCTCTCAAAGTCATTATAGTATGGAAACCAAGAATGGCAGCCCCAAGTGGAAAAGAATTATACCCGCACCTCACGTGTACATTTTGTTGTTTAATAATGCGAAATAAAATTTTACGTGGTATAATCTGTACAGAAAATGGATGGATGGATAGACTAATCGGCATATTCAAACACTACCAAGCTGTCCAGACGTAATTTGTTGACGCGCTGCTCCTGTTTTGCAGGCGAGAGGCCGTTCCCATGCACCTGGCCCGACTGTGAAAAGAAGTTCGCCCGCTCAGACGAGCTGGCCCGCCACACCCGCACGCACACGGGAGAAAAACGCTTCCTGTGCCCGCTGTGTGACAAGCGCTTCATGCGCAGCGACCATCTGATCAAGCACGCCCGGCGCCACCCCGACTTCCAGCCCGCCATGTTGGGGCGCAACAAGGGCATGTCCTCTCCCAGCATGACTGTCCAACATTAGATGGTTCAGGTTACTCGGGGTTTTGGGGCAGGCGGTCACAAGGGGGTTTTAACCAGCTAGAATTTGGTTCATTGAGAAAAAAGTTCAGCATTGCTATGTTGTGCTTAAGAGGCGCACGTACAAAAATCGACACACGGCTGGATGTGAGGGGCAAGTAGCTATGTGACCACATTCCACCTGCAACTATAAAAAGGGTTGGTATTATGGGCTGGTACTGAAATTAAACCAGTTCCAAATCCATAACAGCGGATTTCGATGTGCTTTTCGATTCCACTTAATCGATTCCTGGAATAAGTTGCATCTGTTGCACTTTGTTTTCAAATCGCCACTTGCAGGCGAATCAAAAGTGCGGTGTTAAAATATAATGGAACAGCTGTTTTTTTAAAGGTGACGGATGGAAGAGAAATCCAGTCAAATGTGAAGCTGCACAATTCATTTAATTGTACTATGTCAAAAAAGATTTTCTATTTCTAATTTTGGGACACAATAGGTCTGCTGGAAGGATCACACCAGCAAATAATGGAATTATATCTCGGGTGTAGACTTTGAGTACAAAAAAAAGCAACATACTTTGTCGTTTGAAACAGACATTCATGGTATGGTAAGATTTACAGAAAATAAATGATTTTTTTTGCTTTCAAACAAAATTTGGGTTTCTTTTCTCAGGCGGGATCTGATGATAGTTGGAATCGAAAAAGCAGATTTGAGTTGACCAAATAAACCCAACCCTTAAGTAATCTCAGACTTCCACAATCTGCAGGGATTTTTTTTCCTCCTTTTTCTTGTCAAAATCTGCACATCACATAACAGCCAAATCTCCTCTGTTATCTAGTGGTTACTTTGTAAATTGTTGCCATACTCTACAGTAGCATTTATTTACTGTGGGTGGCACAATAATATTGTGATGGTAGCTTAGCATGGCAGCAACTAGAAGATTCTTTCTATTCTTTCCATGTTTTTGCAACTTTTAGTGGTGATACATTCCTTTTTTTTAAATTGCATTTAAAGCATCATCAAAGTTGTTTCCTTTTATATAAAATTTAACCATAGCTCAAATACTACTTCGGACATGAAGTGGCTCAAGCTTCACTGTTGAAGAGCTGTTTGCACGCTATCCTTAAGCCGACGCCCTTTAGCACCCTGGGAACGCTGACACATAATACATCTTAGTATTATGTCTAATGGTGATGCAAATGTATATAAGCTTTAAGCTTTTGAAGTAGAAAAAGTATAATGCTACTAGCAGCAGAATTAATACATGTGATGTAGTCCTTATATTAGGGGTAACAGTATGGGCTTGATAGGAAGGCTTTGCAAGTGTGTGTTGGTGTGTACGCGAGTGTGCTTTTATGTTTCAAGATTATTATTTTTTTTTAGCATATATAGCTAATTTTGCTTTGTGATTTTTGATGCGCTATCTTCAAAGTTAAAGCATCAAGTCCATAAGTGCTGTGAAACCAGATAACAGAATATCCTTCAGGTTTGGGTGTTTTCCTCACACAGCAGCCTTATAAATAAATAAGACTCTTGCCGTGCGGCGTTCATGTGGTACTGCTGAGCTGTCTGGGACTAAGAACGGGTACAAAATGTGATTCAACTTTTTTGTTCATAAAACGCTTATTGTGATAAGAAACTAAGGAGATTGCGCTTAACCATCATTTTGAGAGCAAATACCAAATTCACTGGAGAAATGCCCATTTTCCAAATGAATCTGTTGATTTTTGGTGACATTCCGGCCCACCACTCAAGCCGTAAAAAGAAAGTCTGGACAGTGACATAACGCGAACGCCATATTGTAACGCAGCTTGACATAACGTCACTATGCAATGCAACACAATTGACTTTTTTCATTCATTTCCATGTTCATAAGAGATTATCATCATGACCAGTGAGTGAACATCGTAAAAAATAGGCTACGATGATTAAAACAACCTCCCTCGGTTTTTTTATTTTAATTTTTACCATGGCTGTCACAAGGATGTGGGTGCATTGGCAATGGCACTCCCCTCTAAAAAATATACCACATCATATAGATATGATTTGAAACAAAATACATGCATATAATGCTCTTAGATTTGAATATGTAACATGAAGAAAACCTTCGCAACTAAGCTGCAGTAACATTAGTCATGTTATACAGAGGATGAAGAATATATGAGCTGCTGCACTGTTTGTGTTCAAATATTTGTTGCTTAAAGAGTCACAACTACTGCAACATTTATGATAGTTTCGTTATCCCGTCTATGGAGTTTTGCATAATGTGTTAGCATTAAGCTGGAGGACTTTGGTAAGACAAAAGTTAATGTGGTTTGGTTCAATACATGTAATTCTCATGATGCTACATTTTGTTTAATTAATATTTTATTAATATAGGTTTTACCTCCCACAGGCGTCGTCTTTCTGTGTTTTTCAGGAAACGATGCATCTGCACACCTTGTCCGGGACAAATGAAACAGCTTCAAGCCAGATAACAAAAATTACCAAAAATCTACTGACAAAAAGCCAAAAACGTACCTAATTTACCACATGCCTGTACTGTAAATGTAAATGTAGCTGTGATGGAGATGCTGATTGACAACATGGCGTCCATAAACCCATGTGACATGATTTAACCAGTTAAGTGATTTAATCAGTTCAAAGAGTGTCCAAACTTTCTTTTCTACTGCTTTGTATTGTCCTGCATACAGACATGCATACAAACACAAGGAGAAAACAACCCGTCTGTTGTCGTCACTTGACCCCAAACCAACAGGGGGCAGCATAATTTGATGGAGTTGAAATGTCAATAACTTCCTAGTATTAGCTTGAGTGTAAAACTCAGTTTGACTCTTACTGGTTTCCATTTGACCCACTTTGGGCAAAAATGTTAACTCTGAAAAGTCTTCTGGTAGATTACAGCAATGCAATGTTGTAAGACAACTTATTGCAGGTAATGTTTTTTGAAATGGCTCCTTTTTTTATTGATGTGTTTGTATAAAATCATTAGTTTGACATCAAAATGTTGACTTTGCTGGGAGGCAAAGTAAAACTTGAGGTATAACTACTCACAAAATGTTAGGGATATTAGCATAATTTCAGGATGAACCTAAAATCCTCTATAACCTTTACAGGTGAACTTCCTTACTTTAAACCGTGAACATTTCCATGGGCGTCCACTTCTATGCCTTTGTGTGACTCCTTCAGTCACTCTAAAAGCTTAGTGGCCACTGAGCTTACGGTGTCGTCATTGGGTTGTGACAGAGAGACTGGAGGAGTCACAGAAAGGCATAGAAGTGGTCGCCCTTGTAAGAGTATTGGAACAGCAAGTTGTGCATTGTAAAATTTAGAGAATGGAGATGTTTGTGAGTAGTGTATTTCAAACAATTTCAATGGCACCAAAATGTAGCGTGTCACACGGCAACTCACTCACTCACTCACTCACTCACGCATGCATGCATGATGAAGTGAAGCAAACCAAACCTCAGTTTTTCCCAACACTGTTTGCCCAGCATGGACCTATTCCTTTAGCTCAACAAACACCTCTTCAGGAGACTCTGAAAGCCTTAAACTATGTTAAAACTACTTTGCACCATGTTTACAGTTTGATCATTCTCTAGGTATATATACACTATGTCCACTATTTGGGCTCTTTAGACATACTCCTTATGCAATATGTCTTTTTGTTTATCTTGCAGTTGTACTTGGTCAAAAAGGCGTCAGGGCAGTGTTACTATGCGTCTTCAAGCAAACACTGTGGAACATTTTCAAAATTGTTGTTGCTGGGTTGTCAAACTGCCTTCAGTCTAAGTGCTTTTAGAAAGGGTAACGAAATGTGATTTGATTTCCCAGACAGACCCGGATTTGTTTTGACTGTTTCACCGCACGCGACAGATGTCCTTGTTTTTCCTGCAACGACCAATAGAGCATCTTTATACACGGGTCAATATCACTATGGAGTGCCTTCGGTGTCCTCATCAGAATCACTTGATCATCGCAAAAATGTATCAGAATAATTAAATTCTGATGTCTTATATAAGTGGCTAAACATTTGCACGTGTACCAGACTAATGATAACGGTAAAATGTTTGCTTCATTTTATATGATTCCCCCCCATTGGAGGAAATTGAATTTGGCAGGTCCCACACACTGCACTGCTAACTAGTGTGTGTAAAAAGTGATTACATAATAGTAAATCTACAACATTTTTGCATGGTTTTACTGATGTTATTTGATAACAGGAGTCCTGTTGATGATGCATATTCTATTCTCATGATCATATTGAGCATTTTGTCATTATGGGGTAACTGGCCCTTTAGGAAACCCTCTGATGTTTTCAGTGACATCACGACCAGCATTTTGTCTTCTTCACTGTAAGCTGAGACAGTGGCTAATGGGTAAATACTTAGTTATGTTTGGTAATTTTCCATCATTTTATGTGTGTAGTTAGACATGTTCAAGCTTAACATGTCCACACTGTCATAGTGAAATATCAATTGATATACACACCTTTCAAAAATTGAAAATATATTTGTTAGTTGCTATGTTAAGGTCCACTATGTGCTTATAAAATGCTAACATTCTCCAAAAATGTCCACCCTGTTGTCGACCAACCTGTCCGCAAGACCACGTTGCTGTTTTTTGTGTTTTTTCTACCAGCAAAACATATACTCAGTACAATAAATATGAAGTTAAGTGAATGGAAATTTTCAGACTTTAGGTGAAATGAGGACATCTCAAAGGCATCTTATGGTTATATTGACTCAAATCGTCTCACTGTTCATACCAATGGGAAACTGTACTCATTGTAGTAAATGTGTTAAAATTTGGTCAGCTTTTTTTTTTTTTCTTTAATACCTGTTGATTAGTTTTCAGTTGCTGCTGGCAGTGACTTTGGACTCACGGAAAGTTTAACATGGATTTACACAAACTACCTATTTTTCCTCACCTCCTGGTGGATGAACTCCTGTAATTTTCCTCTCACACAAACATGTGTCCTCACACAGACTCTCCAGGTTTTAAAGCTACAATAATGCAATAAGAACATACCTCAGTTTTTTTTCTGCTCTTTTTTTTCCTTGCAAAATCCATCCAACATGCTTCTGTCATTGAAACCTTAACATCGCAGTTCTCGCACACTTCTCATCAATTTTTTGTTGACGTGAAGCGGTAATGTCTTAACCGCATGAATTTTGCCCCACTTTATAGAGTTTTTGAAATGTTAAGCAAAACATACTGGTAGGCTGTCAATTCACTGCAGATATCAATTGTGAAAGAGCTCAGCCCAAATCTTGTTCACATCACTGAATGTATTTTGTTGGAAGCATTATCCACTTTGGATTAGTTTTTTTTATGTGCTGACCCTCAGGGGAATTAAAAAAATAAATAAAAGAGATAATTTCTCTAGCCACACACTAATTGGGATATGCACATTGTACAAAGAAGGATTTTTTTCTTTTTTTTTATGCCTAATTTCTTTACATTAATGTAATTAAAACAAAAAAAAATCTGTTATGAAAGCTTTAGTTAAGGACAATAGGAGGAATTGGTGGAACAAAATAATTGCTGCAACAAGCTGTTTTGATATTTATATTCTCAGGTTTGTTCAGTTTTCCGCATTGGACTTTCTAGATTTCCTGTGTGACACAAGCATGTTTTATTTCATTTTAGCTGATTAATTTATTACAAAGCGTATCATTTGTGTGGTTTGATTCCTTTCATAACTACTTTTGTGACATGGAACAGTGCTAATATTTAAAAAAAGGGTTCCATTGTTGGCTTGACAAATGCTTTTCTTCCTTTTTTTTATCAATAAAAAGCCCTAAATTTATTCATTTGTCTATTTATTGTGGATTATGTGTTGACTCGATAATTTGAGATGTCTAAACTCTGTGCTCCACTATTTGACCTGAGTCTGTCGATCTCAGAGACCTACTGGGTTTATATTCTATTAGCATTTCTTTCATGTATTCGGGACTTAAACCATTTAGTGATTTATAGACCAGTAGCAGAACTTTAAAATCTATTCTAAAGATGACTGGGAGCCAGTGTAAAGATTTTAGAATTGGAGTAATATGCTCTTACCTCTTTGTTCTGGTCAGAACCCGAGCTGCAGCATTCTGAATGAGCTGCAGCTGTTTAATGCTCTTTTTGGGGAGTCCAATCAGAAGACCATTACAATAGTCAAGTCTACTTGAGATAAAAGCATGGATGAGCTTCTCCTGGTCTGCTTGGCACATGCAAGCCTTCACTCTAGATATGTCCTTCAGATGGTAAAAGACAGTTTTAGTAATTGATTTAATATGACTGTTGAAAGTAAGGTCGGAATCTATCAGTACACCAAGGTTTCGGACTTGGTCTTTGGTTTTTCAAGAGAGTGAGCCTTCAAGCTGTTTAATGCCGCTCCGGTCAAACTAAACATTAAACAATAAGAATTACACACTTTGTATTTAAAACAACCACATAGGTTTGTTTTAGATGAGTCCATTTAGCTCAAAGCTAACACACCATGCAAAACGCCATAGACAAACTAACAAAACTAGCATTGATGTCACAGTTTTATAACCCTTTGAGTGAGAGATGAAAAAAATGCTGCAAAAACACATTCACCCATCCATCCATTTTCTGAGCCGCTTCTCGTCACTTGGGTCGCGGGCGTGCTGGAGCCTATCCCAGCTATCATCGGGCAGGAGGCGGGGTACACCCTGAACTGGTTGCCAGCCAATCGCAGGGCACATACAAACAAACAAACATTTGCACTCACATTCACACCAACGGGCAATTTAGAGTCTTCAATTAATGCATGTTTTTGGGATGTGGGAGGAAACCGGAGTGCCCGGAGAAAACCCACGCAGGCACGGGGAGAACATGCAAACTCCACACAGGCAGGGCCGGGGATTGAACCCGGGTCCTCAGAACTGTGAGGCTAACGCTCTAACCAGTCGCCCACCGTGCCGCCGCAAATATATATATTCTTTATCCTTTGCAAAAAATGACTAATAGAGCAGCTTGGTGAGTGTTCTGAAACTTCTTTATGTGTCAATATCCATGTCTACTGTAGATTATACTGCCCCAGGTCGCCAAGGTGCGCACTCCAGAAGGAAAAGCACAATGTCCATTGTGTTGAAGCAAAAAAAATTCAAAAACGGTTTTATTCTTTGTATTCTAATTAAATAATCATTACAGTATGTTTTTATAAAGTACATTGTTATGCAGTACTATTTTTATTATTAGAAAACATTACAAATTTCTTTGGTGGCTTTTTTTGGGAGGCTGGAACAGATTAATGGCATTTCCACTCATTTCAATAGGGAAAGATGATTTGAGATACTGTACATTGAGTCTGGTCACTGAACAAAGTCGTATCACAAGGCACCACTGTACAGTTTTTCAGTTTTCATTAGCTAATTTGGCTTTTTTATGTCGTTTGTTTTATTTTTGTTGTACCAACTATTATACTGTATATACCGTATACATTATATGGTATATACAGTATAATAGTAAAATTTGATTTGGACTTTCTACTTTTGTACTTAAGTAGATTTCAGAGTCAGTACTTTTTTTTACTTTTACTTAAATAAAGCGGGTGAATCAATAATTCAACTTTTACACAAGTATCTTTAATTCTACTTAAGTACAGAGTGTGAGTACTTTTACTGTCAGCTGGTCCAAAATCAAGATTTGGGGCACTAACCTGGGGTGCTGGTAGAACATGATGGGTAAGAACTCATC
Organism: Phyllopteryx taeniolatus; assembly: GCF_024500385.1. NCBI lineage: Eukaryota > Metazoa > Chordata > Actinopteri > Syngnathiformes > Syngnathidae > Phyllopteryx > Phyllopteryx taeniolatus. The sequence goes on along the minus strand of NC_084515.1, from coordinate 3,876,709 downwards.
AACAGGCTGCATTTTGCTAGGTTGAGTCTGCAGGAGCTTCTTGGCCCCTTGCAGCAACAGCATGTACCTCAACGTCCAGTAAGAGTGTCCTGGGTGTACCAGGTTACCGACTCCATTCACCCATTGCTCCGGGTCCTTGGTCTCCAGTCGGTTACAGCTAACATAACTACAAGGACACAAATCAGGAAGCAATACCATACACCAACATTATTTGTCACTTGTGAAATCAATGATTTAATATCTCAGTAGCTAAAAGTAGGTTAAGTTTGGTCCAGATACAAAATTTCTTCTGGATCCAATGGGGCAAAATGAAAGAAGGTCCTACGCAAAGAGTGGTCTGTTGAGATTTTACATCATCTAACTGTGCAATGAGATTTTCCACAACAATATCAAATTCAAACAACAGAATTCAATTTCTTTTTAAATTGTATGTAAAGAGCTGAAGCTGGGCTAAAATGCTGTGGAATTCATTAAAGAGTTGAAATGTGGAATGTGAGACTTGAATTTGGAATGGTTTGAATTGGTGAAGAAATGTGGAAGGAGGACATAGCTATGCATGATATCTCTTAATTTTGGATTTATTTATTTATTTATTTTTTAATGGGGGAATTTCGGAAATAGATCCCAAGATGTCCTGAATGAGTTGCACAGTTTGTCATTGGAATGGTTTGACAGTTGGAACAGTCAAGAAATGTGGAAGGAATTTAATTTTGGAATTAGGAATTTAATTTTATTGTTAAATTTGGGAATAGTTCCCGGCGGCACGGTGGCCGACTGGTTAGAGCGTCAGCCTCACAGTTCTGAGGTGCGGGATTCAATCCCCGTCCCCGCCTGTGTGGAGTTTGCATGTTCTCCCCGTGCCTGCGTGGGTTTTCTCCGGGCACTCCGGTTTCCTCCCACATCCCAAAAACATGCATTAATTGGAGACTCTAAATTGCCCGTAGGCATGACTGTGAGTGCGAATGGTTGTTTGTTTCAATGTTCCCTGTGATTGGCTGGCAACCAGTTCAGGGTGTACCCCGCCTCCTGCCCGATGACAGCTGGGATAGGCTCCAGCACGCCCGCGACCCTAGTGAGGAGAAGCGGCTCAGATAATGGATGGATGGATGGAGGGAATAGTTCCCACGGTGTCCTTAAGTAGCGGAACTGTGTGAAGTTTGAATCGGTGGAGAAAGGTGGAAGAAGTAGAATGGCGAAAATTGGCGGAATAATAATCATAAAGTTGCGTACAATTGGCAGTAAAAATTTATTTTTACTTTTGTACATTTCAGAACCTGTATTTTTTTTTTACTTATACTTAAATAAAGGAGTCAAATCAGTACTTATACTTTTACCAGTCTTTTTTTTTTTTTTTTTACACACAAGTGTCTGTACTTCTGCAAAGTGTGAGTACTTTCGTCACCTCTGCCCGAATGAGCAACCCTTGTTGATGGACATTCTGAGAAAATACTTACTGTACATGAGGTCCCATTCAAGTCCTAAGCCCTTCACATTGTCCTTGATTGCTTCCAGCAGAGTGTAAAATTTTGGCTCGAATCTGATTTCATCCTCCAGCACAAGCAGCTCCTGTACAAAGTTATGGGTGGCAGTCAGAATCAATTACATACTGTGCCATGACAAGACTTTAAATATTTTTACTTAAATCAAATGTTTATTATGAAAACATGGTGTCACCAATTGTGGTCTTCCTTCTAACATGAACACAAAATAATGCCTGTGTAATGCACCACGAACACTTGCGGTAACGCTTCATACCTTTGAGCTCAATGCTCTGCAAGCAAATATATTCCCTCAGAATCACAGTCAGCTTCCAGATATTGAAACTGACTGCAAGTATTTGCTGAGATGTGAGGCTTAGTTCGTCAGTTCCTACCCCGATGGAAGATGTTTTATCACATTAAATTGGTTACATTGTTGTATAATCATTGACATTTCCAATATTTAAAATCAAATGTGTAAATACTCCTCAAGTAAGAAAATTCCGACAGAAAGCCACCAAACAAAAATTAATCAAGAAGTATGATATCAATAGTGAACTGTTGCAAATAGTGAAAATCCATGAGTAACTGACTCCCCCCTCAAATGTTTGTAATTGCTTATACAATGCCACAAGATGTTGGCAAAGCACTTAAAACGGACAGGATCATAAAACACCAACACCGTGCAGCTAGCATGTACACAATCATGAACCCATGTTACACAAACAACTGTATTCAGCAGGAAAATTATTCAACACAAACAAACCACCTCCACATGAGGCTCATCAAAAGTATTAGCTAGCATGCCAGCCTAAATAAAAACCACACCAGCACAAATTGATGCGGTATGAAGCATGAGCAAACAAATATGCACATTAGCATGTTAAGACCTTTTGGCATTAACGCAGAATAATAAATGTTAGGGTCCAGGAAATACAGATAAATTGTTAGTCGATCGAGTGAGAAACGTACTTTCGCTTTTATGTATGTCATACTTGCCATCCACCGCCACCAACAGTATTCCACTAACGCGTAGGACAGCCAACATACTCAACATCCTTTCTCGTCGGTCGGGTCGACGTTTAATATTGATCACAAATATCTGCAGGTGAAAGAGTGACTTTTTGTTGAATCAGACAAACACAACGGTCTTCACTTCCTATTTTATCGTGTGATATAAATTGTTTGTATCTCATCAAATCCCATCTTTCTTGGTTCTTTGGAAGTAACATGGACATAGAGCTAAGGTTTCAAGAGGTAGGAGAGTGGAAGGGAAGGTTACAAATTCACCTTTGACGTGACAAATTGTGGGAACATTCCTGACTTTTGCGCTTTAGTTTTTTTCATCCAGTACAGTCAATTAGTAATAATGTGTATAGTGTGAGGGCTCACTCATTGCCTCTGTTAGTGTTTGGGTAAAACTCTCTTCTTCTTAATGCTACCCCCTTCCCTTCTCACACAATGGACTAATCCATTTTACTGGGGTTGAGAGTATGAAGCTGAGTTACCCTAGTGGAGCTGAATAGAGAATGAGAGGGAAACGCTAACAGTTTTTATCAAATTTATAAAATGTTTCAACCTGGCGTCACGGTGGGCGACTGGTTAGAGTGTCAGCCTCACAGTTCTGAGGACCGGGGTTCAATCCCCGGGCCTGCCTGTGTGGAGTTTGCATGTTCTCCCTGTGCCTGCGTGGGTTTTCTCCGGGCACTCCGGTTTCCTCCCACATCCCCAAAACATGCATTAATTGGAGACTCTAAATTGCCCGTAGGTGTGACTGTGAGTGCGAATGGTTGTTTGTTTGTATGTGTCCTGCAATTGGCTGGCATCCAGTTCAGGGTGTACCCCGCCTCCTGGCCGATGACAGCTGGGATAGGCTCCAGCACGCCCGCGACCCTAGTGAGGAGAAGCGGCTCAGAAAATGGATGGATGGATGGATGTAAAGAGACAAATGAGTACAAATCATCCATCCATCCATTCTCTGTACTGCTTATCCTCAGTAGGGTCACAAATGTACTGGAGCCTATCCCAGCTGACTTTGGGCAGGTACACCCTGATCTGGTCGCCAGCCAATCGCAGGGCACATATAAACAAACAACCACTCGCAGTCACATTCACACCTACGGGCAATTTAGAGTCTTCAATTAACCTACCATGCATGTTTTTGGGATGTGGGAGGAAATAAAGATGATTCTGAAACCACAGTACCCGGAGAAAACCCACGCAGGCACGGGGAGAACCTGCAAACTCCACACAGGATGGCCGGAGCCCGGATTTTAACCCTCAACCTCAGAGCTGTAAAGCGGATGTGCTAACCAATCATCCACCATTCTGCGAATAGAAATCAATTATTTATTTAAAAAAAAAAACTAAGAGTACATTTTCATAATAGAAATAATAATGTGTGCTAATCTTTAATTTAAATATTTTTAATAAAATTAATTATAATTCGTTAAGATTGTTTACAATAAAATTATAACTAATATTAACAGTATTAAATAATAATAATAATAATAATAATAAATACAATTAATTAATCAGTTATTTAACAGATAATACAGATAAATAAAAACAAATGGATACATTTTAACTAACCAATTTTAGAGGAAAAAAGGCTCTGTATTACAGAACTTTTGATAATCTAAATGCGTAGTGGGCCGGGGGCTGTACTTTGCCCACTCCTGATTTAGGGGTTAGGAAGTATTTTTCCAAAAAAACATAAAAAGCAATTCAGTTGTCTCTACAAAGTATGAACTGTGTGTGCTGTGCGTTGCGAGCCAGCATGGTGATCAGCACGGTGGGCTTGAGCAGCGAGAGAGATTCATATCAGCATACCAATGCACACAAAGATGGCGGGTGAGAAACTAAATATTTAAAATAAAAACAATGTCTCTATGGTCATTGTACATGCATTATTTTGTTTATGTTTCAAGTACAGTACTTTTTTTAAGTACAGTTCAGTTGTATTTAATTTAAGCACATGCATTTACGTTTAATCTTTAGGAATTATTTAAGTACATTTGTTTTTCCATTTTCTGAGCCGCTTCTCCTCACTAGGGTCGCCGGCATGCTGGAGCCTATCCCAGCTGTCATCGGGCAGGAGGCGGGGTACACCCTGAACTGGTTGCCAGCCAATCGCAGGGCACATCGAAACAAACAACCATTCGCACTCACAGTCATGCCTACGGGCAATTTAGAGTCTCCAATTAATGCATGTTTTTGGGATGTGGGAGGAAACCGGAGTGCCCGGAGAAAACCCACGCAGGCACGGGGAGAACATGCAAACTCCACACAGGCGGGGACGGGGATTGAACCCCGCACCTCAGAACTGTGAGGCTGACGCTCTAACCAGTCGGCCACCGTGCCGCCACATTTGTTTTTATTTTTCCTAATATTCAAGACCAGTGTTAATGTTCAAACTGTGCATAATGTTTCAGCTGGCTTACAATATTAACTATAACATTTAGGAATAAAACCTCTGCCTCATTTTTTATTTTTTTTTAATCAACACTTGGTACTTGCTGTATTAAGTCTGAGAACCACAGGTTTAATGATTTATTTTAAATACAGTAAAAATATATAATCATCATCATCATCATCATAATAATCACCAATATAAAATAATAAAAAAATAATGTAACATTTTAATGAACTAAATGGTTAATTAATTATAATTAACTTAAGTTATTCAATTATTCAATTTATCTCATTGAATTGGTAATTGGTTTTGAACAATTTAAAATGTTTACATTTACATTTAACATATTTTAATTGTTTGAATTAATCAATACAATTGCAATTAATTAGAAATCTTCATCCCAGTTTTTTCCTATTCACGGACGCCATCTTGTATTAGCCTTCTTCAAATGTGTCTGTTTGTTTTACACTTATTTCCACATACGTTTTTGCATCAGTTTCCCCCCATGTGTTCCAGAGGCTAAGTTAATAATTACATTAATTATAAATAATATAATTAAAAAATGAGCATGGATTATTATTTTCTTAAAATAAATTAATAAATAAAATAAATATAATTTCATCTGTTGCATTAATGTAGCTCGTTAATGTTAATTGTAGACATAAACTTTGTAAATATTATGAGAAACAATATTATATATACATGCGGCACGGTGGGCGACTGGTTAGAGCGTCAGCCTCACAGTTCTGAGGTGCGGGGTTCAATCCCCGCCCCCGCCTGTGTGGAGTTTGCATGTTCTCCCCGTGCCTGCGTGGGTTTTCTCCGGGCACTCCGGTTTCCTCCCACATCCCAAAAACATGCATTAATTGGAGACTCTAAATTGCCCGTAGGCATGACTGTGAGTGCGAATGGTTGTTTGTTTCTATGTGCCCTGCGATTGGCTGGCAACCAGTTCAGGGTGTACCCCGCCTCCTGCCCGATGACAGCTGGGATAGGCTCCAGCACGCCCGCGACCCTAGTGAGGAGAAGCGGCTCAGAAAATGGATGGATGGATGGATTATATATACACTAAACAAATTGTCATTTGTACTTTTGCCACCTGTCTATATTTGTAACTTTTTGCGCAGAACGCGTTATAAATTGTTAGTAGGAACCTAACTTGTTGCGTGTTCCTTGAGGGACATATTCAAGTGTTGCACACACGCAGTAACTGTGCGGGTGCGTTCGAATTCGTCGACCTGTTATCCTGATACGACGTGGCAAGCGACAAATTACCACTATTCTGTGTGTTTTATCCACGTCTTCGCCAAGATAATTGATTCAGGACGACAGTGGACAAATAGTATGGCAAACCTTAATCGAGAACAGGCTTGAAAGGTGGTTAGCAGCCCCATATCACACATGCCGTACGACCAACGGCGTGGCTCGGTTGTTATTTTGGATTCTTCTGTCATGGACAAGTCCGAAAAGTCTTCAAACTGGATGCTAAAACATCCAGTGGTGAGTGTGTTTGTATACGACTGCAGTGATCAACCTGCTAAATAAATGTATTTCTCAAATACACTGTGTGTATCTTCTGTTTAGTATCTCAAGATGAAGAACTTCGAGGTGGAAGACAATGAACAAATCCATGCTGCTTTCCTTGTTTACATGGATCTCACTGAGGGTACGTTTGAGAAACTGATGCCCAGCCAGCTGAAAACATGACAGGAGTATGTAAAACATTTTGAGCATTTATTTGATATCCAGTTTTAGGGCCCAAGTACAAGTACGCTCTTAGTCCTCACTGGTAAGACTTTGGCCCACTTTGACTGTGTCGTACTAGTAACGCTTTTTTCACTACTACCTAATATTTCTGCTAGGGATGCACCGATACAGATACTATACATCTGTACTCATCCTCGTAAAAATGCACCGATACTAATTCACCAGCCTGATATACACCTTGGTAGGAGCCATGTCAGTATAGGGGACATATTTTGCCAAACCAACTTTTTCTAGTATTTGGGATATAATATTGTCTCTATGGTGTCTCAGTAAACACGTGAACTATGAATTAAAATCATCCACGCATTCCTGACTTTCATACATTTTTCTGCCTATAGGCCTGAAATCAGGTAATTTTATTTTCTCGAGCTTATCTACGCCACTTGCAAATATTTCCGCCTTCCCTTTCCGCTCCCGAGCCAGCGCTGTCAACATAAACGCGTGTGGTTTCACAAGTGGGTCTTCTACACGGAGGCAACCAATCAGAGCAAAGGGGGCGGTCTTAGCCAAATATGGACAAAGCGGATACAAAACGGGGTCAAACAGAAGTAACTGTCACGGACGGGTGCCTTTTCTGGACACTCGTATGACAAAACCTAGGTGTATTTGTAAATGAAATTGACACTTTTATACTAAGTCCATGTTAGAGAATCACTTTATGGAGGTCTAAATAGCCAAAATACGGGACCTTTAAAGTAAACATGGATCACACACAATAGTACTACTAGTCAAGATGATGTTAACTTGTCGAATTTTATATTTCTAGTAGTACTAGTAGCATAAGTTTGTCGACTAGTGCAGTTTTGCCTCACTAGTAACATGGTTGTCGTACTAGTATACCAAAGTTGTCCTACGAGTGAGGACAAAGAGCACTAGTACATGGACCTTAAGATGGATGTCAGGGATATCAACTTAATGCTCCAACGGTTCATTTTCATTTTTTGACTTCATCATTATTATTTTGCCTCTGTAAAGAACTATGGATTTGCCTTGTGTATAAATGGTGCTATACAAATAAACTTGCCCTTGCCTGGTTGTTTGCAGTGCGTAAATGGAAGGAGGTTTCCTGTGTTAAAAGTGATGAACTCGAGCTTGTACTGTTGGAAGGGAAAGAGAAGGAAGGATCAGCCATCCAGTCAGTTTTCCCGCTGCCTGTGCATCGGTCTTTGACCCACAGAATGTGAGAAAGAAAAACTTATTTTTTAAATTCAGTACAGTACATTTAAGTACAGTTCAGTTGTATTTAACTTTTAAGTCCAATACCTTGGCATTTAATCTTTTCATTGTTTTTTTCAAACATTTGTTTAGGTATGAGTTGTACTTAACTTTGATTGATATAATTAGTAATTGTCCTTCAAAAAAGGAGACTTTCAAGCTGTTGATTGCCTCTACAAGTTGGAGTTTAGTGTCAAACTAACCATAAAACAAAGAGAATTACACATTGTGTATTTGAAACCACCACGTAGCCTCCATCAACCATACAATGGAAAACAACACAGCCACGCAGACTAACAACTAATATAACACACACGCACACTCACCCAAAATAACACTAGCCGTGGGTGTTTAAAACAATTTTAAGCTGTGGCGAGACAAGACATCCATTGCGTAAGAGAAGTTACAGAGATACGGTGCCGAAAAGTAAAAATGAAGGTCATCTGGGAGTGCAAATGTTGTTACTGTGAGTTTGTACTTGGGGTGGAAATTTTTTTTTAAAAACGTCCAAATGGTTCGGTTCAACTGTTTTGGTTCGGTCTGCATGTGTCCCGTTAGGTTCATAGGCACGCACAATTCTTTTTTTCTCATTTACGATTGTGGCGAAGCAATGAGCAGTTGCACTAATGCCACGCAAGATGTGCGTGGTTGAGCCAGTGTTGAATTCTGGGTAACGTAGTAACGATGCCCGTTTGTGGGGCTGTCAATGCATCGTGATCTTCCACAGAAAACTACATTTCCAACATCTACAAGTTCATCCCAAAGAGATTTGATTTGAGCATTTATTTGACTCTGGAGCAGCATTGTAGGTAGGAAAAAAAGGTCTGGACATGTTTCCCAGAAATTTAATAGTGCTGAAACAAACCTCGAACGGTATATACGTTTGTGAGTCCTAATTTGGTATATTGATATGCGTCAGATATGCGGCATAGATAAAACAACAAATAGAGATTTCTGATAAATGAAAAATATTTAAAATAATACAATAATAATGATAATTAATAATAATGTTGTGAAGATATACTTTCAGTTTTAATTATACAATACATAATTGATTTTCCCAAGAGTCACTGTGTACCGAACTGAAATGATAACTGTGACCGCAAAACGAACCATGTGTGTGTATGCTGATTACACTTCATAAAACCAGTTAAGTTTACGTTCTCTTCTATTATGCTTTTATCACTATATTTTACAATATATTGCTACATTATTTGCATTTCCATTCATTTAATAATAGGGAAAGAGGTAGGAGAGTGGAAGGGAAGGTTATCTCTTTTGAGATAAGAGCATGGTCATGGAATGAATTAAACTCGTATCTCAAGGGACTACTGTATAAGTAAAACGTACTTACTTATTTACAGTATTCGACACGTTCTGGACAGAGGATTTCCTATGTTGCTGTGTGCTGTGGCCTCGGACTCCACGCTGGTCTACCAAAGGTTGACTGATGGCTTGGTGACCCCCGACCCACCCGTAGGCCCCTTCCAAGACGTGGGACGCCGGCACCACAGGAAGAGACGACAGCATCAGTTGGCATCCGGTGGGAGCCACAAATGATCGAGTATCTGTTTGGACTTTGGTTGGATTGGATATATCCGCAGTGCCCTCCTAGGAACCTGTTAAGAGGTTCCCTCTCAGTTGGCTGGTGACTTTTGAGTTTATGTAATCAGAGTTCCTATGATCGCTTGCTTATATGTTTATGATGGTATATAAATTTGCAAAAGTTCCTGCAGTTCTTCCTCCAGGTCACCTCAAAGATTTTCATCTGGATATAAGTCTGGGCTCTCTTTGAGTCATTGTCAAGCAAGAAGCTGCGTTAACATTTCATATCCATGCGTATATTCTGCCAAAAGACCATGTTTAAAAGCAGTTTTTATTTGAGATCCTTGATATTGAGGGTAAGGGGTTACACTCATTGTCCTCAATACGAAGACAATTCAGCTCACTAGTAGAATAAAGGTGTCTTGTAATGTTTTTCTACGACTAGTGCCATTTTTGGACTACTAGTATGACATTAAGCTGGATATCAAGGATATTCAATAAAGTCATACTAGTAGGCCAAAAGTGGCACTAGGTGTGGAAAGAACATTACAAAACTAGTGAGACTCAAATGGCTTTCCATACAATGCTAGTATATAATTACACACTACTAGTGCGCAATGCCACGCAACTAGTAGGTCTTTTCTATAACATATGACATTTGTGCATACTAGTAGGACAATTTTGGCATACTGGTAGGACAACTGAATGTTACTAGTGAGGCAAAATTGTGTATTAGTTGACAACTGTGTACTAGTAGAGACATAAAATTATTTTAGTCTATATATAGCCTTTTACTAGTAGTACTAGTAGCACGCATATGTCAAATAGTGTACAGTTTTGCCGCACTAGAAACGTAGTTGTCCTACTATTGTGCAGAAATGTCACACAGTAGCAAAGCAAACTTATATAGCGCATTTCCTACACAAGTCAATGTGCTTTATATGGTTATAAGCATTGAAAAAATAAACATAAATAAAATAAAAGATGGCTTAAAACAAAGATATATGATAAGAAATATACAGTGCAAGAAAGATGTTTAAAAATGGAAATTCTCAAAAATAATCATAAGCATGTTTTTAACCTGGATTTAAAAATATTGACACTTGATGCTGACTTGACTGTTGGCAACTTATTCCATTTGTGAACAGCATAGCAGCTACAGTAAAAGCTGCGTCACCATTTTTGCTTTGGACTCTGTGCTCCATTATTTCACCTGAGTCTGTAGAGCTCAGAGCCCTACTGGGTTCCACTAGCATTTGTTTCATATATTCAGGACCTAAACCATTTAATGATTTATAGATCTGTAGCAGAACTTTGAAGTCTATTCTAAAGCTGACTGGGAGCCAGACTTTAGAATTGGAGTAATATGTTCTGACCTCTTTGTTCTGGTCAGACCCCGAGATGGAGCGTCCTGAATGAGTTGCAGCTGTTTAATGTTATTTTGGGGGACTCCAGTAAGAAAACCATTGCAATAGTCAAGCCTACTTGAGATAAAACCATGGATGGGATGTGATGGATTGGCACATGCAAGACTTCACTCTGTATATGTTCTTCAGCTGGTAGAAGATTGTTTTAGTAATTGATTTGATATGACTACTGTAAGTCAGGTCGGAATCTATAAGCACCCCAAGGTTTCAGACTTGGTCTTTGGTTATTAGAGATACCCCTGGTATTTACTAACAGTAAACCTCTTTTCTTTACTGCTAAAAACAATTACCTTGGTTTTGTTGTGGTTTAATTGGAGGAAGTTTTGGTTTATTCAGTTATTTATTTGATTTAGACAGTGACACAACACCTCAGAATCACAATCAGAATCATCTTTATTTGCCAAGTATCTCTTAAACACACAAGGAATTTGTCTCGGTAGTTGGAGCTGCTCTAGTACAACAACAGACAGTCAAGTGACAGAGAATACTTTTGAGACATAAAGACATTGGGGGGGAAAAAAAGTCACTGAACAATAAAAGGTTGCTATAATCTGGTAATGCCGGAACAATTTTTTTTATTTATTTTTTGGGACAATTGTGCAAAAAGAACTGTGGTCATCTGGAGACACTACTAGATATAACTGTGTCTCATCAGCATAACTATAGTAGTCAACATTAAGGTTCTCAAAATTGAGTGGCATATACAGGCTGAACTGGAGGGGTCTGAGAACGGACCGTTCAGGGACCTGTTATGTCATCGCCATTCAATGAGATTGAAAACCTCCAATGGTTACGAAATAACTCTTTTTCCTCCAGGTAGGATCTGAACCACTTAAGGACTGTTGCATTTAGTTCTACCCACTTTTCCTACCTGTTCAGAAATATGTTATAATCTACTTTATCAAACGCTGAACTGAGATCCAACAAGTCAAGAACTGACATCTTTCCCAAGTCAGTGTTCAACCTTATATCATTTAGGACTTTAATAGGAGCTGAATCTGTACTGTGATGAGTTCGGAAAGGTGATTGAAATTTGTCAAAAAGTCCATTTGAGTTCATGTAATCGCTGAGTTGGTTAAAAACCACTTCTCGACAATCTTGGCTATGAAGGGGCTATTTGATATGGGTCTGTTGTTTGCTAACATGGAAGCGTATCTTTTTTAGAAGTGGCTTAATGGCAACTACTTTAAGAGGTTTAGAAAACTCGCCTCACTGAAGTGAACAATTACTGCAATTATTTGCTGCAAATCAGCTAGGACAGACTTCACAATAGTTTAGAAAAAGTGAGATGGTATTGAGTCAAGACAGCTACTCTGTAGTTGACGGTTTCAGTTGATGAACTGTTTTCTTTACAGTTTTTTAGCCAACTATCAAATTCTAGCATGGTAATCGAGTAAATCCTGGGAAGTTGTAGGTGTTGTATCATTTTTTTATTTTGCTGATTTGTGCTGATACTTGCCCTGATGGATTATATATTTTTAACTAAAATAGCAAGCAAATTCATGGCATTTATCTGTTGTGTGAAGTTCTGGATTAGGGGGTGTTGTGATCTTGTCAACCACTGCAAACTCAGTGTGTGTGTTGTTCAGGTTCTTGCTAATGATTTCAGAGAAATGTTGCTTTGTCTGTAAAGGTCATAGTAAATTTGGAGTTTTGATTTGATTTAGAGGCCTTTACCATACAAGTGTTCCTCCATGGTGTTTTTGGTCAGTTTAATGTCTTAGATTTAATAGGAGCAACACTATCCATGACATTTGAGAATTCCAGGTGAAATGATCCAAACGTTCATCAACTGTCTCTGCATTCACTGTTGGTGACACAGCGACAGTATGTACCTTTTTTAATAAGCACACAGAGGTTGCCAGAACTTTTGGGAGAATCTGTAATTAAAAAAAAAAAAAAATGATCGGAAATAGCCAAGTCCTTAATGTCCACTGATAAAATCTCAACATCCTTAGAGATTACCAGGTCTGAGATGTGACCTTGAGTATGAGCTGGACTCTTTATTTGTTGAGAGAGGACAAATGTGTCCAGTATAGCAGGGACTTGTTTGGATTTTTTCCCCCATCCTATTGTCAATGTGAATTTTAATGTCTCCCATTATGACAAAGTGGTTTTAGTCAGTACAGATAACTGACAGCAGTTCTGAAGATTCTTCCATCAATTTTACATTGTATCTTGGAGGTCGATAAATTATTAAAGTAATAACCTGTGGGTCACCCCGTACTAAAAAACAGAGATATTCAAAAGAGCTAAAATCCCCCAATATAATTTCTTTACACTGAAATAATGATTTTTAAAAAAGCAGCAATTCCACCGCCTTTTCTCCCTATTCAACACTTGTTCATGAAACAAAGATTTGTTGGTGTTGCCTCATTTCGAATGGTGTTACAGCTACATTCTGTCAACCACGTTTCATTAAGGAGTAAGAAGTCTAGATCATTGATCGTAATGATGTCATTAATCGACAGTGACCTGATATTAAGTGGAGCTAACTTTGCAGAGATAACTGTAGCCAATAATTTGGCATTTTATACTCCTAATCTAGTAGCTCTACTTTCTTTGTGGCTCATTTCCTTAACCGACTTTCTGTCCTTTTTAATTACAGGGATAAAAAATGCCTGATCTCCACAAGGATCTGACTTCTTCTGGCCGCCATGACCCCGCACATATCAGTCAGATTTGGAGTTAAGATTCGTCATTGGTGGAGGAGGGGCCGTTCGCATCTTGGTAGATGTTGGTTTCAGGCGGGAGGGGTGGGGGGAGATACTGGCATGGTGTCTGTCGGATTTCAACATTGCCAATGGCCTTCATTCTGTCAGTGACATCTAACAAGACGTTTAGGCTATTTGAGAGTGAATTTTGTGTTGGACTCTTCTCCAATGGTGCGGGGAGGGGTGTGGGAGATTCCAAGTGCTGCCATTCGTTCCTCGGATTGTTTGGGTGACGTCGGGGACTCCTTCTGCTCGTCATATTGTCTCTTTTTTTTTTTTCTCCGATTGCTTAGGTACAGCTGAAGACTCCTGCACCTTTTCTCCTTCAGCAATGTCAACAAGCCATATGTTTCCCTTTTGTGCCACTAAATGACATACACAGGAAAAAAAAAAGGTTGGCAGTCAGTAACTTAACCCTTTGTTTATTTAGACAGAAACGGTCTGCCTTGTAAAGATTGTTTGCAATCCCAAAAAATACCGAAATTGTCAATGAAGGTCACGGATAGAGCCGTACACACTTCTTTAAGTCACTTATTTAATTGCCTAAGCCTATGAAACATTCATCTCGAGATCATACCATTGGGAGAGGTGCACTTACGAAAACCTCAGCATCCAAACATTGCACTTTTGTTAGGAGATCAATGAAATCTTGTTTCAGTACCTCTGATTGCTGCTTGACAAAATTTAGGGCCCCTGTGTGTATAATGACAGATTTAACAGTTGGGTGCTCATTAGTGATCTCCATGATATTTTTAGAGATATCATACACCATATAGTTTGTAAACCACACTACTTAGCTTCTCGCTGCAAAAAAATTTTTTCACATCCTTGATAGCTCCATCACCAACTATTAACGTTTGGGGTGTCATTTTTCTCTTGTATGATTTAGTTTCATACCTTTCAGTGGTGGTGGGGGTGAGCATTCTTTGCCATGGTCTTGTAAAAGTGGCTCAAATCTGTTTGTTAGTCTGATGTCAATGTTTTGCGTTGAATTGATTCCTCTTTTTTTTTTTTTTTTTTTTTATTTATTTTTTTTTTTTTTACCTTTGCTGTAGCAACCATCCACGGCTGCTCTCTCGGGTTTGAAGAAGCACTCAACGCAGGCCAGCCGGATTCCTCGCTAATATACTGGTGTTCTGTCCTCCCTTTTGCATGCTGTTACATATTTTTTGGCTTTGCTCCTATTAAATTCCAGGGAGAACTGCTGGATGATCCATTACCGTTTCCACAATCCACATCTGTCCTCTTTGTGGAGCTGCCTGGCTGGCTGTTAGCATGCTCCTGGTCACCATTTTGAGACATCGATAGAATGGTTTAATTCCCTGACTGTGCATTTATTTACCTCCACATACACTTCAAGGCGGTGAATTTTTGGTTCCAGGAATGCCGTCTTCTGTAGCAGTTTTTGATAGTCTTCAGTGGAAAAGCGAGGCATCTTGTTGCTGGTCTTGTTGCTAATAGCAGGCTTGTGCTGATTAGCAGGCCACGCTCACGTAATGGTGAGGGAATATAAAAAAAATATTGGAATATGGCAATGACTGACTGTATCTACAAAATGTACGGTCAAGTTTAAAAATATCCAGGAATCGCTGCTTCTAATTTCTTTGGAAGAAGAAAAACAAGTTTATCAGAAAGAAAAATGTAAACAGAGGCCAAGCAAGTAGAACAAGCAAAAAAGCATTTGCACTGTATGAGAATAGGAGTGGAAGATAGTCGTGGGAATTTTTTTTTTACCAAGACAGTCATTCTACCAGTGCACTGAATTATTTTACTTGTGAGGACAAAGAGCATATTAGTACATTGATGGACCTTTAAGTTGGATAGCAAGGATATTGAATAAAGGATTAAACGGCTTTTCATTATAACATACCAGAAGCGGAAAATCAATTATTACAGGTTAAACTTTTACAACCCCAATTGCAATGTAGTTGGGATGTTGTGTCAAACATAAATAAAAACAGAATACAATGATATTTGCAAATCATGTTCAACCTATATTTAATTGAAATACACTGCAAAGACAAGATATTTAATGTTCAAACTGATAAACGTTATTGTTTTTAGCAAATAATCATTAATTTAGAATTTTATGGCTGCAACACGTTCCAGAAAAGCTGGGACAGGTGGCAAAAAAGACTGAGAAAGTTGAGGAATACTCATCAAACACCTGTTCGGAACATCCCACAGGTGAACAGGCTAATTGGGAACGGGTGTGTGCCATGATTGGGTATAAAAGGAACTTCCCTGAATTGCTCAGTCATTCACAAGCAAAGATGGGGCGAAGTTCACCTATTTGTGAACAAGTCCGTGAGAAAATAGTCAAACAGTTTAAGGACAATGTTCCGCAACATACA
Source organism: Phyllopteryx taeniolatus (assembly GCF_024500385.1). NCBI lineage: Eukaryota > Metazoa > Chordata > Actinopteri > Syngnathiformes > Syngnathidae > Phyllopteryx > Phyllopteryx taeniolatus. The sequence continues at coordinate 3,860,794 of NC_084515.1, read as the reverse complement.
ATTGCTAGGAATTTAGGGATTTCATCATCTACGGTCCATAATATCATCAAAAGGTTCAGAGAATCTGGAGAAATCACTGCATGTAAGCGGCAAGGCCGGAAACCAACATTGAATGTTCGTGACCTTCGATCCCTCAGGTGGCACTGCATCAAAAACCGACATCAATGTGTAAAGGATATCACCACATGGGCTCAGGAATCCTTCAGAAAACCAATGTCAGTAAATAAAGTTCGGCGCTACATCCGTAAGTGCAACTTGAAACTCTACTATGCAAAGCAAAAGCCATTTATTAACAACACCCAGAAACGCCGCCGGCTTCTCTGGGCCCGAGCTCATCTAAGATGGACTGATGCAAAGTGGAAAAGTGTTCTGTGGTCCGACGAGTACACATTTTAAATTGTTTTGGGAAAATGTGGACGTCGTGTCCTCCGGGCCAAAGAGGAAAAGAACCATCTGGACTGTTACGGACGCAAAGTTCATCTGTGATGGTATGGGGCTGTGTTAGTGCCAATGGCATGGGTAACTTACACATCTGTGAAGGCACCATTAATGCTGAAAGCTACATACAGGCTTTGGAGAAACATGTGCTGCCATCCAAGCAACGTCTTTTTCATGGACGCCTCTGCTTATTTCAGCAAGACATGCCAAACCACATTCTGCACGTGTTACAACAGCGTGACTTCGTAGTAAAAGAGTGCGGGTACTAGACTGGCCTGCCTGCAGTCCAGACCTGTCTCCCATTGAAAATGTGTGGTGCATTATGAAGCGTAAAATACGACAACAGAGACCCCAGACTGAAGCTGTACATCAAGCAAGAATGGGAAAGAATTCCACCTACAAAGCTTCAACAACTAGTGTCCTCAGTTCCCCAACATTTATTGAATGTTATTAAAAGAAAAGGTGATATAACACAGTTTTTGTAACACATGACCCTGTCCCAGCTTTTTTGGAACGTGTTGCAGCCATAAAATTCTAAGTTAATGATTATTTGCTAATAACAATAAAGTTGATCAGTTTGAACATTAAATATCTTATCTTTGTAGTGTATTCAATTAAATATAGGTTGAACATGATTTGCAAATCATTGTATTCTGTTTTTATTTATGGTTAACAGGTTGTGTTAACGGCGGCACGGTGGCCGACTGGTTAGAGCGTCAGCCTCACAGTTCTGAGGTGCGGGGTTCAATCCCCGTCCCCGCCTGTGTGGAGTTTGCATGTTCTCCCCGTGCCTGCGTGGGTTTTCTCCGGGCACTCCGGTTTCCTCCCACATCCCAAAAACATGCATTAATTGGAGACTCTAAATTGCCCGTAGGCATGACTGTGAGTGCGAATGGTTGTTAGTTTCTATGTGCCCTGCGATTGGCTGGCAACCAGTTCAGGGTGTACCCCGCCTCCTGCCCGATGACAGCTGGGATAGGCTCCAAGCACGCCCGCGACCCTAGTGAGGAGAAGCGGCTCAGAAAATGGATGGATGGATGGAGGTTGTGTTAACCAACTTCATTGGAATTGGGGTTGTACTTTTGGTGACAGTTAATAAATGTGGGTCCACAGCAGTGGAGATAAGTTTAAAACCACTTTTATTTTTTTTTAGAAAAACAGAAGACCAACATAGACTTGCACAGTAACACTGGTGAGTGGAATACAGACTCCGACTAATGCGTGACTTCACCCAAGCGGGTCATTACATAGAAAGCCGATCGTGTGAGTGCGTGCAAGTGTCTTAATGTGCAGTGATGACAGGAAGCAACCCTGAGCCTTGTTTCACATAAATATATTACAAATAAATGTTGGCCGACGTTTAGATTTGGCCCAGAAATTGTAGAAAAGAGATTCATACTGTTTTCTGGAATTCAGAAGCCAACCTGGTGACTTTCAGGGAGCCAGATAGAGAGAGTGGGCCTCATGCATGAAACATCTGTGCGGATAGTATTACTCTGTAATTGTACGTACAACTAATTCAATTGTTGTCTTTTTTGTGTTGTTTCTTTTAATCCGCAAGCTTCATCTGAAGCTAATTTAAAACTATCAATGAAAAAGCAAATCATGAAAACATGACTCAAGGCAAAGAAATTCAGTTCAATCAAACCTATCAATCCATTTCAAGGAACATTACTGTGACACTGGATGTATTTTGTATAAATTTTGTATCAAATTTAGGTCGTAGTATAATATGCATCTTATTTTTCTCTATAAATAAGTGAAAAATAAGAAACATTCATGCATGAAGCCCAATTTTCTGACTTGTCATAAACGTCCAACCATGTATATTGACTTCCAAGCAGGGAAGAGTTCCTCTTGATCCCCAAATCCCTGACATCCTGTGATGGCTTTTCAATAAAATAGACTGAACCGAAGTCCTCTCGTCCACCGTCTTTGCTTTTAGGTCGTTGGATTAGACAAGAAGGAGCTTCGTAAAGAGCAGGAAGGCGAGAAGTTGCTCAGTATTGTCCTTCTCCCCTTTGGACGGGTGTAATGGTACTGACCATTCAAATACTGGCATCTTTGCCATCTGATGGCGGATGGATGCTTGAGCATGGTGCTATGTCATGTCTTCTTCCTCTGAGCAGTAGTCCCTGCCCTAGAAAGGTATAATATATTATCATCAAAAAATCTAAATCAATTGTTACATGTAAGGATTTTTTTTTTACATCCTAAACAAAGAATCTAATTTTATGAACCACACAGAACAGAAAACGTGAATGCAACCAACACACACACCCAAAGCAGAAAAATGTTCTCAAATGAAGAAAAGAAAAAAAAACCTGAAAATAAATCCTGAATAAACAGATTCCTACAAAAAAAACAAGATATATAGAAAAATCAATGGATGGATGAAATAATGACCTTTGATGTGACCAAATTACATGTCCACACACATTAAAATCAAGCCTATTGTATTTTCTGCCAATTTAAGGAACCCACCCCATTAAAGTTAACAAGAAACTACAGTGGAACCCCCACCTAATTGCAGAATTTTGGGTTGGGAACTGTCTTCCGTTTTTCCATTACAAATTCACCAAGTCACTGTTTTTGTTCTCAGGCCAAAGCCATGTCTAACATGACTAAACTTTATTTATAAAGTACTTTAAAAATGAACCACAGCTGTATAACAAAGTGCTGTATATGAGCTCAAACATGAACTCATTCACCGGCAGCCGTTTTCAAAGCAGAGTTCCCCATTTTGCGAGCCATTTTAGAGTATTTTGACTGATCTTTCAAGACTCACAGAATTTTGTGTTCTGTGACAATATTAGCACTGACTCTACCAAAAGAAAAACTAGTCTCTCTTCTTTCACCAGAAAAAAAATACTATTTTTTAAAACCTGAATTTCACTGACAAGCTGGGTGAAATACTCTTGCATGCCATACATGTACTTAAATTTTTTTTTTATTATATATATATATATATATATATATATATAAAATCGGTGGCAGCAAACAGTTGGCCTTGTCTAATTAGCTTACCCGCCATCTGATTTGCAGTTTATCTTTCAGAGGCACACAGTCACTCTGCACTACTCTCATGAGGACATAATGTATTTCAAATAACGGCACTATAATAAACCGAGGTGATAGTGATGCACTGAAAGATAGAGGCTGCTTTTTGGTTGTTGTTGTTGTGTCCTCACTGCAGATTTGCCACAGTCAGGGGATTAACCTCAGTGATGTCATTCAGTAACTATACAAAGCTAGAAACCCAAAAGGTGTCCTTTAATAATACCTTTTCAATTTTCTCATCAAGCATCCTGAAGAATTCTTGCTGGCTCTCTGAGGAATGAATACTCCTGTGAGGACAAAACAAATTAAAGCAAAACAAACAACATGATACATAAATGTTTAGTGGATATGGAAATACAACATAATAGACCAGTGACTCTTACAGTATCTTTCCATCTGTTTCATCCATGAGTTGATTTTTTCCAAGTAAAGCGCTTTTCTCCTGCAGGACATAAAAACAAAGAAATACTGTAAAGCCATATACACTCGACTCAATTATATACATAACGTCATAGGCGGCAGATGGGGGGGCAAAATAGCATCCCTTTTTTACCCTATGCAACCCTACTGTATGTATCTGGCACGTGTATATACTGTGTGTGTGTGCATGTATATATATATATATATATATATATATATATATATATATATATACACACACACACAGTGGGTATGGAAATTATTCAGAAACACTAAAAATGTTCACTCTGTTTTATTGCAGTCCTTTGCTAAAATCATTTAAGTTCATTTTGTCCACAATGTACATACAGCACCCCATATTGACAGAAAGAAAATGTAATTGTTGAAATTTTTGCAGATTTATTAAAAAAGAAAAACTGAAATATCACACAGCCATAAGTATACAGACCCTTTGCTCAGTATTTAGTAGAAGCACCCTTTTGAGCTAATACAGCCATGAGTCTTTTGGGAGTTTTTCACACCTGGATTTGGGGATTATCTGCCATTCCTCCTTGCAGATCCTCTCCAGTTCTGCCAGGTTGGATGGTGAGCGTTGGTGGACAGCCATTTTCAGGTCTCTACAGAGATGCTCAATTAGGTTTAAGTCAGGGATCTGGCTGGGCCATTCAAAAACAGTCACGGAGTTGTTCTGAAGCCACTCCTTTGTTATTTTAGCTGTGTGCTTAGGGTCATTGTCTTTTTTGAAGGTGAACCTTTGGCCCAGTCGGAAGTTCTGAGCACTCTGGAGAAGGTTTTCGTCCAGGATATCCCTGTACTTGGCCGCACTCATCTTTCCTCCGATTGCAACCAGTCGTCCTGTCCCTGCAGCTGAAAAATACACCCACAGCATGATGCTGCCACCACCATGCTTCACTGTTGGGACTGTATTGGACAGGTGATGAGTAGTGCCTTGTTTTCTCCACACATGCCACTTAGAATTAAGCCCAACAATTTCTATCTTGGTCTCATCAGACCAGAGAATCTTATTTCTCACCATCTTAGAGTCCTTCAGTTTTGGTTTTTTTCTAGCAAACTCCATGCGGGCTTTCACGTGTCTTGCACTGAGGAGAGGCTTCTGTCGAGCCACTCTACCATAAAGCCCCAACTGGTGGAGGGCTGCAGTGATGGTTGACTTTCTATAACTTTCTCCCATCTCGCGACTGCATCTCCGGAGCTCAGCCACAGTGATCTTTGGGTTCTTCTTTACCTCTCGCATCAAGGCTCTTCTCCCCCGATTGCTCAGTTTGGCCGGACGGCCAGCCCTAGGGAGGGTTCTGATCGCCCCAAACGTCTTCCATTTAATGATTATGGACGCCACTGTGCTCTTAGGAACCTTAAGTGGAGAAGAATGTTTTTTGTAACCTTGGCCAGATCTGTGCCTTGCTACAATTCTGAGCTCTTCAGGCAGTTCCTTTGACCTAATGCTTCTCCTTTGCTCTGACATGCACTGTGAGCTGTAAGGTCTTACGTATATAGACAGGGGCGTGGCTTTCCTAATCAAGTCCACTCAGTATAATCAAACACAGCTGGACTCCAATGAAGGTGTAGAACCATTTTAAGGACGATCAGAAGAAATGGACAGCACCCGAGTTAAATATATGAGTGTCACAGCAAAGGTTCTGAATACTTATGGCTGTGTGATATTTCCGTTTTTCTTTTTTAATAAATCAGCAAAAATGTCAAGAATTATTTTTTTTTTCCTGTCAATATGGGGTGCTGTGTGTACATCAATAAGGGGGGGAAGGAATTTAAATGATTTTAACAAATGGCTGCAATCTAACAAATAGTGAAAATTTAAGGGGTTCTGAAAACTTTCCGTACCCACTGTGTGTGTGTGTGAATATATGTGTATATATATATATATATATATATATACATATATATATACACACACACACACACACACACATATACACACACACACACAGTATGTACATAGAGATTGGTATATAATAGTTGTACCTCGTATGTCTAAATATCACAAATTGATACTATTGGTCTGTCCCCTCGTCGTCTGTTAATTTGACATAACCAATTTAGAGTTGAAAATAGAGTGAGAACTAATCTATTAAGTCTTGAACACTTGAACTGTCTGAGAAGTGTTGTTCTCTCACTGTACAGGAGCCGTTTAGCATTATGTCGCCTTAAGATTGAAAGTCTGGATGTTATTTTTAAACAATAGTGATAGCGAGTACACATAATTAGGTTAGATACATTTGATTTAGCCTGTTGTCATTCATTAGACAATAAATGTACATATTCCATTTGAGATATCAAAAAATATGTAATAATAATAACAAATGTAACAAACAGTGCTGTCCTGGCCGTCCACTCCTGCCTCTTCGCCACTGATGTACTTGACTTTCTCCACTCCTTTCATCTTGTACTCATCTGTGAACGAGTGGGAGAGACAAAAGAGGCAGAGAGGAGCGCATCGCTTTGTGTTAATCCACGACAGCGATGCCCGGTGGCCCACCGCGGGCAAATCCTGCCTCTCCTCTCAGTTAACAGGCAGTTCTCACACTTCTGCACTCGGCTAAGTAATTATGTACTTGATTTCTCACCCTGCGTCCCAAATCCTCTCTTCACAATGCTTGGCAAGCGGAAAACACACGAGGTGTCAGCCTCATTCTCCTCTCGCCGTGTTTTCGCTCACACTTGCACAGCCTCCACTTCCTACTCTGACTCCCACACTTTCAGAGAGCAAGGGACTAAAATACTCATTGTATGCAAACATCCAAATATTGTAGCAAATATAAAATAAATCATCACAGGTAGACCTTGAGTGGTTAAGTACATGATTTAGCTCAAGAACTATAATAGCTCCATGCTTTGGGTACCAAAAATTCCATGATAGCCATATTTAGATTTGACTTTTAATACAATTAGATATTTATATATATATATATATATATATATATATATATATATATATATATATATATAAATAAAATATGGGTCATAAACCAATTTTTTTCTCTCGAGTCTAAAAATACTGAATCTCAAGAACTGTATTAGATACAGAAAAACAGTGCACTGAAAACTACAACCAGAATAACGTTAACTTAATTTTTCATTTTTAACTCACTCTCACAATAGCAATAAAAAAAATACCAACGTGCTTGCTAAAAAATCATGGAGTTTTTTTATTTGACTTTATTGTCTGTGTAGATTGTCAGTCATCCAGATTGAAGCTAATCTGCAAAAGTTAAATCAAGGCAAGTGGACTCTTCTCATTTGTCGACAGTTTTTTTTTTTTCTTGTTTTACGAAAATGTTCAAAAATATGTGGAAACTCCCACAATAATATATAATAAAGGATATAGTAAACCTGTCGCAAGTAATTGAAACCCCCCAACATGTTTGTAATTGTCTACTTTAATAGATTCAACTGTAAATATACCACAAACTGTGATCCAAAAAACTTTAATATCAAAACTATAAACTATAACTAGTATTATAACATTACCCGTAAAAATTAAGTGTGCATGTACATCCACATGCAGCGATGACTCTCTGTGACTTCCACTAACAAGACAGGCTAAACTTGGCTCCTACCCAACATACAAAGATGTTAGTCTCTCAGTCATATTGTGTCACTTCCACATACTTCCTTGACACCAATTACTACTTTCCTATTAACCAGGACTTAGAGGCCATCTTATGGCCTATAGAAGCAAATAGCAAAGCACAGCTATAATATTGTTAATTAAATTGATATCTCTTTGAGAGTGTCAATCAAATCTAGTCCCTTGACGTTTTTGTATGTTGTATCCAGTGTGGCTGTCTTATAGTGGGTTTGGGGTCAACTGACCCGAGAAGAGGTCTCCATTGCTGTGAGCTTTGCTCTGGTCCTCTTCACTGTTGGGAACTGCAGACACCTGCTTGGCGGAGGTGCAGCCCATCTCCTCCTCCTCCTCAGCCTTGCTCTTCCTCACCCCCGAGCATCACAGTCAAGTCTGGAGGGAAGAGAGAGAGAGAGAGAGAGAGAGAGAGAGAGAGAGAGAGAGAGAGAGAGAGAGAGAGAGAGAGAGAGGGAGAGAAGGGTGCTGTAATTAATTAGATACTTGAGTTAAAAAAAAGAAGACTCCTGTAAAAGCAGAAATATTAATTCAACTGCTGTGATTATGTAAAAGTAAAAAAGTACAGACTCTGAAATGTACTAATTTTTAACATCATTTATATATGATACACATTTTGATCGCTAACAAACTATTTTCCCCACTTTTATTAACTTACATAGAGGTCATTCTGAGAAGAAAAAAAAAATCACGTCACATTTTTTAAACAAAGAGTTAGCTAGGGTTGACTAGACTTGTATGCTACCAAAAAAAGCTCAGCTTTGCAAACGTGAACTGATTAACAAAAAAAAACAACTAAATTAACTAATGATAACAACTGAAAAAAAAAATAAAAACAGAATTCACGCATTCACCACAAATAGTTCTTGTGACCGACAACAGAAAACAATTCTCTCTAAATGTTAAAAATATATATATATATATATTCCTCTTAACTGGAACATATAGAGAGGGAGCATATAACTCCTATTCTGGGAAATCTCCACTGGATGCCAGCTAGTTAATTTGTGAGGCAGATGTGCTAACCAGTTAACCACCGTGCTGCCCAAGATTCTTCTATTTGTTTTAAAATCTTCAAATCTCGAAACAGCTCCATCCTTTCACTCCTTCCCGGTCGCTAAGGTCAGCTGACCAGATGCTCCTGGAGGTACCAAAGTCTAAAAGCCATTTTTATTCCTTGGGGCTCAACACAGCATGAGACTTGAGCCCTTATTTTAGTTTTTATTATTTGCTATTCTTTGTTAAACTGTTTTTAAATTATGTTATCATCAACTGTTTTATGTTTGATTTTTATATTGTGTTGTCATCCGCAGAGGTTGAAAAGAAACTCGCCTATTTTGAAAAAGTCAGGAGTAGAAAGTACACATCTGTTCTCAAATGTAGGGAGTAAAATGAAGAATTTGTCATAAAAATAAATACTGTGGAGAAAGCTGGTTAAATTTACTTAAGTACCACTCCCACCACTACACACAGGCCAAGGGAGACCATTTAAAGACCACAGCAGACATAACGGACACGATAATGTCCGTTACGGGTGGAATAAACCTCTTGAAGATGCTCATTTTTTTTAAACGGACCTGGTTGTGCTGGCAGAATTCCCTCGACCCGCAGCTTTAAACCACTCCTTTCTCATCATCAATTAGTCATGAAGCAGCAGCACCGCCCTCAGTTTGAAGCACATCTCCTTCCCAGCCCTTCGAGAAGTGACAATGACTAGCCGGGCTCGGTCCACGCACACCATCGCTGATCTTGCCAAGGAGGGTGCACGGCGGTGCCAGCTGCACCGCAACAATGGATCCTTTTTTTTTTCTCTTTCTCTCTCCAGGCCTTTTCAGTGGGGTCATTGATTAGTGCATCCAGGGGTGGGGGTGGGGTTGAGTTACACTCTCAAGGATTAAACTGGCGGCTGCTCCATCCACCACAGACCTGGTCTATAAAAGTGAGCTGCATCAGACTGTGGGCCAGGGATCGATCGCTCTTGATGAACCAGCTGAGAGTCCAACTGCAGTTACCTGATCCACACCCACAACCATCTTTTCTTTGAAATACCATCGGGTTGACTGCTGCCCATAATCACTCATCAATCTTTCCTAGCCAGTAATTGTAAACTCCAAAGGTTTTGATTCCATTTGAAAACTAACAACAAGGCTGCCGAGAGTGATGGGAAAACAAATGTGCCACATTCAAGTAACGACCAAAAATAGGCGAGAAGAAAAGCCGTCTCGCATCACCACAAACGCCAAGATGCTCAATTGTTAAATAAGACAGGGGTAAAATTACCTCTCATGGGTATCCATGATTAGGGGGCCAGACCTCAGGTTTCAGCTCAGAGAGGGTTTTTGGAGCCAGACAGACCGCATCTGCGCCTCTTGGTTGGAGGCAGCATCCGAAGTCGAGATGCAGTCAATCCGTCTGCCAGCTGTCTACTCGGACGCCGAACGCTGCCGATTATACCCTCAACTCAATATAAATACAGACTCGAGCAACAACGGGGAGAAAATACAATGAAACGACTTTATGACACACACACACACAAATCCGTGTTGTTTTCAAATTGGATTGAAGCGAGACGATCGACGCGACGGAAAAAATCCAGCACCGAGTTGCATCGGCTTCGGTTGCACCACGGACGTATATCACCGGCGCACAGCTAACTTCCGCCCAACTCGTTTTTTTCCGCATCGGCAAACTGGAGAGAAAAAAACAAAAAAACTCCTTGCGAAGTTTGACGTCTCGGAACTGTGAAAGTTTACTTGTGTGAATTTTTCAGCTCCAGCAAGATGATTTTACTGACAATGATCGCTCGTGTGGCGGACGGATTGCCACTTGCTGCGTCCATGCAAGAGAATGACCAGGTTTGAATGCCAAACGTCTTTCATATATTTAAATATTTGCTATTTTAAATATATTTATATTTTACATATTTGCTTGTCTATCCGTGTTAATGCAACGATGATAAAACGACACTTAATTTTTCTTAGGTGTATTTGAAAATTCGGTGTTATCGCTGTTTATTGATTTTAAAAACGGATTTCGTATTATTTTAGAACAGTTTTTGATGTTTTACACTAGAAAAAGCTCACTGCACGCCGTCAAGCAAAAATGATACAAAATGTATATATAATTAAAAGGGACTTATTTGGCGTCAACTGTCAACCATATGGAACCATACAGGTATTACCTACTTTGTTCATTTAAGTGGTCGCAAGCTCAACTTCCCATGCTTTGTAATGCTCAACTTCTATGAACAACATATGAAACTGTCACTTATTAAGAGTTCACCCTGACAGTCACACTGGACTATATAATGTTTCTACACTACTCACAAAATTGTACGGATGTTGGACTTTTGGGTGAAATTTCAGGATGAACCAAAAATGCACTTACATTTGACGTTCTCTGAGCTTTCGAATGCAATGTTGTCCTTGCCAGTCAGGAAGAGACCTCCAGCAGTACCAGAGTCAAGCCAAGCAGCTGTGTCGTAAACTGAATGCACAAAGTCCAGACCGCTGCACCCTGGAAGCAAAGGACATGAGCTTTCAGTAAGTGAAGGGTGGAAGGAAGTTCAATAAATGTTCAGCATAATTAGAAATGCACAGTACAGTGAACCCATTTTTATTGCAGAGATACATTCCAGACACAGGACAATGGTGAAAAAAATGTAATATAGTGAGACCATATCATATAAAATAAAAATATAGTTTTACTCCTCCAACATGCTTTAAACACATAAATGCCTTAAAACGCATAAGTTATGATAACACACTTTTTAAAGTATTATTTAGCACCTGTTCTCACTAATATGCAAAGTGTGCTTGCTTCAAGCTGTTTATTTGTCACTCCCTGTTAGTTTACTTTAAAATTGACATAAAACAAATAAATAACATTTTATATATTTAAACACCAAAATGTGGACTCAAACTATACAGTTTAGTATAACGAAAGTCGACCAGCTTAATGCTAAGGTATAATGTGAAATGCCATGGATGGGCTAATGCAAATTACCACGTTATGGTAACCCTTCAAACAGGTCTGCACGGTGGACGGCTGCTTAGCACATCTTCCTCACAGTTCTGAGGACCCGGGTTCAAATCCGGTCTCCCCTGTGTGGAGTTTGCATGTTCTCGCCGTGCCTGCGTGGGTTTTCTCCGGGTACTCTGGTTTCCTCCCACATCCCAAAAACATGCATGGTAGGTTAATCGAAGACTCTAAATTGCCCGTAGGTGTGAATGTGAATGCGAGTGATTGATTGTTTATGTGTGCCCTGCGATTGGCTGGCGACCAGTTCAGGGTGTACCCTGCCTTTCGCCCAGAATCAGCTGGGATAGGGTCCAGCATGCCCGCGATCCTAGTGAAGATAAGCGGTACAGAGGATAGATGGATGAATAAACCTTCAAACAACTGCTACTTAAACACACACGGAGCAGCAACACATCCAAACAGAGCACAGAGTAACTGCAGTATCCAACTGTCAAAACTAGGACTGGACTAATATAGATGTTTTTTTTGTGTGTGTGTTTTTTAGGCCGATGCCGATATTTTGCAGAATAAAATTCTGATCGCTGATTAAACGGCCAAATAATTTGAAAAATATATAATGAATACAATAAAAAATTTTGGGTCCCTTCAAGCTTACTACAATAAAGATATGAATTACAGGCAGAACATTAGACTCTTTTACAATACTTTGTCCTTTTAGTATTTGTTTAACTTTACAACAGAGAAAAAAATCAGCCGGTTTAAAAAGTGCTAATATCGGCCGATTAAATTGGCTGGCCGTTTAAACCTGTCACGCCTTAGTAAGCTAGCAATATCACTCCAATTTCACGGCGGGTTCACTGTAGTGTATTGATTATGTAAGGGAAAATATTACCCTGTTTGTTTACAGTGACGTCCAATTGTTTGCCTGGTATCTGAATGACTTCAGTGGTCAATGTCTTATTTTTTTTAGTTATTTGATAGCAGAAGGTGTTTGCTACTTGTCCCTTTGTGAGCCGTCTTTCCCCAAGAAAATTGTCTTTGCATACCTTGAGGACCTTCACAGTGAGTTCGCCGACCAGTATGGACGGAAGGTTTCCTCAGTGACCAGGCCGTACTCCTTCATTGAGTTTGGTAAGTCTTCCTTTTTTCACACATTACAATGTCCCCTCGACTCTTTTTATACATTAATATTTTTTTTTTAGATACATACATCCAGAAAACCAAAAAGTCATACACTGACAGCAGGGCCAGGAGGAACTTGGGTAGTATCAATACAGAGCTACAAGATGTTCAAAGAATTATGGTCGCCAACATTGAAGAAGTTTTGCAACGTGGAGAAGCACTTTCTGGTAAGTCGTTTTTTTGTTTTGGGAAAGTAAGTCCTGGCCAGGTTACGAACACGAAACACATTGAGCACTTTATAATATAATATTGTCTTGTCTAATTTAAAACTACCACACTATTCAAAATGCTTTGGTAAGGTGTTTGATTGTTCATATTACATCATTCTGATATGCTGCCTTGACAACACAAGCTAATGAACTACAAAAGCATTATAAAAAAAAAATTCTCCCCTTACAGTGGTTATAATGTGCAGTTTTTTATTACTACTACATCAGAGGGGCAAAATATTAGGTATGAGGGAGTGGAGGTGTACACTGAACACACGGCGAGTGTGCAATGTACATTATTTGTAGTACATCAATCCCTTGGTACATTGCCAATTCACTTACTGCGGAGTCAGTACATCACTTTTTTTTTTTTTTTTAAATAGGTTATTGTAGTCCAGTTACTCACCTGCACATCTCTGATTCAGTTCACTTTATGGGCTGTATGATTGCAATGTGGCAGAAATGACTTGCATAAAGTCAGTTGTGCTCTTATTCCTAGCAGAAAAATAAACCTTAATAAGCAATTTCAAATTATACATTTGGTAAGTTACCAAATTGCTTGAGGATACAAGAACATGACCGGAAAGCTACCATTTAAAACACAAGCCATAGTCAGAGTTATCTTAAATAAATTCACAAATACCAACCTTAGCCTGACGAATAGCTAATGCACACACTTCATAACAATTTGGATATGGATTGGACAAATGCAAGTAAAGAGCAACGTTTTGCTTGGTTTTCTACAACTACAGTACTGTAGTTAAAAACATCACCGCAATGAATTCTGGGTTAGCATAATACTTTTAGCTGACTTCATTGCCAGGACAGGGTTGTGAGCAACATTGCCAATGCTTAAGACAGGAAATCGCCTTTTCACCATGTCCGCATGGGCGTTCGCGTCATGTTTAAAAGACATGTCCTTGTGTAGAGTGTGTGGATGGTGACCTCAGGTTCACAAATACCTGCAGCTCTCTAACTCACATCACATTTTGGCATTGAAATGCATTTATGAATCTTTCAAAAATTATATCATAAAATAATAAATAATCGGATGCTACTTCATGGATTTGGTCTATTGTGGGGGGTTTCTGGAACGTAACCCTTACGGTAGACGACGGTTTAGTTGAAATAAATAATTTTCGGAAAAGTTAAGTGAAACTGGAATATTTCTCACAGCACACCTTATGATCTCTCCCTGCACAATGGTTGGGAATCAACCAACTACAAACATATTATCCAATGACTAGTTCTCTGATCGTGTCAATCAAAACTGAGCTTTATCATTGTAATGGCAGAATTTAGATTACATTTCATATGTCGGTGTCCCCTTCTGAGTAGGTACTAAAAGCTCTTAGCAAACTCTATTGTAGACATTAAAATAAAATACAATTTATATCTGTTTCTCGAGCAGCTCTGGACACAAAAGCCAGCAATCTGTCCACCTTGTCGAAGAAGTACCGCAGTGACGCCAAGTACCTGAACACCCGCTCCACGTACGCCAAAGTGGCTGCTGTGACCGTCTTCTTCATCACACTCATCATCTACGTGCGCTTCTGGTGGCTCTGATGAGACGATGACACAATCTTTGGAGGGATTTCTCACTGAGAGCTGCACATTTAAACTGATTACCGCTGTGCCTAAACAGCTGACGTGGAGTTCGTTCGAAAGCCGTTTGAGCATTTATTCCCTATTCTTAATATCCAGCTTGAGGTCCATTTACTTGTACGCTCTTTGTCCTCACTATTAAGACAATTCAGCGCACTAGTAGATTTACTAGTAATGTTTTTTCCCACTACTGGGGCCACCTTTGGCCTACCTGCACACAATTAAACTGTACTAGTAAACTACTGTGCAGCATTAGTGGGCAATGCTACCAGCCAGGCCCAACCGGTTGGCATGTGTCATGCAGGTGACCCTACAAGTAGCACCGAAATGCCCACGAGTAGTTTTGCCTTACGAGAAATACACATTTGTCCTACTAGTATGCCAAAGTTGAAGTAGTGGGGAAAAAATTTCTACTAGTGCGGAATGGTCTTACTACTGAGGCCAAACACCGTACTAGTACATGGAACTTTTTTCAATAGAAGCCATTTGAGCATTTATTCATATCCAGATTAAGTTCAATGTATTAGTACACCTTTGTCTTCACTAGTAGGACAACTACATGTTACTAGTGAGGCAAAATGTAGTAAAAGTCGTTGACAAAGTAGTAAAAGTAGTTGACAACTATGTTACTAGTGACATAAAAAAATTATACTAGTTAACATCTAACATTGTAGTGTGCTGATGTCAACTAGTGCAGTTTTGCCTCAAGTAACCTACTAGTATGCCAGTTGTCCTACTAGTGTGCACAAATGTCGTACAGTAGTGGGGGGGATATGTGCCTGAATTGTCTTAATTAGGACGACGCACATACAAGTTCATTGAGCTTATGCTGGATATCGAATATATTGAATAAATGCTCAAATGTCTTTCCATAAGAGCTAAAATTTTGGCCCAGGAGCCATGATATGGACAATGAGTGTAGAGCAAGCGACCAGTTGGTTTGGTGAAGTCTTGCTGTGGAAGCAGGCTCTTTGTGGTGCGTTCAAGAAGTTCAACTGTGAGATGTGTTTACATGTTTGTTTTATGAAGATGTCTTGTGTTTCACCCTGTGGAACAAAGCTCTTTGTCTTAAAAACTGTGATTAAAAAAAAAATTGTTCAATGTTAACATAAGTCAAAGACTCAATAATGAGCAAAATGTCAGTTTTATTACAAATGTTTGTGATTAATTAGTAAACTATAAGTATGCTTTGTGTATGGGTCATTTTCATATAATTTGATCAACAGTAAAGATACAAAAAAAATGTAATTTAGCATTTTTATGCTGCCTTGGTTTTAATGGGTAAGTGTCACCCATGCTGAATGTCACCCCGAAACTCCTATTTTCAAAAAGTTACTGATTTCAAATTTTAGGCATTCATAGTAAAGGCAGTCTTACTCTTTAGTGACAGTGCAAATGGTGGTGGCCAATTGAAATACACTTTTTATAATGGAAAAGACAAACTGCTTCATAAAAATCATTTGTTGCACAATTCAGTTCAAATAAAAAAACACTGAAAACCTTTTGATTATTTAGGCCTTGAAAATACAAGCACTGAATATACTTATTATTACACACCACGTTATCGCGCATTGAAACAATGAGGTTATTTTTCCAGAAGATGGCATCCCAGTAGCATGAAATAAAAAGAGACCGGAAACTCATACGTCACCTAATCCATCCACCGGAAATGCTTCAAGTGTTGCCGTGCATGTGGTCCATTACACACTTTTGTCTTTCTATAATCATAACAGTAAAGACATGCTGTAGTTCTGAGACTTTCACAAATATATACATATTCATAGCTGAAATAACATGATTTATTTTGCTGTCTGCTATTTGTGTGAATGCAAAATGGCTGCCTAATCTTGGCACTTCAGCTCAAATATCCCTCTGGTGCATTGCAACAAAACATGGATCCTTCCAGTGGCATTAAGTGTCAAGACTGCTTGAGTGACAAAGGACCGTTTTGCAAAAGGGAGGGGGGAGGGGGGGGGGAAACACAAACTGTGAAGACACTAAGATGCATTTGTGTTAGTTTTAATGGATGGATGAATATTAAGCAATAGGGAGAACAACCATCTTCAAAAATCATAATCACAAATCAATCAAATCATGAAACTTCATTTGGGACACATACCGATATGGACATTTTGGCATTAATAGTTTGAAAGATATTGCTTTAGAATATTGTTTTCTTTTTTTTATTATTACCATTTGAATGATAACCACTGCCAATAATTCAAAAACACCTATCAGTAAAATGTATTTTCAAAAGGAAATTCAGTGGGGCAAGTCTTTACCGTTATTGCTAAACAAATATGAAAATGACCCATATATATTCCATATAAAACATTCTCAGACACTCTGCATACCTGCACAATCTAATGACATCCAATAGCCCCAAATTCTACTTTTACAAAGGTGTTTAAGACATCACTGTACCTCATAATGTGGCTCATGAGTGTATAGAATATTCCTAAGACTTCTCCCCTGGTTCAAACAAAACAAGAGCATCTCAGAAGGTTTGCGCAGAAGGTTTGCTCAGTTTGTTGCACATGACCAAATTATATTTTATTACATCCAAAATAACTAGATGACATACCAGATGTGCAATTTTCTACTATGTAAGGAACCACATAGCAATTTTGAAATGAGGGATGGAGACTAAAGATGTTTTTGAGAGTGGTGAGAATTTTCTTTCTAATTTGCACTGTGGGGTCATTTTCTGCTTTTTTTTTTTTTACCCTCACGATGTACAGAGTGAACATGGCAAAAAACAAAACAAAACAAAAAGAAAGATTCACGCCAACATGTCGAAATCGTCTCTCTGCAAAAGAAGCAGTGGCCTGTTACATTCCATGAAAAGGCTGTCTATTTTAAATATGAAATAGTGATTTTCAATTCAGAAAATCTTCCAACAATGCTCACCTCGTCATTATAATTCATGACATGCTGTTTGATCTTTGAGGAATCCACCCAGGTAACAAAATCTTCCATATTTCTGAAAATATAAAAAAGATTTTTCTATATTTTGAAGTCTACCGCATCTTGTTTCAAAGTATTTCAGTGAAGATAACTTTCCAGACCTTGTGACGAGAAATGCTGGATCTGTGATAACCTCCGGGCCCACGCGCACATCTGAGAGCAAGTCAAGGACCACTCGAACATGTTTTCACCTGAGACACAATCAAAACTACAGAGAAAATGGGCAGACAGAAGTTAAGTAGAGCAGTGGTGAAGGATACGTCCTTGCTCAATGAAGGTGATCGCCGTTTTCAGGTTCTGGGCCATTCGAAGGGTCAGCATGATGCAGGGAAGTCTCCTCCTGCGGGAGTGACAACAGTCATTTGAAGGACAGTGGGAACAAAGAATAGTAAAAAGCTAATGTGAAAGAATTACTGAATTCAAATGTACATTTAAAACATGCAATACAATCAGAATTAGAATGAAGGAAAATATCAATCCCAAGATAATGAAGGCACCTACAGATTAAAGTACATTTACAGTTCAGTTGTATTTAACTTCAGTACAAGACATTTGCATTTATTATTTAAGAACTATTTGGTTTTAAACATTTTAGTACACTTTGTAATGTGACTTATCTGCAACACTTTAATCGAAGCATTTAAGTACACTTTCAATTTTTTATGTCTTGCAACTCATGACTATTTTAATAATCGATTAATCGGTTGATGATTTCCCCCCCCGATTAATCGGATAAAAAAAATTTTTAAGTTCCATCCGTTTATTCAAAAGGACATTATTTCAAATTGAAAGTGCAGAAAATGCACGTTAGAAAATAGGCAAAAATGTTGATCACTGTTTACCAAAGTAAAAAGCAAATTTCTACAAACTAACAGGAAAACAGGACATTGAGTGTAATTTGTGCTGTTTTACATTACACCAAATAATTAGAATGGACACACACACACAGTATGTTTTTTACCTGCAGAATGACGAAGCTGTGACTTTCTCTGTGAGGGACAAATTCTGTTTGGTGGGGATGAGTCCGGTGCTATATCTATTAAGAAGAATCAATGCATGAGGTTCACTCAGTCTTATATATAAATTGACCGATCAAATGCTTATTTTGTGGCCACAAAATATTAATTTGTGACTACGAACATAGTGTGTGCCCAAATTCCATCCATCCATCCATCCATTCTCTACCGCTTATCCGGGTCGGGTCGCGGGGGCAGTAGCTTCAGCAGGGACGCCCAGACTTCCCTCTCCCCAACCACTTCATCCAGCTCTTCCGGGGGGATCCCGAGGCGCTCCCAGGCCAGCCCAAGGATGTAGTCTCTCCAGCGTGTCCTGGGTCGTCCACGGGGTCTCCTCCCGGTGGGACATGCCCGGAACACCTCACCAGGGAGGCATCCGGGAGGCATCCGAATCAGATGCCCCAGCCACCTCATCTGGCTCCTCTCAATGCGGAGGAGCAGCGGCTCTACTCTGAGATCCTCCCGGATGACCGAGCTACTCACCCTATCTCTAAGGGAGAGCCCGGACACCCTGCGGAGGAAACTCATTTCGGCCGCTTGTATCCGGGATCTTGTTCTTTCGGTCACGACCCACAGCTCATGACCATAGGTGAGGGTAGGAACGAAGATCGACCGGTAAATTGAGAGCTTCGCCTTTCGGCTTAGCTCTTTCTTTACCACAACGGACCGATACAAAGTCCGCATCACTGCAGACGCTGCACCGATCCGCCTGTCGATCTCCCGTTCCATTCTTCCCTCACTCGTGAACAAGATACTTGAATTCCTCCACTTGGGGCAGGATCTCATCCCCGACCTGGAGATGGCATGCCACCCTTTTCCGACTGAGGACCATGGTCTCAGATTTGGAGGTGCTGATTCTCATCCTAGCCGCTTCACACTCGGCTGCGAACTGCTCCAATGAGAGTTGGAGGTCACGGCTTGATGAGGCCAACAGAACCACATCATCTGCAAAAAGCAGAGATGCAATACTGAGGCCACCAAACCGGACCCCCTCTACGCCTCGGCTGCGCCTAGAAATTCTGTCCATAAAAGTTATGAACAGAATCGGCGACAAAGGGCAGCCTTGGCGGAGTCCAACCCTCACCGGGAACGAGTCCGACGGATATGCGGACCAAACTCTGACTCCGGTCGTACAGGGACCGAACAGCCCGTATCAGGGGGTTCGGTACCCCATACTCCCGAAGCACTCTCCACAGGACTCCCCGAGGGACACGGTCGAACGCCTTCTCCAAGCCCACAAAACACATGTAGACTGGTTGGGCGAACTCCCATGCACCCTCGAGGACTCTGCCGAGGGTGTAGAGCTGGTCCACTGTTCCACGGCCAGGACAAAAACCACACTGCTCCTCCTGAATCTGAGATTCGACTTCCCGACGGACCCTCCTCTCCAGCACCCCTGAATAGACCTTACCAGGGAGGCTGAGCAGTGTGATCCCCCTGTAGTTGGAACACACCCTCCGGTCCCCCTTCTTAAAAAGGGGGACCACCACCCCAGTCTGCCAATCCAGAGGCACTGTCCCCGATGTCCACGCGATGTTGCAGAGGCGTGTCAACCAGGACAGCCCCACAACATCCAGAGCCTTTAGGAACTCCGGGCGAATCTCATCCACCCCCGGGGCCCTGCCACCGAGGAGCTTTTTAACTACCTCGGTGAGCTCAAACCCAGAGATAGGAGAGCCCGCCTCAGAGAACCCACACTCTGCTTCGTCGGTGCGTGTCGGTGGAATTGAGGAGGTCTTTGAAGTATTCTCCCCACCGACTCACAACGTCCCGAGTCGAGGTCAGCAGCGCCCCATCCCCACTATACACAGTGTTGGTGGTGCGCTCCTTTCCTCTCCTGAGACGTCGGATGGCGGACCAGAATTACCTCGAAGCCGTCCGGAAGTCTTTCTCCATGGCCTCACCGAACTCTTCAGCATGCCCGGGTTTTTGCTTCAGCGACCACCAGAGCTGCATTCCGCTTGGCCAGCCGGTACCCATCACCATCGTTGGTGTCCACCAACGGATTCGGGGATTGCCGCCACGACAGGCACCGACCACCTTACGGCCACAGCTCCAGTCGGCCGCCTCAGCAATGGAGGCGCGGAACATGGTCCACTCGGACTCGATGTCCCCCACCTCCCCCGGAACATGAGCAAAGTTCTGTCGGAGGTGGGAGTTGAAACTCCTTCTGACAGGGGATTCTGCCAGACGTTCCCAGCAGACCCTCACAATACGTTTGGGCCTGCCACGTCGGACCGGCATCTTCCCCCACCATCGGAGCCAACTCACCACCAGGTGGTGATCAGTTCACAGCTCCGCCCCTCTCTTCACCAGAGTGTCCAAGACATGCGGCCGCAAGTCCGATGACACGACCATAAAGTCGATCATCGAACTGCGACGTAGGGTGTCCTGGTGCCAAGTGTACGTTTGGACACCCTCATGCTTGAACATGGTGTTCGTTATGGACAATCCGTGACGAGCACAGAAGTCCAATAACAGAACACCGCTCGGGTTCTGATCGGGGGGGCCGTTCCTCCCAATCGCGCCCTTCCAGGTCTCACTGTCATTGCCCACGTGAGCATTGAAGTCCCCCAACAGAACAATGGAGTCCCCAGCGGGAGCGCTCTCCAGCACCCCCTCCAAGGACTCCAAAAAGGGTGGGTACTCTGAACTGCTGTTTGGTGCATAGGCACAAACAACAGTCAGGACCCGTCCCCCCACCCGAAGGCGGAGGGAGGCTACCCTCTCGTCCACCGGGGTGAACCCCAACGTACAGGCGCCGAGCCGGGGGGCAATAAGTATACCCACACCTGCTCGGCCCCTCTCACCATGGGCAACTCCAGAGTGGAAGAGAGTCCAACCCCTCTCGAGAGGACTGGTACCAGAGCCCAAGGTGTGTGTGGAGGCGAGTCCGACTATATCGAGTCGGAACTTCTCGACCTCACACACCAGCTCGGGCTCCTTCCCTGCCAGAGAGGTGACATTCCACGTCCCTAGAGCCAGCTTCTGTAGCCGGGGATCGGATCGCCAAGGTCCCCGCCTTCGGTCACCGCCCAGCTCACACTGCACCCGACCCCTATGGCCCCTCCCACAGGTGGTGAGCCCATGGGAAGGGGGACCCACGTTACCCTTTCGGGCTGTGCCCGGCCGGGCCCCATGGGTGCAGGCCCGGCCACCAGGCGCTCGCCTTCGAGCCCCACCACCAGGCCTGGCTCCAGTGGGGGGCCCCGGTGGCCCGCGTCCGGGCAAGGGAAAACGAAGTCCATTGTTTGTCGTCATCATTAGGGGTAGTGTGCCCAAATTACCAATTTATAATAATATCATTCATCATAGAAGTATTTTTTGTTCTTTGTGTTGCTTCTCAAACTATTTTTAACCAATTTATGTTGGTGAAAAACTGTTAGTAAAATTTCCACAAGATTTGTTAGTTATCCATATTACAACAAACTATGAAGTATCTACTTTTGTTTTCATTTTCATGTTTCACTTCAACACTGTGTGTATGTTAAATGGAAAACCCCCACAGTTGGGAAATGAGAGCTTTCATCTCACTTACACAAGAAAATGAATTCCTCTTTTCTAAAGATACTTGGAAATTGCAAATACAAATTTATTTGCGTCAGTACGGGCCCTAGAATAGACATGAAAAAAACAAATTGGGGCTGCAATATAGATTAGACTTTACACTGATCTGATCGGCTTGATTGGTATTGGCCGATAACTAGCATTTTATGCTGATCGGCTTTAATGTCATAACTCGCTGATCCGATCAATGACGTCATTGATCGGCTCCGCAAAAGATATTTACTCCGTGTTGCCATCGTGTACAGTATATTGGAATCCAAAAGCTAGTTTATTTTTTAGCCTTATCGCGTGTCTTTTGACATACTACTGTAAATACCTGACAGCCAATAAAGTTTTTTTTTTTTTAAAAACATGCCGGCGGTGTGGGACAGACAACATGTCTGAGACAGACAACACGTAATGCCTGGATCAGACGACGAGACAAATTTGGTCTTTCCCGACTGCACTACTGCAATAAAATCTTCGAATCCCACCTTATATGATCACGAGACTTTATCTTGTCAACTCCAACGCGACCGGATACACTCGTTATCATGGCGACGACATCGCGACGCGTGTACTATAAGAACAAAATGGGGAAAAACGTGTGGTGGTGGTCACTGGTCCTCGGGAGATTGCGTTGATTTAAGGATTGCTTGAGGTATGTTCACGTACTTTTAATACGATACGACTCACAAGCAAGCTCGTGCGAGCACCCATCATGCTCTAAAGTTTCGGTGTGTGAAGTAATGTAATTACAATAAAGTAATTCAATTACAGTAAGTTAGCACCCATTGTTTCTGTCATGTTGTAATGTTGGTTTGACCTGACTGATTAGAATACATGACCTGACTACTAGAGAATACTTTTGAAGATAATCAGTATACAGTACACAAGGACATACAGTAAATGAACCAGTCATTTAAATAGACATATTGCTCCATCTTGTGATCGGATCGGGGATCGTTTTTTTAAACTCGCTGATCGGCCCCAAAAATCCTGATCGTGTAAAGCCTAATGCAGCTATAACGTGCATAAAATAACAAGCGGCAGGACAAGGGAGTCGCACCAGGAGCCTTACTTATCAATGCTGCATACGCACAAAACGGTGCCTGACAGATGTCAGAACTTCCTGTGCAAACTATGTGACCTATCAAAAAATATATATAAAAAATGATGGAAAAGAGTGCACACATACGGAAACTTTAAGCCATCCATACGCACATTTTCGTGACAAGGAAATCTGGCGACGCATTTGGTAAAGCGGTGAATTGAAGCCACATTGTACAAGCATGCCTCTCACACGGCCAGTTTCACTTCATAGCAAACGGTACATTAATAATAGGTTATATACACAGATTTTGCACTTTGTGTGGGATATTATGTGTTAATTAATGTTTTGTCAGTCCTTTATTTCTGATGCTGATCATGCTTTTGGGATAAATAAAGTTTTTTGATTGCATAATCACATATTGGCTTCGAGTGTGCGCACTGGGGTAGGGGGTCCCCCTTGGGCAGCTACAACGCATCAGCCGCTCCAGACACGCAAGACCATTTCTTTTATTTTATCATTGCTTTTTCACGTGTTGTATTTTATTTGCAATAAAAGATTGAACATTGCTTTTCGGGTTTCTTGTGTCATCGACGTCTCCATTTGCAACACTACGCAAACACACTGGAAAAACTGACACATTTACTCCTCGAAAATAAAATAATACATGCCAGTTTATTACATTTTAAGTGCCACCGATGTACAATATTTATAAATTGAATTTATTAATCGATTCAAGGGAAATATCACCACTGCAGCACCATTTCAATTCCCGATATTTGTGTGTCACTGTGTGGGACGGTTATTTTGAGGTGTTGTGTACCTTCTCGAGAAAGGACATAATTCTGGCAAAGGCCGGCTCAATTTGCTTTCCAGTTTCGTGCGCACGTTATATCTATTTTGCGGCCAGAATGTACTTGGGTTTTTTTTCTCCCCCATGTCAACTTTGGGGCTCAGTAGGTTTTAAATTGCCACTCACAGTTTTTCGAGGAGATGATGCGTACTCTGAGCTCTGAATCCATCTTTCTCGTCCAGGTCTCGAATTTTCTGGGCCAGGTCCCTGATGTTGCGACTCAATTTGTTATACCTAAGAAGACAACGTCAATTGTACAACCCATTTAACACGTATGTTTCCTTCCATATTTCAGAAGGAACCCTAAAGCTCTTAGCAACACGGATGCTTACTTGGTGTAATCTTCCCTCTTCTCGATGCGATATCTCCTCAACACTTTGACCTCGTGAATGTTGTTGTCGACCTCCCAGTTAATAAAGTCCACTTTCTTCAGTAACTTCTGCTCGTGGTACTTCAACTTACGGACCATTTTTAAAATATGTTTATAAAAACTTTCTTGTGCTTGTGCTTACCTGCAAGCCCATTCACACGTTGTGCAGTTTTGCTGGGAACACAGGAAGTTGGTATTCTTCTTCGTTGGTGAAAACCGGAACTCAGGTGGTAAATAGTGCCACTTCTTGACAAAATGAGGTTAGTGAATGTTATTTATTACGCACTTTTCGGAGAGTACGAATAAACTGCTTCGCATAGTTATAACATATAGTAATACAGAAACAATATTTTATCCAAATCTGAAAAAATACAGCTAATGTGCTTTTTTTTCAGTCGTTATCTAATTTTGCTTTTTTTTTTTAGTTCACATTTTAGAAAAGCGTGTCAAATGACTTTTTTAGTAAAGGAATTTAATCAGTATTTCTACTTACGTACAGTGTGTGAGTACCTTTGTCACCTCTGCTATAAAGCCTGAGCCGATAAATGATAGAAAATTCAAATTATTTGATACTGGAAACTTGATAGTTGCTTCTGAACAAAATACAAATGGAAAAAAGGTCAAGGTTCACATATTTACCCAGGAACAAAATGATATTAATAATATCTACAATGAAATTCAAAGACGTCTATAAATAAAATAATGACACAGGTAGCTAAAAATGTGCAACATCATTGATTTTTAGCGATATCAAGTTTTTTATTTCTCTGCAGAAGGGTTACGATAAGGAACCACTGATAGACGCTGATAGTTCGCTGAATTGTCGATTCCGACGACTATAAAGGCAACTTCAGCCAAACCGGAAGCGTGACGTCATAAACAATAACAAACCCGACTGTCTGTCTCCTCGTGACCGCGTTGTCATGTTAGTAAGCAGACAAAACACGCAAAGTGAAACCTACCGGCCCGAATTCCGTTCACTGGGTGCAGCGCGTTCTCTCCCAGCAATTAGGCCGTAGTGTCGCTTACACCCACCATTCATTCATTCATTCTCACCCTTCTCCGTTAGCATAGCTCGCTCACACAGATCGACATGATGACATGCGTGTGAGCAGAGCCACGCTGCTCCTCCTCCTTGGGTATTTCGAAAAGGCCACTTCTGCTTTTTGGAGGGGCAGACAAGTCGTTCTGACGCCTTTGGAACCGACAAGGCTCACCGACGGCGATGGAGCCACACGCGGCTGCTCCGGGTTGTGTGAACGTTGGCTGCCTGACCAGCACCTTGCCGCTGATTCCCTACCAGAAGCTGACCGACTTGTACTACCTGAGCAGAGGGGGCTTCGGTACCGTGTTCAAGGCGCAGCACTCCGACTGGAGGACCACCGTGGCCATCAAGTGCCTCAAGTTGGACTCCCCGTTCGGCGAAAGGTACCATCATGCCTGTGGTTAAATTTTGCATAAAATGAAGATGTAGGCGGCACGGTGGCCGACTGGTTGGAGCGTCAAGCTTCACAGTTCTGAGGACAAGGGTTCAATCCCCGGCCCCGCCTGTGTGGAGTTTGCATGTTCTCCCCGTGCCTGCGTGGGTCTTCTCCGGGTACTCCGGTTTCCTCCCACATCCCAAAAACATGCATGAATTGGAGACTCTAAATTGCCCGTAGGCATGACTGTGAGTGCGAATGGTTGTTTGTTCCTATGTGCCCTGCGATTGGCTGGCAACCAGTTCAGGGTGTACCCCGCCTCCTGCCCGATGACAGCTGGGATAGGCTCCAGCACGTGAGGAGAAGCGGCTCAGAAAATGGATGTAGCAGCAGGGATTTAGAAATGATGGGGGTGACCAACCTGGGGGACCCCCTTGGTTTAAGTCACTGTTTCCCAACCTGGGCCAAGGCACATATATATATGTGTATATTATATATATATATATAATATATATATTATACACATATATATATATGTATGTATATATATATATATATATATATATATATATATATATATATATATATATATATATATGTATGTATATGTGTGTGTGTGTGTATTTATTCTATATCTATTTTCTCCATGGAATCTTACAAACCTATTTAGTGGAAAAACTCAACTATTTGCAGTTTTTGTGCTCTCTCTCTGTAATGCCATAAGATTGCACAAGATTCCCACAAAAGCCCTGTTTAATAGGAACGTAGTAATTGATTGACGGTTGTGACGTCAACAAAGAGGGTAGACAAAAGTGACATTTAAAAGGAGAGTTTGCACATTTAAAAAAAACAAAAACGTTTTTTGTTATTGTGTTTAATGTAAAAAATTAAACCATCCTTAAGCCATTTATGGGGTAATGTACGGTGACCTTGAAGTGATATGAAAATATTTTGGGATCATATATTTATGGGCTGTCCAACTAATTTTATTAATTTTTTTATTGTGCTTTCCCTTAGAGGGCTGTTTTGAATGTTAACGCATATATATGTATAATCGCCTCCTCATATTATTACATATACACAACAAGTTTGTGGATAACTACTTTTGAAATCAGAAGTCAAGGAAAATAGTTTGTTCATTTTATTTGAAAAGGGGGTTTGGTAACAAAAAATGCTTGCCGTATCTCAAGTAAGTAAAGACCATTTTGGTACAGATCTAGCCGATCTGGTCCCCATGCATTGAGTTTGACACCTGTTGTTTAAACTATCAATATAGGCATTATAACCACTGGGTGGGCATCAATTACAGTGGTGTGAAAGTGTTTTCCCCATTCCTGATTTCTTATTTTTTTTGCATGTTTGACACACTTAAATGTTCACAACCCCTGTACTCACATTTTTACACTATTCACTGCAGGGCTCAGTCCCTATCTCCCACAAGTAGAGGGGGTTTACTGTACACTTAAACAATGATGATCTCGTCTCCAATTCACAAATTTACTTACTTAGTGTAAAATCTAGACCTCTTAATTTGACCACAAAGCTATTATTCTGTTGTATGAATGGCAACAGGTGTCTTGGCATATAGTGGAAGAGTATTTCATTGTTCGCTGGCATAGGTAGATGAAAAAATCAACATCATTTGTAGTAAATATATAATTTTCATGAAAATGATATGGGGGAAAAATGATTATTTTCAGGCGCTCACATAATGATCTCTCACAGAACACTGGTTGGGAATGACTAGTTCAGTTTATCAGTGCGCACCCCATACTGACAACAACAACAAAAAATCATACAATTGATCGTGAAGACTAATCTGCATCGGCCCGTGTTCCAGAGAGAGGAAGTGTCTGCTGAAGGAGGCAGAGGTCCTCCACAAAGCCCGCTTCAACTACATCATCCAGATTTTTGGGATCTGCAACGAGCCGGAGTTCTTCTGCATTGTGACCGAGTTTATGAGCAATGGCTCCCTTGACCAACTGCTGCATGAGGTAGACATTTTCCTCCTGTATCATGTCGTCACTGTCACAAGGACTGTCTGGTTCTTTACACATTGTAGCATTCATGTAACAATTTGGTACAACACTTGCTCCATTCAAATGTGTTGACGTTTCAGAGGGGTATCTAATGGTATGTACATTATTGTACTGTGTAGAACTGCACTCCATTCTAACTGTTGGGCATTTCTCATACTTACAAGTGGCCCAATTTAAGTTGAGTTGTTGAATAGAAAGAGTTACCTTGGCACCTATTTTTTCCCATGCACTAGTATCATTTGGGGCTCAAGTGATTAATCGGCCGGGCGATTTGATCAACATATGTTACACCTTTTCAAATGAGCAAAAATCGGCAGATTTTTTAATTTTTATTTCATTTTCCCCTCACGACATAGGACAATGACAATCAAACAAACAACAATACAGGAAATACTGAATAAAACAAAAACAGCCACAATGCACAAAACAATAAACAATCAGCATAATAAAGAGATTGCCTCCCGTTTCAGTTGAAGCCTCTCATATATTTCTCTAATATATTTCAAATGCAACTCTCTCAAAGAGAGTTGCATGTCATGTTTTGACATCTGAGAAGGCCAACTCTGGTTTTTATTTTGCCTCTGATTGGTTGCCTCCGTGTCAAAGACCGACCTGTGAGAGCATGCGTGTTCGTTCTCTTTACAGCGCTGGCTCGGAAGCAGAAAGGGAATGCGGAGATCTTCGCAAGTGATGTAGATAAGCTTGAGAAATTCGAATGATCTGATTTCAGGCTTCTCGGCAGGAAAACGTCTGGAAGTCAGGAATGCGTGGACGATTTTAATTCATATTTCACATGTTTCCTGAGGCACCATAGCGACAATATTACATCCCAGTTGGCTTGGCAAAATACAGGACCTTTAAAGTGCATCATGGATAATGTTTTGCCGCAAACTTTATTCATTATGTTGCTTAAATACGCCATGCACTTTATGACCTAAAGCTAAAAATAAATGTATACGTTAAGGCTTTTTGTTTTTGTACTTGAAAATGTCTCTCTATTGTAAAATTAAACAAATATTAAAGGACAAAGTTTTGTAAAACAGTCAAATGTTCTTCCTGTAATTCATGTCTAGGTTGTTCTAAGTGTTAAATTACCCAAAATATATTAGTGATTATATATTTCTTAAATTAATCAGCAGATTAATCGGTGTTCTGATTTAAAAAAAAATAAATAAAAAATTCCTGCCAAATTTCGGAATTGGCAACGGCCTCAAAAAATCCATATCGGTTGCACCCTAGTATGCTTCCTAAGTAAGCAACAAATTGTTGTATGGAGGAGGAAGTGACTTAAAAATTACAAATGGCTGAGTGTAACCGCCAGATCACTTGATGATGAGTCACTACTAACCACAACACACGTACTGTACTTTCATCCAGTGGCTTTACCGTAACGTAACAACAATAAAAATAAGCTTATCTGTCTAAACGCCCTACATTCCCAGATAGGCAGCAATTACAGTTAGATATAGTTTTTCCTTTCAGGGTGCTCAATCTTTAATTTTGCTCAGCTCATCCTTGAATCATAATGTAGCAATATTTCCTGGAAACAAAAGTGAAACATTGATGTGTTTATCAACCTAGAAACTACAAGGGAAAGCCAGATATTTTCAATTTATTTTTCAATCAGTTATTATTAGTCAAGGATTTGTAGCATCAAAGCTGTCTGCTAACTCAGTTGCTTAAACTTATATTTTTATATACTTGATGTGTCTATAGAAGGACATGTACCCTGTGCTCGCCTGGCCTTTGCGACTGAGGGTCCTGTATGAAATCGCCTTGGGAGTCAACTTCCTTCACAACATGTCCCCGCCCCTTCTACACCATGACCTGAAGACACAGAATATTCTGTTGGATAGCGAATTCCACGTCAAGGTGTGTTCAGGGCAGTTTAGTTTTAGTTTCAGCAGGGGAACGTAACCTGTTCTGAAACACCATTGTAACAGAACAATTAATCGATTAATCAACAGCTAATCGATTATCAAATTAATCCACAACTATCTTGATAATCGATTATTCTCAGAATGATTTTTGTAGTCCTTCATGAAAGCAGACAGATTATCTTTGTGATTGATCAAAATAAGACACTTGCAAAGATCTGCTTTTACTTTGGAAAGCAATGATCAACATTTTTGCCTACTTTATGACATGTTACGGATCAAATCTGTATCTGAATACAACATCACTCCCTCTCGTGATATTGGTTAATTATTGTTGGTTTAGTTTTGTTTAATCATTGAGCAGTATCAAATAAACATAATTGTGAACAGACAGGAATTGGGGAAAAAACTGTTCCAATAAACTTTAATGCAAAATATCCAAAAGTTTTGTCCGATCGATGGAATAATCGATAGAATGATCGATTATAAAATATTCAATCGTGACAGCCCCAGTAAGGTGTCCAGATTTGCGGTAATACTGAAACAATTAAAAATGTGCAAGCGATTATTTATTTCTTAGGCAATTTCATCTATAAGCTTATCCACAATTGAATTAATTGCTGTATACTATTTAACCCTTACTTAATCATTAATGTCCTAAAAGATTTGATACCACTCAACGTTACTGTCCGTTCATTAATACCCTGATGATCGATCCTCTGTCTAGATTGCAGATTTCGGTCTTTCTAAATGGCGGCAACTCTCTGTCAGTCAAGGCTCAGGGTCCAAACCGTCTGAAATTGGTGGCACGGTGATCTACATGCCCCCTGAAGAGTACGAACCCTGCGGGAGCCGCCGCGCTGACGTCAAACATGATATGTACAGGTGAGACATCAAAACTCAATAATCAGTAATATTGAAAATATTTGAGGTGAACGCTAAAGAGACCAGTACAGATCATTTGGAAAGTTTATACTGTCTAGCCCTTTTGAAAGGGAACTTCAGTTCAAATTTCAATCAAGTTTGTTAATGTGTCTGCCTGTTTCCCTTTCTCATAAAGTTATGCCATCATCATGTGGGAAGTGCTTTCCAGGCAAATTCCTTATGATGGTAACTTTTTTTTTTTTTCCCATCTGCACTTATTCACTCGCCGATAAAGTTGACTAGCCGTGGATGTGAAATTTGTCTGACCTGTGCGTGTGTGTGTGTGTGTGTATATATATCAGAAGTGACCAACCCCATGAAGATCATGTTCAACGTGCTTCGTGGGATGCGTCCTGACACAAGCCTAGCCAGTCTGTCAGATCAGATCCCCAGTAGAGAGACGCTTGTTTGCTTGATGACATGCGGCTGGACCACAAATCCTGATGAACGACCTTCCTTCCTCAGTAAGCATGCACACATACACACGCGCACACACACACACGCACTACACAAATTTCTCTTGAACGCCAACTTCTCTGTTCAAATTGGTAACACAGACAGATCCTCTCAGAGCTGAGTTGAACCTTTACTGAGGTGTGACTACTAATTTATTAGATAGGATTGTGTACAATAACTGATTAGTTGATCAGTTGATTGTTGAGAATTATTTTGATCGTGTGTAATTGATTGTTGAATAATTTCATTGAGGCAAAATGGAGCGTACTGCTCCCTATAAGCAGAAGAGGTGCTGTTGATTCAGTCACAACTAGTTTGTGGCCTGAAGAAATGTTGAAATGTGGAAAGTGAGACAGGATGGTCGATCAATAAATGTGGAAGGAGGAGGTTGATATTTAAATATCTCTTAATTAAAGAATTTTATTGTAACCAAGTGGACATTTTGGGAATGTGATAAATAGTTCTGTATATGCCCTGAATGAGCTGAACAGTTTAAAGGTGAGATATGTTAAATCTGAAAATGATACTTTTCCTGCTCATGTAATGTCTAGTCGGCGTGTGACATCCTCACTGCCATTTCAGAGTGTCTCATTGAGCTGGAGCCCATGGTGAGGAAGTTCAACGAAATCGACTTCCTGATGGCTGTTCTAGAGATCAAGAAGTCAAGGGTAAATACAGCTTGTTATTTTAGTGAATTTGAAACTTGAATTCACCTGTTACAGAAAGTTATTTGACTAATTACTGATTAGCTGTTGCCTGGAACCGAGTTCTGAGTAACAGTTACGAGATTATTACTACACAACATTGATATATATTCCCCGTTTTATCTCAGTGGTGTAAGCCCATGAAGTGTGTTTGTTTCACAAAGTTCATCATTCAGAAAGTCCCCCGGAAAGTGACACACAGAAAATCGGGAGTGATGATGGATGACAGGTCATTACTTAACGCAGTTTCCCCTTAACATGACCTTCTTCTCTATGTGCTTCCGTGAGTGTGCACATAACCATTGATTGGTTACAGAGGAGGAAGGGGATTTTCCTGCTCTGCATTAAAAATAAATGCACACGTAGTAGTTCCCTTTATGGTGAATGCTGACAAGCATTCCTATTGATGTACACTACCGGGCAAAAGTTTAAGAACTCCCCAATTTTTCAAGCTTTTTTAAAATTGAAATTTATGCAGTTCAATTTCTCATTTTACTCTAAAATGAAAGCATTGAACAAATAAACTGTTCAAGTGACACAAAATCAATGAATCAATCTACAACAAACATTTATTCGAAACTGTTGACTCATTAAAGTAGCCAACTTGGATTGATACAAGAGATGAACAGACTTGTGGCATTATCTTTAAAATGGAAATCAAATATTCTTCAGAAAGCTGCAGTTTGGGTTTGGGTGGCTCCGGGGGGAGGGGCGGGGTGTTGGTCCCGGTTCTGGTTCGAGTCGGTTCTCGATTCTTGACGCCCAACCCTACTCACGACAGGCGCTTAACTTGGGCTCGATTTGGCAGGTTATGACTTTTTTTTCTTTTTTTTGGGGCGGCTGCTGGCTCCTGCGTTGGGCCCTGTTTATGGATGGAGCCCCCATGCTCTCCGGGGGTGATGGGGGCGGTGGCCGTGGGGGGCAGTGGTCCGGTGCCCTTGCCCCTCCCCTTGGGCCTGGTCGGGGCGCTTCGGTCGTGTTCAGGACCTCCCTGGGTACTGGGTGGTAGGTGGCGTCCCCCTGGTTGGGTCCCCTGCTGGACGGGCTCATTCTTTCCAGCTCTGTTGTGGAAGTTCCCATAACTGTGTGACACTTGTAGGTCATGTTGTGTGTTTCACTCTTTTGTCCAGTTTAAAGTATGGAGGTTGTGCCTTTTTTGTATAATTCTGAAATGTACATTATTTTCAGTTTTGTGTAACCTTGCCTAGTTTTTTCAAACCTCTGGAAGTTCACCACTTGTCGTAGTTTGTACCATTTCAAGCTATTCACTGGACTAGCCCTCTATCCATCCAAGCATCCATCCATTTTCAACACCGCCTGTCCTGGTTAGGGTCACGGGGCGCTGGAGCCTATCCCAGCTGACTTCGGGCGAGAGGCAGACAACACCCTGAACTGGTCGCCAGTCAGTCGCAGGGCATATATAGACACAGACAACCATTTACACTCACATTCACACCATCACTGAGTGGGAACTGAACCCACGCTGCCCGCAACAAAGTCAGGCAAGTGTACCACTACACCATCAGTGACTACTTGAACTACTTATAATTTAAAAAATAAATACAAAATTGGAAATATTGCTGTGTTCCAAAATGTTTGACCGGTCAAAAGGCACAGTCGTACTCTCTTACGACGGAGCCATCTTGTTGTAACACATGCAGAATGTGGCTTGGCATTGTCTTGCTGAAAAAAGCCCGGACGTCACTGAAAAAGACAATGCTTGGATAGCAGTATATGTTGCTCCAAAACCTGTATGCACCTTTCAGAATTAATGGTGCCTTCATAGATGTGCAAGTTGTCCAAGCCATGCTCACTAACACACTTCCATAGCATCACAGATGCTGGCTTTTGATCTTTGCGTTGATAACAATCCGGATCGTCATTTTCATCTATCCATCCATTTTCTGAGCCGCTTATTCAAACAAATTGAAACATGCACTGGTCAGACCACAGCACACTTCTCCACTTTGTGTCAGTCTATCCCAGATGAGCTCGGGCCCAGAGAAGCCGGTAGCGTTTCTGTGTGTTTTTGATTTATGGCTTTCGCTTTGCATGGTAGAGTTTTAACTTGCGTTTGTTGATGTAGCGACAAACTGTGTTAACTGAGAGTGGTTTTCTGAACTGTTCTTGAGCGTGTGTGGCACTATCCATTACACAATGATGCCAGTTTTTAATGCAGTGCTGCCTGAGTGAACGAAGATCACGGGCATTCAATCTTGGTGAGTGGTGGACTTCTGGATGAGCTGGAATTTACTAAGGAGATTGGAGGTTGTGGGTTGTCAAGACTGGAAGTGATGAAGGCGTGAACCAGGGTTTCGGCAGCAGTGAAAGGGAGTGAGGGACGGAGGCAAGAGATTTTTTTCAGATGAAAGAAAGCTGTTTTGGTGACATGAGTGATGTGTTAGTTGAAGGAGAGGTTGCTGTCAAAGATGATACCAAAGTTGCAGTGAGGAAAAGGTTACAAAGTGGATTGTCGATGGTGAGGTGGAAGTCATTGGCTGTATGGGTAAGAGAATTTGGTCCGATTATAATTAGGTTTGATTTGTCCCAGTTGAATTGTTTGCTTGCATCCAGGATTAAATTGTAGAAAGTTTGAAAGGGTAGAGTCAGTTGATGGATTTGGAGGAAATCAGAATCAGAATCATCTTTATTTGCCAAGTATGTCCAAAACACACAAGGAATTTGTCTCCGGTAGCACTGTATCCAATGTAGCACTGGATGTCATTAGACGGTGGCCGACTGGTTAGAGCATCAGCCTCACAGTTCTGAGGACCCAGGTTCAATCCCCGACCCCACCTGTGTGGAGTTTGCATGTTCTCCCCGTGCCTGCGTGGGTTTTCTCTGGGCACTCCGGTTTCCTCCCACATCCCAAAAACATGCATTAATTGGAGACTCTAAATTGCCCGTAGGTGTGAATGTGAGTGCGGATGGTTTTTTGTTTGTATGTGCCCTGCGATTGGCTGGCAACCAGTTCAGGGTGTACCCTGCCTCAGCCTCACAGTTCTGAGGACCCGTGTTCAATCCCCGGCCCCGCCTGTGTGGAGTTTGCATGTTCTCCCCGTGCCTGCGTGGGTTTTCTCCGGGCACTCCGGTTTCCTCCCACCTCCCAAAAACATGCATTAATTGGAGACTCTAAGTTGCCCGTAGGTGTGAATGTGAGTGCGGATGGTTGTTTGTTTGTATGTGCCCTGCGATTGGCTGGCAACCAGTTCAGGGTGTACCCGGCCTCCTGCCCGATGACAGCTGGGATAGACTCCAGCACGACCGCGACCCTAGTGAGGAGAAGCGGCTCAGAAAATGGATGGATGGATGGATGGATGGATGTCATCAGCATAGCAGTGGAAACGGAGCGCATGACGACGTGATTTTGCCAAGTGGGACGAGGTAGAGGATGAATAGAAGGGGACCAAGCACTGAGCCTTAGGGGACAGCTTGGGACAGCGGTCAATTGAGGAGGAGCAGTTGTTGATGAGGATGAATTCTTTTGTCTTGGTGAGGTCCAAGTGTAACCAGGTGAGGGCGGTGTCGGTGATGTTGAAGAGTGTTTGCAGGTGGGAGAGGTGGATGTATGGAATTGTTGATGGTGTCAAAAGCAGCTACGTAAGATCAAGGATGAGGATGGAGAGTATCCAGATTGAAAGTTCATAGAGGTCGTTATTGTTGAGGTGGGATTTGAGTCGTGAGGCGATGATTCGTTCCAGAATTTGAGAGATGAAAGGAAGGTTTTTTATTTATTATTTATTTCAAACGTGTGTGAAAGTGACAGAAAAGAACAACAAAGCAGACCCTATTAAACAAAACAAAATAAAATAAAAATAAATTAAATTATACATATTAAAAACGAGCAGGCACGGTGTACGACTGGTTAGCATATCTGCCTCACAGTTCTGTGGACCGGAGTTCAAATACTGGCCCCGCCTGTGTGGAGTTTGCATGTTCTCCCCATGGCTGGGTGGGTTTTCTCCGGGCACTCCGGTTTCCTCCCCCATCCCAAAAACATGCGTGGTATGTTGATTGAAGACTAAATGTCCCGTAGGTGTGAATGTGAGTGCGAATGGTTGTTGGGTTATATGTGCCCTCTGATTGGCTGGCGACTGGTTCAGGGTGTACTCCGTCTCCCACCCAAAGATAGCTGGGATAGTATCCAGCAGCCCGCGACCCTAGTGAGGATAAGCGGTACGGAGGATAGATGGATGAATAAACCTTCAAACAACTGCTACTTAAACACACACGGAGCAGCAACACATCCAGGAAAATGGATGGATGGATATTCGAAACAGAGTTGGAGTTTGAAATGGGCTGGCAATTTGGCATGGTGTCAGGGTTGAGACCGTTTTTTTTTGATGATGGGGTTGACAGCATCGAGTTTGAATGAGAGCAGGACTGAGGCAAGTCTAAGGGATGAGTTGATCATTCTTAACACAAGCAGGGAGATGGTGGCGAAGCAGTGTTTAACGAAGGAGGATGGGATAGGTTCTAGTACGGAGGCGGAGGTTTTCGTAGAGACAGCATTGAAGTCGGTGAGGGGTCAAATGACAAGAATGGTGGAGGGGGTTGAGGAGAGTAGGTGGGTGGGTTAAAGAGAGTGGTTAAAGAGCTCTAGATGGTGTCAATTTTGGATTAGAGAAGAAGGAATTCCATTTATCAACTGTGAATGGCTTTGACCTGTCAGTGGCGTTAGGGAGTTTGTTGACAGCGGAAAAGAGAGTCTTTTGGTTAATGAAGCTGATGTGAATTAGTTTAGAGTAGAATGTAGAGCATGCATTGTTGAGGGCGGTTTTGTACAGTGGAAGGTGGTCTATGTAGGGTTTATGTTACAGTTTTGTTTGGTGGTGTGCCGTAAGATTTTTCTAATGTAAAATATGTGCCTTGACTCCAAGGTTAGGATTTGTTGCTAGTCAGTGTGACTCATTAGTCTCCTCCTCGCCATCCACAGCTGAACCAGAGATCCAGCTGCTGCTCAGCACAGCCCGAGAGCGAGAAGACGGCTGAGGACGAAACTCTGACGAAGCTGAAGGACACGTCGCGCACTTGGCCGGTCAGTCGGGATCCGCTCGCATAAAGATTAAATGACCAAAAAATACAACTAGTTATTTCACTGCATGTGTTGTAAATGTAAACCATCCACCACTGTTGTGTGACAGGAGAGCACCACCTCAGGCTCAGGCTCTTGTTCCTCCCAGGAAACGGACATATCACTACCGGGCGCCCTCACCAGCAGCAACGTGGCGCCTTCTAAAGGTGACACTCACTCATCAATCGACATCTTTTTACACTCTTGTTGGAAAATAAAATGTTAATAACATCAAGACAGTGACAGTGGGTCTAAAATTGTTTTATTGAGTTTTGGTATTTTATTTCTGCTCAAGCAACGTTATATTTTTTTAAAAACCTACAGATGAGTCACGTGATTTGTAGATTACTAAAACTAAAATAAAATAAAAAGTTAAAATGTGCATCTAGAAAATGTACAATTATTTCCATCCATCCATCCATTTTCTTTACCGCTTACCCTCACTAGGGTCGCGGGCTGCTGGAGCCTATCCCAGCTATCTTTGGGCAGGAGGCGGGGTACACCCTGAACCGGTCACCAGCCAATCGCAGGGCACATAGAAACAAACAACCATCCGCACACATTCACACCTACGTGCAATTTAGAGTCTTCAATCAACCTATTTTGTAAAATAATAATTAATTCTCATTTAAAAATTTTCTTATTTATAATTAATGTAACTCTAATTAACTGTCCAATGATTTAAAAAAGATATATATACAAATTAATGTGTGTATTTTTATTTTACTAATATTATTATTGTTGTCATTTATAATAAATAAATTAGTAAAAATATTTAAAACATAATTCAAATCTAAAAATTAATGTCAATTATTTAATTTACAAATATGTTCATGATATTATGTACATTAAATA
Source organism: Phyllopteryx taeniolatus (assembly GCF_024500385.1). Lineage (NCBI taxonomy): Eukaryota > Metazoa > Chordata > Actinopteri > Syngnathiformes > Syngnathidae > Phyllopteryx > Phyllopteryx taeniolatus. Next base: position 3,823,127 of record NC_084515.1, on the reverse strand, counting down.
AGTGAATCAATTAATTAAAAAATGTATTTAAAAATATTTGTGAATTTTTTTTTTAAATGTGTGTATTTTGTTTTTAAATTTGCTCATGTTTTATATTATTCAAATTAATCAGCAAATTATTTATTTTACAAAATACGTTCTTACAAAAAATAATAATTCATTCTAAATTTTCTTATTTATACTTAATTTAATTTCAATGAATTGAGCCATTTGTTATTGAAGTAAATAAAAGATAATGCAAATAAAAATCAATGTATGTGTATTTTTTACTTTAAATTAGATTTACAATAAATCAGTAAATAAAATAAGTACGAATTTAAAAAATGAATGTTTGTTTGGATTGTTTATGTTTACTCATTTATTTACTGTAAATCAGTGAACCAATTGTTTGGCAAAATAAATGAATGTAATAAATAAATAAAAGTAATAATTAATTCAATTTTTTTTATTCATACTTAATTTGATTGACTTAACCAATTACTTAATCAAATCAATAAAAGAAGCTTTTTAATAGATATGTAAAGAAAAAAGTATATTACAAATATGTTTTTACTGTTGTTTTCCCATAAATCAATTAACCGTTTATTTGACTCAAATTAATAAATAAATAAATAATATAGCCAATTTGAACAATAAACTCCTAAATTAATGCAACAAATATTAGAGGACTCCTGATAATGTAAATGCTCGGTGGCCATACTTTGCCCACCCCTGGTCTATGAGCTGGCTTCCACATCGGGTACCTTACTTTTCTTCTTGTCCCACTGCAGAGGGACCTCCAGCATCAGTCTCTGTTCATACTCTGGAGCCCCCCGAATCTCTGAAGGACAATCTAAATGGCTTCCAGAGCGCCCGGCCCATGAACGACCTGAGCAAATCTCTAAAACCTGCTCTGCCTATATGGGAGGGCGTGACGCAGCTGGAGGCCCTCACACTCAGTGTAAATTGTACAAAGCCACAAGGTGCGAGCACATTTTAGTGTGAGAAACGAGATTTTGGCTGTGTTTGGAATCACTCCCGATCCACTCTACAATGTGGGTATAAAAGTTCTGCACACCCCTTTTCAAATGCCAGGTTTTTGTGATATAAGTAAATGAGATCAAGATGAATCCTTTAAAAACGTTTTTCACCATTAATGTGACCTGTAACCTGTACAACTCTATAGACTTTTTTTATATATATATATTTTCGGGGGGGAGTAAAATAAATAACTGAGATAATAAGTGTCTACACGCTCTTCTAACTGGGGATGTAACCGTGTTCAGAATTAACTCATCAGATTCAACCTCGTTAGAGGTGCAACAATTAATTGATTAATCGACAACAAATGATTATCAAATTACTGGTAACTGTTTTTTTTTTAGAAGCAATTAATTGTTTAGAGTGCTTGTTTATCTTAAAATTGTTTGAATCCTCTGAATTTCAGCCTCTCAAGAATATTCTCAGATTGCTGTAGTCCTCCACGAAAGTAGACTGGTTATGTTTGTGTATAGTCAGAATAAGACATTTGCATCCATCTGCTTTTACTTTGGAAAACAATGATCAACATGTTTGCCTATTTTCTGACATCTTACAGACCAAACCAGTCACTGAATAATAATCAGTTTGTTTGTGCATTTTCTGAACTTTCAATTTGAAATAATGTTCTATTTTTTAATAAAGGACGGAAATTAAAAAAATTAATCAGTTAACTGAAAAAATAATCAACAGATGAATCGATTATTTAAATAATCATTAGTTTCAACCCTAAAACTCATTCACACATCTGCCACTATTTATAGTATATAGTGGGGTTAATCAATTCCAGATGTTCTAGTAGGCATTCCCTGACCTTTTTTCATTTCTAGCAGAAGTCTGAAGATTTGTGCTAACACTGACTGGTATGGATCTGTTTATAATTCCTTCCAACTTGACTGAGGCCTTAGGTCTAGCTGAAGAAAACAAAATGAAACCAAGGTCAAACTTCTTGGCCCAAATTCCAAAAGTTTTGTTTGGCGCAAACATAACACTGCTCATCGCCAAAAGAACACCATACCTACAATGAAACATTTTTCTTCAGCTGGAACTGGGAGCCTTAGACAAGGTGGAAGGAATTATGAACAGTTCAAAACAGCTTGCGTATATAGTGATTAGGGAGTAGGGAATGAGTGAATAATTCCAAACACAGCTTTTGTTTGTCCACATTTTCCAATCAGCCATATCATTCTTCTCTTTCCTCCCATCAGATAACTCGCCTCCATTGCGCTGCTCATCGCCTTCGCAGGGTCCCATCGGTCAGTGGATGTCAAAGCGACGTGAGGAGATTGTGGCGCAAATGACGGAAGCCTGCCTCAACCAGACCCTGGACGCCCTGCTCGCACGTGGCATGCTGATGCGCGAGGATTACGAACTGGTGGTGAACCAGGCCACGCGTGCCGCCAAGGTCCGCCAGCTCCTGGACAACTGTCACAAGCACGGCGAAGACTTCTGCCGCGTCGTCGTCCACAAGCTACACCACAACAAGCAGATGGGCCTCCAGCCGTACCCCAACGAAATCAGCTCGGCCGGCACAGTCTTCGTGCCCAGCATCCCACCGCTTTCGGTATCCTACAATATCCCCAGGAACATATAGGTCCGCAATGGGAACTGTCCAGATCCTAGACTGTGCCAAATATTTGCTCTATCGACCTGTTCACCAGGAGGTCACGTGTACAGTACTTCCGGGTGGCATAAACTCAGATGGCACCACCAGAAAACAGGGTACATAGCTTAAATTATGATTTTCACCAGAAATGGCAACGTGCGCGGCCCCACATGTTGCTCATGTCATGAACCGCCATTGGTTGCAGTCTAAAAGATGATGCTAGGGGGGAGGTACATTGCTTCCAAGACATAGTGAACATGATCATTGAGGGACTGGCTCATTAATTGACTATTCTGTTGCTTGGATTAATGGCACAGACAGGGTTAGTGAATTTCATTTTCTATGCGAACTAGTTCAAAGTTTAGTTCACCGTTCCAAAAATGAACTATTCAGTTCATAGTCTGTTATTCAAAATTTTGAACTAAGTTCACAGTTCCAAAAATTAGCTAGTTCATAGTTCTTTTTTTTTTCTCTCAATATGTTACTGATGGGCTGTTGCCCTCAAAATACTGGCATTTCATTTTTCCCATGTCAGCCATTCAGTCCACACTAGTACCCAGCTGCAGATTTCACTGTACAATCTCAAAAACATGAGGAAAACCCTGTTGCTTGAATGGTCTTTTTTTAAAATGAGGAATTAAAACAAAAACAGGACTTTTGTCCTTAATGTGCCAACAAAAACACGCAAAACAGTATAACAGGAACGATGGTGAAAGGATGATGAAAACTTTGCATTCCTTTCAGCGCTGGCTGTCTATATTAACAAACTATTTGATCTATTCTTATATAACAAAGCAAATACTGTGTCTGCCGGCGCAACCCCAAACATAGGTTTTTCAGTTCCAGTCAGTAGTAGTTTTTGCCACCTGGAAGTACCTTGGTGTCGATTGTTTGCAAATGTTGTGAAAAGATCCGTTTGCTGGATCCATTTTTATTGAAATTGTCATCATGGCTCCTGTCAGTGTTAATACCAGAGGGAGAACTGCTTAAGTAAACAGTCGTTGGTATACAAACCACAGCCTTCGGCTTTTGTATTATCTAAAGCGTGGGTTCTCAAACTGTTTGGTTCCAAGGGTTCCCTCTAATTCTAGCACCAATTGAACAAAACTACAGTGGATATAAAAAGTCTACACACCCCTGCTCAAATTTGTGTTTTTTACACAAGTGTGCACATCCTATTACCGGTATATCTCGGATGTGGCTGTGTTCAGAATTAACCAAACACATTCAAACTGATGTTAAATGGGGTCAACACACTCTGCCACCATTTTGAAGTGCCTCTGATTAACTCCAAATGAGGTTCAGGTGTTCTAGTAACTGATTTGCACAGGTTATTGGTCACATAATGAAAGTAAAAATTAGTTGGCTTTGTCTTATTTTTATATCACATAAATCTAGCAAAGGAACAGGGGTGTGTAGACTTTGTTTTGTTGTTTTTTTATTTTTTTTTATTTCAACCTAAATATTCGCCTGTTTAATAGAAAGGATCTCAAACAATTTCAAAGTCAACTCAATATTTATCTATCGTAGCATGATAGTTTTAGTGACTTTTCCGACGGCTTTAGCCACTTTAATTCCCGTTAGCAAAACAGACATGATTGCACAAATTAATTGTATTTTGTGTCCTGTAGGTCAGCGGTTCTCAAACCTTTAGGGTCAAGGAATCCCTTACAGGGGAGAGAATTTTCCGAGCCATAAGAATTAAAAAGTTGTCTATTTTTGAGAAAAAAAAGTTGAAGTGTTACAATTCATATTTTTAGAGGGAAAAAGATGTAATGTTTTGCGAATAAAGTCGTATTTTTCCAAGAAAAACAGTTAACCTTTACAAAAACAGGTGTATTTTGTCAGGATGAAAAAAAGTAATAATCTTACAAAAATAAAGTTGTATTTTTCCAAATAAAGTCATAATAATTTGAAATAAAAGAGAAGAAATTCATATTTTCAAAAGGGAATTTCAAAAATACACCTTTATTATAGTAATACACCTTTTATTTTGGAAAATATGCCTTTTCTATTTTTTCTTTTTTTTAAGGACTATGTTTTTAAAAATATAGGTGCTCTCTCTGGAAAAAAATAAGACTTTGTTCCTGTAGTAGTACCAGTTGTGTTCACCAAAAAAACATTATTTATGCAGGGATGCATTTTTTTCTTTCAATGATATGACTATTTATTGCACATTATTTCGTGGACCAGCGGAGATATAGGGGCCCCAGTTTGAGAACCACTGATCTAAAGAACCAAATTTGTGCTTTTATTTTCAAACGTTTAAGTGATTTACAGTATTTATAGTTTCTTTATTCTGAGGCTACACGTCACAGTCTCAATTTAGTATATTTTATAATTGTAATTTTAAGATGTTTTTTTTTTTCCTCAGCCACATGGATTTTGTATTTGTAGCCTCATTTGTGGAATGTAAAAATTCTCAGTACTCCGGTAATTATTAGTGATTTATCGATATCAAAGCACTTTTAAGGTGCAGGGAACATACTGCAAAGATGAGGTTTAAACCCAATTAAATTGTCATTTGAAATGTTCAGGTAATTATTTTATTGGTTCATCACTTCAACAATATTACAGTTATTAAACTGTATTTTATGCTCATTATGGATGTGGGTGAATTTATTATGTTAATGGTTTGTACATGGCACCGCTGTGGTGTTTCATGTCTTTCATGGAAGCACACATATTTAGTCAATTTAGGAACTGCATAGTTTACACTAGAGTCAAGCATGACGGACTGTAGGAGAAGTGATGTATTTCCTTTTTGTCGCACTATTCTTTTTTAGCTCTCTTAATTCTCTTCTTGCTTTTCCAACATTTCCTATTCATGATCCTGCCGAGCTGTTAAGAGGCGGTGAACAGTCGACTGGTGGAGTAGAGTTAAAGCATCATCACGTGTAGCTGTGTATGTTCACGTTGTGACTACAGTGATGATGGAAAGCCCTTTAAGCATTTAATTGATATCCTTGATATCCAGCTTATGGTCCGTGTACTAGTATGCTCTTTGTGCTCAATACTAAGACAATGCCGCAAACTAGTAGAAAGACGGTCTTAACTGGTAAGATTTTTTTTCACTACTAGTGTCACTTTGGCTCACTCGTACGCAAATACACCTTACTAGTAAACTTGTGCTGCACTAGTAACACTACTAGGCCCAACTAGTCGGCATGTGTCACACACTAGTAGCCTCCAGGAGCCCAATAGTAGTACTGAAATGTTCACTTGTCGTTTTGCACTACTACTAACATGGTTGTCCTGTTGTATGCAGAAATGTGATACAGTAGTGGAAAAAAACTTTACTAATTAGACAATCATTTTACGAGTGCACTGAATTGACACTAATAAAGACAAAGAGCATGGAGTATAAAAACTTTGGTATACTAGTAGGACAAGTACATGTAGTACAAAACTGCAGTAGTTGACATCTGCACACTACTACTACTTGTGAAGCATTAGATATTAACTAGTAGAATTTTTTTGTATGTCACTTTTAATAGTAGCATGCAGTCATCAACTGGTGCACAGTTTTGACTCAATAGTAATAGGTGGTTGTCCTACTAGTTTTCCAAAGTTGTGCTACTAGTGAGGACAAAGAGCATACTCGTAGATGGCCCTTAAGCTGAATGTCAAGGATATTGAATAAATGCTCAAACGGCTAACCTTTTGAGCATTTATTCAATATACTTTATATCAGCTTAAAGTCCATGTACAAGTACACTCTTTGTCCTCACTAGCTGGACAACCTTGGCATACTAGTAGGAATTTTTTTTTCTTGTAATATCATCCCTTTTTTTAAAGATGCCTTTATTTTCCAAGAAAATAGGACTATAGTCTCAAAAAATATGCCTTTTGTTATTGAAAAACAGGACTTTAATCCCGTAATTATCCTGTAAAATTGTTCTTTAAAAAATGACTTCATACGGGGATGTATGTATGCTCCTCACAGCCGGCGGACGGGCGGCAGGCTCATCCACGGCGTCACCTCCTCACTTGGGAATTTAAATACTGTCACTCTGTAAATTGTGGCAAGCTACATTTTTTTGTGTGTGTGGGTGTAGCTAGCAAGCTAACTGCTACTGTACAGGTAGAAATGGATATGACCCCTTCCCCCCAAAAAACTTTACACTATAGCTAGCTCCACGTTTCAGTACTGCGTAGTCTTTTCACGTTTTCAGCAGTTATCTTCAAATATGTCTATAGAAACATATCTCTGAATTCACCTCAGGGGCTCATTAAAATAAGGTTTTTACTGCTGGCTGCCCTCCATTTCATTTTCTTGCTGTGACCAACTTCACTTCTAAATTTAAGTGCAGTACAGTATGAGGAACCAATCAGTATGAGGAACCAATCACCATCAGAGCGCTATATATAGCATATAGCGCTATATATGAGTATAGACCTACTGTACAGTCCACACCTGATGAGATATTATTTTACCATACATGTTCTTTTAAGTGTTCGTATGAGTTGAGTTGACTTTGTTGAGTTTTGACCCAGTAGTGTACTGTTCTATGGGGGTGGGCTGCAGATGGGGGAGGGGGGTGGTACGGGGGGGCAGACCCCATCTGTGACTGAAAATAGCACACAGGGGAACAGGAGAACGTCATTTTGCATGGAGCTGGGAAAAACACGTGAGATGTAGTTGAACTAAACCGTACAGATTGCCTCACCGGCTGTCGTTGTGTACTGCTCACATGTGAGTTTACGAATGTTTTACGGCCTTGTTCTGAGGAGCTCCATTGGCCCATGAGCAAGAGATTAGTAAACCAGAGGAACAAAAAAAAAAAAAACAGCAGTTGATCTGAACAATAACGTAAGTCACTCCTGTTGTCTTCTTCAACATTTTATTTGTTTCAATAGCTTGTTTGCTTCATGTCTACACTCATTGACTTGACCACAGAGATAACTGTGCCTGTTGGTGATCACAAGTAGAAATTTGATAGCTTGCATGACCTTTTTATTTTATCACACCGTTCATGAACATAGAGTTTTGGTGGTTAGTCAGCATGGAGTTGAACTTCACTGTGAGAAAAGTATTAATTTAACCAGGGGCAGCGGAAAAATTTTAGAGGGGGTGGGGGCGCAGTACTTTGGGGGCACTTTTTACCACCCAAAACACAATTGTTGACGGGGGTGCAGATAAAAAAAAATTCTCGTCCTGAACCAGGGTGTTGTGCCCGAGCAAAGGGGCACATCACACGTGGGGAGGCACAGTACTTTCGGGGGGCACTTTTTACTACTTCGAGGGCACGTTTTACTACTTCAAGGGTACGAAATATGACACTCTTCCATAACTACTTGCAAAGGGGAAACCAGTTGTTCAGAACAAAAGGAGTATAATTACAGGAATAAAGTCCTATTTGTTCTTTAGAATGAAAAACGCAAAATGTTTTCGAGAATGTAGTCCAGTTCCCAGAATTAAGGTGTCGTTTCCACAATAAAAGGTGTAATATTATAAGAATAAGTCATTGATGGTGTAGTGGTACACTCGCCTGCCTTTGGTGCAGGCAGCGTGGGTTCAGTTCCCACTCAGTGACAGTGCGAATGTGAGTGTGAATGGTTGTCTGTGTGTACGTGCCCTGCGACTGACTGGCAACCACTTTAGGGTGTAGTCGGCCTTTTCCCCGAAGTCAGCTGGGATAGGCTCCAGCGTCCTGCGACCCTATCCAGGATAAGCGGTGTTGAAAATGGATGGATGGATTATAAGAATAAAATTGTATTTTTGAAATTCAATTGTTAAAATATGACTTTGTGCATAACTATTTACATATGGGGGAAAAAGTATAATTTTTTTAACAAAAGTGTATTATTACAAGGAAAAAAAAGGCCCCTTTTTCCAAGAACAAAATATTTTTTGGAGCATATATGGGGTTTGTTCCCCCTGAAAAGAAAGTATTTTTTTCCAGAAGAAAAGTCTTAATATTAAAAGAACATTATTTTTTTTTAAATTCATCTAAAAATATGAAATACCTCCCTCACGAAACTTTGACTTTACTATCATAATATTACGACTTTGTCATGGACAAATGCAACGACTTTGTTCTTGTAAAATTACGACTTTTGATCTTGACAAAATATTGAGATTTTTTTTCTTGAAAAATATGACTATTCTCAGAACATTACAACCTTTTCTCGAAATTTGTTATTGTAAAATTTTTTCCCCTCAAAACAGGCAACTTTTTAATCTCTATGGCATTTAGGGTGATGCTTGGTACTTATGTTTACTTAGCATTTGTATTCTCAGGGTGTACTTGGAAAAATAATTAACCCCTGACCCAAAATGTTTGACAACCCCTATTATAAGTGTCCCTAATATTGTGGCTAGTGGGAGTCTAAAGATGACATTTCCTCAATTCAATTCTGCTCTATGATACCATCCTCAGCACTGCCTGAATAATGGGCAATATAAGAGAGAAGATGGGGGCCATATCCCAGACGATCTGCTCGAGAGGCCGAGTTCCATCCGACGAGGACTTAAAGGCTTCAAAAGACGACACAGTGCAGATGAAGAGAGAAATCTCCCTCATTAATGGGATCTGCCTCATCGTGGGCAACATGATCGGCTCTGGGATCTTCGTCTCCCCGAAGGGAGTCCTTATGCACAGCACTTCTTTCGGCCTCTCCTTGCTCATCTGGGCTCTCGGGGGCATCTTCTCGGTGTTCGGGGCCTTGTGCTATGTCGAGCTGGGCACCACCATCACCAAGTCTGGAGCCAGTTACGCCTACATCCTGGAATCGTTCGGGGGCTTTCTGGCCTTCATCCGCCTGTGGACGTCCATCTTTCTGATGGAGCCGGCCAGCCAGGCCGTCATTTCGCTGACCTTCGCTAACTACCTGGTGGAGGCTTACTACCCCACCTGCAGCCCTCCACACAATGCTGTACGCCTCATAGCAGCAGCCTGCCTCTGTAAGTGTTGATTTTTTTTCCCCATATTTTTTCATTACTCCACACACTGCTCATCTCATTACAATGTGTTTGCAAGAATAACAACACTAACTCTCTGGGCTGTCTGCTGGCCATTTGTTTCCACCTCACTTCCTTTTTTTTTTTTAACCATTTCAGCTGTGTTAAGGCAGAATTACTACTGAAACAACACAGAACACATCCCTAATAAGGTACCACTAACCTGTTCAATATGCATTGTAAATTATATACTGTTTACATCTGATTGTAGCTTTTGACTTTCTCGTGGCCACTTTAGCCCAATTGAAACTACAGTGATGCCTTGACATATCAGTTTAATTTGTTCTGCAAACACGCATGTAACTTGAAACACTTGCATTGCAAATCATCCTTCCCCATTCAAATGAATGGAAATGTCATTAATCTGTTCCAGCTCCCAAAAAAACAAAAACGGCAACAAAAGGTTTTGTAACGTTTTTTTTTTTTTTTTAATAAGAACAATTGTACTTCATTAAAAAAATACAGTAATAATGTATTTGAATAGAATGTAAATAATGAAACAGTTTGTCCACCATGATTTTATGCTCCAATGCACATGGACATTGTGCCTTAGGTAATTGCATAATAAATACACAAAGAACCCGGCCTCGTCTAAGCTCAGTAAGCTGTAGTAATATTAGTGATCATTCACAGACGATAAAGAATATATGCCGGTGAGTATTTTTACATTGCCCGTCATCTTGTGTTGCTGCACCATTTGTGTTCAAATATCATTCGATTAAAAGGTTATAACCATCGCAACAGCAATGCTAGTTTTGTAAGCCTGTCTATGGCGTTTTGCTTTGAGTGTTAGCATTAAGTCAGCAAACTTTAAGTTATGTGGGTCAGTTAAATACACAACGTGTAGTTCTTCAACTGGTAATGGCAATAAACTGAGAATGGCAATAAACAGTTTGAGGGACTCCCTTTTTAAAATTTTAGTTTCTAATTTAGCTTTTTATTTTATTTTTTGCACAGGGGAGCAATTTCATTCAATATTAATAGTTTCCAAAAGAGGCGTTTGGAGTGCACACTGAACGCCGATGGATCAACTGAATGATGCTGTTTTGATTTTAAGCTGTTGAGATATGCTCTGCTTACCATGGACAAAAATTACATTACATACAAGAGGTAGAAGCGCCATCTGCAGACTGTAGAAAGACTGTAATGTAAGAAAAAAAGGTGTTACTGAGAATATAGAAACATCATTTTGAGTTTGTTTTACAACCTGCTCATTATTCAAACAAACCGGAATTTGAAGGGTACAAAAAAATTTAACTGATTAATTTACACTAATGACAAGAACTTATGTTAGTTAACAAAAACTGCAATAAACAAAACATTAAACATACAAGCTGTAAGTGTAATAAAATCAGACAAGGTCCCAGGGTTACATTTTTTTTAATGTCGTTCTGAAGTCTTATGTCGCTTCTCTATGACAATACTCACTTAATTGCCACTACAATCGGTTGGTACACTTCTTGGCACATTCTTTGAGACCTATGCACCTGTTTTAAAGCTGTCTTTATTTAGAAAAATAGCTTTTACAAAGATCTTAAGGCTCAAGTTTGGTTTGTCACTGTCATAGAAGTATTAATTTAGCAGTATGTTCATTATTTACTTATTTGGAGGGGAGGGGGGGACAGCAAATGAAATTCATTCAGTAACGCTAGTAGGATTAACCACAGACGGAATGCATGTCTAGTGAGGTCATCACGATCCATGTGATCCCAACTTCGATGTGGCAATATGATGCAAGCCTTTCAATGAATGATTTCACACTAACAATGTAACAAACTCAGTGGAGTGTCTGGCATTTGGTACCTTGGCTTTCAGTGGCTTCATTGCCTCCCTCTCTCTCCTCTGTCTTCTCCAGGCATGCTCATCTTCATCAACTGCGCCTGCGTGAAATGGGGGACTTTGGTCCAAGACATTTCAACTTATACTAAACTCTCAGCCCTCCTCCTCATCATAATGGTAGGGATCCTGAAATTGTCTGCCGGTAAGTTGCTTTGAATCAACAAACTCAATTAAGTTGAGCAAAGTGGCTTTCACTTACTAAACTTGTCTTTGTCTAGGAGAAACAAAGAACTTTGAAAGTCCATTTGAGGGTTCCTCCACAGATCCTGGAGCCATCTCTTTGGCCCTTTACTCAGCTCTGTTCTCTTACTCTGGCTGGGACACGCTTAACTTTGTCACGGAGGAGATTCAGAATCCAGAGAGGTAAAATGATTAATGTACTTAGAAAATTAAATACAATCAAATTTAATTAATCCAAAAGGAATGTTCTAGGTCACTGATGGTGTAGTGGTACACTCGCCTGACTTTGGTGCAGGCAGTGTGGGTTCAGTTCCCACTCAGTGACGGTGTGAATGTGACTGCGAATGGTTGTCCTTGTCTATATGTGCCCTGCGACTGACTGGCGACCAGTTCAGGGTGTAGTCCGCTTTTGCCTGAAGCTAGCTGGGATAGGCTCCAGCGCCCCGTGACCCTAACCAGGCTAAACGCTGTTGAGAATCGAAAATCGAAAGGCATGTTCTGCATCATTTTGGAGGTAGTCTGTGTCATCGTAGGCAGATGACACACTATTGAACTGCAAAGTATAAGCTAGCTAGCTTATACTTTGCTCAGATAAAAACAATACTCTAAATTACTCTAAATCAGAAGGGCTGACGGGCGCCCACCTACTGACTGACTCTGGCGCTTGGGGCACAAGCAACCCCTCCCTAACCTCTGCTCCAAATAATCACGTGATTTATATAATTCAATCAATCAATCAATTAGTCAATCATTGTGCTCTTCATACATTCATAACTAAATACAGTGTATGGGTTGCATTTAACATTAGCTAAGTTGAGTGGAAACAAAAACAAAAATGAGTCCTATAAAATCTATATATCTGATATCCTGGCACACCCATTTTTTAAAGAATGGATCTATCTATTGTTGTCCTTTTCGCAGGAATCTACCCCTGGCCATCGCCATCTCCATGCCAATCGTGACAATCATTTACCTGTTGACCAACGTGGCCTACTACGTGGTACTGGACATGCCCTCTCTGCTGGCCAGTGATGCCGTCGCTGTGGTGAGACGTCAACAGTCGCTCTGCTGCTGAATATAGTCCTGTTCTTCAGGGAATGCTTTGATTTGACATGTATTTTCCCCTTTGGATATGAAATCCGAGGTCAATGAATTGCTATTATTCGGAATTGTGTGTGCAAAATCTGATTCCACAGACTTTTGGAAATGAAGTTCTGGGACCCTTCAAATGGATCATCCCCGTGTCAGTGGCCATGTCCTGCTACGGAGGACTCAATGCTTCCATCATTGCTGCTTCAAGGTAATCATCAAACACCGTAGGAAGTAGCAAACTTCAAATACTTACTTGTTACACTTAAGGAGATTTTTCAGGGAACTTTTTTTTTACTGTATTTATTTTTCTGACAATTCTTTACTTGTACTCCCTTCATTTGAAAACAGCTATCTGTTATTTCTACTCATTATCTTGTCAAAATAGGTCTGTTACTTTTGTTCAACGTCAGCAGTAAAGGAGTTGATTCAGTACCTCTACTTTCTACTTTTGTCTTTTTATCCACAAGTAGCTGCACTCCCACTTAAGCACACAGAGTGAGTGCTTTTGTCAACTCTGAAACAAACCTGGATAAAACTGGAGAATAACTAATAAATATTATTTCGGTGCAGGTTGTTCTTTGTGGGTGCTCGAGAGGGTCATCTCCCTGACACCCTCAGTCTGATCCATCTGGAGCGCTACACACCCATCCCTGCACTCCTGTTCAATGTGAGGACATCCCAACTTGAACTTGAGCTGAACATCTTACTCAATCCGTTGGAAAAAAATGTCTGTGAAAACATGTTTTTGTTTTTTTTTTGTATCATTGCAGGGCTTGATGGGCCTCATTTTTCTATGCGTGGAAGATGTGTTCCAGCTTATCAGCTATTTTAGTTTCAGCTACTGGCTCTATGTGGGCCTATCTGTGGCCGGCCTCATTTATCTGCGCTTCACCCAGCCAGACAGACCCAGACCTGTGAAGGTGTCCTGTTTGCTTATGCTTTTCTTATGGAAAGTACTATACACATAAATACTTGCGCACAATATTCTGAAATATGTGCATGGTTTAATAGCTGTGGAACATTCCAAAGAGTTCACTTAAACCTGCCAAATCCCTTAAATCAGTGGTTCTCAAACGTTTTACACTAACTACTGTACCAACTTAAAAAATACTTAAGCATATACTGCAAGTCACTGTAACTATGCATAGTTTAAACGGTAACACTAAAATAATGTTGCAGTAAAACGTACTGAACATTAAAGTTAAGTAAAAATTGTACCTAAGTATGTTTTTTTTTCTTTTTTAAACAAACAGTACTTAAAGATTAAATGCTAATGTAGTGTACTAAAAAGTTAAAAACAACTGAACTGTACAGAGGCAGTGATTCATTCATGCTCCGCTAGAGAGCACCCACATACCACTAGTGGTACATGTACCACACTTTGAGAATAACTGCCTTAGATTATTGTGTAGTTTACATATTAGTGTCAAGAGTTGGAATTATTGCAGTAGACCCCCACATAGTCATGGGATGACATTCGCAGATTTCTTGGGGGGAACCAATCCCCATTATTTGTGAAACACAAACTTATTCGCTGTCATATCTGGGGGTAATTATTATTATTATTATTTCTTTATTTACTTTTTTATTTTCATGGCAATTATAAGGAGCTTCAATTATTCAACGACTCTCGCTATTCAGGGTTGCACCCAATCCCCTGTTCAAGGGGCAACCTGAACTGGTTGCCAGCCAATCGCAGGGCACATACAAACAAACAACCATTCACACTCACAGTCACACCTACGGGCAATTTAGAGTCTCCAATTAATGCATGTTTTTGGGATGTGGGAGGAAACCGGAGTGCCCGGAGAAAACCCACACAGGCACGGGGAGAACATTCAAACTCCACACAGGCGGGGACGGGGATTGAACCCCACACCTCAGAACTGTGAGGCTGACGCTCTAACCAGTCGACCACCGTGCCGCCTGTGACTTTTTAGTCTTTCTTTATCATACATCATTATATTTCATCATAGATTTTTCATTATTCATCACTGATTTGCTGGCCAGTGAGTATATGTAAAGTAATATGTTCTACAGGTGACTATGTGATAATATATCACTGGCCAGCCAATCAGTATATGTGTATATATATATATATATATATATATATATATATATATATATATTTTTTTTGTTTGTTTGTTTTTTTGTTTTTGTTTTTGTTTTGCAGTGCTTTAAATACCTGTTACAAACATCATCACAGCATTTGTGCATGATTGGCTGGAAAGGCAAATTGGGCAGCTCTACTGAAACATCCTCTGCATCATTTCTCAGAAAGAGATTATCATGATTACGCCTGAAAACAGATAATTTACTGAGGCAGTGAGCAGCAGTTATCGCCAAGGGTGTTTTCTTGAAAAGCAGTCATTCAGTACAGATGAAAGGAAATTCAGATGCAGTGTGTCCAAACTAGCCATGTTTTATTTCGAAATATTACGTTTCTAGGAGGCGGCACGGTGATCGACTAGTTGGAGCGTCTGCCTCACAGTTCTGAGGACTGGGGTTCAATTCCCGGCCCCGCCTGTGTCGAGTTTACATGTTCTCCCCGTGCCTGCATGGGTTTTCTTTGGACACTCCAGTTTCCTCCCACATCCCAAAAACATGCATGGTAGGTTAATTGAAGACACTAAATGGCCCGTAGGTGTGAATGTGAGTGTGAATGGTTGTTTGTTTATATCTGCCCTACAATTGGCAGGCGACCAGTTCAGGGTGTACCGCACCTCCTGCCCGATGATAGCTGGGATAGGGTCCAGTACTCCCGCGACCCTTGTGAGGGTAAGCGGCTCAGAGAATGGATGGATGGAGGTTTCTGGGAAATGTGCTTTAAAATGTGGAAATGTCTATAATGTATTGAACAGAAATGCTGATTGCATATAGAGACCTATACATGGGCATAATGTCTTTGGCAATGCTCAGTGCAATTGCCTCTGTAATTGCCTTCCACCACAGTCCTTTATATGTTATACGGAACACACTGTGAAAATGATTCCACTAATGTTAACTGTTTCTTAGTTGGAATTACGGTTGCGAGAGGCTTTTTTTTTTAAATAGTCGCTAAAGCAGTCGGAAAAGTTGTGAGCAAACCATTAAGTTGACAATACTGACTGTGCTTTTCTAAGTAGCTCCGCTCTGTTCACACCCATTTTGTTAGTGGAAGCTGTCAATAATATAAATATTGAATTTAATAATTGAATTTGATTAAGTTTCTCTCTATTAAACAGGTCATTAATATTTTGGTTGAAATGTTCAAAAAAACAAATAACTCCCATGGTATATAGGGATATTGTGCAAAAAAATTGTCTGATTGAGAATACCTGAAACAAAAACTTGAAGACAAAGTTACTTGTGCAGTTTATTATTTTTGGAAAGAGGTCATACAATTGGACATGGGGACATGCAGCATCTCAAAGGGCTGGACAAGAGGAGGTTTCCAAAAAAAAAAAAAAAAATTATATATATATATATATATATATATATATATATATATATATATATATATATATATATATATATATATACGTTCCTCCTTTATTGTAAATGGTTCAGGCCAGTACACATAATGCAGGAAGAAACAGACAACTGGTCAGACAGAAAACAGCATGCTAGGATTCAAAGGGGAGGTCTCACACTTTTACCTTTCGGTATTGTTCTTGATCAGACGAACGGAGTCACTATTGAAAATCTAATTAGTTCCGAGTTTTACGATGCACTATTGAAGGTACAGGAGCAATTGTAGCTATGTTAGGATTATGTGGGGGGTCCTGTTGACCTAAAAAGTTTGAGAACTCCTTGTAGTAGATACTGTACACAGATACTCTGCCTGAACACACCACTGTTCAAATTAAATCACGAGTGGATTCTTCTCTCCACAGCTGACCTTGTTCTTCCCGTTCATCTACTGCCTGTGCAGCCTGTTCTTAGTCATTGTCCCTCTGTACGGAGACACCATCAACTCTCTCATAGGGATTGGCATCGCCCTCTCAGGGGTCCCTGTTTATTATATAGCCATCCACCTACCTGAGGAGAGGAGGCCCAAATTCTTGCGCACGCTAAACAGTAAGTCACTCTGATTCAAATGTCAAGTTTTTGCCACACTTTCTCGGTGTAATTGTTCTTCCCTTCCTCTTTGAACAGTCTTTGCTACCAGAAACACTCAAAAGGTGCTCTACTGCTGCTTGACGCAACCAGGCGGTAAAGGACAGTGAGCTCGGGACAAACAACGTCTTGAGGCCGCCCACTTTTTAAATGAAGGAGCTGACGTTTTGTCTCGCCACGAGCAGAAAAACAACACCCCGCACGTGTCCGTGAACACACGTGTCACATACCAGGTCAAGTTTTAAAAAAGGCCTGCGATATCAAATGACAGCAGAGGGAGCAAGAAACTAGTGACTTGTAAAAGCAATACACACTACTCACAAAACGTTAGGGGATACGAATCGAGCCCTGCCAGTAATAGTGAAAATCCGCAAGTTAGTGACACCCACCAAAGAAGGTTTGGAATTGCATTTAGATGCCAAAAGTGGGTAGCAAAGTCAACGGTATGGCCTGACTCAATGAAGCTCCTCCTTTCACTTTGGCATATGTGCTTGGCACCGAGATGCCATAAGATGGCGCCAAATAAATATTTTTATTTTTGACATGGCACAAAAATAACGAAAAGACAGGTTCCGACACAAAATCCGCAAAGACGCTTATTTGCACATGCCGAACCGTGATATCTGAGAGTTCACTGTATTGGGGTTCTGGGTGAATTTTCGTAATGAACCTAAAATGCACCATAACCTAATTTAATTTGACCTTCTCTAAACTTTTGAGGTCCAACTGTTTGCTGTTTCAGTATTTTTTGCACGATTCGCTGTTCTCTAACAAGGAGTTAAATGGCATAATTCATGACAAATATTTGATCCACATCCATTCAAAAGTTTGGAGAAGGTCCAATTAAGATCACTTGTAAAGGTTATAGTGCATTTTAGGTTCATCTTGAAATTCACCCAAAAGCCAAGTATCCCCAACTTTTGAGGAGTAGTGTAATTCTCCCCAGGGATCATTAAGTATCTTCCATGAGGATTTTCAAAAAACCTCATTCTAGATTCCACCTTGTTTGTTTGACTGAAAACCGAACTGTAAGAGCTTTTTACAATGCATGGACTTTTGGATAATAGGACTGTTTATGTCATTTGTAGAGACTGTACAATGATGTGTTTTGTGATTTTACACAATGAACAAGACTTTATGAATAAGTAGAGACAACAAATGTTTCAGATTGAGCTACTTTTATCACATTAAAGTTATTGATTCTAATGTCTCCTCAAATTTTCTTCCTCCTATATAGTACATCCTTTTTTTTGGTCCTTCAGTTTTTTCGGTTCAGAAAATGGATGGATGAATAAATATGTCTAAAACAGTGTAATATCCAATAGCAGCGGCACTTTGGTCAACTCAATAAAATGTATATATTTTTTTATTTTTGACCTCTTACACACATGGGAGAATATCCCTGAATGCATAGTAGTAGTAAACAAGTAGTCATGGGTTGATCAAAAGTCCACTTATCATTACAAGACTGTAGGTCACAGACATTCAAATCAGAGTTGATATTGTCTTCTAAGATTTTTTTATAACTGTAATATTTCTGGCAAACAGTAAATGTAACCCAGAATGTATTGTATAAAAATATGAAATATTCATGGGAAATATTGTGTTCCTGTCAGAATTGTGCTGTATTTTTAGACTAATTTGTTACAGTGTAACCTCATCTCCAAAGCGTCCAGGTCCATAACAATCACAAAGAGCTCCAGCTTTTTTTTCTTTTTTTTCTGTAGTGTAGCCGCTTCTGTGTTTTTAGCCCCATATTTATTATAAACCAACGTATAGTCCATTTGACAGCATGAGTAAAAATAGGACAGGCACTATGTAAGAGTAAATATTTATGGTAGTGTAACAGCATTAATAATTTACATTAAAATGACAATCAGGCAATACTTTTTCTCACCTTGCATACTTAAAGTATTTTTTGCAGATAGTCTAAAATTAAATGCTAGATATAAGAAAAAAAACAAAAACAATGAGAGCTTTCTGATCTTTTCCGAGCTCGCCAATTCTCATGTTAAGATGTTTTGTTCATGACAAGGTGCAGTTGGCATTCTCAAAGTCAGCGCAGATCCATTTGTTGGTGAAGCGTTTGTATCCCTCAGCTTCAATCAGGTCACTTCCTGAAAGAAAACACATACATGATGTCATATACATCATCTGGAGCAATTCACAATCAATATGTTTCGAATAACATAACAAAAAAAATATATAAAAAAAACAAAACACTAATAGATAATTAATAATAGTAATACAGAACAATGCTGACGTCACTGAGAGCCGGCGCTATGGCCTTGTGAGGTGAATTTGAAATCTGATTGGTTACAGAAATGGTGCTAATATATTTGAAGTGGCATGAGTCAGCACTACTGATTGTGAAGGCCCCGGAGAGATTAGATTGACTTGGCCACATGTAAAGGCTAAAATCTGATTGGACAAATAATAATAATAATAATAATAATAATAAATAAATCTAATACAGTACTGGAAGCAACGCAGCCAAGAGAAACACAATGAAATGAAGACAATAGACTGTTGCTAATAAATAAAGACAATTTCATGAAATAAATATTATAATTTAGGTTGAAAGTGTAGGCCAGTGCTTCTGATGGTGTTTAGGCTAGCAGAGATAGCCCACCAAATAAAACGTTCATATTGCTATATAATACCATTTGTTTACATGAGCACAAATTGACAGTTCACTCCAATAGTTCAAAATTCCCAAGCTAAAACGCTATGTTTCTGAAATGTTTACAAAAATGTGGTGGATATTGTCTGCCCTTTGCCAGTCTATTTACAAGCAATAATGTGGATTCCTGTGCACATATACAGTGTACTACCGCACTGACCGTCTATTAGGTTCTGAAGGCTGCAGAAGTTGGTACTGTTCTCTGCTGGATCTTTAGAGGCCTCAGACATTCCTTCTCCCTGTATATGACACATAACTGCATAACTAACAAGGAAAAATCTTACTTTTCATACACGACCCGTGGGGATGTGTTTCTATGCATCCTTTGTGATACCTACGCTGCAAAATTGTGAATATGCTTGCCCTTGCCCGGACGCGGGCCACCGGGGCCCCCCACTGGAGCCAGGCCTGGTGGTGGGGCTCGAAGGCGAGCGCCTGGTGGCCGGGCCTGCACCCATGGGGCCCGGCCGGGCACAGCCCGAAAGGGTAACGTGGGTCCCCCTTCCCATGGGCTCACCACTTGTGGGAGGGGCCATAGGGGTCGGGTGCAGTGTGAGCTGGGCGGTGGCCGAAGGCGGGGACCTTGGCGATCCGATCCCCGGCTACAGAAGCTGGCTCTAGGGACGTGGAATGTCACCTCTCTGGCAGGGAAGGAGCCCGAGCTGGTGTGTGAGGTCGAGAAGTTCCGACTCGATATAGTCGGACTCGCCTCCACACACACCTGGGGCTCTGGTACCAGTCCTCTCGAGAGGGGTTGGACTCTCTTCCACTCTGGAGTTGCCCATGGTGAGAGGCGCCGAGCAGGTGTGGGTATACTTATTGCCCCCCGGCTCGGCGCCTGTACGTTGGGGTTCACCCCGGTGGACGAGAGGGTAGCCTCCCTCCGCCTTCGGGTGGGGGGACGGGTCCTGACTGTTGTTTGTGCCTATGCACCAAACAGCAGTTCAGAGTACCCACCCTTTTTGGAGTCCTTGGAGGGGGTGCTGGAGAGCGCTCCCGCTGGGGACTCCATTGTTCTGTTGGGGGACTTCAATGCTCACGTGGGCAATGACAGTGAGACCTGGAAGGGCGCGATTGGGAGGAACGGCCCCCCCCGATCAGAACCCAAGCGGTGTTCTGTTATTGGACTTCTGTGCTCGTCACGGATTGTCCATAACGAACACCATGTTCAAGCATAAGGGTGTCCACACATGCACTTGGCACCAGGACACCCTAGGTCGCAGTTCGATGATCGACTTTGTGGTCGTGTCATCGGACTTGCGGCCGCATGTCTTGGACACTCGGGTGAAGAGAGGGAGCTGTCTAGTGATCACCACCTGGTGGTGAGTTGGCTCCGATGGTGGCGGAAGACGCCGGTCCGACGTGGCAGGCCCAAACATATTGTGAGGGTCTGCTGGGAACGTCTGGCAGAATCCCCTGTCAGAAGGAGTTTCAACTCCCACCTCCGACAGAACTTTGCTCATGTTCCGGGGGAGGCGGGGGACATCGAGTCCGAGTGGACCATGTTCCGCGCCTCCATTGCTGAGGCGGCCGACCGGAGCTGTGGCCGTAAGGTGGTCGGTGCCTGTCGTGGCGGCAATCCCCGAACCCGTTGGTGGACACCAACGGTGAGGGATGCCGTCAAGCTGAAGAAGGAGTCCTATCGGGCCTTTTTGGCCTGTGGGACTCCTGAGGCAGCTGATGGGTACCGGCTGGCCAAGCGGAATGCAGCTCTGGTGGTCGCTGAAGCAAAAACCCGGGCATGGGAGGAGTTCGGTGAGGCCATGGAGAAAGACTTCCGGACGGCTTCGAGGAAATTCTGGTCCACCATCCGACGTCTCAGGAGAGGAAAGCAGTGCACCACCAACACTGTGTATAGTGGGGATGGGGCGCTGCTGACCTCGACTCGGGACGTTGTGAGTCGGTGGGGAGAATACTTCGAAGACCTCCTCAATTCCACCGACACGCATTCCCATGGGGAAGCAGAGTGTGGGTTCTCTGAGGCGGGCTCTCCTATCTCTGGGTTTGAGGTCACCGAGGTAGTTAAAAAGCTCCTCGGTGGCAGGGCCCCGGGGGTGGATGAGATTCGCCCGGAGTTCCTAAAGGCTCTGGATGTTGTGGGGCTGTCCTGGTTGACACGCCTCTGCAACATCGCGTGGACAGTGCCTCTGGATTGGCAGACTGGGGTGGTGGTCCCCCTTTTTAAGAAGGGGGACCGGAGGGTGTGTTCCAACTACAGGGGGATCACACTGCTCAGCCTCCCTGGTAAGGTCTATTCAGGGGTGCTGGAGAGGAGGGTCCGTCGGGAAGTCGAATCTCAGATTCAGGAGGAGCAGTGTGGTTTTCGTCCTGGCCGTGGAACAGTGGACCAGCTCTACACCCTCGGCAGGGTCCTCGAGGGTGCATGGGAGTTCGCCCAACCAGTCTACATGTGTTTTGTGGACTTGGAGAAGGCGTTCGACCGTGTCCCTCGGGGAGTCCTGTGGAGAGTGCTTCGGGAGTATGGGGTACCGAACCCCCTGATACGGGCTGTTCGGTCCCTGTACGACCGGAGTCAGAGTTTGGTCCGCATATCCGGCAGTAAGTCGAACTCGTTCCCGGTGAGGGTTGGACTCCGCCAAGGCTGCCCTTTGTCGCCGATTCTGTTCATAACTTTTATGGACAGAATTTCTAGGCGCAGCCGAGGCGTAGAGGGGGTCCGGTTTGGTGGCCTCAGTATTGCATCTCTGCTTTTTGCAGATGATGTGGTTCTGTTGGCTTCATCAAGCCGTGACCTCCAACTCTCATTGGAGCAGTTCGCAGCCGAGTGTGAAGCGGCTGGGATGAGAATCAGCACCTCCAAATCTGAGACCATGGTCCTCAGTCGGGAAAGGGTGGCATGCCATCTCCAGGTCGGGGATGAGATCCTGCCCCAAGTGGAGGAATTCAAGTATCTTGGGGTCTTGTTCACGAGTGAGGGAAGAATGGAACGGGAGATCGACAGGCGGATCGGTGCAGCGTCTGCAGTGATGCGGACTTTGTATCGGTCCGTTGTGGTAAAGAAAGAGCTAAGCCGAAAGGCGAAGCTCTCAATTTACCGGTCGATCTTCGTTCCTACCCTCACCTATGGTCATGAGCTGTGGGTCGTGACCGAAAGAACAAGATCCCGGATACAAGCGGCCGAAATGAGTTTCCTCCGCAGGGTGTCCGGGCTCTCCCTTAGAGATAGGGTGAGAAGCTCGGTCATCCGGGAGGATCTCAGAGTAGAGCCGCTACTCCTCCGCATTGAGAGGAGCCAGATGAGGTGGCTGGGGCATCTGATTCGGATGCCTCCCGGACGCCTCCCTGGTGAGGTGTTCCGGGCATGTCCCACCGGGAGGAGACCCCGGGGACGACCCAGGACGCGCTGGAGAGACTACATCCTTCGGCTGGCCTGGGAACGCCTCGGGATCCCCCCGGAAGAGCTGGATGAAGTGGCTGGGGAGAGGGTAGTCTGGGCGTCCCTGCTGAAGCTACTGCCCCCGCGACCCGACCCGGATAAGCGGTAGAGAATGGATGGATGGATGGATGGACTCACAAAAATCCTCTTGTAAAAAAAACTAAAATGTCATATTTGTTTTTAAGAGCTTTTGATGAATGAGACCAATTGTTCTGGTGTTGTTAGAAACAAGAAAAACAACCAAATATAAGGTTTCAGCAAATTATATTTTCAAGGTTGTGAAAATAAAACATGTTAGCTATTAGCTACAGCTATTTTTAACTCTTTCATTTTTCTAAGTTTTCAAAAAAAGGAAACATAATGCTCATGTCTCATGACACAAATACAAAAATTAAAGGCCTTTAAGATATGTCAGAATTTGCCAATAATCCCAGCAGTTATTGCATGACATTATTTACACTTCACTTTAAAAAAAAAAACTAATGAAAAAAAACAAAACACTTGAGATGATAACAATCGGAAATAACGTACGGTCACTTTGCAAACGGTGGACTGCTCCAGAAGAAACTGCAGGTCGTTGACATTCTTGGTTTTTGGAGACGTGTGTATGGCTGTTATCAGGTCCGGAGTGGACGATACAAGCTGTGGGGAGTTTTGAAAGAAATTCACAAAGAAATATTTTTACATATTTTTAATGCCACAATGGAGATATTTGCAGTCATGTGTGATCATGCCATGCAAAACTTTATGGTGGCACAATTGATTGGTTTCATTTAGCAGGTCAGATCCCAAATGAGATGTCAACGAAATTTTTCTATTTCTTTTTTTCTATTTGCAGAAGCCAAACTCCTGACTGACCACAATATTAGGTACACCTTCAAAATCTAATGACATTTAAGCAGCACATAAGATACAGTAGTGCCTTGACTTACGTGGGTAATTGGTTCTGTGATCTCAAATCACCGTTCTCCATTGAAATTAATGGAAATGGCATTAATCCGTTCCAGCCCCCCATAAAACACCAGCAAACATTTTGGTAATGTGTTTTTTAGTAAGATGGATTTCATATCCCCTAATTTCAGAGCTTAAGTGCTCTTGAGCAAGGAACTTACTCACTCCCCTAGTTTATTCTTGATATGGAAAGTAGTCCACTTTTCAAAAGATTGTGCGAGTGTACCTGAGTGTCAAGTCATTGTAGGAATAAAAAAAAAAAAAAGGGTCTGACTTCATATGAGCATATCTCTCCTGCGTCAAGGCAGCTTTGCTGGATCTGCCACGCCTTGATCTGATTCACCAATGTTCCATAAACATCTTCACACGGGATACCAAACAACCTGCAGACCAGAGAGCAGAAACGTTTTTTTTAATTGTAAATTTACATCATTTGTCATTGATTGTAATAGTCAAAAACTAAACATCAGACGGTATTTGTTATCTAACAATGAATAAAATACTCCACCCTCAAAACGGTTTATTTGCTCAGTCTTGGAAGTCCTATATGAGAATAAAAATGCAGGGAAAATCTTGTCCAACACTCACGTAATTCTCTTCCTCCATGGCAGCGGAAGAGTTCATGTCATACAGATTCAAAATACATACAAAATTCATTTCATACAGTTCTGATCAGAAGTTTACATTCACTCGTCATGGCTCATATTAATTTGGGGCTTTAAATTATTTAGTCAAAACGTATTATTATTTTAATGATTATAGTACATGCATCTTCAGTCATTTTCAAAAACAAGAATTAGGTAAATATGTTTGAATGTATTTGATATTTTATTTAGTCCACGGCCACGCAGGATCAAAATTAAACTGTACATAGATACATTTCAAAAATATACCTGGACCACCAAACTTTATGAAACTGAGAGCTACTTCTTTGATACTGATTAATTCCAAGGGCTACCTGTTTGATACACAGAGCACATAACAATACTCACACTGTTTCACTGTATCAGAATCAGAATCATCTTTATTTGCCAAGTATGTCCAAAACACACAAGGAATTTGTCTCCGGTAGTTGGAGCCGCTCTAGTACAACAGACAGTCAATTTACAGAACACTTTGGAGACATAAAGACATTGACAAAAAACAACAACAAACAACAATTGTGCAAAAAATGCAGAGTCCTCTAGCACTTAGAGCAGTTCGAATGGCTAATATCGCAATAGTCCGGTGCATTGACCATTGTGCAAAGGGCACTGAGACTTCAAGGAGTGTATGCGGTTTAAAGTGACGAGTAGTGCGATAATCTGGGACAATGGTTGTGCAAATGTTACAGATACTCCTCAATCAGTGTGCAAATGGAGCAGATGCTACTCTGGCATGAGTGGCCACTATATGCAAATAGTGCAGCACGGCGAGACAACTACAGTGAGTGCACGAGTAATACATAATTGGCCCCACAGAAATGTGACAACGAACTCAAGTAAAAAAATTGCCAGCTTGTTGTAATGGAATTATAAGTTAGCTGTTTAAGAAGTTGATTGCAAGAGGGAAGAAGCTGTTGGAATGTCTACTAGTTCTAGTTTGCATTGATCGGTAGCGCCTACCTGAGGGAAGGAGCTGGAAGAGCTGGTGACCGGGGTGCGGATGGTCCGAGAGGATTTTGCACGCCCTTGTCTTAGTTCTGGCAGCGTGCAAGTCCTCAAGGGTGGGTAGGGGGGTACCGACAATCCTTTCAGCAGTTTTGATTGTCCGTTGCAGTCGGAGTTTGTCCTTTTTTGTAGCAGCACCAAACCAGACTGTGATGGAAGAACACAGGACTGATTCGATGACCGCTGTGTAGAACTGTCTCAGCAGCTCCGGTGGCCGTGCTCAGAAGCCGCAGGAAGTACATCCTCTCCTGGGCCTTTTTGAGGACGGAGTTGATGTTGGTCGCCCACTTCAGGTCCTGGGAGATTGTAATTCCCAGGAACTTGAAGGTCTCGACGGTTGACACAAGGCAACTGGACAACGTGAGGGGCAGCTGTGGCGAAGGATGCCTCCTGAAGTCCACGATCATCTCTACAGTCTTGAGCGCGTTCAGCTCCAGGTTGTGTTGGCCGCACCACAGCTCCAGCCGCTCCGCTTCCTGTCGATATGCAGACTCGTCACCGTCCTTGATGAGGCCGATGACAGTGGTGTCATCTGAAAACTTCAGGAGTTTGACAGTCGGGTTCGCTGAGGTGCAGTCGTTCGTGTAGAGAGAGAAGAGCAGCGGAGAGAGGACACAACCTTGGGGCGCCCCAGTGCTGATGCTGCGTGTGGATGAGGTGGCCTCCCCCAGCCTCACCTGCTGTGTCCTGCCTGTCAGAAAGCTGTAAATCCACTGGCAGATGGCAGGTGAGTCGCTGAGCTGGAGATGCTTGGAGGAAAGGAGTTCAGGGATGATGGTGTTGAACGCTGAGCTGAAGTCCACGAACAGGATCCTCGCGTAGGTCCCTGCACTGTCGAGGTGTTCTAGGATGAAGTGCAGTCCCATGTTGACTGCATCATCCGAAGATCTGTTCGCTTGGTAGGCAAACTGCAGGGGGTCCAGCAGGGGACCTGTGACACTCTTGAGGTGGTCCAGCACAAGACGTTCAAAGGACTTCATGACCACAGATGTCAAAGCGACAGGCCTGTAGTCATTCAGACCCGAGATTTCAGGTTTCTTGGGGACTGGGATGATGGTGGAACGTTTGAAACAGGATGGAACTTCGCACATTTCCAGTTATCTGTTGAAGATCTGAGTGAAGACTGGAGCGAGCTGGTCCGCGCAGACTTTGAGGCAGGATGGGGACACGTGGTCCGGGCCTGCCGCTTTGTTAATCTTTTGTTGTTTGAAGATGCGTCTCACATCCTGTTCATGGATGGTTAACGCAGAGGTCAGAGGTGGGATTGTGGTCGCGGGTGCGGCCGGGTTGGTGTGTGGTGTGAAACTGTCCTTTTCAAATCTGCAGTAGAAGGTATTCAAGTCGTTGGCTAGTGTGCTATTGTTCTCAGCTTGGGGGGATCGTCGCTTGTAATTAGTCAGCGATTGGAATGCATGCCAGACTGATTTAGAGCCGTTTGTGCTAAACTGTTTTTCCAACTTTGCTGTATAGATCCTCTTTGCAATGTTAATTTCTTTGGTCAGCTGGTTTCTAGCTCGATTATACAGGGCCCTGTCCCCGCTCTGATATGCGTCCTCCTTAGCTTGGCGAAGCTGCTTAAGTTTAGCATTGAACCACGGCTTATTGTTGTTGAATGTGCGAAATGATTTTGTTGGTACACAGACCTCTTCACAGAAACTGATATAGGATGTGACAGTGTCCGTATATTCATCCAGGCTGCCAGCTGAATTTTCAAAGACACTCCAGTCTGTGCAGTCTAAGCAGCTTTGAAGTTCCATCTTGGCTTCATTTGTCCACTTTTTGACTGTTTTCACTGTAGGCTTCGCACATTTAAGTTCTTGCCTGTACGTCGGTATTAAGTGAATTAAGCAGTGATCAGACGAGCCCAAGGCTGCACGAGGTATAGCACGGTATGCGTTTTTTACCGTGGTGTAGCAGTGGTCTAAAGTATTATTTTCCCTGGTAGGACAGTCGATGTGCTGCCTGTATTTAGGGAGTTCGTGGTTGAGTTTAGCTTTGTTAAAGTCCCCGAGAATAATGAGGGGTGAGTCGGGGTGTTTTTTTTCAATTTCGTTGACTTGATCGGCGAGCGTTAGCAATGCGGCGTTCGTGTTAGCTTGAGGCGGAATATAGACTCCAGCCAGTATGAATGATGCGAACTCACGTGGCGAGTAGAATGGTTTACAGTTTAAGTATAGCGACTCCAAATGCGGGCTGCAGTGTGTGCTGAGCACCGTGACATCCGTACACCATTTTTCGTTGATATAGAGGCATATCCCGCCGCCCTTTGTTTTCCCCGATGATTCCATGTCGCGGTCCGCTCGATGAATGTGGAAACCGGGAAGCATAATATATAATGTACACATGCCATTCATATACATATAAGTATAATTCTATCAAGAAAAATATAAAAAGAGTGCCACAATAAAACACTTCAAATAAAAAAAGAAATATATCCTGTAAATAAATAAATACAATTCAAAAATAAAAACACTATTAAATATCAACTTAAACCAAAAAGTCAATGGCAGTTTTGCACTGGGCCACTTGGCTATGGACTACAGAAGAAATAATATTTCTAATCATGTCACTATTTACAGTTACAATTGCCCTACAGTACATGAGAATAGGCAGTCTGTGTTTTGACAAAATCCCAAATCCCTTCACATTTTCTGTTGGGCCTAAACTGCAGACCCATCAGAAAAAAGGCAGGGTAGGCCTGTTAACTGTTCAGGCATTATTTTGTGAAAAATAATTATCAACTCACACAATGTCGTGTTGACCGAAACTTGTTTTGATAATGCCTTTCTGTTCCCACAAAAGTCAAAAGGGAAGGTGATTATCTCTCATTTGAAAGCAGACTTTGTGTACAACATTGCGATAGCTATGCAAACTCGAACAATTTCATACACGACCGATTTCAAAAGCTTAATTTGTGATGACTGAAACAATACAGTGCGCTTTGAAAGCACCTCCCAGTTCCTACTCAGGAGAAAAACTCTCAGTAGATGGTTGAAACTTCCAGGCTCTTTTCAAGCATAGCCGTCGCCCAAGCAAACCCCTCCCCCTGATCTGAGCATTATGGTGGACCACCACATCCCGATGTCCTTGTTAGACAACCAGTCAAGCAGTTAAAGCGTATCGTGTCTGTGAACTGCTAATCTGGCAGATAATGGCTGCATGTACAAAAGAAAGGTAGCTAATTGTAGGTCGTTGAGTTGTTCATTTTAAACCACACAACCTTTTGACCGTCCTCTAGGCATGGTAGCAGGAGTAAGAAAACCCTGGATTTTCTATGCATTAAATCATGATGCAAAAACAAGTAATTAGTTACAGACTGATACACAACTAAAGATGCACAGCATGACGTCTCTGTCTGGTCCCGAAGCCCCAAAGTTAATACATTACAAATACAAAAGAAAGAAACACTCTCTTACCACTTGATTTTGCACTGTGCTGTGACATTCGCCAGAGAAATGGTCAGAGTTGCTCCAAGAATGACAACCGATGCCGTAAATAGGAATTTCAGGGACATAATGCAAGTGGGTCAAGGAAAACCAAAATCTGCTGTGTGCTCCACTGCATGAGCTCCTTCTGTCCACTCAAAGTGATCCAAAGGCTTAAAAGGACAAGTCACAGTTCATGTGGAACATTGGAATAGACAACCATCCCAATTGAATTAACTCAAGCCAGAACATGGGAACATAGAGCTCATCTATCCTCATTCTAAAAGAGGCAAGTTGCAAATAAAACAAATATTTCAATCTACAATGCTGCTTGTTGTGTTTTTGACAAGGAAATTATGACATTTTCCTCTTAGTTATAATTGTTGTACTATATAGCTGGAGTCCCCTGACTAAAGACTAAAATCCTTGACTAAAGAAAAGAAAGTACAGACTGAAATTTACTTACTGTAAGTAGGAAATAAAAAATTAATTGTTACTGTCCATCCATCCATCCATTTTCTACCGCTTATCCGGGTCGGGTCGCGGGGGCAGTAGCTTTAGCAGGGACGCCCAGAATTCCCTCTCCCCAGCCACTTCATCCAGCTCTTCCGGGGGGGATCCCGAGGCGTTCCCAGGCCAGCCGAAGGACGTAGTCTCTCCAGCGTGTCCTGGGTCGTCCCCGGGGTCTCCTCCCGGTGGGACGTGTCCGGAACACCTCACCAGGGAGGCGTCCGGGAGGCATCCGAATCAGATGCCCCAGCCACCTCATCTGGCTCCTCTCGATGTGGAGGAGCAGCGACTCTACTCTGTTGTTACTGTCAATCATATAATTAACTTACATATTGCTTGTTTTGGGAAGAAAAATAATCACTGGACACGCTATCAAAACAAAGTGTTCCCATAAATTAACTGTCATGTCAGTTTTGTTTTTTTCCCTCCATCTTCCGCCTTCTCCCTGTGAAATGCACCCACTCACGGTCAACAACGAGGCGCTCTAAAGCAGTCATGCTCAGAGGTGTGGACTCGAATCACATGACTTGATGTACTGACACAGCGGGCCAGCCGTGCGCTGTCTGGGATTCCTGTACGTTAGAGTCTGGTTTAGTTAGTGTCGTGTTCTCAAGAATCAGTCTTGTATTTCATTTTTCATCCACTGTATTTACCAATCGATCAGCTCACATCTTGCATGAATTCAACATGGAACTACAATCTATTTGTCTATTTTTGACGTAATATTTTTACAAGGTGCACCCTTGTGGTCCGACTGAGATATCACAGTGGGATAACCTTTTACCTTTAATAACAAGATGACAAACGTGTTCTTTTTTTTTAAATTAATGCCTTATGTATTGATACTGACAAGAAATGTCAAGTTCAAACTGAAATCTATTTATATTTGTGTTTGAAATGTGTTTGTAGACAAGAAAATGCAGTTTCCTGCTATGTGCACAATGTGAATTTAAGAAAGATACTGTTGACTATCTAAAAGAGGAAACAAATTGCTCATTCATTATTCAGTAAACTTTCTCATTTTCTCTTGTGCATTCATAATTGCTCTTTAACCAAGAAAACATATATTTTATCCTAATACTTGATTATTATAGAATTGTGAGTAGAATACTCGACTGCAGCACTACTGGATGAATTTGTTTGACTTGTGACAGGTCTGTTTCACGTCACTTCAGAAATAAAGTGCGAAAAAGTAAGTCATAGCACAGCATTTTCATAGAATAACTGAAAACCTACTATCAATCGGTTTTGAAGGGGCAATAAACTAAGCCCCCCACCTTGACGATCGGCTTTGAAGGTGGAAACATTTTGATCACCACTTATAAAAGTACCATGCACTTGTTTATCAAATGTTGTTGAAATTGATTTTATATAGTCACTGATGGTGTAGTGGTACACTTTGGTGCGGGCAGAGTGGGTTCAGTTCCCACTCATTGTAAATACGTTCTACATTGTTTTCAGTCTTTGTACATTTTCAGCAATTATCTTCTTACAAGTAAAATCTATTTAAAAACACATTTCTGAATTCACTTAACAGGGTTCATTTGTTTTCCTATGAGAGTGTAAATTTCAAAGCAGTAACATCCATTCAGATAAATCCGCTTTTCACCTTTGTTTAATTCTTACTTGACATGGACAAAGGACGAGGAGAACAATACAGCACTGAACACACCTTGTGCGTGACAATAAGGTTTTACTTCCTGGTACGGAGCACAAGTGGTCAGAGTAGCTGTGTGAGAGCAGAAGGAACACTTTCCCACGTCTGATTTCACACTTTTTTGTCCAACTTCTTCTTCATCATGTTGCTGTTGCTGATCCTGTTTGCTGTGTCTTTGCGCTCATGTGCTGCACAAATATCAAGTGAGTACATTGAATTCAGTTCAAACCCTTATTTAAATCACTTCTAATAATGTTGAAACACAACAACATAGCAAATATTAATAACGACTGTAACATTCAAAAGCAAAATAGTTTTTGATCATATTTTTGGAATGGTACATGGTAACAATTGCGTTGAGTTAAAGTATATGTTGTCAGGTTTCCCCAAAACTGGGGAATTTCAGTCATTAAACAAAACAAAACATGCCTTGAGAGGAAAGTTTGTTGTTCCACCTGTTGAAAGATGATTCAAACAAAATGCTTTTGTTTAAGTATTAGTGGTAAAATATTCAATATTGAAATGGTTTTATATGGAATCTGATTTGATGCATTTAATACCAGTGGCCTCTTCGACTGCCATTACACGCGCAGCCGGACCACTGACAACCACAACGTATCCTACAACAACAGGCAAGTACATGGTAACAATTGCGTTGAGTTTCAGTGTCTGTTGTCGAGTTTTCCAAAACCTGGGAGATTTCAGTAAAAAAAAATTACTACCCAACATTTGTACGTTGAGAGCATAGTTTGTTGTTCCACCTGTTGAAAGATGTTTCAAACAAAAGCAGTTTTCAACGGTAAAATATTTAATAATGAAATGATTTTACATTTCATCTCATCTTATGCATTTAATACCAGCAGCCTCTTCTTCTGCCATTACACATGAAGCCAGTCCGACGACAACCACAACGAATCCTACAACGCCAGGCAAGTACATGGTAACAATTGCGTTGAGTTTCAGTGTCTGTTGTCGAGTTTTCCAAAACCTGGGAGATTTCAGTGAAAAAAAATACCATTCAACATTTGTATGTTGGGAGCAAAGTTTGTTGTTCTACCTGTTGAAAGATGTTTCAAACAAAAGCAGTTTTCAACGGTAAAATATTTAATAATGAAATGATTTTACATTTCATCTCATCTTATGCATTTAATACCAGCAGCCTCTTCTTCTGCCATTACACATGAAGCCAGTCCGACGACAACCACAACGAATCCTACAACGCCAGGCAAGTACATGGTAACAATTGCGTTGAGTTTCAGTGGCTGTTGTCGAGTTTTCCAAAACCTGGGAAATTTCAGTAAAAAAAAAATACTACCCAACATTTGTATGTTGAGAGCATAGTTTGTTGTTCCACCTGTTGAAAGATGTTTCAAACAAAAGCAGTTTTCAACGGTAAAATATGTAATAATGAAATGATTTTACATTTCATCTCATCTTATGCATTTAATACCAGCAGCCTCTTCTTCTGCCATTACACATGAAGCCAGTCCGACGACAACCACAACGTATCCTCCAATAACAGGCAAGTACATGGTAACAATTGCGTTGAGTTTCAGTGTCTGTTGTCGAGTTTTCCAAAACCTGGGAGATTTCAGTAAAAAAAAATACTACCCAACATTTGTACGTTGAGAGCATAGTTTGTTGTTCCACCTGTTGAAAGATGTTTCAAACAAAAGCTGTTTTCAACGGTAAAATATTTAATAATGAAATGATTTTACATTTCATCTCATCTTATGCATTTAATACCAGCAGCCTCTTCTTCTGCCATTACACATGAAGCCAGTCCGACGACAACCACAACGAATCCTACAACGCCAGGCAAGTACATGGTAACAATTGCGTTGAGTTTCAGTGTCTGTTGTCGAGTTTTCCAAAACCTGGGAGATTTCAGTAAAAAAAAATACTACCCAACATTTGTATGTTGAGAGCATAGTTTGTTGTTCCACCTGTTGAAAGATGTTTCAAACAAAAGCAGTTTTCAACGGTAAAATATTTAATAATGAAATGATTTTACATTTCATCTCATCTTATGCATTTAATACCAGCAGCCTCTTCTTCTGCCATTACACATGAAGCCAGTCCGACGACAACCACAACGAATCCTACAACGCCAGGCAAGTACATGGTAACAATTGCGTTGAGTTTCAGTGTCTGTTGTCGAGTTTTCCAAAACCTGGGAGATTTCAGTGAAAAAAAATACCATTCAACATTTGTATGTTGGGAGCAAAGTTTGTTGTTCTACCTGTTGAAAGATGTTTCAAACAAAAGCAGTTTTCAACGGTAAAATATTTAATAATGAAATGATTTTACATTTCATCTCATCTTATGCATTTAATACCAGCAGCCTCTTCTTCTGCCATTACACATGAAGCCAGTCCGACGACAACCACAACGTATCCTCCAATAACAGGCAAGTACATGGTAACAATTGCGTTGAGTTTCAGTGTCTGTTGTCGAGTTTTCCAAAACCTGGGAGATTTCAGTAAAAAAAAAATACTATCCAACATTTGTACGTTGAGAGCATAGTTTGTTGTTCCACCTGTTGAATGATGTTTCAAACAAAAGCTGTTTTTAATGCTAAAATATGCATCCATCAATCCATTTTCTTTCGCTTATCCGAGGTCAGGTGACAGGGGCAGTAGCTTTAGCAGGACCGCCACGACTGCTCTCTCCCCGGCACTCGCATTTGCATTCACATTCACACCAACGGGCAATTTAGAGTTCAATTAACCCACCACGCATGTTTTTGGGATGTGGGAGGAAACCGGAGTGTCCGGAGAAAACCCACACAGGCACAGGGAGAACATGCAAACTCCACACAGGCGGGGCCGGGGATTGAACCCAGGTCCTCAGAACTGTGAGGCTGACGCTCTAACCAGTCGGCCACCGTGCCGCCCCAAATATAATTAGATTATTGTTAAGGTGACTTCAGGAAAGCAGTACAATTCATCAAAAAATACTCTCAATTTAGCAGGAAATCATACTAAACTTTAGGTATGTTCAAATTCCACAAACATAGAGCACATGTAATACATCACACACAATGAAATTGCAT
Organism: Phyllopteryx taeniolatus; assembly: GCF_024500385.1. Classification (NCBI taxonomy): domain Eukaryota; kingdom Metazoa; phylum Chordata; class Actinopteri; order Syngnathiformes; family Syngnathidae; genus Phyllopteryx; species Phyllopteryx taeniolatus. Next base: position 3,789,004 of record NC_084515.1, on the reverse strand, counting down.
CAAATGTTCAAACTGTGCATAATGTTACAGTGGATTGAACTTTAATCAGACATTTGTTAAGTAGTAGAGTTCAATTATATTTAACTTTGCAGTACATTTCACTTGCATTTAATCCTTAAAATGTATTTGTTTTTAAACATGTATTTGAGTATGTAATGGTCAAACAGTGCATTATGTTACTCACAGTGGCTTTCAATATTAAATATACTTTTTAGGAAGGTGAATATGAAATGGACATCTTTTTTTTCCATTTTTACAAAAATTTACTATCATGTTTATCTCTTTTTCCTTTTGTTGTTGTTAACATTTAACAATCATATCTCATTTTCTTAATAATCCGGAGTACTGTGAGAAAGAACTATGGTATAAATTTGAAATTTATATCTTCTATACAGAAGTACATAATTACAAATTGTCCTTAATTTAGTTTATCCATACTATTTGGTCTGTTGTTTCGATATGATAAGTACCGGTATGTAAAAGTGCAACATGTATAACCTGTTCATTCTTTCAAATAATAAACAATATATGTACCGATATATACTTTTTTTTAGGAATAAAACCTCTGCCTCATTTATGCTTTTATTACTCTATTCTAATTTTGGTAATGAGGTAGTACTTGGAAAATTATGTAAGTGGTTTTTGAGGTGGTGGTGTAAAAAGTGTGAGAAACAGTTGACTAGAGAAAAGAAATCACATTCACATCAATCTGTGTAGGCTAGTTTTTTTTTCTGTAGTTGGTGAGTTGCATTTTATTTGAAAGTAATTTATGGTCATTATAAAATTGCATTTACAATTAAACTCAATTTGTATTTTAACTACAAGAAATGTAAAATGGAAATACATCTTATTAGTTGCATTGAACCAATAATTTATTTTTAAAGATAAATGACTTAAAATGAATTAAATTAATAGGCAACTCAATGCAACAAATAAAACCACTTATTTTAATAATAGAATAATTTACGCTCATTTTTTATTTAATTTACGTATATTTATATTTCTCTTTCATCATAATGAAGTTATTTTAGAAAAAGAATAAGTAAAATAGTTACATTTTTTTGTTTGATATACAAGAAATTATTTACTGAGATAAATGAATATAACATTTTGAAAAACAGCTAAATTAATGCAACAAATATGACAGGCCTCTTGATAATGTAAATTCTATGGTGACTCCTTTGAGGCCCTCTGTGGGCCTCAAAAGCTTCAATTCACCATGTAAACGCGCCCCAAATGGATTTGTTTTCTTGTGCGAGAAACGTGTGAGAAAGTAGCTGTGACAAACGCTGTTTGAGCAGGTTTGAATTCCTTTACTTCACCACCTATCTCTGTGAGGTGCTGGCGCTTTGATGGTTCAGGGCCACGCTTTAGATGCACATTCCTGCCATGTTGCATGGAAACTGTTGATAATGAATTCTCAAGTAGAAAGTGATAAGACTTTGTACATGATAATGGAGTGTGTCCGAGGGATGTTTTGTCCATTTGTTCTTGTTGTAGTTCATCTCAAAGGTGTTGGATGGTTCTTGAGGTAGTTGTAGTTCACTCAAACCGAAACTCATCCAACCATTATTTTATGAAAAAGGAGAAGGGCCATCACGAAGCTGTGCCCTCAAAGTTGGAAGCACAGAACTGTCATACATGTCATAAATCTCAGAGTCGGGGAAATAAGGGGTCAAAACAGAAATGTTATGGGCCAAATTAAGAGGCAACCGTTTTCTTTCTGTCGTTGCATCCATCCATCCATTTTCTGACCCGCTTCTCATCACGAGGGTCGCGGGCGTGCTGGAGCCTATCTCAGCTGTCATCGGGCAGGAGGCGGGGTACACCCTGAACTGGTTGGCAGCCAATCGCAGGGCACATACAAACAAACAACCATTCGCACTCACATTAACACCTATGGCCAATTTAGAGTTGTCAATTAACCTCGCATGCATGTTTTTGGGATGTGGGAGGAAACCGGAGTGCCCGGAGAAAACCCACACAGGCACGGGGAGAACATGCAAACTCCACACAGGCGAGCCCGGTTTTGAACCCGGGTCCTCAGAAGTGTGAGGCAGACATGCTCACCAGTCGCCTACCGTGCCACCAAAAGAAGATCTACTGATAAAAAAGAAAAATAGCAGCCATGCAAACAGCGGACCTGACAAGAGCTTGTGACAGAGCCAGTTTAGTTTATTTATGTAACACACTTACAATGTCTGCCCGATGACAGCTGGGATAGGCTCCAGCACGCCCGCGACCCTAGTGAGGAGAAGCGGCTCAGAAAATGGATGGATGGATGGACTTACAATGTCCACAGTCGCACACAGTGCTGCATGGTTATAAAATAAAAATAAAAAATAAATCTACAGTGAACCCTCGTTTATTGCGGGAGTTAGGTTCCAGGACTCTGTGCGATAAGCGAATTTCCGCAAAGTAGAGACACCATATTGATTGAATTTAATGTGTATTTTGACATTTTAAAACCCTCTCTATCATATTATTCATTGATAATAATAATCATATCATAGGATATCACATTATTGCACACTACTTAGCAATAACAATTCGAATTAAATAAAAAAAAATAAAGATGGGCACTGTATTGTAAATAATGTCCATATATATAACTTAAAAACCCTGCGAAGTCGTGAATCCCAGATAGTCAAACCGTGAAGTAGCGAGGGTTCACCGTATATATAATGTACACATGCCATTCATATACAAATAAACATAATTCTATCAAGAAGAAAATAAAAAGAGTACCACAACAAAACACTTCGAAATCAAAAAAGAAATATACTATAAATAAATAAAATTCAAAAAATAAAAACACTATGAAATATAAACTTCAACTAAAAAGTCATTGGCAGTTTTGCACTAGGCCACTTGGCTATGGACTACAGAAGAAATTATATTTCTAATCATATCACTATTTACAGTTACAATTGCCCTACAGTACATGAGAATAGGCACTCTGTGTTTTGACAAAATCCCAAATCCCTTCACATTTTCTGTTGGGCCGAACCTGCAGACCCATCAGAAAAAAAGATACTTATGCCTTGAGAGGAAAGTTTGTTGTTCCACCTGTTGAAAGATGATTCAAACAAAATGCTTTTGTTTAAGTATTAGTGGTAAAATATTCAATATTGAAATGGTTTTATATGGAATCTGATTTGATGCATCTGTGGCCTCTTCGACTGCCATTACACACGCAGCCGGACCACTGACAACCACAACGTATCCTCCAACAACAGGCAAGTACATGGTAACAATTGCGTTGAGTTTCAGTGTCTGTTGTCGAGTTTTCCAAAACCTGGGAGATTTCAGTGAAAAAAAATGCCATTCAACATTTGTATGTTGGGAGCAAAGTTTGTTGTTCTACCTGTTGAAAGATGCTTTAAACAAAAGCAGTTTTCAACGGTAAAATATTTAATAATGAAATGATTTTACATATCATCTTATGCATTTAATTCCAACAGCCTCTTCTTCTGCCATTACACATGAAGCCAGTCCGACGACAACCACAACGTATCCTCCAATAACAGGCAAGTACATGGTAACAATTGCGTTGAGTTTCAGTGTCTGTTGTCGAGTTTTCCAAAACCTGGGAGATTTCAGTGAAAAAAAAATACTACCCAACATTTGTACATTGAGAGCAAAGTTTGTTGTTCCACCTGTTGAAAGATGATTCAAACAAAATGCTTTTGTTTAAGTATTAGTGGTAAAATATTTAATATTGAAATGGTTTTATATGGAATCTGATTTGATGCATTTAATACCAGTGGCCTCTTCGACTGCCATTACACGCGCAGCCGGACCACTGACAACCACAACGTATCCTACAACAACAGGCAAGAAAGATGTTTCAAACAAAAGCTGTTTTCAACGGTAAAATATTTAATAATGAAATGATTTTACATTTCATCTCATCTTATGCATTTAATACCAGCAGCCTCTTCTTCTGCCATTACACATGAAGCCAGTCCGACGACAACCACAACGAATCCTACAACGCCAGGCAAGTACATGGTAACAATTGCGTTGAGTTTCAGTGTCTGTTGTCGAGTTTTCCAAAACCTGGGAGATTTCAGTGAAAAAAAATACCATTCAACATTTGTATGTAGGGAGCATAGTTTGTTGTTCCACCTGTTGAATGATGTTTCAAACAAAAGCTGTTTTCAACGGTAAAATATTTAATAATGAAATGATTTTACATTTCATCTCATCTTATGCATTTAATACCAGCAGCCTCTTCTTCTGCCATTACACATGAAGCCAGTCCGACGACAACCACAACGAATCCTACAACGCCAGGCAAGTACATGGTAACAATTGCGTTGAGTTTCAGTGTCTGTTGTCGAGTTTTCCAAAACCTGGGAGATTTCAGTAAAAAAAAAATACTATCCAACATTTGTACGTTGAGAGCATAGTTTGTTGTTCCACCTGTTGAAAGATGTTTCAAACAAAAGCAGTTTTCAACGGTAAAATATGTAATAATGAAATGATTTTACATTTCATCTCATCTTATGCATTTAATACCAGCAGCCTCTTCTTCTGCCATTACACATGAAGCCAGTCCGACGACAACCACAACGAATCCTACAACGCCAGGCAAGTACATGGTAACAATTGCGTTGAGTTTCAGTGTCTGTTGTCGAGTTTTCCAAAACCTGGGAGATTTCAGTAAAAAAAAAATACTATCCAACATTTGTACGTTGAGAGCATAGTTTGTTGTTCCACCTGTTGAAAGATGTTTCAAACAAAAGCAGTTTTCAACGGTAAAATATGTAATAATGAAATGATTTTACATTTCATCTCATCTTATGCATTTAATACCAGCAGCCTCTTCTTCTGCCATTACACATGAAGCCAGTCCGACGACAACCACAACGAATCCTACAACGCCAGGCAAGTACATGGTAACAATTGCGTTGAGTTTCAGTGTCTGTTGTCGAGTTTTCCAAAACCTGGGAGATTTCAGTAAAAAAAAAATACTATCCAACATTTGTACGTTGAGAGCATAGTTTGTTGTTCCACCTGTTGAATGATGTTTCAAACAAAAGCTGTTTTTAATGCTAAAATATGCATCCATCAATCCATTTTCTTTCGCTTATCCGAGGTCAGGTGACAGGGGCAGTAGCTTTAGCAGGACCGCCACGACTGCTCTCTCCCCGGCACTCGCATTTGCATTCACATTCACACCAACGGGCAATTTAGAGTTCAATTAACCCACCACGCATGTTTTTGGGATGTGGGAGGAAACCGGAGTGTCCGGAGAAAACCCACACAGGCACAGGGAGAACATGCAAACTCCACACAGGCGGGGCCGGGGATTGAACCCAGGTCCTCAGAACTGTGAGGCTGACGCTCTAACCAGTCGGCCACCGTGCCGCCCCAAATATAATTAGATTATTGTTATTATTGTCGTGGATGTTCTTAAGGTGACTTCAGGAAAGCAGTACAATTCATCAAAAAATACTCTCAATTTAGCAGGAAATCATACTAAACTTTAGGTATGTTCAAATTCCACAAACATAGAGCACATGTAATACATCACACACAATGAAATTGCATCAAATGTTCAAACTGTGCATAATGTTACAGTGGATTGAACTTTAATCAGACATTTGTTAAGTAGTAGAGTTCAATTATATTTAACTTTGCAGTACATTTCACTTGCATTTAATCCTTAAAATGTATTTGTTTTTAAACATGTATTTGAGTATGTAATGGTCAAACAGTGCATTATGTTACTCACAGTGGCTTTCAATATTAAATATACTTTTTAGGAAGGTGAATATGAAATGGACAACATCATTTTTTTCCATTTTTACAAAAATGTACTATCATGTTTATCTCTTTTTCCTTTTGTTGTAGTTAACATTTAACAATCATATCTCATTTTCTTAATAGTCCGGAGTACTGTGAGAGAGAACTATGGTATACATTTGAAATGTATATCTTCTATACAGAAGTACATACAATATATTACAAATTGTCCTAAATTTAGTTTATCCATACTATTTGGTCTGTTGTTTCGATATGATAAGTACCGGTATGTAAAAGTGCAACATGTATAACCTGTTCATTCTTTCAAATAATAAACAATATATGTACCGATATATACTTTTTTTTAGGAATAAAACCTCTGCCTCATTTATGCTTTTATTACTCTATTCTAATTTTGGTAATGAGGTAGTACTTGGAAAATTATGTAAGTGGTTTTTGAGGTGGTGGTGTAAAAAGTGTGAGAAACAGTTGACTAGAGAAAAGAAATCACATTCACATCAATCTGTGTAGGCTAGTTTTTTTTTCTGTAGTTGGTGAGTTGCATTTTATTTGAAAGTAATTTATGGTCATTATAAAATTGCATTTACAATTAAACTCAATTTGTATTTTAACTACAAGAAATGTAAAATGGAAATACATCTTATTAGTTGCATTGAACCAATAATTTATTTTTAAAGATAAATGACTTAAAATGAATTAAATTAATAGGCAACTCAATGCAACAAATAAAACCACTTATTTTAATAATAGAATAATTTACGCTCATTTTTTATTTAATTTACGTATATTTATATTTCTCTTTCATCATAATGAAGTTATTTTAGAAAAAGAATAAGTAAAATAGTTACATTTTTTTGTTTGATATACAATAAATTATTTACTGAGATAAATGAATATAACATTTTGAAAAACAGCTAAATTAATGCAACAAATATGACAGGCCTCTTGATAATGTAAATTCTATGGTGACTCCTTTGAGGCCCTCTGTGGGCCTCAAAAGCTTCAATTCACCATGTAAACGCGCCCCAAATGGATTTGTTTTCTTGTGCGAGAAACGTGTGAGAAAGTAGCTGTGACAAACGCTGTTTGAGCAGGTTTGAATCCCTTTACTTCACCACCTATCTCTGTGAGGTGCTGGCGCTTTGATGGTTCAGGGCCACGCTCTAGATGCACATTCCTGCCATGTTGCATGGAAACTGTTGATAATGAATTCTCAAGTAGAAAGTGATAAGACTTTGTACATGATAATGGAGTGTGTCCGAGGGATGTTTTGTCCATTTGTTCTTGTTGTAGTTCATCTCAAAGGTGTTGGATGGTTCTTGAGGTAGTTGTAGTTCTCTCAAACCGAAACTCATCCAACCATTATTTTATGAAAAAGGAGAAGGGCCATCACGAAGCTGTGCCCTCAAAGTTGGAAGCACAGAACTGTCATACATGTCATAAATCTCAGAGTCGGGGAAATAGGGGGTCAAAACAGAAATGTTATGGGCCAAATTAAGAGGCAACCGTTTTCTTTCTGTCGTTGCATCCATCCATCCATTTTCTGACCCGCTTCTCATCACGAGGGTCGCGGGCGTGCTGGAGCCTATCTCAGCTGTCATCGGGCAGGAGGCGGGGTACACCCTGAACTGGTTGCCAGCCAATCGCAGGGCACATACAAACAAACAACCATTCGCACTCACATTAACACCTATGGCCAATTTAGAGTTGTCAATTAACCTCGCATGCATGTTTTTGGGATGTGGGAGGAAACCGGAGTGCCCGGAGAAAACCCACACAGGCACGGGGAGAACATGCAAACTCCACACAGGCGAGCCCGGTTTTGAACCCGGGTCCTCAGAAGTGTGAGGCAGACATGCTCACCAGTCGCCTACCGTGCCACCGAAAGAAGATCGACTGATAAAAAAGAAAAATAGCAGCCATGCAAACAGCGGACCTGACAAGAGCTTGTGACAGAGCCAGTTTAGTTTATTTATGTAACACACTTACAATGTCCACAGTCGCACACAGTGCTGCATGGTTATAAAATAAAAATAAAAAATAAATCTACAGTGAACCCTCGTTTATTGCGGGAGTTAGGTTCCAGGACTCTGTGCGATAAGCGAATTTCCGCAAAGTAGAGACACCATATTGATTGAATTTAATGTGTATTTTGACATTTTAAAACCCTCTCTATCATATTATTCATTGATAATAATAATCATATCATAGGATATCACATTATTGCACACTACTTAGCAATAACAATTCGAATTAAATAAAAAAAAATAAAGATGGGCACTGTATTGTAAATAATGTCCATATATATAACTTAAAAACCCCGCGAAGTCGTGAATCCCAGATAGTCAAACCGTGAAGTAGCGAGGGTTCACCGTATATATAATGTACACATGCCATTCATATACAAATAAACATAATTCTATCAAGAAGAAAATAAAAAGAGTACCACAACAAAACACTTCGAAATCCAAAAAGAAATATACTATAAATAAATAAAATTCAAAAAATAAAAACACTATGAAATATAAACTTCAACTAAAAAGTCATTGGCAGTTTTGCACTAGGCCACTTGGCTATGGACTACAGAAGAAATTATATTTCTAATCATATCACTATTTACAGTTACAATTGCCCTACAGTACATGAGAATAGGCACTCTGTGTTTTGACAAAATCCCAAATCCCTTCACATTTTCTGTTGGGCCGAACCTGCAGACCCATCAGAAAAAAAGATACTTATGCCTTGAGAGGAAAGTTTGTTGTTCCACCTGTTGAAAGATGATTCAAACAAAATGCTTTTGTTTAAGTATTAGTGGTAAAATATTCAATATTGAAATGGTTTTATATGGAATCTGATTTGATGCATCTGTGGCCTCTTCGACTGCCATTACACACGCAGCCGGACCACTGACAACCACAACGTATCCTCCAATAACAGGCAAGTACATGGTAACAATTGCGTTGAGTTTCAGTGTCTGTTGTCGAGTTTTCCAAAACCTGGGAGATTTCAGTAAAAAAAAAAATACTACCCAACATTTGTACGTTGAGAGCATAGTTTGTTGTTCCACCTGTTGAATGATGTTTCAAACAAAAGCTGTTTTCAACAGTAAAATATTTAATAATGAAATGATTTTACATTTCATCTCATCTTATGCATTTAATACCAGCAGCCTCTTCTTCTGCCATTACACATGAAGCCAGTCCGACGACAACCACAACGAATCCTACAACGCCAGGCAAGTACATGGTAACAATTGCGTTGAGTTTCAGTGTCTGTTGTCGAGTTTTCCAAAACCTGGGAGATTTCAGTAAAAAAAAAATACTATCCAACATTTGTACGTTGAGAGCATAGTTTGTTGTTCCACCTGTTGAAAGATGTTTCAAACAAAAGCTGTTTTCAACGGTAAAATATTTAATAATGAAATGATTTTACATTTCATCTCATCTTATGCATTTAATACCAGCAGCCTCTTCTTCTGCCATTACACATGAAGCCAGTCCGACGACAACCACAACGTATCCTCCAATAACAGGCAAGTACATGGTAACAATTGCGTTGAGTTTCAGTGTCTGTTGTCGAGTTTTCCAAAACCTGGGAGATTTCAGTAAAAAAAAAAATACTACCCAACATTTGTACGTTGAGAGCATAGTTTGTTGTTCCACCTGTTGAATGATGTTTCAAACAAAAGCTGTTTTCAACAGTAAAATATTTAATAATGAAATGATTTTACATCTCATCGTATGCATTTAATTCCAACAGCCTCTTCTTCTGCCATTACACATGAAGCCAGTCCGACGACAACCACAACGTATCCTCCAATAACAGGCAAGTACATGGTAACAATTGCGTTGAGTTTCAGTGTCTGTTGTCGAGTTTTCCAAAACCTGGGAGATTTCAGTAAAAAAAAAATACTATCCAACATTTGTACGTTGAGAGCATAGTTTGTTGTTCCACCTGTTGAATGATGTTTCAAACAAAAGCTGTTTTTAATGCTAAAATATGCATCCATCAATCCATTTTCTTTCGCTTATCCGAGGTCAGGTGACAGGGGCAGTAGCTTTAGCAGGACCGCCACGACTGCTCTCTCCCCGGCACTCGCATTTGCATTCACATTCACACCAACGGGCAATTTAGAGTTCAATTAACCCACCACGCATGTTTTTGGGATGTGGGAGGAAACCGGAGTGTCCGGAGAAAACCCACACAGGCACAGGGAGAACATGCAAACTCCACACAGGCGGGGCCGGGGATTGAACCCAGGTCCTCAGAACTGTGAGGCTGACGCTCTAACCAGTCGGCCACCGTGCCGCCCCAAATATAATTAGATTATTGTTAAGGTGACTTCAGGAAAGCAGTACAATTCATCAAAAAATACTCTCAATTTAGCAGGAAATCATACTAAACTTTAGGTATGTTCAAATTCCACAAACATAGAGCACATGTAATACATCACACACAATGAAATTGCATCAAATGTTCAAACTGTGCATAATGTTACAGTGGATTGAACTTTAATCAGACATTTGTTAAGTTGTAGAGTTCAATTATATTTAACTTTGCAGTACATTTCACTTGCATTTAATCCTTAAAATGTATTTGTTTTTAAACATGTATTTGAGTATGTAATGGTCAAACAGTGCATTATGTTACTCACAGTGGCTTTCAATATTAAATATACTTTTTAGGAAGGTGAATATGAAATGGACAACATCATTTTTTTCCATTTTTACAAAAATGTACTATCATGTTTATCTCTTTTTCCTTTTGTTGTAGTTAACATTTAACAATCATATCTCATTTTCTTAATAGTCCGGAGTACTGTGAGAGAGAACTATGGTATACATTTGAAATGTATATCTTCTATACAGAAGTACATACAATATATTACAAATTGTCCTAAATTTAGTTTATCCATACTATTTGGTCTGTTGTTTCGATATGATAAGTACCGGTATGTAAAAGTGCAACATGTATAACCTGTTCATTCTTTCAAATAATAAACAATATATGTACCGATATATACTTTTTTTTAGGAATAAAACCTCTGCCTCATTTATGCTTTTATTACTCTATTCTAATTTTGGTAATGAGGTAGTACTTGGAAAATTATGTAAGTGGTTTTTGAGGTGGTGGTGTAAAAAGTGTGAGAAACAGTTGACTAGAGAAAAGAAATCACATTCACATCAATCTGTGTAGGCTAGTTTTTTTTTCTGTAGTTGGTGAGTTGCATTTTATTTGAAAGTAATTTATGGTCATTATAAAATTGCATTTACAATTAAACTCAATTTGTATTTTAACTACAAGAAATGTAAAATGGAAATACATCTTATTAGTTGCATTGAACCAATAATTTATTTTTAAAGATAAATGACTTAAAATGAATTAAATTAATAGGCAACTCAATGCAACAAATAAAACCACTTATTTTAATAATAGAATAATTTACGCTCATTTTTTATTTAATTTACGTATATTTATATTTCTCTTTCATCATAATGAAGTTATTTTAGAAAAAGAATAAGTAAAATAGTTACATTTTTTTGTTTGATATACAATAAATTATTTACTGAGATAAATGAATATAACATTTTGAAAAACAGCTAAATTAATGCAACAAATATGACAGGCCTCTTGATAATGTAAATTCTATGGTGACTCCTTTGAGGCCCTCTGTGGGCCTCAAAAGCTTCAATTCACCATGTAAACGCGCCCCAAATGGATTTGTTTTCTTGTGCGAGAAACGTGTGAGAAAGTAGCTGTGACAAACGCTGTTTGAGCAGGTTTGAATTCCTTTACTTCACCACCTATCTCTGTGAGGTGCTGGCGCTTTGATGGTTCAGGGCCACGCTTTAGATGCACATTCCTGCCATGTTGCATGGAAACTGTTGATAATGAATTCTCAAGTAGAAAGTGATAAGACTTTGTACATGATAATGGAGTGTGTCCGAGGGATGTTTTGTCCATTTGTTCTTGTTGTAGTTCATCTCAAAGGTGTTGGATGGTTCTTGAGGTAGTTGTAGTTCTCTCAAACCGAAACTCATCCAACCATTATTTTATGAAAAAGGAGAAGGGCCATCACGAAGCTGTGCCCTCAAAGTTGGAAGCACAGAACTGTCATACATGTCATAAATCTCAGAGTCGGGGAAACAAGGGGTCAAAACAGAAATGTTATGGGCCAAATTAAGAGGCAACCGTTTTATTTCTGTCGTTGCATCCATCCATCCATTTTCTGACCCGCTTCTCATCACGAGGGTCGCGGGCGTGCTGGAGCCTATCTCAGCTGTCATCGGGCAGGAGGCGGGGTACACCCTGAACTGGTTGGCAGCCAATCGCAGGGCACATACAAACAAACAACCATTCGCACTCACATTAACACCTATGGCCAATTTAGAGTTGTCAATTAACCTCGCATGCATGTTTTTGGGATGTGGGAGGAAACCGGAGTGCCCGGAGAAAACCCACACAGGCACGGGGAGAACATGCAAACTCCACACAGGCGAGCCCGGTTTTGAACCCGGGTCCTCAGAAGTGTGAGGCAGACATGCTCACCAGTCGCCTACCGTGCCACCGAAAGAAGATCTACTGATAAAAAAAGAAAAATAGCAGCCATGCAAACAGCGGACCTGACAAGAGCTTGTGACAGAGCCAGTTTAGTTTATTTATGTAACACACTTACAATGTCTGCCCGATGACAGCTGGGATAGGCTCCAGCACGCCCGCGACCCTAGTGAGGAGAAGCGGCTCAGAAAATGGATGGATGGATGGACTTACAATGTCCACAGTCGCACACAGTGCTGCATGGTTATAAAATAAAAATAAAAAATAAATCTACAGTGAACCCTCGTTTATTGCGGGAGTTAGGTTCCAGGACTCTGTGCGATAAGCGAATTTCCGCAAAGTAGAGACACCATATTGATTGAATTTAATGTGTATTTTGACATTTTAAAACCCTCTCTATCATATTATTCATTGATAATAATAATCATATCATAGGATATCACATTATTGCACACTACTTAGCAATAACAATTCGAATTAAATAAAAAAAAATAAAGATGGGCACTGTATTGTAAATAATGTCCATATATATAACTTAAAAACCCCGCGAAGTCGTGAATCCCAGATAGTCAAACCGTGAAGTAGCGAGGGTTCACCGTATATATAATGTACACATGCCATTCATATACAAATAAACATAATTCTATCAAGAAGAAAATAAAAAGAGTACCACAACAAAACACTTCGAAATCAAAAAAGAAATATACTATAAATAAATAAAATTCAAAAAATAAAAACACTATGAAATATAAACTTCAACTAAAAAGTCATTGGCAGTTTTGCACTAGGCCACTTGGCTATGGACTACAGAAGAAATTATATTTCTAATCATATCACTATTTACAGTTACAATTGCCCTACAGTACATGAGAATAGGCACTCTGTGTTTTGACAAAATCCCAAATCCCTTCACATTTTCTGTTGGGCCGAACCTGCAGACCCATCAGAAAAAAAGATACTTATGCCTTGAGAGGAAAGTTTGTTGTTCCACCTGTTGAAAGATGATTCAAACAAAATGCTTTTGTTTAAGTATTAGTGGTAAAATATTCAATATTGAAATGGTTTTATATGGAATCTGATTTGATGCATCAGTGGCCTCTTCGACTGCCATTACACACGCAGCCGGACCACTGACAACCACAACGTATCCTCCAACAACAGGCAAGTACATGGTAACAATTGCGTTGAGTTTCAGTGTCTGTTGTCGAGTTTTCCAAAACCTGGGAGATTTCAGTGAAAAAAAATGCCATTCAACATTTGTATGTTGGGAGCAAAGTTTGTTGTTCTACCTGTTGAAAGATGCTTTAAACAAAAGCAGTTTTCAACGGTAAAATATTTAATAATGAAATGATTTTACATCTCATCTTATGCATTTAATTCCAACAGCCTCTTCTTCTGCCATTACACATGAAGCCAGTCCGACGACAACCACAACGTATCCTCCAATAACAGGCAAGTACATGGTAACAATTGTGTTGAGTTTCAGTGTCTGTTGTCGAGTTTTCCAAAACCTGGGAGATTTCAGTAAAAAAAAAATACTACCCAACATTTGTACATTGAGAGCAAAGTTTGTTGTTCCACCTGTTGAAAGATGATTCAAACAAAATGCTTTTGTTTAAGTATTAGTGGTAAAATATTCAATATTGAAATGGTTTTATATGGAATCTGATTTGATGCATTTAATACCAGTGGCCTCTTCGACTGCCATTACACACGCAGCCGGACCACTGACAACCACAACGTATCCTACAACAACAGGCAAGTACATCGTAACAATTGCGTTGAGTTTCAGTGTCTGTTGTCGAGTTTTCCAAAACCTGGGAGATTTCAGTAAAAAAAAATTACTACCCAACATTTGTACGTTGAGAGCATAGTTTGTTGTTCCACCTGTTGAATGATGTTTCAAACAAAAGCAGTTTTTAATGGTAAAATATGCATCCATCCATCCATTTTCTTCTGCTTATCCGAGGTCAGGTCGCGGGGGCAGTAGCTTTAGCAGGACCGCCACGACTTCTCTCTCCCCGGCCACTTCATTCAGTTCTTCCCCGGGGATCCCGAGGAGTTCCCAGGCCAGCCAGGAGACATAGTCTTTCCTGCGTGTCATGGGTCATCCCCTGGGTCTCTTCCCGGTGGGACATGCTCGGAACACCTCACCAGGGAGGGGTGCAGGAGGCATCCTAATCAGATGCCCAAGCCACCTCATCTGACTCCTCTCAATGCGAAGGAGCAGCGGCTCTAATCTGAGCTCCTCCCGGATAACCGAGCTTTTCACCCTATCTCTAAGGGAGAGCCTGGACACCATGCGGAGGAAACTCATTTCAACCGCTTGTATCCGGGATCTTGTTCTTTCGTTCATGACCCACAGCTCATGACCATAGGTGAGGGTAGGAACGTAGATTGACCGGTAAATTGAAAATTTTGCCTTTCAGTTTAGCTCCTTCTTCACCACAACGGACCGATACAAAGTCCGCATCACTGCAGACGCTGCACTGATCCGCCTGTCGATCTCGTGTTCCATTCTTCCTTCACTCTTGAACAAGACCCCAAGATACTTGAACTCCTCCACTTGGGGAAGGATCTCATTCCCGACCCGGAGAGGGCACGCCACCCTTTTCCGAGGCCTTTTCTGGGACCTTCGCACCGAGGTGGTTAAAAAGCTCCTCGGTGACCTCAACCCCAGAGATAGGAGAGCCCGGCTCAGAGACCCCAGACTCTGCTTCCTCATGGCGTGTCGGTGGAATTGAGGAGGTTTTCGAAGTATTCTCCCCACCGACTCACAACGTCCCGGGTCGAGGTCAGCTGCGCCCCATCCCCACTATACACAGTGTTGATGGTGCACTGCTTTCCCCTCCCGAGACGTCGAATGGTAGACCAGAATTTCCTCAAAGCGCCTGGAAGTCGTTCTCCACGGCCTCAACAAATTCCTCCCATGCCCGAGTTTTTGCCTCAGTGACCACCAAAGCTGCATTCCGCTTGGCCAGCCAGTACCCATCAGCTGCCTCAGAAGTCCCACAAGCCAAGAAGGCCTCATAGGACTCCTTTTTCAGTTTGATGGCATCCCTCACCACTGGTGCCCACCAAGGGGTTCGGGGATTGCCGCCATGACAGGCACCAACTACCTTACGGCCACAGCTCCGGTCGGCCGCCTCGGCAATGGAGGCGCGAAACATGGTCCACTCGTACTCAATGTACCCCGCCTCCCCCAGGACTTGGGTGAAGTTCTGCCAGAGGTGGGAGTTGAAACTCCTTCTGATAGGGGATTCTGCCAGATGCTCCCAGTAGACCCTCACGATATGTTTGGGCCTGCCAGGTCGGACCGGCATCTTCCCCCACCATCGGTGCCAACAGACCACCAGGTGGTGATCAGTTGACAGCGCCGCCCCTCTCTACACTCGAGTGTCCAAGACATGCGGCCGCAAGTCCGATGACACGACCACAAAGTCGATCATCGAACTACTACCTAGGGTGTCCTGGTGCCAAGTGTACGTGTGGACACCCTTATGCTTGAACGTGGTGTTTGTTAAGGACAATCTGTGATGAGCACAGAAGTCCAATAACCGAACACCGCTCAGGTACTGCTCGGGAGACCATTCCTCCCAATCACGCCCTTCCAGGTCTCATTGTCATTGCCCACATGAACATTGAATTCCCCCAGCAGAACGATGGAGTCCCCAACGGGAGTGCTCTCCTGCATCCGCTCCATGGACTCCAAAAAGGGTGGGTACTCTGAACTGCTGTTTGGTGCATAGGCACAAACAACAGTCAGGACCACTCCCCTAACCCGGAGGCGGAGGTAGGCTACACTCTCATCCACCGGGGGGAACACCAATGTACAGGCACCGAGCCAGGGGACAATAAGTATACCCACACCTGTTTGGCGCTTCTCACCATGGGCAACTCCAGAGTAGAAGAGAGTCCAACCCCTCTCGAGTGGACTGGTACCAGAGCCCAAGCCGTGTGTGGAGGCGAGGCCGACTATATCTAGTCGGAACATCTCGACCTCGCACACCAGCTCGGGCTCCTTCCCTGCCAGAGAGGTGACGTGTAAAATATTTAATAATGAAATGGTTTTATATGTCATCTGATTTGATGCATTTAATACTAATGTCCTCTTCTACTGCCATTACACGTGAAGCCAGACTGACGACAACCCCAGGGGCCTTCATCTCTTCTGTGACATTTACAGCGTCTCCCAAAAAGCCAAGCAAGTTCATTTTTCTGTTTACAACTTCCATACAAGCACTTGTTTGAATTCTCCTAAAATTGTGAAAGATTTGTAAACATTTTTCCGCAGATGTGGCCATTATTGAAGTGAGAGTTCTGTCCCAAATTGAGTTAAGTAACAATACACTGCAACCAGTTTTGGACAAGGTAACTTGAAACTTTCACCATACGTCGCAATAACTCAATTGTGTACTGGCATGAGACCTCAACATACTAATAAAATACTGTACAATTATTCATGTGTTTCAGCTCAAAGAACTCATCCAGGAGGAATCGAATGGGACGATCATTATAACAGCAAAGAAGATTACAAGGGTTTAGAATGTGGAGGCAATTAGAGATTAGATGTAAACTTCATTTAAAAAAAATATATATTAATCTAAATACCAAATATAATTACCCATCCATCCATTTTCTGAACCGCTTCTCCTCACTAGGGTCGTGGGCGTGCTGGAGCCTATCCCAGCTATCATCGGGCAGGAGGCAGGGTACACCCTGAACTGGTTGCCAGCCAATCGCAGGGCACATAGAAACAACCAAATTCGCACTCACATTCACACCTACGGGCAATTTAGAGTCCCCAATTAATGCATGCTTTTGGGATGTGGGAGGAAACCGGAGTGCCCGGAGAAAACCCACGCAGGCACGGAGAGAACATGCAAACTCCACACAGGTGGGACCGGGGATTGAACCCCGCTCCTCAGAAATGTGAGGCTGACGCTCTAACCAGTCGGCCACCGTGTTCTCGCAATGCCTGTGTGGGTTTTCTCCGGGCACTCCGGTTTCCTCCCACATCCCAAAAATATGCATGAATTGGAGACTCTAAATTGCCCGTAGGCATGACTGTGAGTGCGAATGATTGTTTGTTCCTATGTGCCCTGCAACATTTGTGTCCATAGAACTTGCATAATGTTACAGTGGATTGAACTTTAATCAGACATTTGTTAAGTAGTAGAGTTCAATTATATTTAACTTTGCAGTACATTTCACTTGCATTTAATCCTTAAAATGTATTTGTTTTTAAACATGTATTATGTAATGGTCAAACAGTGCATTATGTTACTCACAGTGGCTTTCAATATTAAATATACTTTTTAGGAAGGTGAATATGAAATGGACATCTTTTTTTTCCATTTTTACAAAAATTTACTATCATGTTTATCTCTTTTTCCTTTTGTTGTTGTTAACATTTAACAATCATATCTCATTTTCTTAATAATCCGGAGTACTGTGAGAGAGAACTATGGTATACATTTGAAATGTATATCTTCTATACAGAAGTACATAATTACAAATTGTCCTTAATTTAGTTTATCCATACTATTTGGTCTGTTGTTTCGATATGATAAGTACCGGTATGTAAAAGTGCAACATGTATAACCTGTTCATTCTTTCAAATAATAAACAATATATGTACCGATATATACTTTTTTTTAGGAATAAAACCTCTGCCTCATTTATGCTTTTATTACTCTATTCTAATTTTGGTAATGAGGTAGTACTTGGAAAATTATGTAAGTGGTTTTTGAGGTGGTGGTGTAAAAAGTGTGAGAAACAGTTGACTAGAGAAAAGAAATCACATTCACATTAATCTGTGTAGGCTAGTTTTTTTTTCTGTAGTTGGTGAGTTGCATTTTATTTGAAAGTAATTTACGGTCATTATAAAATTGCATTTACAATTAAACTCAATTTGTATTTTAACTACAAGAAATGTAAAATGGAAATACATCTTATTAGTTGCATTGAACCAATAATTTATTTTTAAAGATAAATGACTTAAAATGAATTAAATTAATAGGCAACTCAATGCAACAAATAAAACCACTTATTTTAATAATAGAATAATTTACACTCATTTTTTATTTAATTTACGTATATTTATATTTCTCTTTCATCATAATGAAGTTATTTTAGAAAAAGAATAAGTAAAATAGTTACATTTTTTTGTTTGATATACAATAAATTATTTACTGAGATAAATGAATATAACATTTTGAAAAACAGCTAAATTAATGCAACAAATATGACAGGCCTCTTGATAATGTAAATTCTATGGTGACTCCTTTGAGGCCCTCTGTGGGCCTCAAAAGCTTCAATTCACCATGTAAACGCGCCCCAAATGGATTTGTTTTCTTGTGCGAGAAACGTGTGAGAAAGTAGCTGTGACAAACGCTGTTTGAGCAGGTTTGAATCCCTTTACTTCACCACCTATCTCTGTGAGGTGCTGGCGCTTTGATGGTTCAGGGCCACGCTTTAGATGCACATTCCTGCCATGTTGCATGGAAACTGTTGATAATGAATTCTCAAGTAGAAAGTGATAAGACTTTGTACATGATAATGGAGTGTGTCCGAGGGATGTTTTGTCCATTTGTTCTTGTTGTAGTTCATCTCAAAGGTGTTGGATGGTTCTTGAGGTAGTTGTAGTTCTCTCAAACCGAAACTCATCCAACCATTATTTTATGAAAAAGGAGAAGGGCCATCACGAAGCTGTGCCCTCAAAGTTGGAAGCACAGAACTGTCATACATGTCATAAATCTCAGAGTCGGGGAAATAAGGGGTAAAAACAGAAATGTTATGGGCCAAATTAAGAGGCAACCGTTTTCTTTCTGTCGTTGCATCCATCCATCCATTTTCTGACCCGCTTCTCATCACGAGGGTCGCGGGCGTGCTGGAGCCTATCCCAGCTGTCATCGGGCAGGAGTACACCCTGAACTGGTTGCCAGCCAATCGCAGGGAACATACAAACAAACAACCATTCGCACTCACATTAACACCTATGGGCAATTTAGAGTTGTCAATTCACCTCGCATGCATGTTTTTGGGATGTGGGAGGAAACCGGAGTGCCCGGAGAAAACCCACGCAGGCACGGGGAGAACATGCAAACTCCACACAGGCGGGGCCGGGGATTGAACCCCGGTTCTTTCTGTAGTTATGTCCAGAAATAGGAAACTATGCAGTGGCTATAAAAAGTCTACACACCCCGGTTCATATGTCAGGTTTATATGGTTTCAAAATTTAGCCCACAATAAATCATTTCAAAACTTTTCCCACCATTAATGTGACACGGATGTATGATTTATCTTGGTCTCATTTTGTTATTCGACAAAAACCTGGCATGTGTGTGTAGACTTTTTTTTATCAACTATATTTTGCCTAAGATAGTCATATATCTCAGATATTAAAGAAATGTTAACAAGAGTCTTAAATTTAACGTGTTCTTCCTTGCCCCTGCAGTCCCCATCCCTCCATAAAATTTTTGGGAAACAGGTTTAAATATTTTTACATAGGTCTGCTGACATAAAAACACAAACAAGAAACAAACAGCAAGGACAACATAATCTCATTAGTGGGGGTGCTGTAATTATTCCTAGAATGAACTCCACTGCATTGGTGAAACATTTTGTAATAATAGTATTATGCTAAGGACTCTTTAAGCGACTGCTGGCTGAGCTGGAGCCTCTGCTGGCTGAAGGGGGAGGAGAGGGAACAGCTAGATCCAGACTCAGGGTCACAGTCTTCAGTAGAGGGGACTGAGGTGCAGAGGTTCCCCGTCTGCTGGCTGAGGAAGCTGAAGACCTGCCAGGTGGAGAAGAATACAATTACACAGTGACACTTTGGATTGATTGAACATTTATTTCAAACATCCTATATCAACATGATACTGTCCAGAAACTGTCTTCCCCAAAAAAGGAGAATGAAGAAGTTAGACTTTCATAACTGTAAAGGGAAGAAATCCAAGCCTATCTAGCCCCAGGTGAAAAAGTACATTCTTTCACATTGAGCTTTTCCTGATACATTCTCCTCTCAGAAAGTGCTGTCTTGACTTCACTAAATTCACTTCTCTTCCTCCATTTTTCATCTCTACCCAATCATATCCAACTCCTGCAGCTGAACTTGTCATTTCGCCGCACTTTATGACAGATGGGCAGCCAGAAACGTCACCAATCAGATAGCACGAATGAACAAAACTGCTTTACTTTTCTGGACATGTCTGCTCTGAGATTTTATTGCATCTTAATGAAGTGTCAGATGAGCATAAATCAGCGTTAAGAGTAACTGTACATTTAGAGGCCAAGTGTGTGTGTGTCAGACCTGGACGAGGTAGAGATACGGGCTGAGTTGGTCTTGGCGCTTCGGTGGCTGCTGGGAGTGGAGGGAGGAGACGGAAAAGACAAGTTGGTCTGAGAGAGAAAGAAAATTTGAACATTAAAGAATAATTTTAACATTTATATTTACCACTACTATTAACTATTTCAATTTGCATTAATAGCATGAATGTCTCCATCACATACAGTAAATTCCCGTTGGTTCGGATAAAGGCTTCATGTGGTCTTCCACTTGTTTACCTGGAGTAAGTATCTCTCCAACACTGTTCTGAGGTCAGCCCTGTCCTTGGTGGCATCATTGAGCATCTTGTTGATACTCTTGTTGAAGTCCTTTAACTGTCTCAGCCTGATGTCCTTCTCCTCGAAAGTCTCTGCCTTGGTGTTTCTTGAGGAGCGGATCTTTTGGGTTAGTTTGGAGCACTGGGAATTGAAAGAAGAATATTGAAAAATATATGTTAAAGAGCACTTAGGAAATGATGATACATATTGCACTACTGCAGAAATGTATGTAGGACAAATGACTAGGTAACAACAACAAACCTGTTTTTTGGCTCTGTTTATTTTTTCCTGCTGAGAAGCAACCTCCCGATTCAGTTTTCTGATGAGGGACTGCATGTATTCGATCTTTTGGTTTTCAACCTGTTTGGCCTGTAGGACACTCTCTAAGACATTGTTCAGTTCCTGAACAAAACCATAAAGGTGAAAAGCACAACGGTCAGTTCCTTGGATGACTGAACTAGATTAACAGAAGAAAAGTTGAATGAGTTAACTAATACAGGGAACAAAGAAGTTGACAAGTCAAGTTAACTACAGTCAACAAGGAATCAAAATAATAAGAAAATCCAGGAATAATTAGAAAACTCTTAATTAATAAATAAGAGGCAAAATGCAGACAATGTTCTACTGCTATAAGTGCACTCCAAATGAATTGTATAAAGACAAGAAACAATGACATACATATTCAACTTTTCATGGTATAGCCCAAACTAGAACACTACGAAAATGTCCATGGGCTGCTCTTGAACTCTTCCTCTCACTGGTAAATTATAATAATCACCTCTTGTTAAAAAAAAAGCCACTACTAGAGGAGATGACACAATTCTGATTTAAGCCTATCAGGTCCTCTAATACAGTATCATGCTGTTTTTTTCAGTATTATTATTTTTTTTATTTTGTGAATGCCCGATTCATTTCCCGCGCTGGCCCACATAGTGGCGCGCTGTAAATGACTTAGCGGAAATTACAGCATGGAAATGACACGTTATACCTAGCAATGGATAGAGTGCCACCCCTTTTCTTTTGGAAAAAGCTCACTAAACGTATTATTTTGAGAAACTGGAGTACCCGGAGAAAACCCACACAGGCACGGGGAGAACAACAACTCCACACAGACGAGGACAGATTTGAACCGGGTCTTCGGAACTGTGAGGCAGATGTGCTAATCAGCCGCCCACCGTGCCGCCAGACAGTGAACTATATAGTGAAATACATATTGTATAAACAGCAAATGTAAATGATAAATATACAGTGGTCACAAAAATAACTTAAAGGAAAAGCTTAACAAATGTTGTAATGGGAACATAAATGTAACGTATTGATAGCTTTCTTGTTTATTGATGCAGATATTAAGATTATATATACTTTAGTTCCATTTCTTTCAAGAAGACAGAGAAAATAGTCTGAGCAAATTTACATTTGTGTCCATAGAACTAGGCAAGGACGATGATGAGGTTAATTAAGTAGTACTCATTTGCAACAGAGGTTTTGTACCTTACAAATCAATAAACCATCTGCAGAGTAAGTTCAAATTTGCTAAATATCCATTTTCTGTACCGCTTATCCTCAATAGGGTCGCGGGCGCGCTCTAGCCTAACCCAGCTATCTTCAGGTAAGAGGCGGGGTATACCCTGAACTGGTCGCCAGCCAGTCGCAGGTTTTCTAAATATATGATCCAAAATACAGTTAAAGATATCCTGCCACAGTTTACAGTTCAGCTCTAGGTCATAATTAAATTTGACAAAAAAGGATTTCACAGGGTAACATTGATGAATTAATTTTCCATGAAACTTCTTTCACCTGATATACAATATAGAATTTTTGAGGTAGATTCCAGATACCTTTCCAATTTAAGTAATTTACCCGAGGGTCCCAGTACAATGTTCGAAGTGCTGTAGAAACATCATCTCTTTGGAAAAGGGCCTCAGCCCTGCGATTGATCTTACAGCTCGTTGGGTTGAAATACCCTCTACCAATTGGGGACGCAAAAACATCAGTGTAATGAGCATTGAGTGCAGCCTCAAAAATAGTACAATCTTTAAACAGCATGGATACGCCAGAAGGACGAGCATCAAAGACAACAGCAAACTGTTTAGGAGTTACAGGTATCCCATAGTGTTGAAGAAATTCTTGATAAAAAAATAAAACACCGCTTCTGTTGAATAAAGTAGTTAAACCACTATCCAAAGAAAATACATTTGTTCTTGTGAAGTATGTTTCTGTTACTACAAATAGAGTACCGGTGTGGGGAAAAGTTGTGCTTGTATATCATTGACCATGTGAGCAATGCTTGTTTATGGAAGTTTGGTCAGCGAACAGCAATTTTTTTAATGTTGTAGTTACATATTAGCAGGAATCTCAGCCCTCCAATCGTAAACAATATATAATTAGGAAGACAGTTATAAAGAATATATGGACATCAGCTTTAAGACTTATTTCTACTAGCCTACATGTGGTTACAACACCTTGTATGTAACAAGTCTCTCGCACCAACCTGACCCCCTGACATCTGAATTTTGGTCTGTTTTACTGCCACTTCCCTTCTTCCTCCCAACTCAGTGAGGAGATTTATTAACATGCTATGATGTGTCCATTAAGTTGATGATTCAGGACTACAGTAAGAATCCAGTGAGGGGAAGCTGTGTGATAAATAGGAATAACCTGTTGATCTTGCTGAAGCTCTCTGACTTGTCTTCTCTTGTATTTAAGTGTGTCTTCAATCAAACACACCTGCTTTTCCATCTCGAGTTTTTCCTGGTATTCTGGACCTGATAAAATAAGAATAAGTAGTGGAAATAAGCACCAAAGAGAGTTGTGCAAGTCATTCATAGAGTCACTGAAAAGAATGTTGACATACTGGATTCTTTTGCTTTGTTGACTGATGTGTGGAATCCAGAATTGCTGATATTAAACAACAGAGTTGTGTTCTCCAGAGCTTTATTTTCCTGCTCAGCCTTGCGTATTTTGGCAGTTAGACACTCTCCCTGCTGCACGAGTTCTGCTCTCTCTAGCGCTGCCTAGTGGAAACGAACATATTGTAGGTGTTGGTACACACGCTAAATCAATGTTTCCCAACTTTTATTGAGCCAAGGCACATATTTTACAAAATCTCACGGCACACCACCAAACAAAAATCGCAAAAACTATATATACTGTGTACTGAAATAAAGCAAAGCAAAGCAAATTTATTGATATAGCGCATTTCATACACAAGGTAACTCAATGTGCTTTACATGATTAAAAGCATTTAAAAACAAAGAAAAAAACAGCTGATAAACATTTAAAACAAAGGGGGAAACAAATTTATAAAAGTATAATTGAAACAGCTTACAGTGCAAGAAATATAATTTAAAAGTGGAAATGCTCTAAAAAGCATGGGGAAAAAGAAGAGTTTTTAACCTGAACTTAAAAACATGCACACTTGGGGCTGACGTCACTTCTGTTGCCAATTTATTCCATTTATGTGCAGCACAATAGCTAAATGCTGCTTCACCATGTTTGCTTTGGACTCTGTGCTCTACTATTTGACCTGAGACTGTCGATCTCAGACCCCTACTGGGTTTATATTCCATTAGCATTTCTTTCATGTATTCAGGACCTAAACCGTTTAGTGATTTATAGACCAGTAACAGAACTTTAAAATGTATTCTAAAGCTGACTGGAAGCCAATGTAAAGACTTTAGAATTGGAGTAATATGCTCTGACCTTTTTGTTCTGGTCATAACCCGAGCTGCAGCATTCTGAATGAGCTGCAGCTGTTTAATGCTCTTTTTGGTGAGTCCAGTCAGAAGAACATTACAATAGTCAAGTCTACTTGAGATAAAAGCATGGATGAGCTTCTCCTGGTCTGCTTAACACATGCAAGCCTTCACTCTGGATATGTTCTTCAGATGGTAGAAGGCAGTTTTAGTAATTGATTTGATATGACTGTTGAAAGTCAGGTCGGAATCGATCAGAACAGGACTTGGTCTTTGGTTTTTAATGAGAGTGACTCCAGGTATTTACTAACAGCAATCCTCTTGTCTTTATTGCCAAACACAATATCTCAGTTTTGTTGTGGTTTAATTGAAGAACATTTTGGCTCATCTAGTTATTTGTTTTAGACAGTGACACAACACCTCAATTGAACTGTAGTCATCTGGAGACACTGCTAGATATAACTGTGTGTCTTCTGCATTGCTATGATAGTCAAAATTAAAGTTATGAAGAATTTGACCAAAGGGTAGCATATACAGGCTGAACAGGAGGGGTCCTAAAACTGACCCTTGAGGGACCCCATATGTCATTGCCATTCGATGATATTGAACACTTCCAATGATTACAAAATAACTCCTTTCCTCCAGGTAGGACCTGAACCATTTAAGGACTGTTCCATTTAGTCCTACCCACGTTTCCAACCTGTTCAGCAGTATATTATGATCTACCGTATCAAAAGCCGCATTGAGGTCCAACAAGACCAGAATTGACACCTTTCCCGAGTCAGTATTCAACCATATATCATTTAGCACTTCGATAAGAGCAGATTCTGTACTGCGATGTGTTTGGAAACCTGATTGAAATTTGTCAAAAGTCAATTTAAGTTCAAGAAAATGCTGAGTTGATTAAAAATAACTTCCTCAACAACCTTGGCTATTAAAGGGAGATTTGAGATAGGTCTATAGCTTGCTAACATGTAAGCGTCCAGCGTAATAATGATGATCTTGTCTCAGTTTACTAAAAAAAATTACTCACTCAGTGTGAAATCCGGCTGTTTAATTGAACACAAAGCTATTATTGTGTTGTATGAATGGGAACCAGCTGATACAGAAGTTAATTGTACCTTCTGCCATCTCGTGAAAGAGCATTTAATTGCTTTTCCTGTCACTATACGTTGCTGGCAAAGATCGATGAAACGAAAACTTTCTGCAGAAAATAAACAATTTTCTGACATATTAGGTGGAGTTGGACAATTTCTCATGGCACACTTATGTGTCAGGACAGTGGTTAGGAATGACTGCCACGTAACATTTAATATTTCTAATGGTGTTTGAGGTCTTCTCACCTTGGCGATGTATTGTGCTTGACACTTTACTGCATCCTCCTCATCCCCTCCAGTGACCACCATTGTAAAGGTCACAACTTCGAAATGTTTCTTCATGACGTCAATCTTGGAAAACCTTCCATTCAGTTCAGCACTGAGAAGGAACCACTTTTGAATTAACTAATGGGAAATAGCCTATGAAAGGTTGCCATGGCGGCTTGTACATACTGGACAGAGGTGGGACCAAGTCATTGCTTTGCAAGTCACAAGTAAGTCTCAAGTATTTGCCCTCAAGTCCCGAGTCAAGTCCCAAGTCGAGACATGCAAGTCCTGAATCAAGTCCCACACTTTGAGTTTCGAGTCTTTTTGAGTCATTATACCATCCATCCATCCATCCATCCATTTTCTGAGCCGCTTATCCTCACAAGGGTCGCGGGAGGGCTGGAGCCTATCCCAGCTATCATTGGGCAGGAGGCGGGGTACACCCTGAACTGGTTGCCAGCCAATCGTAGGGCACATGTAAACAAACAACCATTTGCACTCACATTCACACCTACGGGCAATTTAGAGTCGTCAATTAACCTACCACGCATGTCTTTGGGATGTGGGAGGAAACCGGAGTGCCCGGAGAAAACCCACGCATGCACAGGGAGAACATGCAAACTCCACACAGGCGGGGCCGGGGATTGAACCCCGGACCTCAGAACTGTGAGCCAGACGCCCTAACCAGTCGTACACCGTGCTGCTCATTATACCAACAAAATAAAATATATTTTAATATACAGTTTTTAATTTAATTAATATGTATGTATGTATGTATATATATACATACTGCATTATATTTTAAAATCCATATTTATTTATCAAAACAAATTTGATAAACAAGTGGATTGAACCTTTTTTAGAAAACTAGGGGGCTGATCAAAATATTTGAACTTTCAAAGCCAATCGTCAAGGTGGGGGCTTAGTTTATTGTCCCTTCAAAACCGATCAATCAATCCATTTTCAACACCGCTTATCCTGGTTAGGGTCGCGGGGCCAGCCTATCCCAGCTGACTTTGAGCGAAAGGCGAACTACACCCTGAACTGGTCGCCAGTCGCTGGGCACATATAGACACGGACAACCATACGCACTCACATTCACACCATCACCATCAGTGGGAACTGAACCCACACTGCCCGCACCAAAGTCAAGCGAGTGTACCACTACACCATCAGTGACTATCCATCCATCCATTTTCTGAGCCACTTCTCCTCACTAGGGTTGCGGGCGTGCTTGAGCCTATCCCAGCTATCATCGGGCAGGAGGCGGGGTATACCCTGAACTGGTTGCCAGCCAATCGCACGGCACATACAAACAAACAACCATTCGCACTCACATTCACAACCTACGGGCAATTTAGAGTTGTCAGTTAACCTACCACGCATGTTTTTGGAATGTGGGAGGAAACCGTAGTGCCCGGAGAAAACCCACGCAGGCACGGGGAGAACATGAAAACTCCACACAGGCAGGGGATTGTCGGCCACCGTACCGCCATCAGTGACTATATAAAATCAATTTCAACAACATTTGATAAACAAGTGCATTGTACTTTTATAAGTGGTTATCAAAATGTTTCCACCTTCAAAGCCAATCGTCAAGGTGGGGGGCTTAGTTTATTGCCCCTTCAAAACCAATTGATAGTAGGTTTTTAGTTGTTCAGTGAAAATGCTATGCTATGCCTTACTTTTTCTCACTGTATTTCTAAAGTGACATTAAACAGACCTGTCACAAATAAGAATTTGGATCCAGTTGTGCTGCAATTAGTAATCGAGTATTCTACTGACAGGAATAATCGGAATAATCAAGTATAAGGATAAAATATATTTTTGCTTGATTAAGAGCAATTATGAATACACAAGAGAAAATCAGACATTTAATTTAGTAATAATAAATGACCAATTTTTAGATAATCAACAGTATTTTTATTAAATTCACATTGTGCATATAGCAGGAAACTGGATTTTCTTGTCTACAAACATTTCTAGTGAGGCCATTTCAAACACAAATATACGTAGATTTTAGTTTAAACTTCTAAATTAAACTACATTTCTTGTGAGTATCAAAAACATAAGGCATTCATTTAAAAAAAATAGGAACACGAGTTTGTCATCTTGTTCTAAAGGTACTATTTTATCCAACTGTGGTATCTCAGTCAGAACACTACGGGGCACTATGTAAAAATATGACGTCAAAAAGAGGCAGAGAAAAGGACACGAAGAAGAATGTAGCTTCATGTTGAATGGATGGTAGCTGTGTGCTGATCGATTGGTAAATAAAGTGAATAAAAAAAGAATTACAGTACAAGACTGATTCTTGAGAAGACTACTGTTAGATATAGTTCTATGCTGCTGCTTACAGGACACTAGGACACACACACTAGCTTTTGTTTGTTAAAACTGATCACACTATGTTATGAATACACACACACACACACACACGCACCACAGCGAGTCCAGCGCAATGTATTCCACCTGACCATAGCGTTGTAAAGCATAGCCTTGTAAAATTGTATTCTTGATTTTGTTGTAATAAATATTCAAAAGACAAGTTTAGTGTATCAGGATTATTATTTGGAAAGAAGATCACCAACATTAAAAGAAGTGGGAAGAAGGAATTCCATCAAGGACTTTTTCCATGCGAAGCCGGCTGAGTCACACTCGGTCGGGCCTTGCTCAATTCCTTATACTACACTGACTAAACCTGACTGTAATGTACAGGAAACCCAGACAGCCCACGGCTGGCCCGCCGTGTAACTATTTGTGTGATAACTCACAAAGGTAGCTGGCTGCTAATGCAAACGAAAACAAGCATACGTGACGTCAGCCGCGCGATTTCCATAATGCAATGTGGATTGTTTATTGCAATAATTAATGTCCTTATTGTTACGTTAAATGCCGTTGTCTTTTATTTTATTTATGTTAAGTGTGGTTCTTGGAATCTATACTTTGTTTAGGTGTCATATTTATTGTTGATTTATGTTTGTTTTTTTTAAATAAAATCATTATTTTAGATAGTGTGTGAAAGAATTACCTCTTGCTCAATTCCTCTATCAGTGCATGCCCAACACAGTGTTAACTGTTAATAGATAAGAAGAACAATAATGGTATGAGACAATTCAACCTAATAAATAATCATTAAGACCATTATATAAGAGCATTATATTGTCAATTATCATATTTTCCTGTAGTAAAACAGTAATTTGCACATATAGAACGAAAGCTACAAAGTGTTGGTTTCTCAGTGCTTTGTCAAAATAGCAAGTCTTTTCAAGTCCAAGTCAGAAGTCATTGCTGTTCAAGTGCAATTCGAGTTGCAAGTCTTTTATCATATTGTCAAGTTGAGTCTAAAGTCATCAAATTCATGAGTCGAGCATGTGACTCGAGTCCACAACTCTGATACTGATCATACCAGAGGTGGAGGACTCGACTCACATGAATTGACTAGTCACTGGTTTGATAAAATTGTGACTGAGAAAGATTGATTGGACTTATGATTTGCTAAGCCAAGTAATGACTTGACTTGAAATTTGGTGAGAACTCGCCTTGACTTGCTTGAATTTGCCTCAGTCACGATGGTCTTGCTTGAAACTTGAAGGTTAAGACTTGAGACTTACCGTACCTCTGATATATACGATACAGGTACAGAGTCAATGTTTATACCTGATTCTCTGTCTCTCCTGCTCTGTAGTCTTCAGTTCCTGGCTGAGCATTTGACTGTAGACTCTGATCTCCTCTTGCCTCTCCTGAATGGCTTTCTTCACGTTCAGTTGCCTTTTCTCCAAGGACACTACGCTGTTGGCTTTGTTGAACAGAAGATCCCTCTTACGCTTCACCTCCAGCTTGGAGATATTCTGGTCCACCATCTGTTCCTGATGGGGGGGGGGGGGCGACACAGTGCAAAAAGATAGGGATATTCGGTCACTGAGCATAGAGTATCACAGAGTTTCATCAGCAGGTTGCAACAGAGAGACTGGAAGAGTCACAGAAAGTCATAGAAATGGACATCCTTGAAAATGTATTGGTCAATTCATGGATCATACATCTGTTGGGAATTTTGCCATTCGGCTCGTTGTTAGAGAACAGCAAAAAGTAGTGAAACACTGAACAAAGTTTAGAGAAGTGAAATTTCACTCAAAAGCCGACTATCCCAAATTTTTGTGAGTAGTGTATATGTAATTATTAATTATACACATGACCGAGGGAGTTTGAGAGAGAGGTTTCCCACAATTTGATCCATAGTGGATCTTGAAGTGTTGCCAAGTGAGTAGTGTACTGTTATCCAATATCAATACATAGCATATTTTAATGAATTACTGTCACACAATTTTTACAGGTGTAAATGTCAAAATGTAAAGTCAAATATTTTACATAGCACGGTACCTGTTTACGGAGGCCAAGTTTCTTCAGCTCTTTTTCAGTATTACTATTGATTAGCTTCAACTCTTCAACTTTGTTGTATAGCTCTTCCTTCTCAGCTACTGACCTCTCATTCTCTTTGCTCAAATAGCGGATGTCACTCTGTCAGAGATAAAATATCCAATGAGTTGGAAATATTAGTCAAGATTCATGAATTCTACTGTCCCCACGCTGAGACCTCAGACTCTTTGATTCCGTTGATAATCTTGCTGGACGTCTTCATCCTCTCATCCAGGGCTTTGCTAAGTTCGCTGATCTTCATTTCTAGCATTTGCTTTTCATCTGAGTCATCAACACCTTTCAGTCGTGCAAGCTTTTTCTCCAAAAGGATAATTTGGAAGTCCTATAACGCAAGTGTGTGAAAGTAAGGCATGTGTGTGAAAGTAGTAGCACAAGTCCAGTTTTAGGTGTTTTAGTTTGCATACTTTTTCACTCATGATCATCTGCTGTCTTATCAAATGCTTCTCCTGTTTCCTGAGCTCACGTTCCAGACTAGTGATGGTAGATTTGCTCCACAACTCTTGGGCCAAAGAGTCCTTCTCCATTCTTTTGAGGTTGTCAACATGCTGTTTACAACGGAAGAGGTCCTCCCTGCAGTCACGCAGTTGGACATCCAGCTCCTTGTTAAAAAAAAAAAAAACAACAACAACGTTGTTGCACACCATCCAATGTGATTAATGTATTGAAGTCCGAAGCTAGAAACATTAATAATACAGCAATAGTGACATTTTGTTGCTTTAATA
The DNA here is from genome assembly GCF_024500385.1 of Phyllopteryx taeniolatus. NCBI lineage: Eukaryota > Metazoa > Chordata > Actinopteri > Syngnathiformes > Syngnathidae > Phyllopteryx > Phyllopteryx taeniolatus. Next base: position 3,757,843 of record NC_084515.1, on the reverse strand, counting down.
TGCTGTTAACCCCTGTACTATATATTCCATCCATCCATCCATTGTCCACTAGCCTACCATCCAAACAAAGCCAAGATAGTCAGGCATGAAGAATGAGTTATAGATAGGTGTCCATATTCCGTTTTATTGCCTGATTGTGGTGCGATTTTATCACTTAGTCTGCGTCAGGTCTTTGAGTTGTAGCGCAAATCTACAGGTTTCACTCTTGTAAACAAAGAACAACGATGAAGAGGACTGTTAATGTTTACTAGGGCTTGGACTTGCCCTCTAAATCCTGATTTGCTATTTGTGTTGACAGTAACGAATTACTTCCAAATCAGAATCGAACCATTACTCCAACAAATAATAGTCCAGCAAATGAAAGCTCCAATTTGATTATTTGAAAACTATCGTTTGAACCGGAAAGAGAGTACGCTGGCGCATTTTAGCTGCCACGCTTTGGCTACCGCTTCTCCCTGTGAGAAAGGTTTTTCTTTGGAGTTTAAAATGGCTTACTTTAACCAGGATCCTAAACCGTATCGTGGCCAAAGGTAGAACTCGGGTTAGTTTTGTGTCTGTCTGTGTTGTAAATACTCGCTGCCTTGGACCAGCTGCCTCCTCTCTAGCTAGCTTGCTGGCTCCCTCGCCAGGGCTACATACTAAATTGCCTGTAGGTGTGAATGTGAGTGTGAATGGTTGTTTGTTTATATGTGCCCTGCGAATGGCTGGCGACCAGTTCAGGGTGTACCCCGCCTCTCGCCTGAAGATAGCTGGGATAGGCTCCAGCACGCTCGTGACCCTAGTGAGGACAAGCGGTACAGAAAATGGATGGTTGGAAATGCAACGGAAATGCAGCTCTTGTCAGAATAAAGTAAGTAGTAAGTTAGTCTTTGAATCGTTGTGATTCGAATCTGAAAATGCTGATTCGACGTTTTTTCTGCAGACTCAAATGCCAATTGGAGTTAGTACCGATTTGTGAAGAGTCCTAGTGCTTACTTTCTCCCCAATAAACCTCGTGTGCCAGATGAGACAAATTCTGATGACTCCGACTAATTTTTGTGATGAAATGGTCATGGAAAATTTAATAAACTGTAAATTCTGATGTCCATACCCACAACATGCAGGGAACATAAAATTTGCTGATAATACTGGCAAGTTAATAATAATATATATAATACTGACAAGTTGGAAGTGTATGAGTTCTCACCTTTATGGTCTGCTCCTCATCTGTGAGGAACTGTTCCATTTGGGCAGCTTTCTCCTTCTCACTCAGGGCGTTCTGCGTCACAGCTTTCTGCTTCTCCTCAAGGGCAGCATTTTGGGCCGAGGTTTGCTTCATTCTACATTCAGGCATTAAGAAATAACTTGTTTACCCAAGCCCTACAATGTCAACCATTTACAGCTATGAAAAATAACAGAGAAAATGTGGCTGACTTGACATTGTTTTTCTCGATTTCTTCCTTGAGCCTGGAGATGTGGGACTTCATCGACTCCACAGTGGAGGTTGTTCCATCCAGTGAGGTTTTAAAACTTTTTAGCTGCAGACACATGTCAAACAAGTCAAATACACAATAACTTTAGATAGACTACAGTGAACCCTCACATATTCGCGGTTCGGCATTTGCCTGTTCAGGGATCTTTTGGGAACCTTCATTTAGTCAGGCCAAAGCCCTTTATAATTGGAAAAAGTGCTTTGCCACCATCTTGTGGCAATTATAGGCAATTACAAACCTTTCTTGTATGTTGCCAAATTATTTGCTGATTTTTGCGGGGGTTCACTGTATAAAATTATAATCTGCTGAGACATTTTCACCTCATCCTGCATTTCCATATAATTCTTCTCATGCTCCTTCAGTTCCTGCCGTAGTTTTGCAGCCTCACGATTGGCTGTGGCCAATTTCCCCTCTTTTTGCTTGTTGTCATTCATCTGCGAGTCGTGCAAGTGCTTCATTTCTGTCAAGGAGCCATTCCTTTCCCTGATGATTTGGTTGGTCTCTGCAAGTTTCTAGAATGACAGATGGACTTGTGTGTGTTACACGGGTGTGTGTATTGTCAGGGGTTTTCTTAGGTCGAATTAAAGCAGGTGTGGTACCATCCTGATCATCTGAGGATGGGAAATTCAGGCCTCTTTTTTATCCGAAATTAGGCAGAGTTGGCCGGCTCTAAATTTTATGTAGAAAACCCCCTGACAGTGTTCACATTGTGTTGGTAATATTTGCGGCTGGGTTACCAGAGCCCACTGTTGTATATCAGCATCTCTTTGCTTCATCTGTTGGATGGTGTTTTCCCACTGGTGGATGATCTGCTCAGTTTCCTGGTGAGCCTTCTGCAAATTCTCTGTCATCTTGTCTAAAGCAATCTGGGTGGAAAATGGAAAATGTTTGATTCTAGATGACAACAATTGTGTCTGTTCTGTTCTGTTATTTGTTATATGAGGTATAGATAGCATGAGATACTGTATATATATGGCTTCACATTAACACATTTGTCGCTACCCGACAAATGTGGGTGAATTTCAGCATCGGCGGGTAATACCGCCACGCTCACTAGCCACTTTGGCGAGTTGTAATTCGACCGGGAAAAAATTCTGTCAACAAATTGTTGTTTTTTTGGAGTGTGTGTAAGGGTTTTGGAGATATTTTTTGGTATGTGTTAGAACAAAATATTATTTTCGGCCTATACGGCACCTCATTCAAATTCCTTTCTTTCTTCTCCACTGGTGAGGATGCTTTTTCTCAACATGAAATTGCCACACCAGTCACATACACAAGAGCCATGAAATAATCAACCATAGAGTTTGCTACATTTTACCTGTGCAGATAAATTCTCTGTCATTTCCATGTCAAGTGCTTTGCGCTTTTTATTGGCCTCCAGCGTTGTCCTCTCAATGGCCAAAGTGAGTGACTGCAGGACAGACCATTAAGATCAAGGCCTTCAAACTATCTATACAAGCTTGCTTCATTACCTTGATCCTCTGCTCATCCTGCTGCGCATACTTGATAATGGCCATCACGTCGTCATCTTTTCGTGCCGACTCATCCAAAAAAGAATCCATGGCCTGCTGGTCCCAGTCCATTTGGATGCGAAAGTGCTCCAGCTTTTGTTTCACCTTGAATATGTGACTCTGATAATATGAGCAAAGGTTAATACAGTAGTCACATTGTGGCATCTGTGATATCATATTAAAATAAAAAGTTTGGAAGTTTATGGACCTCCAGCATGTTTTTCCTCTCAGCCAAAGATAGAAGCTCGTTTTCCATCTGAGTATTCTCCTGCGTCAGATGGCCAATTTCTCTCTGTGCGATGGCAGTGAGGTGTATCTCCACTTCAGTTTCTCTGTCTTTGGCCTGGCACAGAGCCTTTGCACAACAACCACACAGCATATACAGCGGTGCCTTGAGACAGGAGGTTAATTTATTGCGTGACAACGCTCATAACTCAAGGTAAGCATACCTCAAATCAGCTTTCCCATTGAAATAAAGTTATTTGTTCTAGCCTCCCCCGAAAATGTGTTTGTTTTTTAATAAGAAAAATGCACTATACACTATAATGTTGTAATGTACTTATTAAAACATGCAGTATTGACATAATTAAATATAAGGTATAGAATTAAACATTTATGGCCAAATATTTTGCTTCAGTTCAATGGATATTGTGCTGCTCCTTGTGGTGTATGCGCCTCGGCTACCTGGGGGCAGAAAAATCTCACTGCACACCACCACACTAAAATGTCACAAAAACTATACACAGTGGTGGATTGAGATACAAATTTAATTGGTCCCATGACCATGCTCCTAACTGAAAACACTTGTATCTCAAATCATCTTCCCCATTGAAATGAACAAAAATGCCATTTATCCGTTCCAGCCTCCCCCCAAAAAACAACAAACATTTCTGACAACATTTAGAATGGAAAGAATTGAACAGTTTTTGCTACATTTGTTGCTTCAATTCAATGGACATTGTGCTGCTCCTTCTGGTGTGCGCGGCTTGGCCACCCGGGAGCAGTACGATACAGACATATGGCTATACATGGAGAAGGTCACAGCTCCTCAGTGAGCCGCAGTAATATTAGTCATTCTTTGCAGCGGATAAAGAATATTATCCTGTGAGTATTGCTACAGTATATTATCTGTCAACATCTGTTGCTCCACTGTTTGTGTTGAAATAGCCCTTGCTAAAGGGTTATAACACCACAACTATCGATACTATTTGTTAGGCCGTCTCTGGCGTTTTGCATAATGTGTTTGCATAAAGCTAGCGGAAGGCAAAGTTGTGTATTTGTTTTAAATAAACATGAAATTTGTTGTATGCTTAGTTTGATGGTAAACTTTAACTGGGAGTGGCAATAAACATCTTAAAGCCTCTTTTTTTTGAAGATTTGTTCCGTCTGCTAACCTGCTGCTCATATTGAAGTGAGTTGCGTTTACTGCCACCTTCCAGTGTATCTAAAATTTTTGTTCGCAAGTCACAGCAAAAAAATTGTCCGAATGACGGCTTGAGACTTAAAAATCTCGTAAACCGGGTCACTCATATCTCAAGGCACCACTGTACTCATTAGAACTGTAACTTCATATTGCACTTTTTCTGCCGTGTGGGAAAGAAAATACCTCCATATTTTCTAGCTCTGCTTTAACATGTTTCAAGAATTCCGTTGCCAGTTGCGTTTGATCTTTGTGACTCTCTCGCTTGCTTCTCAATAGCCAGAGTTCTTTCCTTTTCTTGATAATCTGTGATGTAATCAGATGACAGGAATTATGTGAAAGATGTAACACAAAAAAAAGGAATAAATCATACTGCAAAAATTTTAATCTAACCAAAAGAAAAACAATTATAACAAGCACCCCCCCCCCCCCCCACCCTAAAAATCCTAATATGCTATTATAAATTGTTAGTTTTATGAGTGGTTATGAATAAATTTATCCCATAATAAGAAATATCATATCTCTTTAAGTGTAGGCAGTAAAAATACATTATAGTTTCAGGACTGTTTACTTAAAGAAATTTTGGCTCGTCAAATTTTCCTGTTCTATTGGCAGATAACTTTGCTTAAATTAAATACAGTAATAAATCTTCACTTCATTACTTTTTTCTTGTTTTTTTAAAGATATCTTTGCAGTGTAAGATGAGAAAAAAAATAGTAACACTGTATGTTTCCCCAAAATTTCAAAGAAATAAAATATAAGATTAGTGATGTATTCAAAAAATAAATCTCTCACCTCTTCTATTAAAGCCTTGTTTTCAGCATTAGGCCCAGGAACAGCGTAACACTCCTCCCAGCCCATCTCTGGGAAAACTGCCATGGCAACACTCAACATTATACATCAATCCAAAGTCACCCCAATTTCCAGGTCGAAATTTAATTCAAAAGTTTTTTTTGTTTGTTTTGGGGTTTTTTTTAAGCTGTGTTACAACCAGTGGCTTCTTGCTGTAAGCTGGGAGGACTGGTGTTTGTTGTCAGTCGCTCCTAGCAACCATTCCGGTCTTTTTTTTTTTTTTTAAACATGAGCACCAGGAGGAGGCAGTAAGCAGCCAAGCCTCAAACGCACTCACACAGCAGGGCACAAACAAAATACAAAAATGACGAAAATTTGTCATTATAAAAAAAAAGCAACAACAACAAAAAATCTAACATTATCATTGGCAAAATCTTTCAGTAACTCCCAAGACAACAGCTGTGGTACACATTGCTGCTTTATTTGTAAAATGATCTGGGGTAAAAATGTAGAAGCGTAACATATTAAGAAGAGTATCACTGTTGTGGTACACATTGCTGCTTTATTTGTAAAATGATCTGGGGTAAAAATGTAGAAGCGTAACATATTAAGAAGAGTATCAGGTTTTGTCAAACTTGTCAAAATGGCAATTGCCATGACAAAAAATATTTGTGTATATTTATTTCCCCAATGAACTCCATAAAAAAAGGTAAAATACCTGTTATAGCTTATTGTACATAATCCAAGTAAAAACAGTGTATAACTAGAGAAAGCAATTTTTGTGGTAATTGAATGTGAATGCTGAAGAGCTGACGGAAATTTTGGGAATGTGAAAAATGTCGATATCACAATAAAGTGCTTTTGGTGTGCTCATCAGAATGACAGTCACCATGAAAATGTAGCAGAATGGAACTTTCATGTCTTACTATATAAGCGGTCAAACGTTTGCAGACATACCAGCACAATGTGCTCTCTTACAATGCGTTTCCTTCCTTTTATACCTTTTTTCTTCATTGGATGCTCGTGATTTTGGCATGTCCCACACACTGCTATGCTAACTACAAAGTTGTCAAATACGTTTTATTTCTTTTTATTGTTATTTGATAGAATGAGTCATTTTGATCATGTTTTTTCTATTTTCAGAAGCATATTGAACATTTTACACATATCCCTGAAACTGCTGCCCACCCTGTAATAATGGGGTAACTTGCCCTTAAAAAAAAACTAACTGATATTTTCAGTGACATTACGACCAGCAATTTGCCGGTCTTCAATGGAGGCTGAAACGGTGGATAGTTGCAGAGTAAATATTTATACTTTTGTTTTGTAATTTTCATCATATTATGTGTGTAGCTGGGCGTTATCAAATGTAACATGTCCATTGTATCATAGTGAAATAGCAAGTATATTAAACAGCACAGTCAGCTTTCAATTCCACATAGTGCTCATAAAATGCTGACATTAGCCAAAAATGTCCAGCAAGCAAGCTCGCAAATTCTGCTGTCCGCATCTACATTGTCTTCATGCAGTTCATTTTTTTTTTTTTTTTTTAGTATTTAAGTGAGGAAGCTTGAGCAATACACATTTCTAAAAACATGACATATATGTAATACTATGAATATGGAGTTCAGTGGAAAATCCCAAGATATTTTTCATGAAATGGGCATGTCTCTCATGTTGATAGACTGAAAAACATCCTGAATATCCTGAATTTTGAATCAATTGTGGAAGGAGTGGAAGGACAAAAAGTGGGCTGAATAAGACAAATAGAAAATGTAGGTGCAGAATAACATGAATATGTGTGAATTCTCTTGAGTATTCACACAAAATATTGTCATAGAATGCAAGTTTTCAGTTGTTTGGTCTACATTCAGTTAAACAGAACTACAGTACAATGCAGCAATTACCTGCATTCATCAGGCTTCTATTTTTGCTTCAGGTCTTCCCCTAGAGTTGTGAACTGGAATTTACTTGTTAATTTACTAGTGAGTGGCACATAAGGACATACATAAAATCCAGTACACACTCGCAAGGACAGAGGGTCAAGGGCTTAGCTCCTGACCATCCAAAAGTCTTGACAGGGCAAAAATGTTAGGGCAGATCCTTGCCCAGAATCACAGTCTTCACAGTTGTGTCCGGATCATCAGAAGGCTTGCGGCTACTGGCTGAGAATGCAGCACACCTATTGGGTAAAGGGAAGAATGTGCTTCAATACAGAAATGCAGCACACTTGAAACATTGTATAGCTAAAAACATTTACATAGTGGTACCCAGTGTTTGGAAGATTATTTTGGAAGTGTGTTTGGTGATAATTACAAGTTATCCTGCTGAAAATGTAAAGGCAGTGTAATTATTTCAATTACTTTCTCAAAGTAATATAACGAATTACATTTGATTACATTTGGATCACTTGTCTTAATTTTGAATGTGAATGAATCAACAGGATCCGTGGATGTTTCCACTAAACAAGTGGATTAATAGCATAGATCATTATTTTGGAATTAACCGTAAATTTGTTCTCTACACAAATAATAAACTGACCAAAAAAAAATTTTGAAATTGAAATACATAATAAAATTGTTGCATAACAAATTGTTGCATTTGAGTTGGAAAATGTATGTTTTATATATACCAAATATTACTTCTATTAGTTTTATACAACCTTCACATGCTTTATTGTTCCATTGTGACTAGTACTAGCTCTTTTCCGGCCATGCTGTGCGTACTAGTTGTTCCCAGCCATGTTTTGACTTCTAGCTTGTTTTTTGATAAAGATAAGTTGAGTGTAGCTGGACAAAGATAATTGTTTTGCTTTCCTTCTCTGTCTTTCTCACTTCGATATAACGAAGGTGTTTCTTTGCCTGGGGTTCAGTAAGGGGTGACAACTCATAAGACTTGTACCGTTTCCTCTCTCTGCAAATACTTTTCTTTTTTCTTTGTAATAAAAACCCACAAACACAAGATTGCTTCCTTCCTCATTCTGTCAGAAAAAGTTTTGCCAAAACACATTATAAGTATACAACGTGGAAAACCACCATAACATACCATGTTCACCTATTGACAAATGTTCACAATTTACAGTCTCGCTTCATATGACAACCCAGATAAGTGAATGTTCCATAAAAAAAATCAAAAATTATAAAAATGAAATTGTTCAAAAGTCAATGTTTTTTTTTTATGTTCAAAAGTGTAACTGAGTCTAACCTTTTCAAAATATCAGACAAACTAATCGATTGCAGCACAAGGTGGCGCTTTGAGGCCATATTTGGAAAACTATCTCATGTTTGAGACTACAGCAGAATGGCACATGACCACAAAGAGCCAATCACAAGCACCGGCTTTACAAGGAGGAAGTGTTGTGAAAAATAAAGCCGAGCTTTTGCGGCTATTTTTCAAATGTAAAAAATTGTAAACATGAAAATTTCCAAAAGCAACCATAATCTAATTACAATTTTTCTCCCAGTAATATAATGGATGACGATTACATACATTTTGTAATTCAATATCATAATATCATTACATGTAATTCATTACTCCCCAACAGTGGTGGCACATTGACTTATGACTTTAATTTGTTCTGTGACCAAGCTCAGAACAAAACAATACCATTTTTTTGTTACGCGTTCTTAATAAAGAAAAATAGCTCTCTATTGTATAAAAACATAATAAAAGAGAATGTAAAGCAATAAACTGCCTAGATGAAGAGTAATTACTATATGTATGCTCTAGTATTTGTGCGCCGGATGTGTGCTTTAAGGGGTGTGGTCTAATGCATAATATCAGGAGCCTGAGTCGGGTTAATCTGCGTGTGAGCGTCTGGGCATGAGTGGTGGTCTACAGCAGCTCCTTGGAAGTGTTCTCATATTGGCAACTTTGGCTCTCGTTTCATTACTGTACCTTAACTGGCCCATTTTTTCCCACTTCCTTCTATCGCTGGCATATTTGAAGATTACAAGCAACTTAAATTTTGGCTCAAAAAACAACCAAGCGATGGCTCGTAACTAAAAAAAAGAACTCGAAAGTTGGGACACTCATAAGTCAAGGTACCACTGTATTTGAAAAAAAAGAAGATATTTGTGCATTTCACCCAAAACATAGACTAAAGTTTTTTGTTTTTTTTAAATAACGTGTTTGACCTGACTGAGAGAGAGCTGCTGACCAGGTTGGACCCTCGACTTATGCCAGGGGTGGCAAGAGATGGAAAAAGCAGATTGGCCTGGAAGAAGCACACAAGTAAGCATTATTACATCTACAGACGATCAAGTATAAATATTTAAACAATAATTAGCTCATCTCGATTTACTCATAAATGTACTTAAGTGTGAAATCTGGGCTTGTTTAGTTAAACACAAAGCTATGTGGATATGCAGGTAATTGTACCTACTGCTATTTAGTGCAAGGGCATAGCTCTGAATGGCAACACCAAGGACAAACATGCTTACATTATTTATAGTAAATAAATACAGAGAGGTTTGGAATCACTGATCGACATCAATTTACCACGAGGAATTGTTCAAAATGTTCGTTTCGTCCGCATGACTTCATTGGTGACAGATAGACAAATGCCTTGAAGAGCACAACCTGCTGAAAGTGTTGCTGCAGTGCCGATTTGAGGCGAGGTTTGAACTTGGTAGCGGTGATGAGCATCTCATTGATAGAATCGTTAAATTCCATTTGCTGCCTGACTTCTTTCTCTAGATCCTGTTTGGCTTGTAGTCGATTCTTCAAGGCACTGTTAATTTCCTGAGACAGCAGAAAAAAAAGAAAAGAAAAGAATGATGCTTCGGGACATACTTCCAAGGACACCTGTCAAATTCAATGCCTGGAGCAAATTATGTGCACCTGTGTACTTTATGTTTCTTTCTGAAATACCAAAATTGTGAATTGCCTTCACTTTTGATTAATTTAGGTAATACCCCTTTTTTTTAAAAATAAAAAATAAAAAACGAACAAATGTTGAACAAACAATTTTACTTCTGATTTCAAACCTATGTATCCATCCAGCCATCCATTTTCTGAGCCGCTTCTCCTCACTAGGGTTGCGGGCGTGCTGGAGCCTACCCCAGCTGTCATTGGGCAGGAGGCGGGGTACACCCTGAACTGGTTGCCAGCCAATCGCAGGGCACATAGAAACAAACAACCATTTGCACTCACAGTCATGCCTACGGGCAATTTAGAGTCTCCAATTAATGCATGTTTTTGGGATGTGGGAGGAAACCAGAGTGCCCGGAGAAAACCCACACAGGCACGGGGAGAACATGCAAACTCCACACAGGCGGGGCGGGGGATTGAACCCGGGTCCTCAGAACTGTGAGGCTGACGCGCTAACCAGTTGCCCACCGTGCCGCCTGCGCGATGCAATCAAACCCAATTGGACCTAACCATCGCAAAAAAATAATTATTTTTAAATGACAGTCGGCACCACACCCCCGTGATTTGATATATACTGTATGGACGCCCTGCAACCTTAAATGGAGGGCCTGTATAGGTTTTTGAGTCTCAACATGCAGTTATGTATATCGTACTTTATCATATTTATTAAACCATAAAAAGAGAGTAATAATTCACAAAGAAGCGAGTTGCTAAAGAGAGAGGGCGTGGCCGAGAATAGAAAGAATAGTGGGGATAAAAGGAAAAGCTCAGCTTGCTCCCGTTCACTTGAACGTACCTGGAGCGGTATCAGAATCTGAATCAGAATCATCTTTATTTGCCAAGTATGTCCAAAACACACAAGGAATTTGTCTCCCGTAGTTGGAGACAAATCGGTCGCGTACATTTTGGCCTCATGATTCGCTATTTCTTCCACAGGTACATTATAAATGATGAATATAGTTAAGCATTGTTGTAAAACACAATGTATGTATACTTTATATATTGTATTTGTATGGTTTGATGGTGGTGCGGGTGCCGGCTGTCTCTTACTTGCTTAAATTTTTGTTATTTCCAGCACGTGTGAAAGCTTATGTCCATTTTTGATTGGCTGTTACCTGCAACGTTACGACGCCACCTGAATTACACTGGGCGACAGTTCGGTCGGGTTCGGCTGCATTGCTCGGTGTGGGGCAGCATTTACTTAAGTACGTTGTAGAATTTTTGTGCAATTGTTTGTCCATTAGTTGTGTTTGTATTGTGTTATCTTCGGTCATAAAACATCCATCCGTATTTTAAAAATGAAACTTTTGTCAGTTTACCCCACATCCCCTCAAAAAAGTTTGTTTTCAAAATACACAGCATTGTTTATTAAATCTTACTAAATTCTCATGAGGTCAAGCTTAAAAAATGTGGCTTTTAGTACCTGTAGCTCCTCACGAAGCTTTTGAACGAGTTGCCTCTTGGACTCCAACGTCTCCTTGGCTACCTGAAGCTGTTCTTCAAGCTCAAATTTTTCCTGATAATCTGGAGCTGACGTGCAAACACAAATATTGTTACTTAGACATTTGCTTTGATCTGCATTTCAGATGCTACAGTGGACTGACAACTCAATAGTAAAACTAGAGAATGGAATTTCTGTAGGAATTGCGTGCAAATGCTGGCGAGCTGACGCTGACCTGAAATGCTGGGGAATGAATTGAATAGATGAAATGTTAAATCTGAGACTTAAAAGTTGGAATGGTTTGAATCAGTTGAGTGTCATGTGGAAGGAGGAGATATATACAAACAGTATGTTAATTATGTTCAGCTCATTCAGGACATCCTGTGAACTACTTATCACATTCCCAAATTTTCATGGTAAATTCACAAATTAAGAGATCTAAAGACTTGTATTTAAATCATCTCTCTCCATTGAAATGAATGGAAACTCAATTTGTTTCAGCCTCCCACAAAAACTACAAAAATTTAATGTTTTTTAACAAGAATGATAGTTGCTATAATACTGTACTTTATAAAAACATACAGTAATGACAAAATTACATTTTTTATTTCAATACAATGGACCTTGTGTTGCTCTTTCCTTGGCCACCTGGAGGCCATACAGCCATACAAATAAACATGGAGACAGTCAGCTTCTCAGCCACAGTAATATTAGTCATTCTTCGCAGAGGATAAAGAATATAAGCCTGAGAGTATTGTTATATTATCAAATATCCGTTGCTTAAAGCGTTATTATTCAAGGGTTATTACACTGCGACACCGATGCTATTTGATAGCCCGTCACTGTAAGGCAGTTTGTTAGCACTGTTTGTTAGCATCTAGCTAAAGCAAAGCTATTTGATTGTTTTCAATACTCAATTCGTAATTCTCTTTGTTTTATGTTTAGTTTGACAGTAAACTTCAAGTGGGAGTGACATCAAACAGTTTGAATCCTTTTTTTTTTGAAGAAGAAGAAGAATTGCTCACTCCCACCATACACACTCATAACTGAAAGTTTTGCTCGCAAGTCAAAGAAAAAGAAATGGCCAAACAGCTCATATCTTGAAAAGTCACAAGTCGGGTCACTCATATGTCAAAGTGCAACTTTATTTGGAAGTTGTTTGGAGAAACGTGGAACAAGGGGCAGGGCAAAACGTGAGCAGGTCAGCATTCACACAATAAATAAAGATGACTATCTACAGAGGGTTTTTAAAGTCTACAAGAAAATAAGAAATACTGTATTGCAACTGATAAGAGTGTAACAGTCAGGTTTACATACTGGCTTCTTTCGCTTTGACGACTGTTGTATGAAATCCAGTATTACTGAAATGGAATAATAGAGTCGTGTTCTCCAGAGCTTTATTTTCCTGTTCGGCTTTGTGGATTTTGTTATCTAGACACTCCCCTTGCTGCTTGAGTTCCGCTTTCTCCAGCGCAGCCTAGTGGAAAAGAGTCGTGTTTTAGTGACGGTGCCCGACGAAATACCTAATGTAGCATAATTGTAAATTTTATAAATTAAAAAAAAATTATTACCTGTGCGATGTAGTGAGCTTGAGACTTCACTGCATCCTCGTCATCCTCTTGGGCTGCCATGGTAAAGGTCACAACCTCGTAATGTTTCTTTGAGGCGTCAATCTTAGACAACTTTCCATTCAATTCCATACTAAGGAGGATAACAGTAAAGAAAAGAAATTGCAGGCCAGTTAAATGTTCCTGCGATATGGTTGACCTCAAGGAGGCGCAAATTACCCATACAAGTGGTAAGGATCGATATGACCATTTCAAGAAGCAATTTTTTGTTTTTATTTTGAGGCGTGTTGCCGCCCTGTGCGGCCGCACATAATGCACATGCCATCACCCGCTGCTGTGGCGGGCCCAGAACGAAGACAGGTTTCCCCGTTTGGCCAAGTTGTGCAAACGCTATGTGGCTTTCCCAGCTGTAAGCACACCAAACAAGGAGATTTTTTTTCCTCTGGCTGAAAACACCATCAAGCGACAGCGGGCAAGCCTTCAACTAGGCCAATTTCATTCTTCATTATTAGACTATGTGGCAGGCCAAGAACAAAAAACAAAACAAAAAAAACATTCAGATGGCTACAAAGGCCCCCGGGACGTACTTTAGAAACCCCCTGATGTAAGAGACAGTAACGTTCTGTTTCAACAGTTTAGTCAGTTTTACCTGATTTTCTGTCTCTCCTGCTCCGTGGTCCTCAACTGCTGACTGAGCATTTGACTGTAGACTCTGATCTCCTCTTGCCTCTCCTGGATGGCTTTCTTCACATTCAGTTGTCTTTTCTCCAAGGACACCATGCTGTTGGCTTTATTGTACAGCAGATCCCGCTTACGCCTCACCTCCAGTTTGGAGATGTTCTGCTCCACGATGTGTTCCTGATGAGGGGGTGAGACAGTGCATGGTCGATCCGTTATTCAGAGACATACAATACTGTCCAAAGGTTTCAAGGTCACCCAGAAAATTTCATCTTTTCTATTATGTAGCTTGAGGTCATGACCCTTATCAGCGCACCAAAAGACTGATCGCCATGGTAACGACCTGACTCAGCTACGTTCTGCCGAAAGACCAGCATAGAGGCCTGTTCTATATCAACTCCAATCCATCCAATAAACCGACACTTTATGTTATCACAAACAGGCATTAATATCTAAACAGCTGGCAAGTAAAATGAGTGAAAATGTCAAATGAGGCCAGATGAGCTATTTTCCCTCCCCGGTGTAATGTGACTTGTTAGTTTTCCAAGGGCTCAGTTGTGAATGAAGAACAGGTGTATTAAATTTCAATCTTTATCAATATTTCATACTGGTCACTGGAAAATCCATATGGAATCCTCAATCCTGCATTGCCATTGGATAAGCAGCATACCTGTTTCTTCAGCGCGAGTTTCTTCAGCTCTCTCTCGATATTATTATTGATCAGCTTCACTTCTGCTACTTTGTTGTACAGCTCTTCCTTCTGATCAGCGGAGTCCTCCCTCTCTTTCCTCAAATAGCGAATGTCCTCCTGCCACAGGCAAAAGAATATCCAGTAAGATGTCATCATTTTTGAAAATTGGCATATAGTACTGTGCACTATCTGACCTCAGACTCCTTGATTTTGATGAGAATCTTACTGCACGTCTTCTTCCTCTCTTCGAGGAATGTGAGCAGCTCCGTGATCTTTAATTCCATCCCTATCTTTTCGTCGGAATCACCGACAACACCTTGCAGTCGTGCTAGTTTTTTATCTAAAATGATCAACTGGGAGTCCTAATGCAGACGTGGCGAATAAAGAACGTTAGAGAAAGCAGTCAGGGAGGGGTAGCTGTTTTTAAGCTATGCTTACCTTTTCATTCATGATCATCATCTGTTTGACTAAGTAGTCCTCCTGTTTGCTGAGCTGGTTTTCCAACGTGTTGATGGTGCATCTGCTCCGTAATATATGTGCCATATAATTCTTTTCCTTTTCCCTAAAGTCCTCCCCATGCTGTTTGCAGCAGACAAGCTCCTTGCCACGCTCACGTAGCTGAACTTCCAGCTCCTGGTGCACAAAACAGGACCACGTGCTACATGGTAAGTCGTTAATAAAGTACAGTGTTGCCTTCTGATACAAGTTAAATTTGTTCCGTGACCAGGCTAGCAATGCAAAACACGTTAGACCACTTTGTTCATTTTAATACCAATAGCCGGTTACCAGTGAAGATATTTTTGTTGTACCAAGTGTCATTAAAAATAAACAAAACACCGAAGAAACAAGGGTGGTCTAATATTTTTTTGACTGTATGTACAGTATCTGAAATCATCTTTCCCCAATTAAAAGGAATGGAAACACCATTAGGCAGCACGGTAGCCGACTGGTTAGCACATCTGCCTTACAGTTCTGACGACCCGGGTCACAAATCCGCCCTCGCCTGTGTGGAGTTTGCATGTTCTCCCTGTGCTTGCGTGGGTTTTCTCCGGGTACTCCGGTTTCTTCCCACATCCCCAAAAACATGCGTGGTAGGTTGATTGAAGACTCTAAATTTCCCGTAGGTGTGAATGTGAGTGCGAATGGTTGTTTGTTTATATGTGCCCTGCTATTGGCTGGCAACCAGTGCAGGGTGTACCCCGCCTCTCGCCCAAAGATAGCTGGGATTCAGCACCCCCGCGACCCTGGTGAGGATAAGCAATACAGAAAATGAATGCGTGGATGGAAATACCATTAATACATTTCAGCCTCCTTTCTCCAAGAAATAATTTTGTAATCTGTTTTTAATAAGAAAAATAGTACCACATATTATTGTACTTTATAAAAACATACAATAGAAAAAGAAGAAGAAGAATCATCTTTTATTGTCATGAACATGCATGCATGCACACGAAATTTGTTCTCTGCATTTAACCCATCACAGTGAACCCATACACATGTTAGTGGAACACACTGGAGCAGGGGGCAGCTGAAGCGCCCGGGGAGCATTTCGGGGTATCAGTGTCTTGCTCAAGGACACCACAGCCGTGAGTCCGGGGGATGTTGGCGGAATAATGACATTATTAAATAGAATGTAAAGAATAATACAGTTTTTGCCACATTCTTTGCTTAAATTCAATTGACATTGGGCTGCTCCTGCTGGTGTGTGGGTCTTGGCCAGCTGGAGGCAGTATAGTACAGACATACAGATATACTGCATATGGAGGCAGTTACTCCTCAGTAAGCCGGACTAATAGTTGTTATTCTTCGCAGAGGATAAAGAATATATGCCTGTGACTATTATTTTATCCGTCTACATGTGTTGCGCCACTGTTTAGTTAGTTGTTTTTCATTGTTTGTTGGCATTACGCTAAACAGACTTGTTACGCAAAGCTGATGCTATGCGGTAGTTTTAAATACACAACGATGTATTCTCATAGTTTTTAACGCGTGTAGGTGAAATATGCACAAGCCAAGCGCATAAGAAAAAGACTTATGCACCAATGGGAAAATATGGCCCTTTGTATATGCATGTATTAGTATCGATAATGAGTGAAGTGGCTAATGTGCAAAAAAATTTTGTGACTTAGCAAGATTACATGGCTTGACGTATAGCCCTAGTGACGAATTGACTCGACTTGCTTGTATTTTAGTGGGGACTCGACTTGATTTCCCTCATTTTTGCCACAGTAACTTGGGACTTGCTCGAAACATGAAGGTTAAGACACGAGACGTACCGTATTTGCACATGTGTAAGTAACTTCTTACCTTGATGGCCTGTTCCTCTTCCTTGAGGAAATTTTCCATCTGGCCAGCTCTCTCTTTCTCACTCAGGGCGTTTTCAGCTTCCGATTTCAGCTTCTCCTCGAGGGCAGCATTTTGGGCCCAGGTCTGAATCAGTCTGCAATCAAACAAAAATAGTAATCATTATTTATCAAAGGCCTATATTGGGTTACAGCATAACACTCCGGCTGTTAAATTGGACTGACTTGTCGTTGTTGTTCCGGATGTCTTCCTTGAGCCTGCGTATGTGGGACCTCATCGAGTGCACACTGGAGGTTGTTCTATCCAGTAAAGCTTTGCAACTTTTCCGCTGCAGACGCATGACAATACACACTGTTAATCTATAAAGCAACTAAAAATGGATCTGTCTTTAAAATTAATGATCTTTTTTTTTTTTTTTTTTTATCTTAATTACTTTCCTGAAGCCCTCTAACTCACTTTTTTTTTTTTTTTTTTTGCTTTGTCTTTTGACGTTAACATTTCTGTCCTAAATACCATCAGGCACTGACCTACAGTACATTTACAACCTAAATTGTAACATTTGTTCCATGAAATTGTGTTAATTTATTCCCAGCAGTCATTTCGTAGCTTTTGTCTTGGCTGCACTGCTTCCAGTATGTGAATGTTAGATTTGTTTGTCCAATCAGATTTTAGTCTCTACGTGCTGCCATGTCAATCTAATCTGTCCAGGACCTTAAGAGCCAGTAGAGTTGGCCCATGCAACTTCAACTCTTTTAGCAATGTGACTCTTTCTTTAAACAATGTGATTTGTAATTAGTCCTTTGTTCAAAGAGCAAAACACACCCAGCGATCTGCACACATTAGTACATTTAATAATCAGAATCTCTGGTGAGTATGATGTATTTTATTTACATTTGTTATGTGTTTGTATGGTTCTAAACTGCTCCAAATGATGTACGTTGCACAGTTGCATGCTGTTATATTTTCCTTTTGTACAGTATTGATGGTTTCTATAACTCCAAGGTGTTAAGAGGTGGATTAACTCGGTCGGGTAAGTCCGGTAAATCCGGATTCGGTAAGTGAAGGCCCAGGTACCAAAAGCACCACCCTCCACCAACTTCCACATTACCTCATCCTGCATCTCAACGTAATTCCTCTCCTGCTCCTTGAAGGTCAGTCGCAGTTTTGCAGCTCGTTGATTGGCTGCGGTCAACTTCTTCTCTTTGTCCTTGTTGTCGTTGAACTGCGAGTCCTGCAAGTGCCTCATTTCCGTCAAAGTGCCATTCCTTTCTCTGATGATCTGGTTGGTCTCTGCAAGTTTCTGGATTGATGGAGGGACAAGGGACTACATTTGGGCATGTGTTCACATTGTGTTGGTTGATAATGTTTAGTACAGTAATCCCCCACTGCATTGCGGTCCACCTCTCAGGGTCCTGATATAGTGCCAATTTTTACTGTTTGGGTCAAATTTGACCCATTCTGAAATTTGACAGCAATAAAAATAGTACACAAGAAATGTCATCATTTCACCCTGAAATTTGCTGACCTTTACTAAAGTGACCCTAAATACACAAAAATGAAGGTATTTTTAAAATGTCGTTTTTTCGTCCAAGTGCTACAAAGGTCACAGGTCAAATTTAACCTGTGTCTACGGAAATGAATTTTTAAGGCAAGGAAATTGTTAAATCAAGAAAAATGCTGGTAATGGTGGGAATCTTGAAAATGTAGATGCCATAAATGTGTAGATTTTATTTTTTTTATAGGACAGAACTGTCTGTGTTTCCACCACATTTATACAGGGTCCTGCAGAAACATCCACCATGCAAAGGTCATGGGAGAATCTCAAACCAGTGAAAGAGTATAACAGCGTAAGAATGATCATTCATAAATAGGATATCACATTGTTTGATTGATGTTTCCAAAAACGAGTGCCGTAAAATACACTTTTTCTTTACTAAGATCTAAAGATTAAGGATTAATCATCCATTTATTAATGTTAGACAGGATATTAATACATTTTGAAAAGGGCCATAAGATTCATAATTTAAAATTCATTTGCCACATACTTTGTATGCATGGAAAATGAACAGTATGGCAAAAACGTGTATGAACAGGAGATGACGAGATAGTTTGTTACCAGAGCACACTGGTGCATATCTGCATCTCTTTGCTTCATCTGTTGGATGGTGTTTTCCCATTGGTGGATGATCTGCTCAGTTTCCACGTGAGCCTGCTGCAAATTCTCAGTCGTTTTGTCTAAAGCGATCTGAGAAGAAAAAGCAACAAAAACAAATGGTTAACAATTATCAATTGTACTTTTCCTTTTCATTTCTTTTTTCTGTATGTTTTTTTTGTGTTCAGTACCTGTACGGCTAAGGTTTCTGTCATTTCCTTGTCGAGTGCTTTGCGCTTTTTATTCCCCCCCACTGTTGTCCTCTCAATGGCCAAAGTAAGTGACTGTGGGACAGACAATTTAGTTGAGAATGATTCCGCAAAGCAAAGAAATGTTTCATCTAAGTGCAGAAATACCTTGATCCTCTGCTCATCCTGATGTGAGTACTTCATAATGGCCATCATGTCATCATCTTTTATGGTCGACTCCTCCAAAAAAGAACTCATGGCCCGCTGGTCCCAGTTCATTTGCAACCGAAATTGCTCCAGCTTCTGTTTAGCCTTTAAGATGTGGTTCTGAGCAAATGGGCAAAAGGTTAATCGTCATATTTTGCCAACTTCTTTGTGATGTTTCAAATTAAAATAAACAAGCTATGGCTGTTATTCACCTCAAGAGTTTTTGTCTTTTCAGCCAAATATTGAAGATCATTTTCCATCTTAGTATTTTCTTGCCCCAGACGGCCCTTTTCTCTTTCGGCAATGGCGGTAAGGTGTTTCTCCAAATCTTCTTCTCTGTCTTTGGCTCTGCACAGAGCCTTTGCACAACAATCAGCGTTATTGTTGAGTCAATTCCCAAAAGGCTGACATTTTTCGGGCTTAATCAGTCAAACCTACCTCTGTGAGTTCCAGCTCCTTTTTTGCATTTTTCAGGCAATCGACTCCTAATTGCGTTTTTTCTCGATTAGTCTCGCTTTTGTTTTTCAGTTTCAAGAGCTCCCTCTTTATATCACATATCTGTAGGAGCAGAGAACAAACATTGCAATGGAGAATTCCCAACAATTTTTGCTTGTATACTTGCTGTTGATCATTTCCACACAAAACAAAAGGGAATAAAATAGTGTTGCGACCAGTGGTTCTCAAAGTGTTGTCCCTAGATCCCCAAGCGTCCGCGAGCCGTGTAGCTTGGGGGTCCACAAAATTAATTGCAATAAATAAACCAATTACTTCCCCCTACTTTAGCTTTGGGACCATTAAAAATGATGATGCAGTATAATTGTGACTTATAACCACATTAATCTGACATCCAGAAAGAATTTTTTTTTTTTCCAGAACAAAAAGTATATTAGCACAGGACTAAGGTCCTACTTCTCTCAAGAAAAGGTGTATATTTTCAAAACTTTCATCTATTTTTTGGGGGAGAATTAAAAAGCGTAATATTGCAAGAATGAAGTTGTATTTTTTAAACTCACTTGATAAAATGAATTTCTTGCCTCATTAAACTTTGTCATAATGTCACCACTTTATCTCAGAAAAATTCTACTTTATTCTTATAACATCACAACTTTTTTTCTCTAAAAAAGATACATTTGTTATCATACCATGACGACTTTTTGCTCGAAAACAGGCAACTTTTTAATTCCTATGACAATTATGGGCACTGGTGAAAGTGATTAATTGGCATGAGCATTAATGATTAAAAAAATTCTCCCACGTAAGGGATCCATGGACCCAAAATGTTTGAGAACCCTTCCTTGATATACAGTGGATATAAAAAGTCTGCACACCCTGGTACAAATGCTAGTTTTTTTAATAAACAGTAAAAAAAAATATTTGTTTTTATTTAAAAAAAAAAGAGACCAAGATAAATCATTCAAAAACATTTCCCACCATTAATGTAATTTATAAACTGCACAACACAATTGATTTTTTTAAATCTCTTTGAGAGGAAAGTAAAAATAAACAACTGAGATAATATGGTTGCACAAGTGTGCATACCCTCTTATTGCTGGGCTGTGTTCAGAATTAACTAATGACATTCAAACTCATGCTAAATGGGAGTCAGCACACACCTACCACCATTTAAAGGGACTCTTACAGTATTAAGCCCAAATAAAGTTCAGATGTTCAAGTAGGGTTTTCTTCTGACGTTTTTTGCTTTCTTCTTCCTGAACGTTTCGTGCTAACACTGGCTGCTATTTGGAACTGTTCATAATTCTCTCCACCTTTACTAAGGCACCATTTCCAGCTGAATAAAATTATTTTTTTTTCTTTTTAAATAGAGTTGTACAAATTACTGGTCACATTAATAGTGGAAAAGGATTTGAAGTGATTCATTAAAAATAAGACACTGCATTTGCAGTTAAGAAAAAGTATGTATTTAACATATCCGTCCGTGGTATTGAGAAATAAATCAGGACCGTACTCACCTCGTCTATTAAAGCCTTGTTTTCATTGTTGAGTACTGGGAGTGCATAGTGCTGCTCCCAGCCCATCTCTGATAAAACCTTTGCTGCGAATGCGGCCATATTTATTTAATTCAATTTAAGTTTCTATATTGAGAGCAATTTCTTTCATTGGCTGATGTGAGCGCACATCAAAACCTAGAAATATTTCCCCCGTCTCCCTAGAGCAATGGATTGTACGACATCGCAAGTTGGTGTCGTAGTCATTCTCTCTGATGATGTCATCACAGGGATGCGTCATTTGAAAGGCAACAGTTTGGAGGGTGCTTTATGACATGCCACTGCTAGATGCTCTCCTTGCTAAACTAGGACGACTACTAAACTACATCTCTTGTCACCTAGCAACCACTACAGATGGAGGGGTGCAGTAGGATGCACTGTACCTAAACAGAAGTACAGATACTTGTGCAAACAAACATAAAATACTGGTAATATAATGAAAGAGGTATTTTATAAAGAATATAAAGTGCATATAAAAAGTCTATACACCCCACAGGTTATTGCGATTTTAAAAAATGAGCCCAAGCTAAATCATTTCAAAACATTTCCCACCATTAATGGGACCTATACCCTGTACAAACCAATTTTTAAAACTTTTTTTTTTTAAACTTCTTTCAATAGTGCAAGTAAAAATAGACAATTGAGATAATGTGGGGCAGCACGGTGATCAACTGGTTAGAGCGTCAGCCTCACAGTTCTGAGGACCCGGGTTCAATCCCCGGCCCCGCCTGTGTGGAGTTTGCATGTTCTCCCCGTGCCTGCGTGGGTTTTCTCCGGGCACTCCGGTTTCCTCCCACATCCCAAAAACATGCATTAATTGGAGACTCTAAATTGCCCGTAGGCATGACTGTGAGTGTGAATGGTTGTTTGTTGCTATGTGCCCTGCGATTGGCTGGCAACCAGTTCAGGGTGAACCCCGCCTCCTGCCCGATGACAGCTGGGATAGGCTCCAGCACGCCCACGACCCTAGTGAGGAGAAGCGGCTCAGAAAATGGATGGATGGATGGAGATAATGTGGTTGCCCAAGTGTGCACACCCTCTTATAACTGGGATGTGACTCTTCAGAATTAACAAATCACATTTAAACTCATGTTAAATGTAAGTCAGCACACAGCTTCCATCATTTAAAGTGCCTCCAAAAATTTCCCAAATAAAGTTCAGTTGTTCTTGTAGGCTTTCCTTACTTTTTTTTTCTTCCCCACTTTCTAGTAGAAGCCTGAAGATATTGTCCTAACACTGACTGCTAGTTGGAACTGTACATAACTCACTCCAACTTGAAGGCCCAGTTCCAAATATTTTAAAAAACAATTCTATTGCATTCAGAGGTTATAGGTAATAATAATGGATAAAGTTTTGAAACGATTCATCTTGGTCTCATTTTTTTACATCACAAAAACCTGGGACATGAACAAGGGTGTGTATACTTTTTATATCCATTGTTGGTCCTATTTTCTTGAGAATAAAGCAGACCTTTTTAGAATAAAAGGTGCAATATCATTTTTTAAGGTTTTTTTTTTTAATTATTAATCTTTGTTGAAACTGACTTTTTTCCCCCTCATGACGACTTTATTCTCATGAGGTTAATGCATTTAATTTCGACAAAATACATCTTAGTTCTACAGAATACTTTTTTTCTTGACAAAAACGTTTTTTATCCACAAAAAACTGAATCTGTTATCGTAACGATGTTTTCTTCTCTCAAAAATGTCTGTTTCATTTCTTAGGGCATTTAGGGGTCCAATTGCAATTATATTTAATGAACATTTAGGATTATGTGGGGGTCCTTGTAAAATGTATCCCTTGTTGGAGACCCCTGCTGGATAAGGTTAAAAAAAAAATTTAAATCACTGTGATGCAATGCAGTTGTACATCCTCCCAAGAATGTTTTTTTTTTCTTTCCATTTTGTCATTTTCAAAACTAATACTTATTTTGGTTATAATTTGCAGCTGTGTAGACCAGCACTAAGAAAACAATATCTTTGTGCAGATGTCCTCAATGTTGTGGCCAGCAAATGTCCAATACTAATTTAACTTGAGTCTCAATCATTCCTCTTTTAAACATGACATCCACGGATGGGAGGAACCAGAAGATATCTTCCAAAGATTGACCTCATTTAACCTGAGCCTGAAAGTTTAAGAATGTATTCATCACGCAGAGGCTGTTGAGAACAGCTTCGAAGCACACAAGGCAGGCTGCTTCAAAAACTGAAACATTTATTTTACGTTCAAAGAAACAGCATTGATCTTGGAAAAAAAAATTAAGATTAATGTTCATACGGAATAGTCACAGAGATGTATCATAAAACAAAAATCTGGATGCCACTCAGAAGTCAAATTAAAAGTCATTATTATTAGAATGTTTACATTATAGGTCATGAGTGTGTGTTGACATTTGAGCAGAGCCCAAACACATCCAAAAACTGACAGGGTGCCTCTTCTTGCTTGGCTTCGGCGCACACACACACACACACACAAACACACACACGCACGCACGCACACACACACACACACGCACGCACACAAAAAAAGCCCAATATGGTAGATAACAGCGTCAAACCACCACAAGTTGACCAACAAAGTGATATGCATGTACATACACGAACACACACACACACGTGTATGTATATATAAAGTCTCTGCTGTGTAAAATATTTCAGTCCTGAGGATTGAAAAGGCAACGTAGTTGTCAGCTCAGTGTGGGCCACGTGTTCTTTTCTCTAGTTTGTGTGGGCTGTTGTTAAGAGGAGCTCAAACTGCAGTACTTTTGGTCCCGATGTGCGGTCGTGCAAACTCCACAAAGTCATCAATGAGTACCGGCCATGCTCCTGATGCAGGGGGAAAGAAATACATGTCTTGAGGCCAGGATGTTTAACAGTGACAGTGAAATTAGGTGAAGTACAATCCTACTTTTATGAAAA
Source organism: Phyllopteryx taeniolatus (assembly GCF_024500385.1). Taxonomy (NCBI): domain Eukaryota; kingdom Metazoa; phylum Chordata; class Actinopteri; order Syngnathiformes; family Syngnathidae; genus Phyllopteryx; species Phyllopteryx taeniolatus. The sequence continues at coordinate 3,733,623 of NC_084515.1, read as the reverse complement.
AAATAATAATAATAAAATAAATGGGGGGAATTGTTACTACAAGCTACTTTTTGTAACATTATGCAACTGTGCCTCACAGTTCCTTATTCACTGCATATTTTAGTCTGGTCTTACCTTATTGTTTTTTATTTTGAAACAAACAAACGGAGTTCCACTTCAATTTTCTTGTACAATGGAACCTTAACTTACGAGTCTTCCAACTTATGAGTTTTTCAAGATATTTTGTCTTGAATTGAGAGCACAAATTTGAGTTACGGGCACTAGCTATGTTGGCTGCAAACTTCACAACAAGAAGCAGTTTGGCAGATAGTGAACAGGCTAGTTGAGGTTTATTTTAAAAATAAACATAAAACAAAGATAATTAGACATTGTGTATTTAAGCAAACGACTAACTCCGCCACCTTAATGCTATCACACAACGCAAACTTCCATAGAAAGGCTAACAAAACAAGCATCAAGGTTGCATTAATTATAACCCTTTAAACAACTTAATTTGAACACGAAGAATGCACACATTGCATTGCTCATCCAGACAGAGCATACAACAATACTCACAGGCATATATTCTTTAGCCTCTGCGAAAAATGCCACATTGTATTGCAGCTTAGTTAGTCTTCTGCCAACTGTCATGCTGCACTAACTACTTAATTCTTTACATTCAATTTAGGATATTACGGTACATTTTTATAAAATGCAAAAAAATAAAAACTTTTTTTTGGGGGGGGGGGGAGCTAATTGCACTGCAATGGATTAATTGCATTTTCATGCATTCCAATGGGGAAAGATTATTTGAAATATGAGTGTTTTAAGTTACAAGCGTAATCTCGGAATGACAATCTCGTAAATCAAGTCATCACTGTATTTGCACCATACAAGGACATTAAAAGGCATTCTATTCTATTTTATGTACATTTCATAGAGTTCCCAATTCTATGCACGCGTACAGGGGACATGTCATTAAAAAACATTTAAGTGCAGGACGAACCTTCCTCATCATAATTGGACATGTCGTCTGTGATCATTGTGCTGAAGTCTAGCAGCAGGTTCCATGTGTCTTTTGGAATTGATCTTTTGTGATGCTCCTGCAACAACAAAACATGAAGTCAAAGTCAAGCCATTGGTGCCAAGAGTTTTCACGAGAATATACTGTCGTATATGTCGTATACTTTGAAAGTACTGATATATTACCTGGATTCTCTGTGCCCAGCCATAAGTCATTACGTTATCATTATTTTTACCTGTGTGTGTCTGTGTGTGTGTGTGTGGGCGTGGATGAGGGGTAGGAGGGAATTGATTTTAACTATGTAAAGCCCTTTGTGTTGCATGTCATTGTATAAAAACTACCTTATAAATACAGTTGTATTTGATATCTACGAATTCTCTTTGGCTGCATTTACACTGCAGAGCCAAGTGCCTAATTCCGATTTAATGGCCATCTGACATACATTACTCACAAAAAGATAGGAATAACATGTAGTCGAACGATCTCGTACAAAATGTGAAGAAACATTGGAAAGGTGCATACTGGGAGCGCACTACTTACAACTAAAAATGTTTTCCACAGGTCGAGAAACTTGAATCTTCCATCCAATACTAAATTCCAATATGCAATAGCCATTTCTAAATCTATGAGAAAACAACAAAAGGAAAAAACAATTGAAAATAGACATTACTAATACAAGGTTATAGTCATTCATTTGGTGTATCACAGTTCATTGTTACCTAAACCTTTCTGACCAGGATTCTTCGCAAAATTAAATGTAAACTGGTAAAAGTCCTTAAATCTTCCTTGGTCTTTTAACTCTTGTTCCATCTTGGGGAGTTGAGCTTTTAGCTTGTCGATACTGTCACACCTGAGGAGACACAATGCACTCAACAATATGACTCAGTATTCTGACATGCATGGGGCAAAATAAAAAAATAAATACGAATAAAAAAAACTGCCATCCATTCCTTTTCCATACCGCTATCCTCACTTGGATTGCAGGCGTGCTGACTTTGGGCGAGAGACGGGGTACACCCAGAACTGGTCGCCAGCCAAACGCAGGGCACATATATTTTACAGCAATTGAACTGATATCATCATATAAAGCTGCAGCCTGAAACATTTTTAACGAGTCCACTGGTGCCCCGACTTACAGGTGACTTGAGAGTTTCGAGATACGAGCTGTCCCTCAGCCAATTTTGTGCTTTGACTTGCGAGCAAAACATTTAGATTATGAGCGCTAGATGGTAGCAGTGAACTCAATTCACGTCACAACAAGCAGCACTTTAGCAGATAATCAACTCGAAAAAGAGGCTTCAAGTCTTTTATTGTCATTCCCAGTTGTTGAAGTTTACCATCAAACTAAAGCTGAAACAAATACGGGAGCAGTCAAAAAGTAATGAGACCAATTTAATTTAACCTACTGATAATTGAAATGAGTCACTGATGGTGTAGTGGTACATTCGCTTGACTTTGGTGCAGCGCAGCGTGGGTTAAGTTCCCACATAGTGACGGTGTGAATGTGAGTGCGAATGGTTGTCCGTGTCTATTCGTGCCCTGCGACTGACTGGCAACCAGTTCAGGGTGTAGCCCGCTGCTGGCGGCAATTATGTGTAGGTTATATTAAATTGAGCTCATTACTTTTTGAATCCCCCTCGTAGAATCTGGATGCAAATCTGCAGTCAAAACCTTCTAGAATCGATGTTGCTTTGTTATGACCCTTTAAGCAACAGATATTTGAACACAAACGGTGCCAAAACACATGCACAAACACTATAACAACACTCACAGGCATATGTGACCCTACAGCATGAAAACCGTTCGAAAGTTGCAAAGCCGTGTTTTGTTTGATGTGAATTTTTATCTTATTGCCTCAAAAAAAATGCTTTTACTGAGAGGGTACCACGAAATCTCCATGAGAAAAGTCCCACAACGATGAGAAATCAATGACGCAAATCGGCTGCTGCCGCTCGCAAAACAAGGAAAACCACATCGTGTCTGGTATCAGCAGAAAGGTTGGGGCTCTCTGCAGCCGCAGATTTAATTCAAATGTACGTCATTGCACGTGAATCAACAAGAGGCCGTAATACAGTCCCTCGTGTTGTAAACAACACATTCTTATTGCAAGGCTAACGTTAAAACACCGCTTCCGGTCTTTAAATGGACATATCTTCTCCAAAATGTTACCCGATTACCATGATCGATACATCAGTGGAAAGCATTTAAATGCCTATTCATTAAATTTATATCTCAAAACACAGCCATGCGACTTCTGATCGGTTTCGTGGTGGAGGGTCACATATATTATTTATCCTCTGAGAAAAAACAACTCAACATTACTGCATCTTATTGAGCAGGTGCGACCGTCGTCTTTATTTATATCCGTATGTCTATAGTTCACTCCTCCCTGGTGGCCAAGTTGCACACACCAGAAGGAGCCGCACACTTAATCTTGATGCACAAATTGTTTGATTTTTTTACATTCTTTTTAATTATGTCTTTACTGTATTTATGAAGTACAATACTCGAGTGCTATTTTTCTCAGCAATAAACATGGTCAAAATATTGTGCTGGGGTTTTAATGGAGGGATAGAACAGATTAATGGCATTTCCATTAATATCAATGGTGAAAGATTATTTTAGATATTTAGAGTGTTGCGAGTTTGGAATAAAATAAACTAATAAGTCAAGGCACTACTGGATCTAAATTCTCACCCTTGTTCTGTCATGCCGTCCATGAACTCCTGTTTCGAGAACTCGCACTGTGTCGCGGCCCTGAACTTCCAAGCGATGAGAAGAACACTTATACTGGCAGGGTCTAAACCGAGGTCGTCACAAAATTGCTGAATCCCTTCGATGCCAATCTTGTTGTCGTCGTGAGGATCTGAGTGGAAAGGTTTTCAATGAAAATTATGACATTCATATTGGAGTGATTCCCAACCACTGTACCATAAGAGATCAGCAGGAGTGTCACAGGAAATTATCCAATTTTACATAACTTGACCAAAAACTACTGTTAATCTACGACAAATAATGTATCTTTGTTCATCTATCTATGCAGGCGCAGATTTCACACACAAGTAAATTTGGAAATAAATTGAGACGAGATCATTAATTGCAGTACATTTTGTTGCATTTTTGTTTAGTGGTGTGCAGTGAAATTTTTTTAGAAAAAAAAATATGTGCCATGGCTCAATAAAGGTTGGTTCAGTGTAGTACTTTGTGATCAATCTTTCTGCGATCCTAGAACAAGATTATTTGAATGAATATATATCCTGAATGTATTTGTGTATAGCATTTTCTTATTTGCATACCTCTATATCTGTTGTACAGTTGCTCAAGCTTCTTCTTGTCTAAAGCCCCTTTTAAAGTGGAAACATAGAGCTCTGGATTTTGGAAAAACTTGTCTGTGGCCACCTCTAGTTTCCAGTCATGCTGCGACAGACAGACCAATGCAGTCTTTTCGTTGGATTGCGTGAAAATCATGAACTGGCGAATTTTATCCTTCTGTGAGGACTTCAGCTTGTTCTGCAAAAAAAAAAAAAAAAAGAACACAACCACATCAAGACAAACGTGGGAATCAGCTGTAGCAAGCAACCACAATTATATTCTCATATAGTGGTGGGAAGTAACAAAGCACAAATACAATGCTACCTACTGAAGCTTTATTTTCTTCTTAGTACGATAACAATGAAAGTTAATAAAAGAGGACTTTTTTTCATGGTGCCAAGTTTTCAAAACCGGTATTGCATATAACTAACAGTAAAAATTAAATGTTCCTTTTTCCTTTTGTATTGAAATATCTCGACTTATGAGTACCCCAATTCACGTATCAAGGCAGCACTGTAAATTGAGTTATGAGAATGTTATGGGAACAAATCAAACTTGTAAGTCAAGGTAACATATAGAGGTGCAACAATTAATCAACTAATCAATTAACAAGTTAATTGAAGATTATTTTGATAATCGATTAATCGTTTAGCAACATTGTTTACCGTAATTTCTCGTGTATAATGCGCATTTCCCCCCCCCCCCCCAAAAAAAATGTAAATAATCAATGGTGCGCATTATACATAGGTATAGGGGGAAATGAAAAAGACTTTCCCATTTTATAAATGTATGCCGCCATCTAGGTGTTATTAAAAAGCGGTACACATTCATTTCAAATATGTCACCGCCACCTAGAGTTTTTGAGAAAGATGGACACTTTCATTCTAATATGCCAGCGCCACCTAGAGGTTATTAAAAAGGTGTACCCTACACTTTTATTCCAATATGACAGGGCTATGTATGACTGCATAATATGTGCAGTTGTGCTCATAAGTTTACATACCCTGGCAGAATTAGCAAAAAATATATATATATATTTAAATGCGACTGATGACTGAACAACAACAATCATTAATTTCTTTATGGTTATGTTTTGTTTGATGATAATGCTTTTCTGAAATGCTTGACAGTTTAATTTGAATCCCATTAAAATAAAACTAAATGTCTTTCGCCTGGCCCTTCATGTTTTCTTTAAAAAATTAGAAGTACCCATCTTACAAATTCTGCCTGTGTAATCAAACATATGAGCACAACTGTGTGTTTTCTCATTCACTAAATAAAAGTAGGGCTGTGAATTTCAAAATAAGAGCAAGTAAATGAAAAGAAAGTATTACCTGTTCAAATAAAGTGCTTAACTTAAGAATAATTATTTGAAAAAATGAAAAATGAAAAAAAATACAGATAATACTTTATCTTTTGATCATATGGGTAGAAGCAAAATCATGCATTGTAAAAAATGCATTATACATAGGTAGAAGGGTTTTCCAGAATTTTGAGGTCAACTTTGGGGGTGCGTATTATACATGGGTGCGCATTATACATGAGAAATTACAGTAACCTAAAATTGTCAAATCCTCAGAATTTCAGCCTTTCAACTGTTAATATTCTCCATGAAAGCGTACTGATTATCTTTGTGTTTAATCAAAATAAGACATTTGCAATTATTTGCTTTTATTTTGGAAAGCAATCATCATTTTTGCCGATTTTCTGACGTTATAGACCAGACCAGTAACTGAATCATAATCAATTTGTTTGTGCAGTTCCTACACTGTCAATTTGAAATAATGTCCTGTTTTTTAATAATGAGATGGAAATGTATTCATTTTTTTTTTATCAGATTCATGGATGAATTGAAAAATAATGGACAGATGAATTTATTATTCAAATTATCATCAGTTCCAGACCTAGTAACTTTGTAAATTGAGTTACAAGCTTGGTCACAGAACAAATAAAACTAGCAACGTAACAAGTGGCCACCATCTTGGTGGAATTTTCTAAGAAACATGGAATGTGCACTTTAAATGCCTTAAAAAAATCACCTTTAACAAATTAATTCACCAAAAAAACATGAAAAATTGACTGCTGATATACATGACCTATTCTACTGCCCACACTGTTCTTCCACCAATAATGTTCCATTTGTACAGAGCCACAGACATGACATGAGGGAGGAAAAAAATCTATCTCGTGCGCACGAGCTTCTACATTGTGCGCATGAACAACTACTTTGTGCACACAAACTACCACTTTGTGCGCACGAAATAGTTATTATATACGCACGAAGTAGTTGTTTGTGCTCACGAAATAGTTACAGGGTCTCCATACTGGACAGGAGGGTAAGAAAAATCGAGCGCACCCTCTTTCAAAGTTGAAAGTCGAAGCAGAGTTGCAGTTCCGACAAACACACAAAGAGTAGTCTACTACTCACTGTAACGAAGTAGCAAACATAGACCCAATCAAATAAATGCCTAAATGTAGAATAATAAGATATTGACTAGAACATGATAAGAAAATAAACTTACCCTGAAGCCATCGCATGTGTCTTGCAGTTTCGGCTGCGTCGTTTGTAACAAGTCCGTAAAAGTGCGCTCGATTTGGTTACCCTCCAGTCCATTACAGAGCCACGGCTTTTTCGTGCGCACGCTGGAACTATTTCGTGCGCACAAATTAGTAGCTCGTGCACACGAACTAGTATTTTTTTTTTTTTACGTCATGTCTGGGGCTCCGTACATTTGCCCTAGTTAAGTAGAGTTTCAGGGTGAATTACACTGTTAAAAAAATCACAGTAATTTTCACCCATCGAAATCTCTCAATTTCAGCCCATACGAGCGATTGGTGGAAATCTTTACTGAAACTTGAGTAGCAGATGAAATGAGACGGTCGAGGAGATATGTTGAAAAATAATGGCGTTTCACTGTTTTACTATAATTTGAATCAAAATGTTGGTGATTCCTCAAAAAGGCAATTTTTTTTCCCCACACAAAAAAACTCAATTTGTCTGGGACCGATCATCTAATTTTCAAAGTTTTTGTTTTATAGGTTGAAATGGCTAGTCCAACCAGACTCAGCATTTTGGGCAAATCTTGTCCCATTGCTAATTAAACTCAAAAGTCAAGGGACCACTGTAAACTAAGATAATAAAAAAATAGGTCATGGAACAAATTAAAATCGTAAGAAAAGGCACCACTGTTAACTGCGTTACGAGCATTGGTCACGGAACAAATTAAACTCCTGCTTGTGGGAGTTACTTAAGTACATTTCAGTCTGTACTTCTTTACTTTTACAGTTTGGTCCAGAAGTTGAATGAGTACTTCTACTCGTACCAGTCTTTTTTTGTTTTAACTACAGCATCTATACTTCTACTTAAATACAGAGTGAGAGTACTTTCACCACCTCTGCTCTTATTTGCAATGTGGGGGGAAAAACCCCAAGGCAAATTCTCCCAAATAAACTGAAATCTGAAGCCCACTACAAGACTGACTTCATAACATGGGATGGGAGCCTAGCTCCATCTACACCCAAACACACACATTTCACTTATCACACGCCAGAACGCTGTTTGACAGCTGTGACCAACTGATCAGCATTTGTTTGAGGAAGGATACACCTTGTCAAAAGCCGGCGGACAACACTACAAGGCTGTCATTTGACAAAAGAGTGTAGAAAGAACTCTGATAAGTTGGCATCCAAAACCCTTTAGCAGCTTGGCTAGCTCATAGGACGAGTTAGCCTCATTACCTTCAGCTAGTTAGCGCAGGCTAACGCGCATAGGTACGTTTTGGGGTGAACCAGAAGGTCTGTTTAAGGCAATTAAGTCGGTTTGTTGACAAGACGCATCACGTTTTCGTTATCAATGACATTTAATGCGCATACTAAGCCAACAAGTAAGATTTCTTACCATGTTTGTCTTTGCTCGGCTCCCTTTCCTCCCATCCAGCTGGCTAAAGCGTGTAAAAGTTGTTACAGAAACAAGGAAGGTTCCGGTCGACTTTTCAAACTAAAATGTTATAGTCGTTTTTAATCATTCAGCGAATATTTACGTAGAAATAATTTCATTAAATAATGCGATTCCTGTATATATTCTTTTCAATTTATGATATATGTAGTGAAAAAAAACATTGGCTATACATAACCAGGCGCAAGGTTACCTTTATTGCGAAGCACCTTGTCGGAAGTGATTAAGTCGTTGTTGCACATAATGCATTTGTCTAAGTCCAAGTGTTTGTAACTTGTACCAAGTCCGTGAATGTTACGAAAAGTATTGGAGAGATTTCGGCTCACGTGGAAGTCATACCGACACCGGTTTCTGCCCTGGATTGTACTTAACATTTCTAAAAATGAGAAAACACTTCGCCAAGTCAAAGGGCGTTGTGAGGACAAGCTTGTCTCGGACGAGGAAGTGTCACGGAGCCTTGTGCAGCTCTTCCGACTTCTCCACAGGGCGAATCGTCGTGTGGAGCTCGGGAACTTTCACAGCCAGGTAGAAAGTGACAACGAGCGGTGTGGACACGATGTCATGTTCCAATCACTTGGATTCTGCATCGAGCGGAAGCCCAGCACGCTTCCTTCTGCAGGAACTGGAGTGTTTGTCACCAGGGGATTGGTACCCAAAGGAGCAACAGTTGCCATGTATCCTGGCACCATCTATCAACCTTATGAGCCTATTCTCCTCCAATCCATCAGAAACCCATTTGTCTTTAGGTGCATTGACGCTGTCTTGGTTGATGGAAATGACAAAGGGATCTCCAAGATGGTGTACAAGTCATGCAGTGGCAGAGACCGAATGGGTCCTTTGGAGACAAGTGATACCAGCTGGCTGACGGGCACTCCACGGAACCCGCTGGCAGTGGGTCAGTATGTGAACAACTGCTCCAACGAGAGGCCTGCCAACGTGTGCTACCAGGAGTACGACGTTCCTGACACGCTTCCCATCGAGCTTCGCCGCTATCTTCCCAACGTCAACTACAGCCCACACTCGCAAAGACCTCTCCGCTGCGTGGTCCTCATATCACTCGTAGACATTACAGCCGGAGAGGAGCTATTTTCCAACTACTACACTATTGTACACTAGAGTCAAGCTATAACACAGACCGAAAAAGTATCAGTCAGAGTGTGAAAAGTACTGAAAAATAAAGTATGCCTCCACAGCTCTTTCTATGATTATTACTCTAAACTCAGCTCATGGGACATTGTTGGATTTATCTTACCCAACATTATAAAAAATAGACACAAAAGGAATGAAGACACTGGTTTCTTTTTCTCATGAGGAGGGCGTATGGGAGATTGTTCAGATCACAGCCTCTCAACACGCTCTAACCAATCTCTCCCGTCGCTCCTGCATTTATTTGAAAATAGGAGGGTTTTTCCCAGACATAATGTTCTAAACAATAAGACACAACACACAACATTGGACCAACACCTGTCACGTCCCCGACCACATCCGATCACGTCCTTGGTCCAGGCGCCCTTCCATCGGATGATGCTGAGTCATCTTTTTGAAGGCGAGACATCTAAAATCGTCCATAATACTAATGCAAGCTAAGCAAATAAATGATAACTTCTAGAATATATTTAACAGACATCTACACTTGCATTGTAATAATACTGTTTGGTACAGAAACGTCCTCCCAGATTACATGCGTGTCCATTGAAGACCCTCAATTGACCGTTGGAGTGAATACATGTCACCTGTGATAGACTGGCACGATAAGGATGCACTGATACCAGTATTGGGAAAAAAGGCTCAAATACTGCAACGTCGATACCACTTTACCAACCTGATGTATGCCTGCCGGGCAGGCGGAGTAGGAGCCGTCTAAATCATGTTGGATGCGAATGAAAACTCTAGCCAAACGGAGTCGGGCTTGAGAAACTTGATGCTTGCCAGACGCTCAGCCGCCGCAACTCGCAGGGTGGATTAATTCTCTTGATGGCACAACTACTGTATACTTGCTCGGGCTGTAACCATACAGTGTCGTAACCGGAAATCGCGATACTCTTCGAAATGGAAGCACTGCGGCAGGGCCGTATCAACTCTCACAGTTTGTGCCTCCAATCCAGATACAGCCATATGAGCTCACGGTCCAACTAAACTTAATTTGTTTCGATTTACGTAGAGACCTAAAGGCAGTCTACGCTGGCAATTTTTTATTATATTAATTCATCCATCCATCCATTTTCTGCACCGCTTATCCTCACTAGGGTCGCGGGCAAGCTTATCCCAGCTATCTTCGGGCGAGAGGCAGGGTACACCCTGAACTGGTCGCCAGCCAATCATAGGGCACATAGAAGCAAACAACCCTTCGCACTTACATTCGGGCAATTTAGAGTCTTCAATCAACCTACCATGCATGTTTTTGGGATGTGGGAGGAAACCAGAGTGCCCGGAGAAAACCCACGCAGGCACGGGGAGAACATGCACACACAGGCGGGGCTGGGATTTGAATACCGGCCCTCAGAACTGCAAGGCAGATGTGCTAACCAGTCGTCCACTGTGCCGCCTATTATATCAATTAGTTCATTTAAAAAGAAACAAACTGTGTGTCACAAATCGAGGTACACATTGAATGTTAACCTTGGTGTATCATTACAGCTCTAATACTTGCGTTGTAATGATACAGTTTGGTCCAGAAGTATTACGAAAACTTCATACTGCATCACAATTAATTTTGAAATAAAACAACCCAGATGTGATTGAAGTGTAGACTTTAAGCCTGAAGAGGCTTCATGAAAACAGGGTGGTTGCAATTAGGAAAGTCATTCCCATTTTCAGGGGCTCAAAAGTAAAAGTTTTTTTTTTTAATAGGATCAGGCAATGATTTTTAGGGGTTAAAGGATCTGTCTATTTGTGACTAATGGGTGACCAGTCTCCGACCTTTCTCCTTTCCCGCACCACGTTCATTGAGCCACAGAGAAACCCAAGGATGGAGCTAGGGTTAGCTCATCAACTATCCTCCATCCTAACCCTAACCCTGACTGGTGGCCAGTAAAAGAATAGGGTATAGTCTATGCATGGTGCAAGGTTAACTGGTTCGTAGTTGGCAGCTTAAAAACCACCTGAGGCGAAATTCATTTTTTAAAGTCAATAAAAACACGTAAATAAATACCAAAAAACAACAAACAAATAACATAGACACGGTTATTTCTGTCTTGTCCGGAGATTTTAAATAATTATAAAAAATATATTTTGATTAGTCCCTCGTAATACAAAGGATAGTTCTATTCAACCGCTCCTTTGGCTTTTACGCAACCTCGAGCCACATGTTTGTCCTCTCACGGGCACTATAGCTGCCGCAGCACTCTTTATTACTGCAAAATCCTTCCGCTAATAAATGTAGTGAGATAGGATATCGGTTATTTATCTTCATGCGAGGACACAATGTCAACTAAAGGATAGGTATTATATTGTAATAAGATGTGGAGAAATAATATGCATACAATATAGACAATATGTCGGACGATAGCGGGTATTGAGTTCAAAAGGCGAAAGTAGTTCGGCCACATAAAGGCAGCTGACGTTGCCATCAGCGATCTTTCCAGTCGCATGCCGAGCTTGGAGAAGTATCATGTCTAACGATTCTGCTGATTACAACAGGTAATTGTAAAAAAGACGCACCGATCAAAATGGTTCTTCGAAGCGTATTTAAGTGTGTTTTTAGCTCTATATTTCGTCAAATTACTTAAGAGCAGCCTAGGCCGGAGTCAGATATTGCAATCGGGTAACTAACGGTTAGCTGCTACACGTTCGAAAACGTGTGCTTTTTAGTGTTCGCTTTAAGAATTGTGCGGATAATTAATTTCTTTCATATATGTGTATATATAAAGGTATATATCTTTGCTTGGGTTTCAGTATTATCGGTTCGGGCCACGCAACGAACGAGTTCACTGCAGTAAAATTGTCTGCTGCTGACGGTACGGTACAGTAGTAGTCTAGGCCCAACTGGCCGACATGTTGGCTCTGTAATCGAACCGTGGGCTCCATGTTGAAATTTGACTGCATGTATATGACTTGATTAGTGTCTGTCTTTGAAGTCCAAGCCCGGGCCCCAAACCTGCTCTGTTGCATAAGCGGCACTTTTTTTGGGGGGGGGGGGGGGGGGTGCATCAACCGACCCTGTGGCCCGGCTCGTGGAATTTACCCGTGACGTTTTTATTATGGTGTCATTGAGGGCGTAAGTATGCCGATCAATGCACACGACGTAGTTTTAATCGTCCCCCGCAGTTTCGTTACTATTTAACGTTCATCCAGCACGACTGCGACATAAGTGAGCAGGCTTCCCAGCACCACGTGGTAGCAGGGGCGGACTTCTTTGGGGGCCCAAGGCAAACCCAGTCATGGGGCCCACCACATCCGTGCACTGCAAAGATTATAAAGATTGTTTATCAGCTAAAAAGTGTGAATTTGAGAAAATTCTCCTGCGCTAGATAGTCCTGAAAATCCTGTTTGAGGATTATCTAACTATTGAATAATTTTACTTGTTTTAAGAACATTAATCGTTGATGTAGTTGATAATTTTGACTGTTTTAAAGAATTTTTTTGCATAATACATTGTACATCCCCCACTAGTCTAAACACTGTGTTCTGATTGATATTGTGTTTGTGAAAAAGTAATTAAATGGATTCATTCATCCTTCTCAGGCGGCTGGCATATTGGGTAATATCACCCTTTCCTCTTAACCAAAATGAACATTGCAACTACTCTTGCCCTTGCGTTGCGAATGTCACATTACCATACCTGGAAAACAGGTAGTGCACTCCCTGTGTATGCAGCAATAACCACCATAACTATGGGTTGATGACATGGGTTGAACAAAATTTTGGCTATTCCCGGGGTGTTAATTTTGGTCGACAGCAGAGGGGGATATTGCCCAACATGGCAGCCTCCTGAGATGGATGTAAATTGATATTTTTATTACACAAATCAACTATTACTCAAACTGTTTAAGTGGTGGCACATATGTATTCTTAAAAAAAATAAATAAATAAAAAATTCATACACAAGCGCCACTCGTGTCACTCAACTTCATCTCTACTGCCGATTCGTTGGCGCACCGCAGTGCTACTACTGCCAAAAGCGTCTGGCCTGTGCTTTTGTCTGTTATGCACATTTGGGATCACCATGAAAAAGGTTGAAAACTCTGGTAGTTTAATAAAAACTGTTTTCCCCTCGTCCTCTTTGTTACATTTTCTTCACAACTTGTTTTTTTTTTTTTTTTTTTGGTCCACCCTCTTCCTGAGTCAAATCTGCACATGGGCATAAAATGGAATAATCCATTGCATGAGAAAGGAGGGGGGGAAGAATTTGAAACGATCATAGATTAAGTGTGTGAATTAGGGCTAAAATAATTGGTTTAAATAGAAGAAGAGGTCTATTTTTTATGCAATGTTTGGAGTGGAGGTCTGGAAATATTGAGGCAATTTCCTGGTTGCGTAATGGTAAATCTGCCACTGCATGGTTACACCTTGGTGTGATCTTGCACGTGTCTAGCTTTAGCTATTAAATGTGCCAACATTCCTCTAGTTGTAGGTTCCTGTGCTTCCACAAGTGCAGCCCAAAACATTTATTTTTAATTCTGCTACAATTAGTACAGTTTAGTAATGCTAATACATTCATCCCAGAGGTGGCAACTAAGTACAGATACCTGAAAAATGCCGCCCTGTTTCGGGGTCTCTGCTCTAGCTGAGCCAAAAGGTTGAGGCAGACTGTTGCCGCACACTGATTCTCAGGTCTGTTCAAGGTATTGTCCTTGGAGTGAGTTTTTTTCCCCCCTTTCCCTCCATGGCCTAGTGCTTGCTCATGTGGGGTTCAGTTGACCTCTTGGTGTGAGGAGCATGCTTCTAGACCTGCTCAATTATGTAAAGTACCTTGAGACAATTTCTATTATGTATTAGCGCTATAGAAATAAAATTGAATTTAATTGTTTTCCCCCCCCCCCCCCCCCCCTCTTCACAGCGACCATGTTGGGCCAGATGGAATGGAGCCAGATGGTGTCATCGAGGTACTCACACTTTTCAACCTGTTAATGCCGCAAAGTGCCAACACTTTTGTGCTCATTTGAGTTTTGTTTTCAGAGCAATTGGAATGACATTACGGACAACTTTGATGATATGAACCTGAAGGAGACTCTTCTCCGGGGAATTTATGCATATGGTTTTGAGAAGCCTTCAGCCATTCAACAGAGGGCTATTATCCCTTGCATTAAAGGTACAGTAATGCATTAAAAAAACAATTAATTCTGGTATATTTGAGTGAAATGATGCTTTACCATCTTTCGGGACTTACCCATTAATGGGGATACCTTTTTCTCACTGATCACTCCATAGTCACGATTTCCCAACCTTTATTGAGCCAAGGCACATTTTACTTTTGTAGAGGAAAAGTCTCTCAGCGCACACCAAACATGACAAAAAAATATTGTTGCCTGGTAGAATCCTATCTCAGGCCCCAACCGACATTTATGGTGCCCCAGGGCCGTGACGCCGGTGTGGTGTCTATACCTATGTACGTATAGACACTGGCCCACTCAGCCCAGTACAAATTTCTAAGTCGCTGAAAAATTTCGCGTGCTGAAAATAGCCCAAAACTGCATTTTCAGTGTCTGTCTGAAATTCTGTTATCACCAAAACACACTGTCCAAGATGGGATGTTGTGATGATGCAAGGAGAAACTGCGGCCAGCACTGCCTGGCTGGATAAATGGACACTCATTCAGATTAACCTTAAAATGATAGCCGAACCTAACGTCACTAGCCACGTACAGTACTTTGCAGGCTGTATAATGTTAATCTGCCCTCCCGGAGTGTGCTTTAAGATGTTTATTGACACCCCCCCAGTTGGAGTTTACTCTGAAACTAAGCTTACAACAAAAAATGATTACCCTCATTTTATATTTAAATAGACTTTTATTGTTTTAGAAATTGTCAGATTAATGCTAACACTCAATGGAAAATCCTATTGACAGGCTAGCTAGTATTAGCATTTGGTCACGGGAGTGTTACTGGGATCCCACACAGTTTCTTGGCGGGACATGCCCCACTCCAACATGATTGGCTCCTGTGTCGGGGGAAGGGCAGGCCACACAATGTAAGGATGACCATCCCAAATATGTATCACATTTGTACAAAAAAAAGGGTTGGGGTTTAAGGTGGTTTAGGATGAGTGAAGGTTAAGATTAGGATGGGTTTCCAGTTAGTCGGAACATTAACGCTACCACACTTAGCATGGTGTGTCCTACCTAGAAATTGTGCGAATCCTAATGTGTCACAGGAAGGATTTACCTTCAAATAAACAATATTCACACACAAAACGTATATTCTTCCTAATCTGTTAAAAAATCAAATTCATGTTATATTCTGACTTTCTTATGCTACTCTTTTGTAGTTTACAGAAAAGGGAAAAGCTCCATGTATGCATCGCACCACAGTGCCCCTCAGAGGGCAAGGCACACACAGCAGGAACAGCACATAGTTGACTGTATAAAAAGACACTATTTTCCTGACTTTGACATGAAATTGGAGTAAACTAACTGTTTTAGGTCAATTATGATTACCAAAATTATTTATATTTGCTAAATACCAAGATAATGAGGACAACAATAATTGACAATATAGTCATGGCTAAAAGCATTGGCACGTTGTTAGCCATGAATGCATTTATTTTTCTTTTATTTTGTTACAAATTTATTTTCTATTTTATTTAAAGTTTTGTTTTGGTAGTTGAATAAATGCACATTTTTTAAATGAATTGTTTATTAACAATGATTTCAATATCAAGCAAAATTTTTTCCATAATCACACAGCCCTTGTGTAGTGTGCCCTTCACACTGTGCAGGTGCGTCAGACCTGCGAAGCATACACAAACAAACATGTCAGTTCATATAGTACCAATAGTACTCACCATAAATAAATTGGAAAAGTTACAGCTAATCTATATGATCGGTATCGGCAGGTCTCATGGATCATCTGTACCGGAATCGGTGGCATAAAACACTGATTGGATTACCCCTAATTATACATAGTGTGCACAACAAGACACAAGATAAAGCATTGTTGGGAAGTCAGTGCTCAGTAAATATTTTCAGAATTTTGTAATTGATTTAGTCATTGAAACATTAATTTGTGCAATTGCAATGCCTTTATTAGGGAGGTTAGTACAGAGTCATTGCCATTGCACTGATAATTTCTTAGAGGACCTTAAATAATACAGTATAAAGACACTAAATATGAAAAAAAATCACTAAAACTTAACATATGAATAGACAGGGCCAGTACAAGTTCTGACAGGGCCACGACAACTTGCCTTGTCGGGCCCCTACTCAAAAAGGCTTGGCGTCGGACCCTGGGTCTAAGAGCCATGAGTGATGAAACTTAAAAATTAAAATAAAGGTGATTGGCGAGTCTGTGTTAGGTGGAAATTAATATGCACGCAAATTTACCTATGTGGCTGACCAATCCCTTATGTGCCGAAGCATTACAGCTGTCCAAGTTTAACAAAGTGGGCTCACTTGAATATATTGTAATTTTGCACATTGTGAATTTCGATCTTGAGATGTAATGCTGTGAGGCTCCTGCAGAGTAAGACAGTTTGTTTCCAGTAAGATTAAGAGATTTGCTCACGGTTGAGAATGCTAAATAATTTGAAGAGGGGGGAAATACACCTACAATGTGGGGACTGACAAGCGATTTGTTGAAGTATGAAATTGACCAAATTTAGATGTAGGTTTCTGCCCAACAATGACTATTCTGAAATGATCTTTTCTCCATTTGCTAACAAATGTGCTTTGTGTGAAATCTGGGCCTTACTGGTTGTAACAGTTTTTATTCTGTTGTGTGGATGGACAGGTTAATTCTATTAAGTACTTCCTGCCATCTAATGAAATAATTTGATCATTTTCAATGTGCTGTGGTATAGTGGTTGGGAATCAGACTTAAAAGTATTGACAAATGACTGCCTTTATTGTTTGTCATCTGGCCCTGAATAATTCTGTGCCATTTTGCCATTAGGCTATGATGTCATTGCTCAAGCCCAGTCAGGCACTGGCAAGACGGCCACGTTTGCCATCTCTATCTTGCAGCAGCTGGACATAGAACAGAAGGAGACACAGGCTCTGGTCTTGGCTCCCACCAGAGAGCTGGCTCAGCAGGTATGCTGTTCCTGAGGTCATGAATACCTCAGCAGTGTCTCAGACCTAGGCAGCACATTGAGGACACTATTCAGACCCAAAAGGTACCGTTCTTTAAAGACTTGTCTAAATGCTGCAAATGTGAAATTTATACCCCTAAGATTTGGTGTAGTCTCCGTCCATGACTGCACTGGTCTAAAAGGTGATCTGGCTTAACTTCCTTCTTTCTTTTGGGAGATTGTTGATGTAAATAACTGGGTGACATGATGGCATACCATTCTTTCGGGACTGACTCTTCATGTTGGGAGCTCTTGACACACCGATCACTCCAGTTTGACTAATTGTGCTGCAGTTCTGCCGTGTGACTGAGCTGGTGTGCATGTCCTATGCTCTCCCTCTCTTTAGATTCAGAAGGTCATTCTGGCTCTTGGTGACTATATGGGGGCAACCTGCCACGCCTGCATTGGAGGGACCAATCTCCGCAGTGAGATCCAGAAGCTTCAGGCCGAGGCCCCGCACATAGTTGTTGGCACACCGGGTCGAGTGTATGACATGCTCAACAGGAGACATCTGTGTGAGTGTGACTCCTCAAACTTTATTCTAATGAGCTTGATCGAGGCTGTGGCCAAATGTTCTCATAACGCTGCATTCGTTTATAGCCCCAAAATGCATCAAGATGTTTGTTCTGGATGAAGCTGATGAGATGTTGAGTCGAGGTTTCAAAGATCAGATATATGAGATCTTCCAGAAACTGAGTACAAACATTCAGGTAAGACTTTCATAAGAAAGTAAGTCTTCTTGCATTAGAGGTGTTTATTGATTGTTTTTTTTTTTTTGTTTTTTTGTTTTTTCTTCCCCCCTCCCTTTTCCTTGATGATGGTGACTCACTGCCAAAAATTAAATGTGGTTAAACCTTGTCCAGTTTACTCAAACTTGGTCACTTGCAAAAATAACAAAAAAATTGCAAATATATGATGTGCTTTTAATGATTATTTTCTATACTAATGGTTTATTCTAAAACACTTGGGAAGACACTCAATAGCATTTCAAATGCTTACAGTATTTTGTATCTTAGTTTGTGGAATATTTATAATTTCAGCTTTATTAAAATAGGACAAGCTTTTTAGGAAGGCGTTAATTACTCGTTTTTTCACTATTCATGGCTTGGTCCATTTTCCCTTTTGAAAAGGGAATTTTGTTTTTGAGTTGTTAGTTAGCCTTTCTTGGTTGCTATGAGGCTAAGATGTGCGTAATTTTTTTTTTTTCCTCTAGGTTGTGCTGCTATCTGCCACCATGCCTATAGACGTGCTTGAGGTGACTAAGAAGTTCATGCGAGACCCCATCCGCATCCTGGTGAAGAAAGAAGAGCTTACCCTTGAGGGTATTAAGCAGTTCTACATAAATGTGGAGCGGGAGGTGGGTCTGCATTCGGAGGAGAGATTTTTTTAAAATTTTATACTCGCCTTCTCTCTAAAGCACCCTGCTCAAACTGCAGAAGCTGAGCCTCCTGGGGCTCAGCCGATGCGGATGTGTAAGCACGGGTACACCAGGGAAGGAGATTAAAGCCACAGTTTCGGAAATGAGGCGTGGAGGGACCTCTTTCTTAATGTCTGCTGTCCATTGTCTCAAGATGCTGTGGTACATCAGGGCTTTTTCGTCAAGGACTTTATTGCGCTTGACCAGTTGACTTTGTCGACGTAACTGAATGTTTTTTTTTTTTTGGGTTAATTTTTTTAATTTAATTTTTTTGTGCGTGTGACTTATAGGAGTGGAAGCTGGACACCCTGTGTGACCTCTACGAGACTCTGACTATTACACAGGCTGTGATCTTCCTCAACACTAGAAGAAAAGTGGACTGGCTGACTGAGAAGATGCATTCTAGAGACTTCACAGTTTCTGCCCTGGTAGGATCAGGGACCGTTAAGTCCAGGGGTGGGCCCACGGCTTAAATCCCTCATTTGCATCAGGGGTCACCAAACTTCTTGAAACTGGGAGATAACTTCATGGGTATTGATTAATGAGAAGGGCCACGAGTTTGAGACACACTGCAGACATAACTAATTTTCTCAAATTGCTTGTTGTTAATGGTATTCATCTATGTAAAAACATGTTAATGAGTTCTCACTATAACTCAACAATGGTTTAATAAGGTAGGAAACTGATAAATGTACAATGTTACTTAAAAAATAAATGCTACTTGTATAACTGTTTCTACAACAATCCTAGTAAATGTCTGTCACTGAGCTATTTTTACAACATCCCTGGGCGACCTTCTGGCCACAGACCGCCTGACCCCTTGAGCTAAAAGGTTTTGCCCACCTGTGCTTTAGTAGTCTTGATGGTGCAGCTGCAACTGAACAGGAACTCTTCATTTTTCTCTCCACAGCATGGTGATATGGACCAGAAGGAGCGTGATGTCATTATGAGGGAGTTTAGGTCTGGCTCAAGCAGAGTGTTGATCACTACTGATCTGCTGGTTAGTATCAAATGGAGCAGTGTTGAAAAGTCTCACGGCACACTACCAAACAAATCTTAAATGTATGAAAAAAGGGAATATTCTTTATTTCCTTTGTGAGTTGTGAGCCTGTTTGATTTGAAGACCAACTAGTATTCTGTTGGACTGTATGTATGGATTGATGGGCAACCGGTGGGTCACACAATTCTACCTTCTGCCATCTAGTGGAAAAGCATTTATTTGTCACTGGCATAGAATGAACATAAACACAGTACCTTTTTGGACCAATTTAAAGTGAGGCTGATAATTTAAAAATGAAAATTTGCTGTGGTACAGTGGTTGGGAATCATTGAAATAGAGGTTGCTGGATGAATAATTGTGTAAATCCCAAAAGTTTAAAAAAATTCTGTGGAAGTCTTGCAATGACCCGGCAGTGTGAACTTTTGGGAGATTGGGGCTCGTGCTCCACAATGGCTTCCTCTGACGTAGGAATCTGTTACTTATACACGAGCGACATTCAGGACTTTAACCCTCAAATAGGGATTTTATTTTTTTTAATTGCTAATTGTTCTCCAAGGCTCGGGGGATCGATGTGCAACAAGTGTCCCTAGTCATCAACTATGACCTTCCTACCAACCGAGAGAACTACATTCACAGGTAAGTTTACTTGGAGATGGGAGTTGAACATGCTCCTGATGTGAACCCTGACCTTTTGCCCCTGTCCAGAATTGGTCGTGGGGGCCGGTTTGGCAGAAAGGGAGTTGCTATTAACTTTGTTACTGAAGAGGACAAGAGGATTCTGCGCGACATTGAGACGTTTTACAATACTACAGTGGAGGAGATGCCCATGAATGTGGCTGACCTCATTTGAGCCTTTTGGTTTTCCTTTATAAAACGCAGTGATAATTGACTGTACACTTTCATTGTGCTTATTATTCCAGGGGGTGAGGGAGCGATGCTAAACCTTGGATCAGAATATTTCCGCCAGGGGATTTGTATGGTAGTCCCTCTTGGACAGTTGTAGACTTTGAACCTTCGTGGTTTTGGCTGGTTGAAGCTACAAAGCCATGGGGTCTGTAATTGTGGTCCTTTTCAGGCATTTCTTTTCATGTTCGATTATAATGCATGTATTCGATGTGCTCCACCATTTAGTAACCTACCTGTGGACTAAAAGGTATAAGTGCTGTATAAAGTCTGCAAATTCTGTTATGCTAACATCTGCGATGTGTTGCGAGCTTGCTTACCAGAGGCACTTGTCACAGTATTATATATTATAGTAGTTTTTATATTTGCTTTTTTGTGAATCTATTTAAATGTATCGTTTTCATCTATCTTGCTGTCAGGATTTCTCAGTTTGGCCATAGTTTGATGGTGTTTTACTCATGATAGATTATATTAGCATTTTTAGGTATATGCACACCTCCCCTGTACTACTTTTCATTTCTCCTCTCAAATTGTATGAATGTCTTAATAAATGAAATTTGCTGTTAAAGCTACAGTTGTTGTCCTTGAGGTTATAATTCACCGGCGATGCCAGTAACATCACAGACTACTTTCGGCATTCAAATGCGTAATCAAATACTGTAAGCAAAAAGGGGTTCAGACAGTCTGAGCTGGGATCCAAACCGATGGCCCTCCTGTCATTGGAGTATCCGCTCGAGCAACTGAGCCACAGCCACCCGGAACGTAAATAAACAAGCAACACTGCAACCCGAAAGGACAGTTATACATTCCGATAGAATGGGGTAACACTGTGCAATAACAGTTTATAGTTTGCGTACAAAACACTTTTCTCTTCTGTTGGAGAGAGTGGCCAAATTTTTCTTTTTTTTCTTTTTAAATCTTTAATGTAAAATTAAGGCTATGCATTGTGTAAATACAGTGTAAACTGCAAGTGGCATTTTTTTTCCCCTCTTGAATACTACACAATGTACAAGACAGTTGCAGAATATAATGAACAGTTTATTAAACCCCCCCGCCACCCCCAAAATAAATATACAGGCTTGAGACTGGTGAGCCCAGCTGTATTGTAGCCTACCCTATGAATTAGTCCTCTAATTTGAAACAGATATTTTCGTGTTTTGTTTTTATGAAAAATGTTCTGTGGTGATACCACTAGCATTGATTTAAAAATAATGACCAACTATTGCTTGATTTACAACACTAACAAAATCTATAAAGTGACAGTTAACCACACGGCGACGCTTCAATGCCTCCTCCTCTGTGTATGTACTCGACAGGGGCTTGTAATGCGTAGCTAGTAAGCTAATTAAGCACTTGGCGCTATCACTAGCTAATTGAATAGCAAAGAGTTTTTGCCCAGTGTACCTGATATGATATAAAATGTCTCCGTGAAGTATCTTGTGCCAAAATAGGGTGTGTTCCTACGTTTTTTGTAAGCGTATGGGGCAAAAAAAATAAAGTTGACATGCCCTGCAAAAAGTCAAAATCTTACCAAGAATATTTTATTTCTAGTCAAAAGTAATTCAGATTAGACGCGTCACGTAAAAAAAAAAAAAAAAAAAAAAAAAAAAGTCAGTGTTAAACGTTTTAAAAAAAATTACTCCTGGGGAACCTTTCGTCTACTTATTTCAAGTAAACAGCTTGAAACAAGTGAGAATTATCTAAAAAAAATATTTTAAGATTTTGAGTTTTTGCAGTGTGGTGTTTATTTTCAGTTTAAAAAAAAAAAAAGCTGGCACCATCAGGCGGCTTTCATTGCCATAACTACGTGTGTTAAAACTAGTTAAATGCTAGTTGACACTTTATGAAACACTGTTAGCAAATGTCTGCTTTTCTATAGATGTAGGCTTTTTATTTTTTTTTTTTTTCTAAAGTCAGCAAGGTGCAGGTGAGACTAAAAAAAAACATTGCGTGATAGTTTGTCTTCATTTCTGTTTTTGTGTAATTGTTATACTGTAAATAGTAGATTTCCAACAGAGTTGTCTATTACTCACATCAAAAGGTGAACTTATAAACAACTTATTTCTTCCTTAATAGACCTAGAGAATAGCCAAAATATTTTTAATATTCCTTTTTTTTTTAAGTACTCATTGTATTCATCCATCCAGCCATTTTCTGAGCCGCTTCTCCTCACTAGGTTCGTGGGCGTGCTATCCCAGCTATCATAAGGCAGGAGGCGGGGTACACCCTGAACTGGTTGCCAGCCAATCGCAGAGTACATACAAACAAACAACCATTCACATTCACACCTACAGGCAATTTAGAGTCTCCAATTAATGCATGTTTTTGGGATCTGGGAGGAAACCGGAGTGTCCGGAGAAAACTGGGGTTGCGGTTAATCTGACCTACCTTGTTTAATTATTGAAAACAGTTTTTTATTTTCAAACTGTGTTTATTGGAAAATCCCAGAAAGCAAAAAAAGCAACTTTATATCTAGAGCACTTTAAAAACAACAACAACCACAGCTGTAACAAAGTGTTGTACATAAGGATCGAACATAAAACAAATAATAAGATGGAAAAAAATATTTTTTCTTTTCCAATTAAAATATATTTCTCTATAAACAAGTCCTGCAGCTCCTCCATTGTGGTCCCAAGCGGTATGTTGGTGGTCTCAAGGTGTTTGCAGTTGTGTTACCGACTCCCCAGAGGAGGGAGTGAAGATTAGCTTCTTTCACAATGGCATTCCGGCCCGCCTCTTGGTCCCTTATGGCACTGCCAGGTCAATATACAGTGTTTAACATACCATGTCAAATAAAAAAAGATTATTATTATAATACATTAAATGAGAAATTATAAAAAAATCTCCAGGGGAATGCTAAATCAATGCAACAGATATATTACATAAAGAGCCATGATGAAGTATCTATGAGGGATTATTGACAGAAATAGAGTGGGTAAGGAAAGTTTTCAGACCCCCTTAAATTTTTCACTCTTTGTTATAGTGCAGCCATTTGTTAAAATCATTTAAGTTAATTTCTTTCCCTCATTAATGGACACGCAGCACCACATATTGACAGAAAAACACGTAATTGTTGAGATTTCTGCTGATTTATTAAAAAAGAAAAACTGAAATATCACACAGCCATAAATATTCAGACCCTTTGCTGTGACACTCATATTTAACTCGGGCGCTGTCCATTTCTTCTGATCATCTTTAAAATGGTTCTCCACCTTCATTGGAGTCCACCTATGTTTGATTCTAGTGATTGGACTTGATTAGGAAAGCCACACCCCTGTCTATATAAGACCTAACAGCTCACACTGCATGTCAGAGCAAATGAGAACCATGAGGTCAAAGGAACTGCCTGAAGAGCTCAGAGACAGAATTGTAGCAAGGCACAGATCTGGCCAAGGTTACAAAAAAGGTTCCTAAGAGCACAGTGACCTCCATAATCCTTAAATGGAAGACATTTGGGATGACCAGAACCCTTCCTAGAGCTGGCCGTCCGGCCAAAATGAGCAATCGGGGGAGAAGACCCTTGGTGAGAGAGGTAAAGAAGAACCCAAAGATCACTGTGGTTGACCTCCAGAGATGCAGTCGGGAGATGGGAGAAAGTTCCAGAAAGTCAACAATCACTGCAGCCCTCCACCAGTCAGGGCTTTATGGCAGAGGGGCCCGACGGAAGCCTCTCCTCAGTGCAAGACACATGAAAGCTCGCATGGACTTTGCTAAAAAAAAACACATCAAGGACTCCCAAGATGGTGAGAAATAAGATTCTCTGGTCTGATGAGACCAAGATAGAACCTTTTGGCCTTAATTCTAAATGGCATGCGTGGAGAAAGGCAAAGCTCATCACCTGTCCAATACAGTCCCAACAGTGAAGCATGGTGGTGACAGCAACATTCTATGGGGGTGTTTTTCAGCTACAGGGAGGACTGGTTGCAATCGGAGGAAAGATGAATGCGGCCAAGTACAGAGATATCCTGGACAAAAACCTTCTCCAGGGTGCTCAGGACCTCAGACTGGTTCACCGTCCAACAAGACAATGACCTGAAGCACACAGCTAAAATAACGGAGTGGCTTCAGAACAACTCTGTGTCTGTTCTTGAATGGCCCAGCCAGAGCCCTGACTTAAACCCAATTGATCATCTCTGGAAAGACCAGAAAATGGCTGTCCACCAACGTTCACCATCCAACCTGACAGAACTGGAGAGGATCTGCAAGGAGGAATGGCAGATGATCCCCAAATCCAGGTGTGAAAAACTCCCAAAAGACTCATGGCTGTATTAGCTCAAAAGGGTGCTTCTACTAAATACTGAGCAAAGGATCTGAATACTTACGGCTGTGTGATATTTCAGTTTTTCTTTTTTAATAAATCTGCAAAAAATTTCAACAATTCCGTTTTGTTTCTGTCAATATGGGGTGCTGTGTGTATATTAATGTGGAACAAATTAACTTAAATGATTTTAGCAAATGGCTGCAATATAAAAAAAGAGTGAAAAAAATAAGGTGGTCTGAATACTTTCCGTACCCACTGGAACTTGCTGCCCTCTAATGAGTTTACAGAAGTGTAAACACACTGGTCACCTACACAGATTAGTTGAAGCTGATATTCTGCTTTTTAATAAAGGCTAATTTTGGATTGAAACTGAATTGTAAACATTTATTGTGTTTGTACTCTGCGGTGGTGTTAAACTGTAACGCATCATACTAATTTGCAAAATTAGATTTAGGTTGTTAGGAATTAGTTTTCATGTTTTTAATCAATGTATACATTCTGCTATTTGTCAAATCAAACAACTCATTAAATAGAAAAGTTGGCCATTTCATGACAATTTGTTTTATTTCAGTCCACAAACTGCTTGGATTATCAGTCAAATTCGACATTTTCCTTCTCTGTGTGGAATTTTATACGAAGCCATGCAGATATTTTTGGACGCATTAGATTGTTGATGCTTTGGATTCATAATCAGGAACACAAAAGTCACTCGCCACTTCTGCTTTGCAGTCAATCATTTGAGAAGTCATTTTAGTTGACTTCAGTCAAGAAACAGCACCTCTATCCAAGAAAATATCGAATTAAGTCCTCAGCTTCTTCAAAATTTTTATATTTTTAGCAGGCAGGATGAGTGATTGAGAAACATTTGAAGTCAGATGGATGTGGTTAATCTCCCAATTTGTCTCACTTCTGTCAAGATTTAAAAACAACAGACCAGAGCTCAGTAACAGAGTTCATGTCAGTCATGTGAGTAATTAGTCACCTTGTTCAAATACTTCATTGCGGTACTACAGTGGATTTTTCAGGAATTAATTTTTTCTGAAAACTTTTTTTTAACTTTTACTCCTTACTTTTGAACACAAATATCTCCACTTTCTACGCCTTACTTTGTCAAAAAAGGCTCTGTTCAACCTCAGCAGACAAGATGAAAAAGATATAAGTGAGAGAGGTAAAGTCAACTGCATTTGAGCTCTTGATTGATTTAGATCTCCGGACTTCTAAGACAGAAGAAAACAGGGACAGAAGTGACACAGACAAACGTCAACCAGGGAGTATTAACGACAACAGCAATATATTCGGGGAAACAAGCTATCTCCCATCCATTAGGGTTGTAACGATACAGTATCAAAACCCAAAATCACGATAGTCTTAAGACACGGACCTGTGTCATCTTTGAAATTGTAAAACTGCGACACGCCTTCCAACTCCCAGAGTTTGTGTGTTCAATCCACGGTGCTACCAAACTCTATTCATATTTGTATTCTTTTAAAGAGGAAAATAAAACACAAGGCTAGATTGACTAAACATTTCTTCAGCAAGCCTCTCCCAACTGGTTTAGGTGTGTTTTTGTACGTTTAATACTGATAGCGCGATATGAATCAAATCTTAACTTTGGCGTATCGTTACAATCCTACCATCCATGGCCTTATTTACAAGCATTGTTTGATTTGGTTGGCTACTAGAGGTATTCATGGAAAATGCATTGTGTCTTATGTCAGCCGAAAACCCGCCATCTTCTTTCGTTGAAAAATTCTACGGCTAATGTAAAAAACACATACATACAGGTAAGGTGTATTTTTTTTTCCAGTTGTAATAATGAGCGAATTAGGCATTTTTGAATTATTATTTTTTTTTGTCAGTTCACAATGATAGCAAAGCTATGGGAACATGTTGTTTTGATAGCATGAAAGCCTACGCTTGTTCTTGGTTTAGGAAAGAAAAAATTAATCGTGGCAAGTTATCAAAACAGATATTGTATATAATTGACAGTAAAAAGGATGTTTTACTTTTGTACTTAAGTAAACTTCAGAGTCTTGAGATCTTTTACTTAAGGGAGTCAAATCACTAAAGTACTTCTACTTATACCAGAGTATCTGTACTTCTATTTAAGTACAGAGTCTGAGTACTTTTGTCACCTCTGATTAACAGTAACAGAAACTCCAATGTCAAGTCATCTCCATTCCAGACATGAGTGTTTGACTGAAAGGACCGATGTTATACAGTGGTATCTTGACTTATGAATTTAATTCGTTACTCAATTTACTTGCATATCCAATCAATATTCCCCATTGAAATGATTCCATTAATCCTTTCCAACCCCCACCCCTAAAACCGCCACCATTTTTAATGTGATTGGAATAAAGAAACATAGTACAGTATTGTATAAAAATGTATTTAAGAGAATGTCAAAACAAAACTGGTTTTAAAAAGCGTAATTCCTGCACATTGGGACAAGCCGGAAGTCATAACAACTGTATGCCTGAGCTGTGTGCCTTTGAGGGGGCGTGGCCTACTGAGTGAAGTCAGGAACATGGCTGATTAGTCTCAGTGAGCCTCTCGATGTGACTTTTGGTCTGTCATAGCTGCTTGCGAGTGTTCTCATTGTCTATTTGTGTGTTTGACTGCTTGTCCCATTTATTGTTGTTGTTGTGACTTTCGGCTCGCCACAACGAGTCACTCGCATGATTTGTTTGGCACCTTTTTGCGCTCGATGCCCCATCCTGACATAACCTGCTGTTTTTTTTTTTTTTTTTTAAATCAGGTTTTGGGACTGCCAGTGGCTGGGTACTGGGGCACGGACCGGGAATCAAACCCGACACTACATTACCGGTGCACTGTTCATCCCATTCAATAAACAGCTGAAAGTGCTTCGGCAATGGACTTTTAAAATGTATTTATTTATTTCATTTTTTTCCCCACTTCACCTGAGTGGCGGCCTATCAGAAGCTTGTCTGTAACTCTAATTTTTCCTTGCAACACAATGCAAAAAATTGATCCTAACTAAAAAAACTCAGAAATCGGGGCACTTGTGACTTACGAGTTTAACTGGTTCCATGACCACGCTTGTAACCCAAAACACTCATATCTCAACTTCTCATCTTTCCCCTTGTGCTCCTTCCGGTGTGCACCCTTTTGCCACCATGCAAACACAAGCGAAGAAAAGTTTCACAACTAAGGGACTAATGCTATTTGTTAGCCTGTCTATGGCATTTTGCATTGTGCGTGAGCATTAAGCTAGGGGACTTTTGTAAGACAAATTTACAGTATGTGGTTGTTTTAAATACACAACGTGATTCTATTTTATGTATAGTTTCACGGTCAACTTCGACTGGGAGTGGCAATAAATCGCTTTTTTGAAGAAATATTCACTTAGCTGCCAAACTGCCTCTTGTTGTAAGGTGAGTTGAATTTGCTGCCACCATCTACTGCTCGTATCTTCAATTTTTGCTCACAAGTCAAAGCAAAAAATCAGCCGAGTGGTGGCTCATGTCACGAAAAACTCGCAAGTTGGGTAATTTGTAACTCAAGGTACCACTGTATTCCTAAATGATCCTCACATGATCACGGCCTCAATAAAAAGCGGCTATACAAGGGTAGCCGTTGAGATGGTATCGACAAAGCAGAGAGATCTTCACAGCCGTGCAATACAGCCTGCCTAGAAGTCCAGACGTCCTCTCTTTCACCTGCGGGTGCGTTGCCACCTTCCATAGGCCTTGGAGGTCCTCCACGTGGCCATGTGAGGTAATCATCTGGTTATAGATACACAGGTGGTCAGGTGCCTTTCCCTCCCCTGAGAAATACAAATGCTCCTGCGGTGACACGCCGACAGCCTTGGCGCAGATGCCCATGAACACATCATCTATGTAAAGCGTGGCGTTCAGTGTCAGAGTAGCGTGGTAGATCTTGCTCGCCACGTCGCCGGACACCACGTAGCCCGCCCCGGGCGTGTAGTCCGGGTACGACATCCACTGGTACATCTCAAGAGGTACGTAGTACTTACTGTCCTTACTGCGGTTTGGCGGCGCCCCCCTGTGGACCCGGCCCACCCAGAAGTCGGTGACACCCTTGTGTCTGGCATCCTGCAGGTACGCCACCAAGTTAGGCACGTGAACGAAGACGTCGTCGTCCGCCGTCATGAGGAAGCGAGCGTGAGCGCAGCACCTGTGCATCCAATGAAACTGCATGATCAGTTTCTTGGTCAAGTTGTGGAAGGAGTCCAAAAAGTCCTGCTGGATCAAATCGCCATGGCGACGGTCCTCTCGGAAGAGCTGCCTTTGAATAATAGCGTCCGTGCCGTTGGGTCCGAGGGGTGCGCCTAACGCGAACACCACCTTAACCGTCACTCCCAGTGAGTCCAAGATGAAGGTCTCATTACCCCAAGTGGATCTGATGTTCTCGCGTCTGGCGGTGTTCACCGGGGACGTTTTGACAAAGAGCAGGAGGAGGACGTCTTGGCCAGCACATTTATCCGGGTGATCCAGCAGGTTGCGGAAGTTCCGGAAGCTCTGGGCCTGCTCTCGCGTGATGGTGAGGCTCTTGTTGATGTAGCTGAAGCGGTTCACCAGGAGGCGATATGAGTAGGACTTGACGTGGTTCACCATGCCGTTGTCCCACCAAACTGTGACCACCGAAAGCACCAAGCAGGTGGTTATCAGCCGGACGCACTGCCTCTTCCATAAACGGCTGAATCTCCAAAGCATCTTGTCACTTGGTTGGGGTAGTGAAGCGGCGGGGTGGGTTGCGAACACTTGGAGCTGTGTTACTGTGGCACCTCAGTGCAGCACTCAGCGGGTCTTCCATTCTAGGTGGTGATGGGAGTCACTGGGTCTGCTGGGAAACATTGTCCATTACAGAAGAATTACTCAGGCACTCCAAGCCACTTAGCAGCCAGTCATTCATCTTCATCTGAGGAAGGAAAGCATATTCACTGTGGTGACAACACTGTAGCCAAACATATAGAGGAAGTTATTGAATATTCAATGGGGTTTGTCAACATGTGAAAACAGTGACGAAGGACAAATACTTTGGGACTGCACTTAAGTAGAATTTTAGGTGTCTGGAATTTACTTGAGTCTGCATTTTTAGGATGACTTTTCACTTTGAATTCCTACATTTGAAAACTGTACTTTTTACTGCTTACTTTGTCAAAATGGGTTTGGTACTGTTTTCAACCTCCGTGACGTAAAAAAGACACAGACGGATAAAGTCACCCGTGGTTGAGATCTTGGCGTCTTCAAACCAGTTATCCTCAATAGGGCTGCAGGTGAACTGGAGCCTATCCCAGCTATCTTTGGGCGAGAGGCGGGCTACACCCTGGACTGGTCGCCAGCCAATCACAGGGCACATACGCCTAGAGACAAACAAACATTCACACATTCTCACCTATGAACGATTAGGCTACATGCACACTGCAGGGCATGATGCCCAATTCGGATTTTTTGTTAAATCCAACCTTTTTATGTAGTCGTTCACATTACAAAAACAAATGCGACTTCTACTATGGACGGAATGAGTTTGTGACATAACAGACATGCGCACAAACACGAGGCACCGTGTTTATGTAAGTAAGTATGGCCCCTCGCAATTTCAAGAATTTTGTGCAACCTTAGTCAACATTTTCTATTTATCAGTTCTAAAGAATCTTTTCGCCACTGCTCCTTTGTCCGCCGTTGCTTTTGTGCGTGTCTGTTTTGTTGAACAATTCTGATGTTTGTCGTCTTTTGACGGCGCATATGTCGCATGAGCACAACGTGAGCGTCCAGATTGCACTTGCATCGGATACATATCCGATTTATATACACATACAAAAGAGGCCTGGGTCAGATTTGAAAAAAATCTGAATTGTGGTGTTCACATTGACATGACAAAATCAGATACACGTCACATTGGGCAAAAAAAAATTAATATAAAAATCTGTCTCATTTAAAAAAAAAAAAAAAAACATACGGTTAAGGTGTATTTTTTGTTGTTGTTATCATTAGCAAATTCAGCATTTGTCATTAGTCAGTTCACAATGTTAGCAAAGCTATGGGAGCACATTGTTTTGTTAGCGTATCCAGAGAATTTTTTTCATCTCAGTGCGAGCACTATGCAAGTAAGGAGTGTGAGTACTTTTGCCACTTGTATGTAAAAATACCGTAGTGTTTCCCAGTTGACTGCTCAGCCATTACTGCCCCAGTAAGACCAAAGTAGTTGATAGTAGCTGCTCTAACAGTCCACAGGCAAGATTTCAGGTTCATGAACACGGGTAATAAACTTGGTCTGCACCGGATCAGGACTGCACCTTGGCTGCTGAGTCGGTCACAACCAGTACCAATAAGAACCAGAGGTGAGAGTAAGTCCGATATCGGAAAGTCCGAAGTAAGTCTCAAGTCTTATAAGATACTGCGGCAAAAAATGAAGAAAGTCAAATAATTCCTTGAGTTAACAAGTTACACTGTAAATCAGGTCATACAATCGTGCTCAGTCTTGAGCTACTTTGTACTTCGTACTTGTACTCGCGTTAGTTGGTTGGAGTAACGCATTTACAACCACCCAATTTTTAATGGTTCCAAAAGAGTCTCTATTGTCACCTCAATTTAACGCATAACCAACATAATGCTTAGATAATGTTTGACCAACTACCCGTTTGCTAAACTGAGAAGCGCGTAGCTTACTTGTCATTGTGGGATTTAATGTGACCGATGTCGTACTTGTTGTATCTCTTACCTTTGAGTTACAAAGCTAGTCATGATGTCACTCTCTTTTTCCCAATTTTATCAAAAACATAATCCTTGAATGCAAGTTTAATCATCTTAGGTGCTCCCTCCCTGATACCTGTTTTATGAGGGGGCCTCTGCACTCCGCATCATCGCATACAGGGGGGTGGCCAGGTTAGCGCACTACACGCAAAAACTGTTCATTCAAACACAAAACAAATAGTAGCTAAACTATCTTGAAAATAAAGATTTTCAAATATAAACAGGCAAGACTTGTCAAGTCAAGTCTAGATCAAGTAGAATCTCATGAATATCAAGTTGAAGTTTTAGCCAAGCAAGTCCTAAGTCTAAAGCAATAAAAAAAAATACGTTATATACTGTTATGTATATGTGATGCATTTAAATGTTTCTGAATAAGAACACCAGGGGACGCAGTTTTCTGTTGTCGTGAGTTAGCATGTGTGCGAGGATCAATTGCCAGGTGTGCGAATGTTGGTTGGTGACTGTAATTTGCTCATGATTGTCAAGTTTAGCAGCGTTCGGCCCGGTTTGCGGCAGGCCGTGAGTCTGCTGAGACGTGAAAGCACGCTTGTATGCAACAGTAATCCAGTTAGCTGCAGGAAGGGTTAGGGTGAAGGGGGCCTTTGGCAGACATTGGTATCTGAATGCAAAAAGCCAACACAGCAAATGTAAGTGGACGACCCGGTGAAAGCGCTGAGAGCCGTGGAAAAGCGTGGGGGACACAATGGGCAGCATCAGAATAGCTGCGCTGCACAATGCAATGGGTGAGAATAGTCTGCTTCCTGCACTCAAACCTGCAAGGGGGCAGATCATAATGGAGCCTGAGGGGCCTGGGACTCCCAGCGCACCCTGAGAGCTTTTTAAACAGCACCACTGGATGCGTGGTGCATAATGGGGTCACTGGCTCAAATTGGCTCTCTTTACTGAGGGTAATGAGAAACCCAACCACCATCATCAACCTTGTTTGCACTCTACTGCCCTTCCCAATAATAACAATGAGACATCCATCAGCGAACTTATGAACACACAAGGACCACACAGTATGCTACAGGACAAAAAGAAACTGCTCTTACCTCATCCTCGCAGTCCGGTTGACAAATCCAACTAACGAACTTGTGGTTACAGCCAGGCTAGACTGTTTACTGAGGGTGTTGCCTGGCCCACTGTGACTCAACTATTACTACGGTGTGTTTGTGTTAAAATATAAAAAAATACAGCAGCTCTACTGGAGAACAACATTCCAAGTGTTTAAGCTGCATCTAAAACAAGCACAGGGAATGTTCACCACATACTTCCAAAGTCACCATTTGTATAAATAGAAGGCACACCATCACTGCAGACTCACCCCAAGAGTGGCTTTAACGGTCCCCCTTTTTCCACCAAGTCAACTGTATTTCATCAAGTTCAAGTTTGCTCTTTAGTTTTCCTTCATCTATTTTGTTCTGACTTGCTGTCTTGTCTGTCTGTGTGGAGTGTGTTGACTGAGCAGGCAAAAATGTTGCCCACCTCTCGTTCTCGTTCTCTCTCTCACTCTCAACTCTTGCTTCCTCACTCTGGGTGTGGATGGGGGTGGAGTTTTTCCGTCAATGCAGCAAGCGCAATTAAGTCTAATCCAGTTGTCAAAACTTTTTGGTCCAGGGAGCCCTCACAGGGGAGATATTTTTCCAATCCCTCATAGTCTGAACGCCAAATAAACAACTACTAGGGATGTTCGATGCCACTTTTTTCTGACCGATACCAGTCCGAGTATTCACTTTTGATTACTCACCGATACGGATACTGAGTACTGATACCACTACTAATGTTGGTACATAAAATTAAAAAAAACACACAATAACTGGTAATTGTGAACAAAGAGCTTTCTTTTTTTCTGATACACGTAATGATTTGCTGTCAAACCGCCGCAGTGTAGCGCCGAGTAAATAAAGTTGTAATGTTATCAGAATAAAGTTGTACTTTTTCAAGAAACAAAAGATGTAATCTCAACAAGACCAGATGGAGTTATTTTGGGATAAAAAAATTTAATCTTACAAAATAAAGTAAGTTTTCCAACCAAGTCTTAATATTATGAATGATTATTAAGTCAACGTTATGAAAGTTATGTTTTAACAAGTGAATTTATCACTTGTATCTCAAGTTTGCACTCACAAATAAAGCAAAAAATGTGCTCAATGACGGCTCGTATCTTGAAAAACCTGTGAGTCGGGTCACTCGTATCTCAAGGCACCGGTGCATTCTGACCAATTACGTAAAATTGGATAATTTCTCACGGCACACCTGTTGATCTATCATGGCACAGTGTTTGGCATTCTATATTCTCTAAAAAAAAATAAAAATAAAAAAAAACATGCAGCTTTTTTTCCAGAAAAAATCGGACTTTATTCCTGTACAGTGGTGCCTTGAAATACGAGTGTCCGAACTTTTTTGAGATACAAGTTTTTGCTTGGAGTTATGAGCCAAAACTTGAGGTACGAGTGCTGTGCGCAGCTCTACTCACTTCAGAACAAGCAGCAGTTTGATATAAAAGAGGCTTGATTGCCACTACCAGTTGGAGTTTACTGTCAAACTAACCACAAAACAAAAAGCATTACAAAGCCTGCCGGAGAACCTCAGAGCTGCAGAGAATGTTCTTGTTTTTAAGAACAGGCTCAAGGCCTACCTTTTTAATTTAATTTTTAACTATCCATTCATCCATCCATGTTCTGTACCGCTGATCCTCACTAAGTTTTTAACAAAATATTTATAATTTTGATTCATCTTAGCTTTTATTTTTACTTCCTGCTTTTATTGTCTTAGGTCATTATTTATGCTTTGTTTAGTTCAGCTTTTATATTTTTAGGTCTGTTATTTATATTTTGATCATTGGTTATATTTCTTGGTATGTTATTTATGTCATTTTCGCCTAAAAGTTTGCGTCTTTCCTGTTTTTTTCCCCAGATCATTTCTTTTGGATCATTTCTTCTACATCAATTCTATTGTTTTCGTGTTTCCCCAGATGGAGGCCTCTGCGCCGTAGTTTCGTCTCATGGGGTCCCCGGTTCTGTGTGTGCGGGTTCTTTGTGCCGCTGCACTGGGGGCTCCATGCTGGTAGTCCGTGTCCGCGGCCTTTGGGAGTGCCTTAGAGTAGAGGGATCCTTGAGATGCTGTTTCCTCCTTTGATGCTTCGTGCCAGGCCTCTGGTTTTTTAGGTCATTTCGGTGTGGCGTTTTTACTAGTGAGCGTGTATGTTTCATGTCATTACAATTTCTTTTCACCTGTATGTGTCACGGTGGGCGACTGGTTAGCACATCTGCCTCACAATTCTGAGGACCCGGGTTCAAATCCGGCCTCACCTGCGTGGAGTTTGCACGTTCTCCCCGGACCTGGGTGGGTTTTCTCCGGGTACTCCGGTTTCCTCCCACATCCCCAAAACATGCGTGGTAGGTTACTTGAAATGTGAATGGTTGTTTATTTCTATGTGCCCTGCGATTGGCTGGCGACCAGTTCAGGGTGGACAGCTGGGATAGGCTGCAGCACGCCCACGACCCTAGTGAGGAGAATCGGTTAAGAGAATGGACTGATGGACGTAAATGCAGGTCAATCGCAGGGCACATAGAGTCAAACACTGCGGTCAAACCAGCCTCCACTCGTAAAGTAGCAGTCAAGCCAGCCGCCCCTAATTTTGTTCATACTAGGCATTACGGTAATAGGTCGCCAACTCGCGGCGAAAGCCACCTTCAAAATAAAAGCTTCCCAATAATACGGACGTCAGTGCTCTTCGGTTAAGAAATGCAACCAGCAAAGTTAATTTGAATCTTGAGATGCATTAAAAAAAAATTGTTTATTTGATATCTTGTGAAAAATAAATGGTAAATGGACTAGTGATTGCTCTGGACGGTTGACCCCAAGTATTTAAAGTCCTCCACCCTTGCTATCTCTTCTCCCTGTAGCTTCACTCTTCCCCCACCACCCCTGTCTTACTTCGGCTAATCTTCATTCCTCTGCTTTCCAGTGCATGCCTCCATCTTTCTAAGTGTTCCTCCACCTGCTCCCTGCTTTCACTGCAGATCACAATGTCATCTGCAAACATCATGGTCCCCTCGTACATGTCCTGTATTATTCTAACATACTTCTCTGCCATTCCAGACTTCTGCATGCAGTACCACAGTTCCTGTCTGGATAGTCTGTCATAGGCTTTCTCTAGATCTACAAAGACACAATGTAGCTCCTTCTGACCTTCTCTGTACTTTTCCATCAACGTCCTCAAGGCAAATAATGCATCTATGGTACTCTTTCTAGGCATGAAACCATACTGTTGCTCGCAAATACTCACTTCTGTCCTGAGTCTAGCCTCCACTACTCTTTCCCATAACTTCATTGTGTGGCTCATCAACTTTATTCCTTTATAGTTCCCACAGCTCTGCACATCACCCTTGTTCTTAAAAATTGGCACGAGCATACTTTTCCTCCATTCATCTTCTCACGCGCTAGAATTCTATTGAACCAGCTGGTCAAAAACTCCACATCCACCTCTCCTAGATGCTTCCATACCTCCACTGGAATGTCATCAGGACCAACTGCCTTTCCATTTTTTGCGTGCTTCAACCTCCGCTCTTGTAGGTCACCCTATGTTCCTGCCTCTTCTGGAAAAATGTGTTCACTACAGCCATTTGCATCCTTGTTGCAAAGTCTACCACCATCTGTCCCTCCAAGTTCCTTTCCTGAATGCTGTATTTACCCATCACTTCTTCATCACCCCTATTTCCTTCACCAACATGTCCATTTACAATCTGCACCAATCACGACTCTCTCTCTGTCTGGGATACTCAGAACTACTTCGTTTAGCTCCTTCCAGAATTTCTCTTTCACCTCTAGGTCACATCCTACCTGTGGGGCGTAGCCACTAATCACATTATACATAACACCCTCAATTTCAAGTTTCAGCCTCATCACTCGATCTGATACTCTTTTCACCTCCAAGACATTCTTAGCCAACTCTTCTTTTAAAATAACCCCTACTCCATTTCTCTTCCCATCTACACCATGGTAAAATAATTTAAACCCTGCCCCTAAACTTCTAGCCTCACTGCCTTTCCACCTGGTCTCCTGGACACACAATATATCAACCTTTCTCCTAATCATCATGTCAACCAACTCCCGAGATTTTCCTGTCATAGTCCCAACATTCAAAGTCCCCACATTCAATTCTCGGCTCTGTGCTTTCCTCTTCTCTTTCTGCCGAAGAACCCGCTTTCCACCTCTTCCTTCGACTTCAACCCACAGTAGCTGAATTTCCAACAGCACCCTGCAGGTTGACGGCACCCGTTGGCGGAGGTTGTTATTCCGGTATGGAATTCTTTGGATGAACGCTTTGTTTGGCAAAGATTTAAGCCGGATCCCCTTCCTGACGCAACCCTCTGCATTTATCCGGGCTACGGACCGGCCTACAGTTTGCACTGGCTTGTGCCCTCCATTGGGCTGTATTTTTAAATATACCTGTATATAATGAAACTCCCTACCTCAAAAACTGTCTGCAGCCAGGTTGGCATTGCAAATGAGAATCAGTCCTCAATTGCCTCACCTGGATAAAGGGTTAGGTTTTAAAGGTATCAAAAATATTTGAAATTCAGATTAAGATATAAAATAAGACATTGAAATCTTGAAATACCAGCATTTTGTTTTTAACCAGTAGGGGTCAGT
Source organism: Phyllopteryx taeniolatus (assembly GCF_024500385.1). Classification (NCBI taxonomy): domain Eukaryota; kingdom Metazoa; phylum Chordata; class Actinopteri; order Syngnathiformes; family Syngnathidae; genus Phyllopteryx; species Phyllopteryx taeniolatus. The sequence continues at coordinate 3,696,149 of NC_084515.1, read as the reverse complement.
CGTGGAAAAATTAGCCTCATTTGCTTAAACTACCCTGAAGTAATAAGTGCGATGGAAACACACAGGGCCACAGGAAGCTTTTGCTACCAGGAACTCAAAGTTCCTTGGCTGGTTGGTGGAACAGCCCCTAATAATGCACTTTTAATACAATTGAAGGGCAACACATGTAAATTGTGCAATTCACACAATTTTAAGATGAATGTGCTTACCGTTATGCACTTTTGTCTTTACCATTATTAAAAAGAAGCGTATTTCAATGGACCACCCCTATTTGCTCTATCAATAAGGATTGCCTGTACTATGAATGCCTAAAATGTAAAATCATCAGTAACTTTTAGAAAATAGGACTTTATGCGTGCCTGTTTCAGCATGGGAGACATTATTATTATTTTTAACAACTGTAAACACGGAAGCAGAGCATTACACGAAGACTGGCAGAAACAAGGGTGTACATTTGCATAATCCCTTTTTTTATAGTTTTGTCTATTTGACCTTTGCTCAGATTAATAAAATAATAAAACAGAACATGCTCTCCAGTGACTCAGTACCTGAGTAATTTTATGACTGCACACTTACTTATTCCATCCATCCATCCATTTTCTGAGCCACTTCTCCTCACTAGGGTCGCGGGCATGCTGGAGCCTATCCCAGCTATCATCGGGCAGGAATCGGGTTACGCCCTGAACTGGTTGACAGTCAATCGCAGGGCACAAACAAACAGACAACCATTCGCACTCACATTCACATTCACACCTACGGGCAATTTAGAGTTGTCAATTAACCTACCACGCATGTTTTTGGGATGTGGGAGGAAACCGGAGTGCCCGGAGAAAACCCACGCAGGCACGGGAGAACATGCAAACTCCACATAGGCGGGGCCGGGGATTGAACCCCAGTCCTCAGAACTGTGAGGCAGACGCTCTCACCAGTCGTCCACCGTGCCGCCTACTTATTCCTCCTCAAGTAATTATTTTTATTTTTATTAAGACAATTTTTTATTTTGACGAGTCATATTATTCTAAAGTAACGGTAGTCTTATTTGAGTAACATTTTTGGCTACTCTACCCAGTTCTGACTTCGAGTAAATTTACACACATTCCATTGCTCTGGAATGCCCTACCTGCAGAAATGAGAGCGGCTAAATCTGTAGAAATGTTGCAATCTCTACTTATTTCTACACTCTTGCATTTGGTTAGACCACACTTGGTATGCAATTAGTCTCTTGCCCTGCCTCAACCCTGACGTCTGGATTTTGACCTGTTTTACTGCCACGTCTCCTCTCCTTCCCATGACGTCCTCATGTATCATCACTATGGAAAATGACTGTAAAAAAATTTTGACAGATGAAATATCCCATAGTTTATTTGCACTGTATTAGCTCCGCTTGATATTTTTATTATCTTGACTGTTATCCTCACTGTTCATATTATTATTTTATCTCATTAGGCGACATTCTTATGACGCAACAGTTGAGGTGGGGGTGCCTCTCTGTTGAGTCCTTATCAACATAGTCGAACTTCAGCCGCTTGTATCACTGTGGCAACCTTGAACAGTACAATAACTGAACTCTGAAGGAGATAGGGTTTTGCCTACTGTTTACCAATCACATGACAAAGGTTTCATTCATCTGTTGTAGTAATTCTCCGAGAATCCTTGCACAAGTACAGTTCAGTTGTATTTAACTTGAAAGTTCAATACATTTGCATTTAATCTTTAAGAACTGTCTGGTTATTTAGTATGGAAGCGTATTGCATTCACTTGGATAAAAGAAACAGAAAAAATAGTCAGAAAAACAGGTGGAAATTTTTTTTGTCAGAAAAACAGAAAAAAATAGTCAGAAAAACAAATCCCTCAAAAAAAATTACTTTTTTTTTTTTTTTTATCCAAGTGCATGCAATACGCTTCCGTAATTTAGGTCCAGGATTAAAAAAACAAACAATTATGGGCAATACATTATAATTGAATCAATAGTTTCATGGAATATACTGTATTTTGGGGAATAAAAGCTCTCCCGCGACCCTAATGAGGATAAGCGGTACAGAAGATGAATGAATGAATAAAAGCTCTGTCCCGTTTTTGATGAACACAAAGGCCTTCTGTGATTTTAATGTTGGTCATGATGGTGGTACTTGAAGAGCTAAGTCTAACAAGTAATAGGTGTGTAATTACAGGTGTGTCTAAATAAATTTGACTATGGTGGAAAATGTCATTTGTTTCTGTACTTCAATTTTAAAAGTGAAATTCCTACAGATTCACTTCACACAGAGTATAATTAAAAACAATAAAGGAACATCCTAGCTCTCAATGAATTAGATATTCCAGTTGAAAATCTTTATTAATTACATAGTGAAATGCATTAGAACAATGTAACACAAGAATGATTAATGGAAATCAAAATCCCCATCGCATGGAGGCCTGGATTCAGAATCATATTTAAAATCAAAGTGGAAAATCAGATCACAGGCTGACCCAACTTCTGTGGAACTCCCTCAAGACGAGTCAAAATGAGCCTCAGTAGTGTGTGCCCTCCACGTGCCTGAATGCACTCTCTATGATGCCTGGCCACACTCCCGATGAAACGACAGATGTTCTCCTGAGGGATCTCCTGCCAGACCTGAATCAGAGCATCAGTCAACTCCTGAACAGTCTGTGGTGCGACGTGGCGTTTGGTGGATGGAACGAGACATTATGTCCCAGATGGGATCAATTGGATTCAGGTCTTGGGAACAAGCAGTCCAGTCCATAACATAAATGCCTTCATCATGCAGGAAATACTGACACACTCCAGCCACAAAGCCCATGCATCAGAAAGAACCTGGGCCACACTACACCAGCATTAGGGTTGGGCAGCATTGCAATTTGAACCGATTCCGGTTCCTCATTTCAATTCCGGTTCCAAACGATTCTCGATTCCGATTCTATTTGGGGGCTGGGTCAAAAAAGTTTGCATGGTTTAAATAAAGGGTGTCCAAATTATGAACATCAATTTTCTTAGCAGCAACTAACCCAATTGACTTAATATTCATTAATTAATGTTTCAGCAAAAAGTTAAATCCAGGAAGTCCTCGAGTTACGACGTACTCGACCTACGACGTTTCGACTTTACGACGCCCGTGCCTCGTCCGCCATTTTGTCCCAGCACCACAGTGTTTCTCCTTAGCTAGTGCATAGTGCTTGTCTATGTTTGTGCGCCGGGAGTATCTGCCTTTTTCGCCCTCCGTTTTTCACACTCTCAGCAGCAATGGTAAGTAGAGCAACTTATTTTTTTATTTTAGTTTCTTTATACGAAGTGTTCCTGCTACGGTCACCTGACTGTGGTCGGGAGACGCAGGGGTTAACTCCCTTCTCTCGTTGCACAGCTGAGCTGGGTGGCGGCAACAATAAAGGCACGAAGCACCGATTTGCTGCTTTAATGGCTTTATTAGCTCCTCTGCACATTCAACGTCAACGGGTCCTCCGCTAATCGCTACTCTTCCCCGGTCGCCGGCACTACACTTGCTACTGTACACACTCGCACCTGCGCGCACTCCTTCCTCCTTCGCAATCCCGCCGGACGACACCTGCGCAGTCCTGTCTCACTCGCACATCGACGCACACGCCCACACACACTGAGCTTGCTGTCACAATCACGTGGGACAATACCTGTAACAGAAGTATTTCGCCGTAAATTTCGACTTTAACTGTGAAATCCGACTTACGCGGAAATTCGTGTTACATCGCCAGCGTAGGAACGGAACTCGTTCGTAAATCGAGGACTTCCTCTATCGCATTGTTAAAATAGTTATTTGCGACTAGTTTATCACATGAACTGGTTTATATGTGCAAGTTTTATCTGAACTTCTTGTTTTAAGCTTGTAGCCTTTTATTTTGAAGGGTAAGCATCGGATCTCAGCATGTTGGCATGAAAAGTAACTTCACACGACACCGATGAATTTTGAAAATGAAAGTAAACCTGGACGGCAAGAAAAGGAGCAATGAATGGAACCAAATGTTATAAAACGTTGATTCCTTTCCTTACCCACCGATGAGGCACAATGTTAGTGTTTGTGATACTGTGACACTACGTTTATGTGAATTTTGTCCCAGTTCATTGTGATGTAAAGTTGCTAGATTGACATTTGGTGACGTTTTAGCTCAATGTTAACCTTTTTTCCCGTCATCGGCTCTTACGTTGGTTTGGAGACTAAAATAAATGCTAAAGACCATCAGTGCAAAAGTGCAACCCACCGTTTAACTTGTTAGCTGCCTCAATGTTGGCATAGACATATTTTATTGTTTCACTCACCCAATTTGACTTGACTGAAGTTCTGCGCAGTGTAGGCTGAGGCTCGGAGCGGGAGGGCACACGTCAAACTTCTACACATCGCCAAAGCCTCCTTTGTACAATACAATCTTATTCCAAGTGTCGCACTGAGGACTGTAGGCATCGAAACTGGGAACCGGAATTTTTTAATTTGAACGATTCTGGGAGAACCAGGATGTTAGTCCCGCTTCTCGATTCTTGCCCAACCCTAACCAGCATACAATGGGTCTGGTACCTAATGGCAGTCAGGGTACCTCTGACTAGCACATGGAGGGCTGTGCGCCCCTCCAAATAAATGCCTCCTCAGACTATCACTGACTCGCCGCCTGGAGGATGTTGCAGACAGCAGAACGCTCTTCACAGCGTCGCCACTTGTGGACACCGGGGCCTCATACCACCCTCAATTTCTGACGGCTTGAGCAGAAACATGCCAGCCTACAGGGCTCTGGCAGTGCTCCTCCTCTTACTCCGTGCACGAAGGAGCAGATAGCGGTCCTGGTGCTGGGTCGTTGTCCTACTTCGGCCCCCTCCACGCCTCCTGCTGTACTGGCCTGTCACTTGGTATCGCCTCCATGCTCTCAACACTGTGCTCGGAGACACAGCTTAGCTTCTTGTCACAGTGCGCATTGATGTGCCATCCTGAATGGGTTGTGGACAACGCCTCATAATCCCTCGAGTGGTGAGAGAGATGGCAAAATGCACAAGTGAAAAAAAAATCAGATGGAAAATTGAGGACAGGGAAACGTTCTGTGGTCAACATCTGCAGAACCATTCCTGTATAGAGTTGTCTTGCTAATTGCTTCCCATTTCCACAACAGTTGGTGAAATTGATTCACAATCAGTGTTGCTTCCGAACTGGATAGGCTGATATTCCAGAAGTGTGATTGACTTGGAGTTACGTACATTGTGTTGTTGTTTAAGTGTTCCCTTTAGGATTTGTTGTCTATAGCTTGCATCTATCGAAACCCCAAAATTCACCATCTCAAGAAATTAGAATATTACAAAACAATGAACAAAATATTTAATGATTGGATTTTTCAAATTTATTTGGATGATTATGGCTTGCAGCTATGGAAACCCCCACATTCAAACTAAACATAAATCCTACAGAATGACACTTTCTGAATTTAAAACAACCAGTTTTCAGTCTGCTCACTTATGCTATAGAGAGGCTAACAAATCTACAGCTACAGTATGTGTGCAGTATGAGTTATAATGTGTATTTAAAACAACCATATAGGTTAGCTTTCAAGTTTGCTATCTCAACGTTAACGCTGACACATGATTGGAAACACCATATATGTGCTAATGAATTGCATATATACTTTATCCTCTGCAAAGCACAACTAATAATTACTGCAGTTTACTGGGGGGCTAAAACATCTCCATGGATTTATCGATTTCTATATTATACTGCCGCCAGGTGGCCAAGGTGGACACAGCAGAAGGAGCAGCATAATGACAACTGAATCAAAGCAAAAGTGTGATGAAATCGGTAATACTTTACATTCTATTTGTCACTAGATTTGATAAAGTAAAACACTATTAATAATAATAATTCAAATACACATTATAAATTTTAGGCGACACGGTGCACAACTGGTCAGCACATCTGCCTCATAGTTCTGAGGTCACGGGTTCAAATCCAGCCTTCCTGTGCCTGCGTGGGTTTTTCTCTGGGTACTCCGGTTTCCTCCTACATTCTCAAAACATGCGTGGTAGGTTAATTGAAGACTAAATTTCCCACAGGTGTGAATGTGAGTGCGAATGGTTGTTTATATTTGCCCTGCGATTGGCTGGTGACCAGTTCAGCCTCTCGCCCAAAGTCAGCTGGGACAGGGGCCAGCACACCCGTAACCCTAGTGAGGAAAAGCGGTTTGGAAAATGGATGGATTAGAATTTTTATTTTGTGTTTTGGGGAAAAGCAGTAATAGATTAATGGAACTTCCATTCTTTTTAATAGCGAAAGATGATTTGAGATATGTGCTTTGAGTTACGAGTGAGGTCACGGAAGAAATGAAACTCATATCTCAAGGGACTACTGTATCTTTTTTTCCTCCCCAAGCCATGTCTGGGGCTCTGTGGGATTGTAACATGGGAGGGAGGGTGGAAAAAATGAAACCAAGTGATATTATCAAAATAGATTTTATTCTAGACCTTGAGATCCAACTGATATTCCAACAGTCAGACTGCAACCATGTGAGTGAGAGAGTACAACGCAAGTGAGGGCAAAGACATCACAAGAAAAAGAAAAGATCTGCAAACTGTTATTTACATTTTCTGTGGTACATCAACAATTAACCAGATTTTTCTCTTTTTGTTCATTTTGGAGAACATAGCTACAAATCAGTCTGAATTACAAAAGTTTGGAGGAATACAAAACCTTCAAGGGCTCTCAAACATAGCAAAGATAGAAGAATCAGACTTTTTTTTTTTTTTTTTTTTTTTTTTACTCAGTAGGAACAAAAAGAAAAAAGCTACCACTTGAATGCAGTGTAAAAAGCGTATCTAAAACAAACATTAAAAAATACCATTCCACTGTCATGGACCTCATTTTTGAAATTGTGTATTCGTTGTACAACTCAGTCACCATCGACACCAATAAAGCAAACTTCAAAATAGTACAAAACTTTTCAAATGGGTAATTTTGTGACAAACCTCCCATGTATTTGTATCGAGCGGATGCTATTTATGGCTGTGAGATGACACCTGGAATGCAGACATTGGCTTCAACATTTATGAGTCAGTAGAAATGTGATTAAAACCCGTGGAATCTCATTAGAGCACTGCACTGTATTTCCTCTATTTGAAATTTTTTTCTGACTTTAAATGTGTTCAACTTGAATAAAAACACACCTCCCTGTTTCTCCATTTTTACTCTAAAGTGCAGGAAAAGAAAACCCTTTCGAAGGGCAGCTAGTTCATCTTTCCAATGACTGTTTAATGGTATTTTAATCACAAAAAAAGCAAAAACAAACAAAAACATTCTTCATGGTCACGGCCCCTTGTCGCGCAGGAGAACATCACACATTGCATTTGAAACATGAAAATGTACTTGAATCCACTCTACGTGCAAGAGTGGCACACAAATGTATGCATTTTAACAACAAGCACAGACTTGGCATTATAATATTAAAAGAAAAAAAAAAAAAAGCGCCATCATTCTATCCGTGCATAGGCTCGAATGAAGCCTGTCTCCAGATCGTTTGCGCGAAGCGAGAGTGCCGATCACAAAAATTTTGAATCAAGTTCGACGAGTTGTGTTCAACAGTGAAACTCGTGGTGCCCAATTAGAAGGGATTAGTCTGATTATCACTCAGCATTACTTTGCCTTGAATTGAAGATGCAAGCACATTTACTGTTAGAATGGATGCAAGCTGTTAAAGCTCCACGCCCTCTCTCTCTCTACCCACAGATCCCAGCTGCTGCTGCATTGTAAATGCCTGCGCCACGGTCCTTTACTTCGACAGAAACAAGAGGTCACATCCCAGCCTGTGGGCAACTGCACAATATGTGAGACCAACACGTAAAGTACAAAAAAAATCTCTCTAAGCCTTGAGGTTTTTTTTTCTTTTATAGCTCAACATTAAACCTGATGAATTGTGAAAACCTGAAGAGAAAAAAAAAAAAAAACAGGCAGAAAAATACAAATAAAGGACATTGGGATTTTTTGGGATTATTTGCTTTACAATGCAATTTTTTGTTTACAATGCCTAAAAAAAAAATGGAACAAGTGGATAAAAATAATGGATAAACCAATGTACCTTCTAAGCTATACATCTGCATGTTTGAAGAGTGCCAAGAAAGTGATGTCCCGCTGGACAGATTTAAAAAAACAAAAACAAAAAAAACAAAAAACTCTTCATGCTCTTGCCCCATTCTCTCCCCAGCACACAATATAAAACTTACAGTAAAATCCAATTTCAAAACAATGTCCACAGGACACCAAATGCTGACATATGCAATATGCACACACCAACAGAGAACAAAACAAAAAAAATCTTTAGAATTCTGGTACAAAGGATTAAAAAGAGGACAAACGAGGAATTCCGCTGTTTTGGTTTGCATGTAACGAACGAGAATCTGGACTGGGTCGAACAGAAAGCAACAACTTCCTCTTTAAAGTCTCTCACACGTCCCCCAAAGCGGATGTGGCGAAAATGTGGTCCTTGAATGAGTGTTTGAAGGGGGGGAGGGGGTGAAATGGCAGGCCATGGCGTCTGGTGGGGACTACAGCAGTGTGGCGGACAGGCAGGGACAGTCAGTCATTTTGGCTATGTACACATTCGTAGTCGGTCCATGGCTCCCCCGCACGAGTGTCATTTCCTCAGATCTAATACGCAAACCTGCAGAGGAAAGAGGATGAGAAAACTGACAGTTTACAGGCAGGAAGCCACACGAGTCAACAGTTCCTCAACAGTCCTCATCCAGGACTTTACCAGATGTGGGAATTGTTGCCAAAGATTACTCGGGTAAAAGCAAAAAGTAGTCCTCTGAACAATTACTAGAGTATTCCGTGAAAAAAATAATCAAATACACTTGTACTTTTATGAATTGTACAACATACGAGCTGTTGCTTGGCCAACTTTTTGTTTTGACTGGCAGGCAAAAAGTTGAGCTACGATTGGTACCAAACTCAACTCGCTTCGCAACAAGCAACGGTTTGGGATTCTCCATGGTGACAAAAAGTGCATAATAATGTCAAAAACATGACAAAAGTTACTTTTTAAAAGAAATCCACACCTCAAAGCTTTGGAAACATTGGATTTAGTGTATTATCCAGATTGTTTTGTCTTATTTAATTGCGTTCCCCCCCCCAATGCATTCGGAATATTGCATGAAATATTACTGCTGTGTCTATTTCTACCTTCCTTTCATTTGTGTAGGGTGCAGCAGCACCCGTTTATGAGTTGTACAATCACAAAAAGTGTTCATGTTAAATAATTCCTCTAAAAACACAGTCTACCCAAAACTGAGGTGCGAATCTATGGTCCTTAAACAGATTACTTGCTTTCGAAATGTACTCAACTGATCGGTCGAGTGGGTAATTAAAGGGCTGAAGCTGATCAACTAAGTTTTGTTATATTTAATTCAAAGCAAACAGAGCTCCTGCGTTTTTATTTTATTGTAATACAATGGAACCTCGATCAAACGGACCATGATATGACGGATATCGAATAAAACTGACTGTCAGGACTGAACAATGTGTCCAAAAATAATTTCCATTTGTCACTTAAAATGCGGTTGACAAAGTCTGTGAGTTCCAGAAATGGCCGCTGTTGTTTACTGGCACTGTGTCGCAATGCAGGCAGAGAATGGGACTAACGTATTTCCGGTCACAGATATACAATATGACTAGATCCAATTCCAAAAGACAGCATGGGTGCCTACGTGGCGGCCATATTGAATGTGGGGCATTGACACGGCGGCGGCCATGTGATGATGGTTATATCTATGGTCTATTATACATAGAGCGCTGGTATAGAGCGCGGCATTTCTGCGGTGTTAACTCTGAGGAATACAAAAGTCTTTGGAGTCTGGAACATGCTATTTTTGGTACAGTAACAGTTTTTTCAACAAAATTGAAAAATAAACACCCGGACTCACCCCTCATTGTTCTCGGGGACTTTAACAAAGCTAGACACAACCACAAACTCCCTAAATACAAGCAGCACATTGACTGTCCTACCAGGGAAAATAACATTTTAGACCACTGCTACACTACGCTAAAAAACGCATACCGTGCTATACCTCGTGCAGCTCTGGGCTCGTCTGATCACTGCTTAATTCACTTAATACCGACGTACAGGCAAGAACTTAAATGCGCGAAGCCTACAGTGAAAACAGTGAAAAAGTGGACCGATGAAGCAAAGATGGAACTTCAGAGCTGCTTAGACTGCACAGACTGGAGTGTCTTTGAAAATTCAGCTGGCTGCCTGGATGAATATACGGACACGGTTACATCCTATATCAGTTTCTGTGAAGAGGTTTGTGTACCAACAAAATCATTTTGCACATTCAACAACAACAAGCCGTGCTTTACTGCTAAACTTAAGCAGCTTCGCCAAGCTAAGGAGGACGCATATCAGAGCGGGGACAGGGCCCTGTATAATTGAGCTAGAAACCAACTGACTAAAGAAATTAACATTGCAAAGAGGAAATATGCAGCAAAGTTGGAAAAACAGTTTAGCGCTAACGACTCTAAATCAGTCTGGGATGTATTCCCATCGCTGACCAATTACAAGCGACGATCCCCCCAAGCTGAGAACAATAGCACACTAGCCAACGACTTGAATAGCTTCTACTGCAGATTTGAAAAGGACAGTTTCACACCCCATACCCACCCGGCCGCACCCCGACCACAATTACACTTCTGACTTCTGCGTTAACCATCCATGAACAGGATGTGAGACGCATCTTCAAACAACAAAAGATTAACAAAGCGGCAGACCCAGACCATGTGTCCCCATCCTGCCTCAAAGTCTGCGCGGACCAGCTCGCTCCAGTCTTCACACAGATCTTCGATAGATCTCTGGAACTGTGCGAAGTACCATCTTCTTTCAAACGTTCCACCATAATTCTAGTCCCCAAGAAACCTGCAATCTCGGGTCTAAATGACTACAGGCCTGTCGCTTTGACATCTGTCGTCATGAAGTCCTTTGAACGTCTCGTGCTGGACCACCTTAAGAGTGTCACAGGTCCCCTGCTGTACTCCCTGCAGTTTGCCTACCAAGCGAACAGGTCTGCGGATGATGCAGTCAACATGGGACTGTACTTCATCCTAGAACACCTCAACAGTGCAGGGACCTACGCGAGGATCCTGTTCGTGGACTTCAGCTCAGCGTTCAACACCATCATCCCTGAACTCCTTTCATCCAAGCTTCTCCAACTCAGGGTCTCAACTGGCATCTGCCAGTGGATTTACAGCTTTCTGATGGGCAGGACACAGCAGGTCAGGCTGGGGGAGGCAACCTCATGCACACGCAGCATCAGCACTGGGGTGCTCCAAGGTTGTGTCTTCTCTCCGCTGCTCTTCTCTCTCTACACGAACGACTGCACCCGACTGTCAAACTCCTGAAGTTTGCAGATGACACCACAGTCATGGGCCTCATCAAGGACGGTGACGAGTCTGCATATCGACAGGAAGCGGAGTGGCTGGAGCTGTGGTGCGGCCGACACAACCTGGAGCTGAACACGCTCAAGACTGTAGAGACGATGGTGGACTTCAGGAGGCATCCTTCGCCACAGCTGCCTTGTGTCAACCGTCGAGACCTTCAGGTTCCTGGGAATTACAGTCTCTCAGGACCTGAAGTGGGCGACCAACATCAACTCCGTCCTCAAAAAGGCCCAGCAGAGGATGTACTTCCTGCGGCTTCTGAGAAAGCACGGCCTGCCACCGGAGCTGCTGAGACAGTTCTACACAGCGGTCATCGAATCAGTCCTGTGTTCTTCCATCACAGTCTGGTTTGGTGCTGCTACAAAAAAGGACAAACTCCGACTCCAACGGACAATCAAAACTGCTGAAAGGATTGTTGGTACCCCCCTACCCACCATTGAGGACTTGCACACTGCCAGAACTAAGACAAGAGCATGCAAAATCCTCTCGGACCCTCCGCATCCCGGTCACCAGCTCTTCCAGCTCCTTCTCTCAGGTAGGCGCTACCGATCAATGCAAACTAGAAATAGCAGACATTCCAACAGCTTCTTCCCTCTTGCGATCAACTTCTTAAACACCTAACCTACAATTCCATTACAACATGCTGGCAATTTTTTGAATTGAGTTCGTTGTCACATTTCTGTGGGGCCAATTATACATTACTCGTGCACTCACTGTAGTTGTGTCGCCATGCTGCACTATTTGCATATACTGGCCACTCATGCCAGAGTAGCATCTGCTCCATTTGCACACTGATTGAGGAGTATCTGCAACATTTGCACAACCAACATTGTCCCAGATTATCGCACTACTCGTCACTTTAAACCGCATACACTCCTTGAAGTCTCAGCGCCCTTTGCACAATGGTCATTGCACCGGACTATTGCAATATTAGTCATTCGAACTGCTCCAAGTGCTAGAGGACTCTGCATCTTTTTGCACAATTGTCAAAAAAAAAATTACCGGCATTACCAGATAACTAGCAACCCTTTACTGCTCAGTGACTGTTTTTTTTGTCAATGTCTTTCTGTCTCCAAAGTGTTCTCTGTCAATTGACTGTCTGTTGTCGTACTAGAGCTGCTCCAACTACCGGAGACAAATTCCTTGTGTGTTTTTGGACATACTTGGCAAATAAAGATGATTCTGATTCACATTTTTTTGTCAAGCCGTTCGCCTTTGGCAACCGATTAGAAACCAGGAAGGACACTAATTATTCACGGCTCATGAAAGCGACTGGCCTACGATGAGTACTGTACGTCAACAATGTCACCATCACCAAGCATACTGGCGTTTTAAAAGGATAAAATGTGAAACTCTCAAACATTTTAAAGCTTGTCTTTTAATATTTACAATGACTTTGTACTGTACTGGGCGTTTTAGGCCACGAAAAAAAACCCTACAAAACAATTTTGTACTGTACAGTAATATTGGTGCATATGGCCTCAAAAAAAGTGCATCTATTGGACAATGGACAATCGTCTATATCGGACAACCCTGAACCGCCGCCCCTAATAATCCGTTCTATGGAGGTTCCACTGTATATATTTGAAGAAATACAAAAACGTTAAAACAATAAAATGCATGTAAAAAAATAAACTGTGCCGAAAAATTGTTCAAGATCAGAATACCGCTTCCACCTCAAATTGAGCCAGGAAAAACCCAGCTCGCCCTTGCGTTGGAAATTCAAAAGTTGTATTGAGGAGGGTTCAGATGAAACAAGGTGGCCTGCAGTCGACCTCAGCATCTGACAGGACATGTTTTACGGCCTGCTCTTAACCTTTTGGGCCAATAAAATTGGAACTCCTGTAGTGCACATGGTGCTCTGAGCTAAGCGAGTGGAGTCAGTCAGTCCTCTCAGCACAGGTGATGAGGTGAGAGGCAGAGATTAGTCGAAGAGGTACTTACAGATCCATCAGATGCACTGGCTCCTACTTTATCCCCGGTGGCATTCCAGCACACCTCAAAGATCCCTCCTGTCCCCCTGTAGCTGTGGACTAAAGCACCAGTCTGAAGACACACAAACTCACGTTAGCCACGACAGCCTCGTGTGTGTTCGAGAGGGCAAGCGAGTGCACATACCTGAGTGTTCCAGATGTGAACACACTTGTCGAAAGAGCCGCTGGCTAGGTGTCTGCCGTCAGGACTGAAGGCCACGCTGTATACGGGCTCTTGGTGGCGGGTGAGCGTGTGGATGCACACCCCGCGCTCCACGTCCCACAGACGCACCGTTGAGTCAAACGATGCACTGCGAGGGAGAGGGGTACACGAGAGAGTTAAGTTTATTAAAATTAAACATACGCATCACACAAATGAAATACAGCACAGTAAGCCCCCCCACCGAGCCCTGCCGCAAATAACGAAAAAAAACGTCAACTAATTAACTAATCCATCGCAAAACAGTGCGCTATTCCCATACACACTGCACGGTGTGCTCTCTCACACACATTAAACAGTAGGAAAAAATATGCTTTCTGTCCCACTACGGACAGTCTCCAAGTTTGGATAGGTCCTACTGTCCGGATTAAATGCATTCACCCCAGTTTTATTTCGGTCGACTAGGTTTCCCCATCCACACCAAGAGTTTTGACACACACACACACACACGCACACACACACACGCACACACACACGCACACACACACGCACACACACACACACACACACGAGACTTATTGATTGAAAAGTAACTCCCTATTTTTAAGTGCTTTAAATTTATTTCTGAAATTTGAAATTTTTGGTTCAGTTCAGTCGCGTGGCTCAGTATGTGTCGGCCCTTTGTGTAAAGTCAGACAAGGAGCGATGCGAGCATAAAGGTCCACAACTCACCTGGCCAGCATGAGGTTGGCATTGGGGTTGTTGGTCCCGGGTCCCGTAGGGCTCCACTTGATGGTGTAAATTTCTTTACTGTGGGCTTGAAGGTCATGGACACACATGTCCTGTTTCATACTCCATATCTACAAAGAATGCCATGAGAGACCGAGCAGTTAGTGCCAAGCTTGCACCTTTACACAGAAATGTGGTCACCAGACTGCATGTGTATGGACTGACCTTCAGAGTCATGTCATCAGAACAGGAGGCCAGCAAGCTGCCAGTGGGGTCCCACTTGATAGCGTTGACCTCATTCTATAGCAGGTAACATAAGGGGTGGTTTAGGGGGATGTCAACGTACGACTTATTAAAATTCTACAGATAACCTAACTTTGCTCCATTGAGAAAACTACGCTGCCTTACCGTGTGTCCCTGGAAGGTCTTGACGGGTCGGTCCTGACCCAGTTTACAGACGTGAATGCACATGTCTGTGCTGCAGGACGCAAACGTGTTGTTACTCTGCCAGTCAACGTCCAGAGCAGGCGCTGGGGCGAGGAACAGAATAAATAAATGTTTTTTAATCAATGTGGGTTTATTTATGAGTTGAAAATGTAAATTAATTTGTAACCTCTACTCAATAAGTGAGTTTGCATCATGAGTAGTTAAGTGATGCAAAGATGTAATTTTGATGGGTAAAATGATCTATTTGTTTATAAAGTGGATACAAAAAGAGATACACACCCCTGTTCAAATGCCCAGATTTTTTAAGTCATTTCAAAACCTGTATAACCTCTCTGCGGACTATAGCTTTTCTGTAAGAGCTGACAAAAATGTCAAGAAAAGCCTACTAGAACAGCTGAAATTTATTGGAGCAAGTTTTGTGCTGACTTCCATTTACCTTAATGCCTGGATCAGACTACAAGACAAATTTGTTTTTTCACGATTGCACTATGTCAGACTACTGCCATAAAATCTTGCCGTATCCCGGTCAGACAATGGCAACACTACACGACGTATTACAATACCGCCGTATCCCATCTTTAACAATCACTGGGCTTTAGCTTGTCAAATCAAACGCTGACGGGGAGGCAGAACCAGAAAATGTGTCACCAGTCAACGTGATCGGATACAGCATTTACCATGGCGACAACAACAACAATGGATTGAGCCAATTGTGTGGGGGGTACAGGGGGGAGAACAAAATCAGGACTAACGTGTGGTGGTCATCACCAGAGCTCGGGAGAGGACGTTCATTCAAGGATTGCTTGAGGTACTGTTCACGTACTTTTAATACGATACAGCTAGCAAGCAGGCAAAAAACGTTATGTAGCCTAGCACGTGAATAAATGTTGACAATGCAGACAAAGTACGTTGACAAAAGAAAGCGCGGGAGGCCATGTGCTGGTCACAATACGCAATCATATTGGGCGACGTCAAGGTGTGCTGTGATTGGTTCATTCTGAATATAGCTGCATCCCCAGTTAAAAGAGGATGTGCACAATTGTGGAACCAGATTATCTAAATTGTTTATTTTCACTTCCCCTCCGTAAAAGATGTCTTTTTTTCCCAAATTGAGTTGTACAGGTTTTAGTTCACATTCTTGGTGGAAAACGTTTTGAAATTATTTATTTCAGTCTTTTTTTATTTTATTTTTTTAATCACAGAAACCTGGCATTTGAACAGGGGTGTTTAGACTTAATCCATTAATCAAACTCTTGTGACTCACCTGAGTGGAAGGGAAACTGCTGCTTTGCCTCTCCTGTGTGGGCATCCCATATAATTGTGGTCTGAGTGAGAGATTATTTTTTTTAAAATTATTAATAGTGAATATTCAAAAACCGGCAGTGATAAAATAGCTAAATATTAATATACGAAAACAATCCACTGCACTTGCGCATATGTTGCTTTTGGCAAGTAATTAGGCTTTCAGGTCTGTTTTTACTTTTTTATTGAATTGTTAATCAGAAATCTACAGTGTGTCCCAAAATGATAAAGCAAGAACAGAATTGTAATGATAAAGTTTTCAAATATGGTATATATGGCGCTGAATTCAGTGAATGAACATTATGTCCGGTTTGTCTCTACCATCTTCTATTAGTAAAGGCCCATCTTGGGAACATTAACTGCAACAAAACACTGTATTTTTAGTGGATGTTGGCCAGATTCATGCATTTGTGTCTCTGAGCTCTTCAGACAGCTTCTCTTTTGTATTTTTTGTTTTTTTTGTTTGGTACCAAATTCCATGTCAGCTGTGAGGTCAAGTGACAGAAAAAAGAATTGAATATTTTGTATTCGTGTGATATCCTTTTCATGAATCACTTCACTTTGCAAAATGTAAGCAAAAGAAAACCTCTGTTTTTAATCAATGATTTTACAGCTGTGACATCAAAAACAGTGTTGTTGGTGCCACATGTTCTACTGATGAACACAAGATAGCAATGTTGAATAAGACAAGAGTGTGCAAAATCCTCTCGGACCCTCCACATCCCGGTCACCAGCTCTTCCCCTCAGGTAGCCGCTACCGATCAACGCAAACTAGAACTAGCAGACATTCCAACAGCTTCTTCCTTCTTGCATTCAACTTCTTAAACACCTAACCTACAATTCCATTGCAACATGCTGGCAATTTTTTTGTCTTGAGTTTGTTGTTACATTTCTGTCAGGTCAATTATATACTACTCGTGCACTCACTGTAATAGTCTCGCCACGCTGCACTATTTGCATATCTGTTGTTGACCAATACTGGCCATTCATGCCAGAGTAGCATCTGTTCCATTTGCAGACTGACTGAGGAGTATCTGCAACATTTGCACAACCAACTTTGTCCCAGATTATTGCAGTAGTCGCTTGAAGTCTCGGCGCCCTTTGCACAATGGTCATTGCACCGGACTATTGCAATATTAGTCATTCGAAGTGCTCGAGGACTCTGCATCTTTTTGCACAATGTCAAAAACAAAATAAAATAAAATAAAAAATGTACCGGCATTACCAGATAACTATTAACCCTTTATTGCTCAGTGACTGTTTTTTTTTTTGTCAATGTCTATGTCACAAAAGTGTTCTCTGTCAATTGACTGTCTGTTGTCGTACTAGAGCGGCTCCAATTACCGGAGACAAATTCCTTGTGTATTTTTTAGACATACTTGGCAAATAAATTCTGATTCTGATTCTAATAAGGAGGACCCTCAAGTCATGTAATGGCCACATTATCGTGTAACAGTGCACACATACCCAAAAGCACAGTTAATCTAAATACTGAGGATAGACTACAGAGAACGTGTGTATGTTTGTCCTTCACGTACTGTATGTACACATACACTTAAGCCCTGGGACATCACCATAACATCAATGTTAGTTAGAGTCCATACTTCCCAGAATGATTTACCTTGTCTACCCCAGCGCTAAGGATGAAGTTTCCTTTCTTATTCCACTTCAGTGCAAATATGGGACCTTTGTGCTGACCCAAAGTACTGGCCAGGTTACCTGTAAACGCAACACAATTGAGATAAGCGGAAAAATTATACAACACAGTTCAAATCTAGAAGCTGAGAGTTTACCGTCTTTTGTCCATATTCTAGCAAAGCCATCATAAGAGCCTGTTGCCAAGAGTGTGCCCTCACTCTGAAAGACAAAGATTTTTCATCATTAAATGGGAGAGAAACTGAGAAAGTGGTCACAGGCAGATCACAGGCACGTGCGCTCTTTGAACATGAGCAATCATACAGGTGAGTTGAACACATACTCACATTCCAGTCTAGTGAGGTGACGTCTTTGTTGCTTGGTACGTCCTGGCCTCCTTCTCGTATGCAGTGTCTCAGAACCAGCTGGGTGGACCCACCTGAACTGTTCTCACTCAGGTTCCAGATTCGAGCTGTCGAATCGCCAGACCTGTCAAAAAAAAAAAAAAAAAAAAAAAAAATATATATATGAACGAGTGATCATTTTAAATTGTAACGAAATTTAAAATGTTATTAGCGCGACGCACCCTCTTCAGCTAAATTTCTATTTGCCGATTACATTTTTTAATAATTCAATTTACGGGATTAGTAATTTACGGAAAGTTTCCAAAAAATATATGCTTAAATCATTCAGACAATCGGGGGGAAAAGAAAAAAAAAGAATTCACAAGCTATTACAGCTGTGTGTGGTTAGAAGAGGAAATTTGGGAAGTAGTGATGGAACATGATGTCAGTTTGACTGCATGTTAAATAATACCGAAGATTAAAGAAAGTTTCGGAATACAGTGGTGCCTTGATTTACAAGTTTAATTTGTTTTGGGATCGTGGTCTTAACTCAAAACACTTGTCTCTCACATCATCTTTCCGCTTTGAAAACAAACAGACTTTTGTGACATTTTTTAATGAGGAAAAACAGCCCTCTACAGTATTGTACATTATGAAAACTACTGTCATAATTCAATAGAATGTATAAGAACTAAACCGTTTGTGCATTGTAATAATTCAATGGGCATTGTGTTGTATGTTCAGTTTTAAAGTAAACTTGAACTGCATATAAACGGCTTGAAGCAAGCGCTTGGCCTCCTTTTTGAAGAATTTTTCAGTATCGGCCATACTGCAGCTTGTTGTGAAGTTCGCGGCCACCATAGCTTGTGCTCATAGCGGCTCATATCTAAAAAAAAAACTCAAGTCAGGTCATTCAGACGGCGAGGCACAAGTGTGTTTAGAAACGTTAATATAACACATTCAACTCTAATCAGCTGTCAGTTTAGTGGAGCACAGTTTCTGGACCATCATTAAAATAAAAGCAAGGCATCTAGGCAAATCAAGTCTTAAGCCTTAGAAGACTTACTATTATTCAGTTGGTTTGTTGTAAGAGGGCATAAATAAGTTTAGTTGTAGTAATAAGTAAACGTAAGCTTAGTGAAGACTACAAAGTTAATATTACTGTACACAGTGCAATATCAGTAGGTTTCAAAGCATGGGCAGAGCAATCATATCTCATTCTCGACACAAATCCAAACAGACTGTAACACACAGTGTCTTGTAAGTTAAATCCAAAGATAAATAAGGTTGATGGTTCTTAAAGGTGTTATCAAATGGTCCAGTAGTGGACAAGTTTGATACTGACCCAGATGCCAGCAAGTCATTGACTGGATTCCAGGCACAGATAAAAACTTCTGATTCGTGACCTCTGAGGACCATGGCTTTACTTTGGGGTATTTCTACATCCCGATCCACTTCCATCATCTCAGAGTGGTGATCTAAAACAGGAAGTAGATCAGTTTAGGGGAGAGAGAGAGAAGAAGAAGAAAAAAAAAAAAAAAAAAAAAAAAAAAAAAAAAAACATACAAGAGGAAGTGAATTTAATTCATGTACAAAATATACAACTGTTGAAAAACCATTGTCTAAAACGAGTTGTCAGATTAGTGTGTAAATTAAGAAAAAAGCTAAAGGAAATATACTAATGAATTTCTTACATACATGTTTTGCCACCAAGTACTGCTGTATCCTATTCCTGAACGACTATCGTAATTTCTCATCTATAATGCGCATTGCCCCCCCCCCAAAAATTTTTTTTGTCAAAAGTCAATTGTGCGAATTATACATAGGTATAGGGGCAAATGGGAAAAAAACTTTCACATTTTATAAATGCATGGCACCATCTAGTGGTTATGAAACAGCTGTACACTTTCCTTCCAAAATGCCATCGCCTCCTAGTGGTTATAAAAAATGTGTAGCCTACACTTTCATTCCAATATGACAGGGGTACGTATGACTGCATACATGTACAGTTATGCTCATAAGTTTACATACCCTGGCAGAATTTGTGAAATACATATATCTTTAAATATGACTGATGACTGAACAACAACAATCATTAATTTCTCTATGGTTATTGTTTGTTTAATGATAAGGCTTTTCTGAAATACTTGACCGTTTAATTTGAATCCAATTAAAATAAAATGTTTCACCTGGTCCTTCATGTTTTCTTTTAAGAATTGTACCCATCTTACAAATTCTGCCTGGGTAATCAAACATATGAGCACAACTGTGTGTGTTTTCTAATTTACTAAATAAAAGTAGGGCTGTGGCTTTCAAAATAAGAGCAAGTAAATTAAAAGGATTACGTGTTCAAATAAAGTGCTTAACTTCAGAATAATTCCTTGAAAAAAAACTAACAAAATACAGATCATACTTCATGTTTTGATCATATGGGTAGAAGCAAAATCATGCATTGTAAAAACGCATTATAGATAGGGTTTTCCAGAATTTTGAGGTTGGAATTGGAGCGGAAGCCATACCCGTTGGACCCCACCACCCACACCCCTTTGCACGTCACTGCTACTTGCCACCTATAACAGAAAGTTGTGATGTAGTAGTAATATCTTCTGCACATGAAAACAGGTAATTGTTTGATGGACTGTTTTGTAGACCCCTTGTTTAAACCTTAAATAGTATTAAATAATAACATGAACAAATAACATTAACATAACCAAGGATAATAATTTTTTAAAAAGTTCATGAGCTGGATATGAAATGCCGACACACTCTTATCCGACTGACTGCTATTATAAATCGCATGTTGTTGTAAATGATTTTGGCAATGGAAGCGCCTCAACAAGTGGAAGACATGGTGCATAACTACTGTGTCGGGGTTTATTTTAAGCGATGTTCTCTCTTTTTCTATGGAACAACAAACTGGATACATAGAGAAAAAATGTACTAACATCAACCAACGCAGCTGTCCCCAACCGCCCAGTCGCAGTAGGTACTGGGCAACACAGACAACACATTAAATCTATTTTATTGATCTGAAACGGGTTTTATTTTGAATATCA
This sequence comes from Phyllopteryx taeniolatus, assembly GCF_024500385.1. Taxonomy (NCBI): domain Eukaryota; kingdom Metazoa; phylum Chordata; class Actinopteri; order Syngnathiformes; family Syngnathidae; genus Phyllopteryx; species Phyllopteryx taeniolatus. The sequence continues at coordinate 3,675,083 of NC_084515.1, read as the reverse complement.
GGTGCAACCACCTGTGCCTCCATACATACGTTAAAGTGCTTCTCGGTCACATGATATGGTAGTCATAAAAAAGTAATTCCACAAGCAAGCAAAAATTTGTCAAAAGAAAAAGACTTCTTCGGAATACTTCAGAAAGGGAAAGAAATTTAAAAAAAATCTGCAGTTAAGAGACAATATCAGCAGTCCACTTAAAATATGGGTTTATCGCTTACAGGTGACTGTCACCCACTAAGCCTGCTGTCTGCAATATTTCACGACAGGCGACCAATTCATGTAATGAAGCCTTAAAGACTGCTTCTGCGCATGCAGTTGTGTTTAGGATCCAAATCCAGGCAGAATAGAGAGATTGCCAAAGAAAGCACAGAATTCCAAGCGTCCATTTTCAACATTCTCTCATATTCTCATATATGACTATGACCAAAACAAAATTACTGAGTAGACTGGACATAAGCAACACAGTTCATATGTCAATGTCTCCCATTACACCAAGTGCAAGGCTCCCACTAACAACAACTACAATCAGTGTAATAGAGAGTAGTATTTTTATTCGTGTTTTAATTTTTTGTATGCTGGTCCGTCAAAATATTGCTTTATGTGAAACCGGCATGTGGCACAAAAATGGTTGGCAACTGGTGAGCTACCATACCGTACTAACATTAACGAATATCATCTTTACACAAATTCGGACTTGCAAATTGTAGACTGACACACTGGACCTTACTGAATGCTAAATACTCTAAAGTTGGAAAACATTTAAGGAGATTCTGAATAACACATTGTTAAAGACTATTTAAAAATCCTTATTATAGTGAACTGCGGCACCACTCACACCAACAAGAAAAAACTGTTCAATAGCTTGTTGACAACCACGAGCTTGCTTACTGGCTAAGGCATGGGATCCATTTTCCTCCCCATTGGCTGCACCCTCGCCGTTCTTGGTGCTTCCCTGGGGCCCAGTGCTGCTGCTGCTGCCCGCTGCCGCCTGCTGTTGCTGCTGGGCCAACTTGTCCCTGTAGGCCTGCTGCCTGGTTTGGACTACATCGGGCATCACTGCGTCGATCAGGGACAGCGACTCAATGGGGCGCCCGTCAAATAAGGTCCCATCCTGCATTCAAAAAGCAAAAAACAAGACAAATCATTAAACAAATGTGATTTTAATCAACCCTATTACTACAAACCAACACTGGAGTAATAAAATGAAGCTGTGTGTGTCAATGTAAAGATGACGACTGACTTCGTTGATGCTGACTTCAGCCTCCACGTACTGCAGGCCCTTCTGGATAATGGAGATGAGGGCAGCAGGGGGCACCAGGGCTCCATTGATGTTGGACTGGCTGATGTGGCTCTCTATGCCAAAGGTGAATGCTGAGTGTGAGAAGCCTGGGGAAGAATTGTTTGACGAGTTCAAGTATGGTTTCAAATATGGACATGTCAAGAACAGCAAATATTCAGTAAAACATACATCTTTAACTGTACTGTAGCAGATTAGCCCATTGATTACTCGAGTAATCGGATCAAAATTGATTTTGCATTATTAAACAACAAAATGTTCACACGAGGTGCAGGTATTAATGCTGTCTACTTGGGGTCGCCAATCGCGCAGTCCACTTTGTTATTTTGAGCATGTGTGTGTGTGTGTGTGTGGCTTTAAAAGGCAGGCCTGGCCTGCTGAGTGAGTTGTGCATCAGCGAATGATTGCGTAGTTCGCAATTGTTGGCTCAGGTTAGCAACTGGCGGTTAACTGGCTAAATGTTAGCCAGTACTTTTTGAGTGTCTGGGCGTCAGTTGTGGCCGAAGCAGCTCGTGTATGTGTGGAAAAATTATCCCTACAAAGTTTCAAGGCAGATATATTGCTTAAAATGTTTTTGTAATCGAATTATTCTAAAAATCGTTGCTGCCCTGAAGAAAACACATTCAGATTAATTGTAAGGCCAATTTAGACGATCAAGTGCATTTGTGGAAAAAGCAACATAAAAACAATGTCCATGTCAAGAAAGGGGAATCATGAACATAAAATGGTAGTGAAGCGCAATTACTCCTGAATTACAAAGGTGACAAAACATTATTAGAAGTGGATCAAAGGCAGAAAAACAAACAAATAAAAAACAGATCAATATCAAATTTTGTTATATCGTATTCATGTGGACAAAGTCTTAAAGTAAATTTCATTTAATTTGTATATTTGGGGGGGGACCTACCTGACTCCTGCAGGTATCTATAAACCAGGAAATTAACCTCATCACTGCTTATGCTCATTTTTAGTCCTGGTCATTAAACCATTTGGTCAGCACACTATAGGAGCCTGGGAAAGAAAAGACAAATAACAGATTTGCTTATTCCCAGTTCATGGCACAACACACCATAGAGTAAAGAAAAACAGGGACGATGCACTGTAAAAATACACAGTGGATGGCATTTCACAGAATAAACAAGTACTGTAAACTTTGTGGCGGCACGGTGGACGACTGGTTAGAGCGTCTGCCTCACAGTTCTGAGGGCTGGGGTTCAATTCCCGGCCCCGCCTGTGTGGAGTTTGCATGTTCTCCCCGTGTGCCTGCGTGGGTTTTCTCCGGGCACTCTGGTTTCCTCCCACATCCCAAAAACATGTATGGTAGGTTAATTGAAGACTCTAAATTGCTCGAAGGTGTGAATGTGAGGGCGAATGGTTGTTTGTTTATATGTGCCCTGCGATTGGCTGGCAACCAGTTGAGGGTGTACCCTGCCTCCTGCCCAATAATAGCTGGGATAGGCTCCAGCACTCATGCGACCCTTGTGAAGATAAGCGGCTCAGAAAATGGATGGATGTAAACTTTGTTTACGCTGAAATTTGAAAGGGTGGGGGGAAAACATAAATTTAAACAATAAACACACAAGTGACCTTTTAGTTGAAGAAGAAATTAAGTTTTGTTCCTCCCAGCTCCGGGCAGGGAAACCGTTTCCATTCATTAACCTACAACTGGAAATAATTAGTAGTCATCTTCATGAGGCAGCCATCACAGGGTATTTCTAACTCAGTCAGGAATAGATGGGCTTAAAAGCACCATAATAACAGATCCCAGTGCTTGCGTTCTGGAATCCAGATTCTTTCTTGCAGAACCAGCACTGTTTAAATGCGACTGTGGAAATAAACATGGGGTCTGGACAAGGGACTCGTCTCCATCATGCTAGTCTGCTCAAAAGCCTTTCTGAAAAGTCTCTAAGACAAAAGTAGAAGGAAATGCATATCGTCATTCAGGTGGAAACCTCAAATGTACAAATATGGCCAATTTAATATTTTTACACAAATCAAGACTTTTATCCTTTTAGACATGGTCTTTTATCCCATGTTTTTTTTTTTTTTTTTTTTAAATAAATATAGTATTGCAATAGCTTCAGAACAAATCTATTGAATTCTCTTGAACACTCAACTTTCTGAGTGTTGTAAAACTCTGCCTCTTCCCTCACTCTGCTGGAGCTTGATGATTGAGTCTGGATGTTTTTTAGGCCATAACAAATGAAAATAGTGAGGTTAAAAACATTTGAGCCTGTTTTTCCTAAAATGTATCGCTGTAACGCTGCAAAAGGAACTGGTCAGCCATGACGTCAAGTGTGTGCAGATTAATTTCTGCCTATTAAACTGCTTAGTCGTCTTATTTTATTTAATGCATCACTCATGGCTCAAAGACCTTGAGAAAGATTTAGAGGAAATCTGTAACCCACAGTTGTCTGTATTAAAAGCTTTTTGTCTGGTCGACTTTGATATGGACAGCTGGTGCTAAAAAAGTGTCCAACCATTTTTAATCAATGACAGGATAATAATTTTTGGAGGGGCCAATTAAATTAGCGACTGAACATGATTTTGGGGTGGGGTGTTGTTGATGTTGGTATGCAACGGTATATGTTGGCAACATAAGGTATAATACCAACTTTAACAATGCAATGTTTGATAACTCAACTAAGAAGATGCAAGGAGTCCGCCGGACAGCGACGATGTGTTGAAGGACAGTTCTGGTGGCAAATGGGAGTTTTCAGTGGCTGGTAGTCTACATACTTAACAGTACATGGAAGCGACCATGCACAGAATCAATCAAATGATGTTGACAGTGACAAAATGCTCACAGGTACTGAGTAACAATACTTTCCTGTACTGGAATGAAAGCCGGGTATCAGCCCTCTAGTCCACGTATCCCTGACTTCAGCCTTGGAGTAGCAAACAGAGCTCCCCTCCGCTACCGACTCCGGTCGTCAGCCTGACAATTTGATTTAAGAAGCGAGACCTCATTGCTCGGCCCAATGGGTGGAAAACATTTTAAGTGCCTGGTTGTGTGCACATTATGCAAAAAAAAAAAAAAAAAAAAAAGACTTTGCTTATCATCTATCCATCAGATTAATGCTAAACATGTTGCAGCAAGCACATGCACCAGTGATAACATTAGTCTCAATGGTGATAGTTTGCATAAGGCTGGTTTGTCTGTGTTTATCAAACTGTTGTGGCCGATACTGACACTGCATTTTTTTGCTCAAGACAGAGCGCTCGAGTAGACAAAAAGTCATTCAAATCCTTGACTATAAGACAAGGTGAATGTGCAAGATAGAGCCTTGTGAATATTGTAAACTCAAAATGCATGTTGAATAATCCCACCACCATTAATACATTAAAAAGTACACATACAGTTCCCTCCAAAAGTATTGGAACAGAAAGGTCAATTTCTTTGTTTTTGTTGTATACTGAATACATTGGGGGTTTCAGATCAAAAGATGAAAATGAGACAAAAGTTCAGAATTCCAGCTTTTTATTTCATGGTATTTACATCTAGAGGTGTTAAACAACTCATGACAGAGCAACTTTTGTTTGAACCCATCCACTTTTTAAGTGAGCAAAAGTATTGGAACATGTGACTGATGGGCGTTTCTAGTTGCCTTTTAGATTGATCGGTTAAACATTAGCTAGTGCTTGTTTTTGGCTTTCACCTGTGGAAACTGCATTTTCTCTTAAGCAAACATGAAGACCAGAGAGCTGTCTATGGGACAAAAGCAAACCATTTTGAAGCTGAGAGAAGAGCGAAAAATCGATCAGAGCTATTGCACAACCATTGGGCATAGCCAATACAACAATTTGGAATGTCCTGAAAAGGAAAGAAATTACTGGGGTACTGAGCAACAGACATTGAACAATTCAGCCAAGGGTATCAACAGCAGTTGATGACACAAACATTGTGAGAGTTGTGAAGAAACGCCCAAGACAACAGTCAGTGACATCACTGCCAACTTCCACAGGGCAGAGGTGAAGGTATCACAATCCATTGTGCGAAGAAGACTTCGAGAGAAGAAATATACAGGCCATAACACAAGATCCAAACCAATCATCAACAAAACGAATCGGAAGGCCAGATTGGATTTTGCAAAGACGTGCAGAGATGAGCCACAAAGGTTTTGGAACAAAGTTTAATGGACTGATGAGACCAAGATTAACCTCTAGAAAGTGATGGAAAGGCCAACGTATGGAGAAAGAAAGGATCTGCTTATTATCCAAAACACACAAGCTCATCTATGAAGCACGGTGGAGGTAATGTCATGGCTTGGGCTTGCATGGCTGCTTCTGGAACGAGCTCACTTGTCTTTATTGATGATGCAACGCATGATGATAGCAGCAGAATGACTTCTGAAGTCCACAAAACCATTTTCTCTGCCAATTTACAGAAAAATGCATCCAAACTAATCGGGAGAAGCTTCATCATGCAACAAGACAATGACCCAAAACACACTGCCAACACTACATAGGACTTCATCAGGGAGACAAAGTGGAAGGTCTTAGACTGGCCAAGTCAATCATCGGACCTTAACCAAACAGAGCATGCATTTTACCTCCTGCAGAGGAAACTGAAGGGAGAAACCCCCAGAAACAAACAAGAACTGAAAGAGACTACAGTAAAGGCCTGGAAAAGCATTTCAAATGAAGAATGCAAGTCTTTTTAAGTCAATCGGTTGCAGGTTTGATGCAGTTATTGCAAGTAAAGGTTATGCCACCAAATATTAAATGCTATTCACTTCAAGTTAATTTAATCATTCTGTTCCAATACTTTTGCTCGCTTGAAAAGTGGGTGGCTTCAAACAAAAAGTGCTCTGTCCTTAGTTGTGTAGATACAGTTAAATAAAAGCTGTAATTCTGAACTTTTTCTCATATTCATCTTGTGATCTGAAACCCAAACGTCTTCAGTATACAACAAAAACAAAGGAATTGACCTTGCCATTCCAACACTTTTGGAAGGGACTTCATATAGAAATGGCTGTGGAAACATATCTATTCATCTGGTGCTTAATCTGTTTCTTGTGCATTTTCTAAATTTGATGCAAAACAGACTATTTTTGTTGCACGAAAAGTAACAATTTGAATGAATAATTTGGATAAGAACTGCACTTAAGAGGAGACAATCAGAAAAAGACTACTGTCAATCAATTTGGCAAAGCCAACATGTAGGTATGGATCCACCGAGCCTTGAAGTTGTATCAATGACACAGGCTTACGACAGCCATCATGTGGGACTATTTTCTTGCAACACTTTGCTTATTATTACCAATTACTTTATTTAGAAGCTTCAGCAAACTTTCTTTTTTGGCCATGTGTGCCCTGCTATGACACCAATGTACCTTGTCCTTACCATCATTTAATTTTAAACTGATTTTTTGGTAACATGACTCAATTCACTGGACTCACCGCACTACCTATGCTATGCAGTCACTGGATGTCAATCAATATAGAGCACACTTGGGCTCTAGCAAAATAACATCATGAATGAGTAGTGACTTGATCTGTGCATGTTTTATGTGCTATTGTTACGGTTTCTACGTGTGCTTGCAGAAGCCTATCTGAGCAGTTTACATATGTGTTGCATAGATGCACTTTATTCCTTTCGGCCTCAATTAGATGAATTAAATTGTGAGGAAGAGATGTGTCTGTATAAACAAAATATTGATAATGCAATGTAGGGCTGCATGATTTTGGCTAAAATGATTACGATTATTTTGATCAATCTTGTAATCACGATTATTCCTCGTTAGGGAAAAATATTCAACAAATATGTAACAGTTTTCAGTGCAAAATTAATCTTTAAAATAAGAATAAATGATAGCTGATAAAAAATAAATGTACCCCAAAAAAAATTCTACTTTACCAAAGGCTAATATATATGCTATTACAAAGTGCAATCACGAATTGCAACTTAATGGAAGCAAATACAGTCAATGCATAAAACGCAATAACATTAGGCTTGGAAGCACCGACTTTTCATTTGAAAATCCCCATCAATACAGTGAATTGTCAAGGAAGGGTACATTTCTGTTGTTCTGCTTGACCATTGGTCAGCTGTGCACGGTCAAAAACTGCAAAGAATTCGACAGCTGTGATTTCCCTCTCTATTTACAGCAGAAAAGTTGAAGTCAAGGCAGCCGCTACAACGATAGTTAATACTGTCTTACTGTGAAGCACCGCCTCTCTGCAAACGTGCTGAGCTGGCCAACTGCAAAGTAAAAGCTTCTATTTTAGTACAATGGATATCAATGTCATTTTGCTTTAATTTTTAAGTTGGCCACGGAGCGAAGCCTTAACCATACGTTCGCCCCTTGGTGGCTGGCTGCTACAAATGAAGCATATGTGGCAGTGCCCACATTGTCAATGTAAATAGCTGACGATCAGGCTTATTTAACCGTGGCAGCCAAAATCGCAATCACGATTAAAATTTGATTAATTGTGTAGCCCTATTGCAATATATTGGATCATTAGCTGCCACAGCACAGTCTCTACACTGACTTCAGCTATTGATACGGTTTGTGTGTGACATCCAACCATGTGTAGTATGTACACTGGCTGACAAGTTGCACTTATGGTAATGTGAATCTCAGTGTTTTCCTGTATGTACTTGACACTTCACATGCCCTAGTTTTCATAGGATTCAGTTTGCGTCATTTTTTTCCCCGCGCTGAAATTTTGTTCCAGTTTTTGTACATCTGGTCAGTCTTCCTACAAGCTGCAAATGGTTTGTACCAAAGTCAGAACAGACAACCAGAACTTCAGACTGTCAGAGATGGTTTAATAATTAAGACAATTTTCAGAGCAATTGGCATTGGATCAATTCCCACAGCAAACCTGATGATCTCTCATAGAGTGGTTGAGAATCACTGATCTAAACAACCAACTGTTTTATGTTGCTTTTTTAACAGTTTTTTCCCCCGAATTAAGAGTAAAGAATAACAATACTGTCAAGAACGCTCAACGGGCAGATTAAAGGCAGGAAAGATCTGTCTCAGGTGGTCAGTGTGTAGGGTGCTGATTATGCTCCTTTCAGCGAGTTTAGCTAGTCACGTAATACAAGGAAGTTGTACTGGTACAAGGCGAGTGGTCAAAGGGATAACTTTACAACTCAAACTTAAAGAACAGTCCCTTGCTCTGTCGCATAGCTTTTGCACATATCCATAGCATGCTTAACATTTCTGCAGTCTGGCAAAACACATTTTAAAAAAAGGCATTTCAACGACCCCCTAACAACAAAGCAATGTGCTTTTTCTCTGTGTGTGCCTTCAACAGTGCAGGAAATTCAAAGGTCACACACACACACGCACTACATAAGTTCGGTCATCCGCTTTGCACAGAAGAAATAATGGGGAAACGGCTGCAATACTTTATTCCTATAATACTTTGCAAGTGTTTACATTTTCAAATGATCACTTCTCCAACATTTCCACGGAATCACAATGCCCCAACTCTGGTGACCTATTTTGAGAACATGCCCACGCCTACTCATGTGGACTTCACTACCGTATTTTCACGACCATAAGGCGCACTTAAAAGTCTTAAATTTTCTCCAAAATGGACGGGGCGCCTTATAATGCGGCACGCCTTATGTGTGCACCGAGTTCCAAAATCTGTAAATGTTATTGTGTGACTTTGATGAGCGCCCCGCTTGACTGACTGGGAGCATTTCCTGCCGACGCGCTGCTTATATAGAGGAAAGGCGGACAGCATGCGGACGTTAAAGGGGGAAGGGTGCGTGTGAAGAGGACACGCCACCAGTAGGTAGATAGTTCCGGTATGTGCATTGTGCAAAACAACATCGGCTTGGCTAAGGACCCCCGAAAATGGCACCTACGAAGAGACACGCTTACAAAGCACAGTTTAAACTGCAAGCTATCAGTTATGCGGAGGAACATGGGAATCGAGCAGTCGCGAGAGAATTCAAGCTCAACAAATCCATGGTTTGCAAGTGGAGGAAGCAGGAAAACGAGCTTCGCCAAGTCAAGAAGACGAAGCTGAGTTTCTGCGGAAACAAGGCGAGGTGGTCAGAGTTGGAAGACCAACTAGAGCAATGGATTAATGAGCAAAGAACAGCCGGGAGAAGCGTCTCTACAGTCACCATTCGACTGAGTGCAATAACTTGGAGCTTGCTATCATTCCGGGAGGCTTGACGAAGGAACCCTAACCGCTGGACATTGGTGTAAACAGGGCGTTCAAAGTGAAGTTGCGAGCGGCGTGGGAGCGATGGATGACAGATGGCGAACACAGCTTTACTAAGACTAGGAGGCAGCGGCGGGCGAGTTACGCCACAATTTGTGAATGGAGTGTGGATGCTTGGGCTAACATGTCAACATGCCCTGTTGTTCGAGCTTTTGTAAAAGCCGGCATTTCTGAGGAGCCGCACGGCAACGAGACTGACTCCGACAATGACGAGAGGGAATCTGGCGTGCTTGATGGAGAACTTGCCCAGCTGTTCATTTCGGATACAGAAGATGAGGACTTTGATGGATTTGTGGATGAGGATTGATCAAAAAATAATATATTGTTAAATACTTCAATGAAGTACAACCGAACTCAGTTTTGCTCCCGCTACGTTTTTAAAGGCGCTGAGAGGCCAGCATGTCCTGGGTCATCCCCAGGGTCCCCTCCCGGAGATCACGGCTTGATGAACCCAACAGAACCACATCATCTGCAAAAAGCAGAGATGCAATACTGAGGCCACCAAACCGGAACCCCTCTACGCCTCGGCTGTGCCAAGAAATTCTGTCCATAAAAGTTATGAACAGAATCGGTGACAAAGGGCAGCCTTGGCGGAGTCCAACCCTCACCGGAAACGAGTCCGACTTACTGCCGGAAATGCAGACCAAACTCTGACACTGGTCGTACAGGGACCGAAGAGCCCCTATCAGGGGGTTCTGCACCCCATATTCCCGAAGCACCTCCCACAGGACTCCCAGAGGGACACGGTCGAACGCCTTCTCCAAGTCCACAAAACACATGTAGACCGGCATCTTCCCCCACCATCGGAGCCAACTCACCACCAGTTGGTGATCAGTTGTTAGCTCCGCCCCGCTCTTCACCCGAGTGTCCAAGACATGCGGCCACAAGTTCAATGACACGACCACAAAGTCGATCATCGAACTACGACCCAGGGTGTCCTGGTGCCAAGTGCACGTGTAGACACCCTTATGCTTGAACATGGTGTTTGTTATGGACAATACGTAGTGGGCACAGAAGTCCAATAACAGAACACCACTCGGGTTCTGATCGGGGGGGCATTCCTCCCAATCACATCCCTCTAGGTCTCACTGTCATTGCCCACGTGAGCATTGAAGTCCCCCAGCAGAACGAGGAGTCACCAGCGGGAGCGCTCTCCAGCACCCCGTCCAAGGACTCCAAAAACGGTGGGTACTCTGAACTGCTGTTTGGTGCATAGGCACAAACAACAGCCAGGACCCGTCCTCCCACCCAAAGGCGGAGGGAGGCTACCCTCTCATCCACCGGGGTGAACCCCAATGTACAGGCACCGAGGCAGGGGGGCAATAAGTATACCTACACCTGCTCGCCGCCTCACACCGTGGGCAACTCCAGAGTGGAAGAGAGTCCAACCCGTCTTGAGAGGACTGGTATCAGAGCCCAAGTGTGTGTGGAGGCGAGCCAGACTATATCTAGTTGGAACTTCTCGACCTCGCACACCAGCTCGGGCTCCTTCCCTGCCAGAGAGGTGACATTCCACGTCCCTAGAGCCAGCTTCTGTAGCCGGGAATCGGATCGCCAAGGTCCTAGCCTTCGGTCACCGCCCAGCTCACAATGCATCCGACCCCTATGACCCCTCCCACAGGTGGTGGGCCCATGGGAAGGGGGACCCCCGTTACCCCTTCGGGCTGTGCCCGGCCTGGCCCCATCGGTGCAGGCCCGGCCACCAGGCACCCGCCTTCGAGCCCCACCACCAGGCCTGGCTCCAGAGGCATAAAGCCCCAGACAACTTAGCTACTAGGATCATCAGGACACACAAACCCCTCCACCACGATAAGGTGACGGCTCAAGGAGGGGGAAGTAAAGACAATACAAGGCAAAAGGTAAAGCAAACACTCTGAAACAGCATTTGTGCACAATTTTTCATACTTTTACGCAGATGTTTTTTTCTGGGTAGGTAAGTTTCATCAAAGCCGGTGTGTTTTATTGTATAGCTCTTCCTTAGGGTGTACACTTTCAGAGCTGTCCACTCATTGCAGACTGAGTAAACAAATGATTTTGGTGTAAAACGTGACAGTCACTTTAAAGGACCTTTCACACTAAATTTAGCACAGCAACGCGGAGGTTGCCGTTTTTTGTTTTGGGCGCGCAGTGATGACATCTTGGCGTAGCCAATGGGAGAGATGGTGGCAGAGTGATTTCAGACTGAAAAAAGCAAGAGATTTTGTTGGAGTTCTACAATGAAAACAGCATGGAAGAGAAAATGGAGGAATCCATAATTAATGCAGTGTCCCGAGCTCTGGGACACGAGACAAATGACGTACCCCGTCGTGGTTAAAAATAAACTGCTCCCTGTTCAGTTTGAAGTACCCCTCATAGTGCACTTCATGGAGCTGTAGCTCACGGATGAGCCTAAACTCCCCCAGATCCTGCCATGCCAATAATTACAGATGGACTCTTTCGCTTCTTTTAGTTGCTACTGCTCTCTCCCCCCCCCCCCCCCCCCCTAATAATAAGCAAATCCAGGGCTTTCCATTGAAACAGTGACATATATGTTGTCCTGCTGACTAACACAGATTGTTCATTAAACAGAGGAGCTATCAAACCGCTATACAAATGGGGTGTTACCTTTGCTGCTGCTATGAGGACTACAGTAATCCCTGGTGGGGAATAGGGACAGAGTCCTGCACGAATAGCGAAAAACACGGGAGTAATTTACAACCCCCCCAAATATTTGTAATAGTCTATATTAATAGTCAAAACATTAAATACACAACAAACTATAATCCCAAAACAGTTTAATATCATTTTAAACTCATTTTACAACATTAACTTTGAAGATCAATGGCATTTAGCTGATTTTATTTTGAAAAAAGATGAACCAGAAGTGCACAAGCGACAACCATAACTTCTTCTGCCAACAACCCAGATTAAAATTGGCTCCTCTCCGACATGCAAAGCTTGTCTCTCAGTCAAGATGCATCACTTCCATATAGTTCCTTGACATCGATGTGCTACTTTCCTATTAGAAACGGCTTTGGCATCTTAGGGTTTCAGAAAAAGCACAAAACCTGCGAAGAAGTTAGCATTTAAGTGAATGACTGGGGATAGGTTCAGTTTAAAAAAACAAAAAGAAAACAAAAACTGGTTAATTTGTGATTAGTGGAATGTGACTATGATTACTGTATTGCAAAACCATAGGTTAAGTGTACAAAATAGACACATGGGTCAGTCTGATTAGCTAAATATGTCAGTAAACCAAATTTCAGCCATCATCAAAGCATTGATTCTGCGTGTGTGTTTTGCCTTTTTATTTGGCTTCTGTGACACCTTTTTTCTGAAAGGGCAACGGCGCTAAAAGGAGATATGCATATGGGGGATTTTGGGGTGGCCAGCGGCACTACGGAATGATATGTGATTGATTGAAAACAAGGAAGTGAGAGATGAGAACAAACTTCTCTTCTCCAGCATTTCCACCTTGTGTTAAGTACTGTAGTATAATGCAGGCAAATGAAACAGCCCATATAAAATGTTCATTATAGTCTATGCTGCGGGCAGCAAAAAATTGGATGACCGTTGGGGCGTCTTATTTAAACCACGCAAACTTTTTTGAACCTGTACACAAAAAGAATCAGAATCGAAAGGAGGACCTGGAATCGGAATTGTTCCAATTCAAACAATGCCCACAACCAATTGTAGCCAATCGCTCTAACAACTATGGATCTTCCAAGTGTGAAAAGGATCACTGTAACGCAACTGACAGCAAGTACAATGAGGCTCTTTGCAAAAACGGAATTATTTTTTAAATTTGCATTTTCGAAAGGTTTCATGTCCAGATGACAACACTGTCAAAAAACAATTCTTGTTCACACAGACATATGATGTAATATGCATGCAAGAAAAACAAACACACTAACTGCTTGCCTTCCCGTTTGTAAACAAATATTTTGAATACCAAGTAACGACGCAATAAAACTACACTTTGCTAGTGCACAAATACACAAAAGTCCTTTAGTCTGGCATTGCGGTTTTGGTTGTGATGTACTTGCGCAGGACCAGATTGACAACGTAACACAAAAATATGTCTGAGCTTTACAGTAGCATTTTCGAGCTTTAGACAGAAAAGCGAATGCTTTAGTTTGTAAAGCTTTTTTTCAAATGTTTTGATTCAGGATGCACCAACAACAGACACTGTATGTCTGTACAGTACTCGTAAAAATGCACTAATACGACACACTGATACCACTTCACCAAACGGAAATATACTGTGGGTATGGAAAGTATTCAGACCTCCTTAATTTTTTCACTCTGTTATATTGCAGCCATTTGCTAAAATAATTGTTTTCCTCAATGTACACACAACACCCCATATTGACAGAAAGAAAACTGAATTATTGACATTTTTGCAGATTTATTAAAAAAGAAAAACTGAAATATCACACAGCCATAAATATTCAGACCCTTTGCTCAGTATTTAGTAGAAGCACCCTTATGAGCTAATACAGCCATGAGTCTTTTGGGGAATGATGCAACAAGTTTTTCACACCTGGATTTGGGGATCCTCTGCCATTCCTCCTTGCAGATCCTCTCCAGTTCTGTCAGGTTGGATGTGAACATTGGTGGACAGCCATTTTCAGGTCTCTCCAGAAATGCTCAATTGGGTTTAAGTCAGGGCTCTGGCTGGGCCATTCAAGAACAGCCACTGAGTTGTTCTGAAGCCACTCCTTCGTTATTTTAGCTGTGTGCTTAATGTCATTGTCTTGTTGGAAGGTGAACCTTCGGCCCAGTCTGAGGTCCTGAGCACTCTGGAGATGGTTTTCGTCCAGGATATCCCTGTACTTGGCCGCATTCATCTTTCCTTCGATGGCAACCAGTTGTCCTGTCTCTGCAGCTGAAAAAAAAAATCCACACTATGATGCTGCCACCACCATGCTTCACTGTTGGGACTGTATTGGACATGTGATGAGCGGTGCCTGGTTTACTCCACACATACCGCTTCGAATTAAGGGCAAAAAGTTCTCTCTTGGTCTCAACAGACCAGAGAATCTTATTTCTCACCATCTTGGAGTCCCTTCAGGTGTTTTTTTTTTTAGCAAACTCACTGCGTGCTTTCATGTGTCTGGCACTGAAGAAAGGATTCCATCAGGCCACTCGGCCATAAAGCCCCGACTGGTGGAGGGCTGCAGTGATGGTTGACTTTCTAGAACTTTCTTCCATCTCCCGACTGCATCTCTGGAGCTCAGCCACAGTGATCTTTGGGTTCTTCTTTACCTTTCTCACCAAGGCTCTTCTCCCCCGATTGTTCAGTTTTGTCGGACGGCCAGCTCTAGGAAGGGTTCCGATCGTCCCAAACGTCTTCCATTTAAGGATTATGGAGGCCACTGTGCTCTTAGGAACCATAAGTGCAGCAGAATTTCTTTTGTAACCTTGGCCAGATCTGTGCCTTGCCACAATTCTGTCTCTGGGCTCTTCAGGCAGTTCCTTTGACCTCAGGTTTCTCCTTTGCTCTGACATGCACTATGAGCTGCAAGGTCTTATATAGACAGGTGTGTGGCTTTCCTAATCAAGTCCAATCAGTATAATCAAACACAGCTGGACTCCAATGGAGGTGTTGAACCATCTCAAGGATGATCAGAAGAAATGGACAGCACCCGAGTTACATACGAGTCTCACAGCAAAGGGTCTGAATACTAATGGCTGTGTGATATTTTAGTTTTTCTTTTTTAATAAATTGGCAAAAATTTCAACAATAGTTTTTTTCTGTCAATATGGGGTGCTGTGTGTACATTAATGAGAAAAAAAAATAAACTTAAATTATTTTAGCAAATGGGTGGAATATAGCAAAGAGTGAACAATTTAAGGGGGTCTGAATACTTTCCGTACCCACTGTACGTTCCAGGGAGGCACCATGTCAGCGGTGTGGAGATACTTTAAGGTAAACACAGGTGACAACAATTTTAGCCAACTGCATATTATCTGTATTATCACATTATTGTCTGGCAAGCAACGGGTTCCCAGTTGTCCACTCAACTCCACAGTGCTCGACTACAGCCAAGCCAGCCGCATTCCCATCACGATTCCGCGAGTAAAGAGAAGCAGTTAAAAAAGTATCGCGTCAGTTGTCCTGTCAGTTTCATTTTATAATTTGTGGTATTCTCAAGAGGCAATTTTGTAGTTAATGCAGAGGTAACAAGGCATCTATAGTCCAACTTATTTATAGCCACCTGACTCTACATTCTTTTTTGTCTCTTATCTATGTACTCCTTTTACGTAGTGCCTCCTAGTGCTTAGAATGAGAAACCACATTACTGAAATGCCTTGTGTTATTGGCTACCTCCATCCATTTTCTGTACCGCTTATCCTCACTAGGGTCGCGGGCGTGCAGGAGCCTATCCCAGCTATCTTCGGGCGAGAGACGGGGTACACCCTGAACTGGTTACCAGCCAATCGCAGGGCACATATAGACAAACAACCATTTCCACTCTCACCGATGGGCAATTTAGAGTTTTCAATGAAGCTACCACGCATGTTTTTGGGATGTGGGAGCAAACAGGTGTACCCGGAGAAAACCCACACAGACACGGGGAGAATATGCAAACTCCAAACAGGTTGGGCCGGGATTTGAACCCCGAAATGTGAGGCAGATGTGCTAACCAGTCGTCGAGCGTCCCGCCCTACTGGCTACATTCAAGTGAAATGTGCGGTAAGAATTAGAAAAACAGGCAGTAACGACAAGTTGTTACTCTAAAAAGTTTTCTATTTGAGTGAGACTTATGCCCTTTTTAAGAAAGGCTTGTGTTTTTAACAATACTTGCATAGAATTAAAACATCATGATTTCATCACAATTGTAAAATTTAATGGCATTATCAACTATCAGTACATGGCAAGTACTCAATATGAAAGTACCTGTTTTTGGTCTAAGAAAATGGTATTGGTGCATCCCTATTTTTGATACTTGGACACAAAAACTGAAAAATATGAAACGATAAGCCAAATGACAACTTTCGTCTGTTAGCAGTTAAAAACAATCTTGTGTAGACTCTGCAGTACAAACTTTATGCAAAACTAAGTAATTAGTGTAATAACAGAACAACATATTCTAATGTGTATTAGTGTAAACAAGTTATTCACAAACTAAGAACTGTGCACAATTGTGGCACAAAGTCGCTACTTCTTCCTTAATTAATAAACTGCTATTGTATAACGCTTTGAAGCCGTTCGATCTGGTATTCTCAATTTGTCATCGAATTAGTAGTTAGGAAATTCTGATGTTCCACACTTACAACTACAAAACAACAAGAGATGTGTTCTCAATTTTCCATCACTGCTGTTTCTGTGGTTACTATGATCAAACACGACACAAATTTAACCATCATCATCAGCCAGAGTGGCAGAAACAAACAACTGCAAGCACATGACAGCTGCAACCAACCTCCGTCTCTTTACAACTGCTGTCATGTTTGCACTAGAAACAATAGAGATGGCAGCAGGTCACACGTTAATGAAAATAGGTGCTCCTGCTCGACCAATGGGTTTGATAGTAGTTAATGTAATTAATGAGCACCGTCATCATGCTGGTTGAATACAAAAAACTCTCATAGATACATGGCATAATAAGACCAAATAAATGTAAAATATCTTACCCATGTGATCAGGATAGCTTTATGCGTGCATCATTGCTTTGTTGTCCTCAACATTAACGCTCAACCCCTGAGACACACACACACACAAAAAGATTTTTCTGTCAACCAGCTCATAGAAGCATTTATATTACATCACTGAAAAATATTATGCCTCATTGTTAAGTCAGCTGCTAAAACCATAGGCTATCAGATGACCCGTTGCCATATAAACCGACATTTAAATTCAAGTGACAAGTGTGCAGCCACGGTCAAAACCTATCCAAACATGCCATAAATTTTACAGCACCATGACAATGAACTTGTATCAAATGAAAACTTTAGCAGAGTTGTGTCAGCATGGCTGAAAAGTAAACAAACAGGCGTGACACCAAACAATTGGAAAATGGGTCAGCAACCTAAAGCTCAATTAGAAATGGATAATGCAAACATAGACTATCAATCAATCTGCTTTATTTACACACTCGAGGTCCAGGCATATATAAAGCAATATAAAGTGACACGATACATATATACACTACAGATACACCGATATAAGCTTAATATTTACTAAAAAGCAACGTTCAATGTTTACAAATCTGCAAATGGTATTGTATAGCATTAACCTTTCTTAGACAAACATGACTGAATTGTTAAGTCTCATTTATCCAGTAGATACATTTTCACCTTAGATTTCTTAGAACGACTAACAAAGTATTGACTCTTGCGCTTACATTCTACTTGCACTAGTCCATTTACATCTAAAAAGTAATAATTTCAGAGCATCATTATAGGCTATTCTAATTTTTTGGTAGGCTTGTTCTGTACAGTATACAGAGCTGAACAAAATTGAGAGGCCACTGCAAAATATCAGTTTCTCTGATTTTGTGGGTATAAGTAAAGGGGACTTTTGTGTTTGATTCCATGGTAAATGGAGTGCACTTTTATATTGGTTTAGTAGCTACAGAGGCTCACATTTACCCATTCACACACATTTATACATTGCCAGGCCCAAAGGGAGAAATTTGCGATAGCTGAGATTGGAACCACCAACCTTCTGGTCACAGGATGACTGACACTACCAACTGAACCACAACCACCCACAGTTAACTGTTCTATAAACTACTGACAACATTTACATTTACAAAGAGCATCTGTTTGCAGAAAAAGAAAATTGGTCAAAATACCAAAAAGGGTCCTGTTTTTTGTTTTTTTGTCTCTTAATTCCTGCCGCAGCGGTTTATATACAGTACATTTGCCCACAAATGTTGCATTTAGAGTGCAGTCTGCTATGAACAAAGGAAACTTTACAGTATTGTACACTGTACTAGACGACCGCTATTTAAAGCGGGGTATATGTATAGGTTACACAAAGTTAAATCTGATATCTCATTAACCACTTCAACATTGTGCCATGCACCATTGTGGCCTTTTACTCCCAGATTTAAATTTAACGACAATCAACTGCGTCACCCTGGATTTGCCGTTTTCTAGTGGGGGGCGGGGGGGCTCACGTCGTATTTACACGTTTGCTTTTGTCCCCTCGTTATATTTATAAGTTTCCCCTTCACAACTAAGTCACGTGTATGCAAAAGCGTGCCAACATGCTTATCTGTCGGGGGCTAAATTAGCAGGATAGCGTGGAGTGCTAGCCACTTGCGGAAACACGTCGCCCATCCCCCCACCACCCAGAGCACAGTGGCGGTGAATGGGTTCGACATAATAATACAGTGTTGACCTCCACCGATGCACTTAGTCAACCACTGTACCCTTATTTGCACGTATGAATGACTAACAATGCATTTAAATTCAGTCATCATTTACAGTAGAGTTGCATTCACATGCGGACGTAGGATAAATGACAACGGCACGTCATTCACTCTTTTTAATACACTATGAACAGAAATGATCGCATATTTAATGTCATTCAAATACAGTTAAACTGGCTATTTTTTTTTTTTTTTTGTTATCATTTACAACCACAGTACAGCGACGCCCCAGCCGGCAATGCTTTCTTATGGCGGTCGCTCCTTCAATTTGAATTCATCTTATCGTGATACAATTGAAAGTGTTAACTGATGTTTCGTATATGTTTCCATCACACCCCACCACTGAATACATTACAATTAGCGTCTTTTCAAGGGGGTTGGAATAAGTCCTATACTAGGACACTGCTAGGTAGCTCCAAGCTAACCTTTGCGCTAAAGATGCTAACAAACTGGCTAAACGCTAGTGTGCTAAGTGTCGCTATAATCTGGTACCTACTTGGCTTAAAAACCTTTTGAAATACGACGATATCTCCCGACAGTTGTCGTGTACAATTCGGAGCGTTTCATGTGTGTGTGATCGATTATCGTTTTTCTTTGTTGTTGTTGTTGCAAATGTGAATATCAATCGTTAGGTTCAAATATTAAAGCTAAAAGCAGGCGCTAAGAAGCCTGCAACGCTTTCAGACGTTCGGCATAGTGGCCTGACCGAGCAGGCGAAAATGAGCTGCCTGTAACTACTGTTATTTTCAAAGCGCCGCGCTCATTTCATATTCATTACTCTCCCTGCGTGTTTACGGTTATTTTATATACGATTCTTAACGCCGCACTAATCAGTAACACACGCGCGCGTTTCTAAACAAGCAAGTAGGGCTAGTAACGGCAGAGAAAATCGCCACATCGGTGACTAACCTATTTTCCGAAAAGCATCAAACACCCGGTGTATGTCCCCTCTTGTTTTGCGGATGTGCGACGGCTTCGCGGTAAAAGGGAGTCACATATCCTTGCCGAGCCGAGCGATGAGAGGAAAATGTAATATACCAAGGCCCTGGAAGTTTGTACCGCAGCCAAGTACCAGTCATAACAACAGAGTGCGCGCCCATCCCCCACTCCACAGCTCATTTGTGCGTGTGTGGTCACCACTAGCCAGGATTAATGACACCCCACCTCCACCCCCCACCCCCATCCTCACCCCCTTTCCTCACCCCACATCCTCACCCCTATCCTTTCCTCAGCCATTCAGACTGTGAAAGTCAACAACAAGCTTACATCATCATTGCAATCTCTGTTCTACACAGATTTTTTTTCTCTTTAGCTTGGTACATATTCCATAATCACATTAATTTATCCAGTGTCCTCAAATGAAGTTGATAGCATGACAATATTTATGCTTCTCACTAATAATCTTATGTACCACTAATTACTATTCCTTTATATAACAATTCTCCACAGTCCATCATCCATCCATTTTCATTGGCTTATCCAGGTTCGGGTCGCAGAGTAAATAGCCTAAGCAGGGAGGCCCAGACTTGCCTCGACCCAGCTACTTTGTCCAGCTCTTACAGGCCAGCCAAGGGCCATAGTCTCTCCAGCATGTCCTGGGTCTTCCCCTGGATAGGACGTACCTTGAACACCTCACCTGGGAGGCGTCCAGGAGGCATCCTAACCAGATGCCCGAGTTACCGCATCTGTGGCTCTAGTCTGAGCCCCTCCCAGATGGCCTAGCTTCTGACTCTTAAGGGAGAGCCCGGACACCCTACGTAGGAAATTCCTTTCAGCTGCTTGTATCTGTGATCTTGTTCTTTCAGTCATGACCACAGCTCATGACAGTAGGTGATGGTGAAAACGTAGACTGACTGGTAAATCAGGCGCGTCGCCACTTCCCGGTAGGACGTGCCTGGAACGCTTCACCAAGGGGGTGTCCAGGAGGCATCCTAACCGGATGGCCAGGCCAAATCTGACTCCTCTCAATGCAGAGGTGCAGCTCTACTCTGAGCTCCTCCACGATGACCAAGCTATCTCTAAGGCAAAGCCCAAAACATCTTGCGGAAGAAACTCACTTTGGCCGCTTTCATCTGTGATCTTGTTCTTTCCGTCAAGACCTACAGTTCATGACCATAGGTAAGGGTGGGAACGTGGATCGAGCCATAAATCGTGAACTTCGCCTTTCACCACTGACCGATGCAGAGTTTGCATCACTGCAGACATTGCACCAATCTGCATGTCAATCTCCTGATCCATTCTTCCCTTAAACATGAACAAGACCCCAAGATACTTGAGCTCCTCCCTTTAGGACAGGATCTCATTCCTGACCCGGAAACAGCACTACACCCACCGCTTCACACTCAGCTGTGAACCACACCAGCGAGAGTTGAAGATCGTGGCTTGATGGATCCAACAGAACCACACCATCTGGAAAAAGCAGCGACGGAATCCAAAGGCCACCAAACCAGACCCCTTCAAAGCCTCAGCTGTGCTTCGAAATTCTGTGCTTAAAGGTTATGAACAGAATCGGTGACAAAGGGCAACATTGGCCCTCACTGGAAACAAATCAGAATTACTGCCGGTAATGAGCACCAAACTCTGACACTGGTTATCCAGGGACTGAATGACCCTCTACAGGACTCCCAGAGGGACATGGTTGAACACTTTCTCCAAGTCCACAAAGCACATGTAGCGCACAGAGCGAACTCCCATCCCATCCTCATCGATTCTGCTGAGGGTGTAGAGCATGTCCATTGTTCCACGACCACGACAAAAACCACACTGCTCTTCCTGAATTGGAGAGTTGACTTCCTGACGGGCCCTCCTCTTCAGAACCCCCAAATTGACCTTACCAGCGAGGCTAAGGAGTGTGATCCCCCTGTAGGTGGAACACACCCTCCGAGCCCCCTTTTTAAAAAGATGGACATTGGTCTGCCAATCCATGCCACCTATGGATGTGGTTAAAGTCCTGTCAGTGGTGGGAGTTGAAACATCTTCTGACAGGACTCAGCTAGACCTTACCAATAGACTATCAAAATATGTTTGGGCTGGCTGGATCGGACCGGCATCTTCCTCCACCATCCGACGCAAGACACAACCAGGTGATGATCAGTTGAAGACCCCCCGTCACCTGAGTATCCAAGACATGCAGCCGATCATCAGATGGTGGCCTAAGGTGTTCTTGTGCCAAGTGCACTTATGTCGGACGTATGTCCCTTATGTCCGAACATGGTGTTTGTTTTGGTCCAATATCAAAGCATTACTCAGTTTCTGGTTGGGTGGGGTGGAATGGGGGATTGGGGGTATTCATCCCAAGAGACCCCTTCCAGGTCTCACTGTCATTGACCACATAAGCATTGAAGTCCCCAAGCATGATGAGGGAGTCCCCAGTGGGAGCACCCTACAACGCCCCCTCCAAGGACTCTAAAAACGGTGGGTGCACTATGATGCTGTTTGCATAGGCACAAACAAAGGTCAAGATGGCCCTTCCGAAGATAAAAGGAGGGTACCCTCTTATCCATATACAGGCACCAAGCCGTTGGGGAATAAGGAAGTCCGCACCTGCGCTGCACCTTTTACCGTGGTGTATTTTAGAGAGGAAGAGACTCCAACCCCTCTCAGCAGGACTGGTTCCAGAGCTCAAGCTGTGCGTCAAGGTGAGCCCAACTATATCTCCTGCCCTGCCAGACAGGTGAGATTCCACATCTCTAGGGGCAGTTTCTGTAGCCGAGGATCAGACCTTCGGCGGGGACACAACTAGGTTCTCACTCTTACAAAAAATTGGGGTACTGAAATTCAGAAATCAGTGTCATTATTTTAACCTGTACTAGACTGAAAGCATTTTAGGAGTGATTCATCTCAGCACTCCCGGTGGACATTGCCACCCTGCCTATGTCCTCTTCTCTGTGAGATGATGACATAGTATGAAATATAACATTTGCAGGGCTTTCAGATTCACTGCTGCACCTGCAGCAAAACTTTTCAGAGCCTTTGTTTGCATGTAGCAAGGTTCATAGTATCTTCTTCCAAGCAATAGTGTTTAAGTTTCTTTCAATATGACAGAAAAGAAAGGTTAATCTACCTCAAATGTTTTGTCAAACCACTGTTGCCTTCACGACTGATTATTTTGTCTTTTGCTAATGTAATGTATCAAATAGTGATATGTTAGTCGTAGTAAGAATGGCAAAGGTTAACAATTACTGTATTCATAGCCTATATAGAGTACAGTATGACATACGGTATGTTATCAAGTGATGGATTTGGCTGAAACAGAAATACTGCAGTTACAGCCTCTGAGCTGTCTGATCCTTCCTCCCACTCAATTATTGCAGCGCTCATCTGTTTTTTTTTTTCTGCAATTCCCAGTCTCCCACATCCTATGCCACATGCTCAGAAATAAATATCACAGTACATCATAATTTTCTTGCACAGATGTAAAATATGTTAAACGCTCTTTATAGTGTTGTTTTCTGCAATAATGGATTTTGATACATAATGCCTAAATACTGCATTCCAGGTTTATTGCTGCTTGGTTCAAGTATGAGTGGTTTCCCATATGGTGCCGCTTTGCTTCTCTGTTATTGAGCCAGAAAGAATGAAAATACACGCTGTGCATTCCCACTGTGTGCGGGTGTTCCCCACCAATGATCCGAGGCGAATTCCTTCCAAACCAGGTTTTACGCAATCTATGATTTACTTTATGCGCAATCGAATTCCCTAAATACTGTCCATCCATTCTTACATGCACATGCTGAATGCATAGAAAACAGTGAAAAATTACATTCTTGTATTATTCTAGATAAATTGTCTCAAAATTAGATGTGTGTGTGCTCATTTTATCCATAAAAGTGACTAACAGGAGTACAGCTGTGTCTGTGTGGGGGTGGGGAGTAAATCTGGAGGACAATAACACAAGGTTGCTATATAAGCATAGCAGCAATGCTGATAAATATGAGGTGGACCTGTTGGCATTGTGTTACTTGGATACAGCAGTAGGGTGCGTGTGCTCCATCTAGCATCTTAGAAACAGCAGCTTTGCCTTGATAAAATTTTTGTGGCTAAACACAAATTGAGTGCGCAGATTGTTGTGTGTATAAAAAAAAAAAAAAAAAAAAAAAAAACTAAATGAGAGAATAGTATGAATACTATAGGGAGTCACAATTATCCCCTCTTAAAGACTCCAGAGCTTGATAAACAACACGGTGGTGTCATTGCATGCACTTCCAAATATGAATCCTTGTGTTAACGAAAAGTGTGTTAACAGTTTCCGCATATTTTTTTGCATTACACAATGCACTGCGATAGTGTAACTAAAGACAAACAGAAAATGGAGCAGTAGAAGGAACTGCATGTCGGCTTTAGTGCCTGCTCAGCAAGAGCTATTTTTAGATCTCGGGAAACAAAGATACAGAATTGCCTTTCTTCCCCTCTTTAATCTAATTTCACCTCCAAATGTAGCATTCAAGGGTAGCCTACAATCATTGTTGCTATATTTAGATTCAAAATTAAATACACATGAATGCCTTATCTTCCTTTGAATAATTTTTCACCTCACCTTTTAAGATTTGTTTATGTTTGCCAAGTGTCTTTTGCGCTGTGGGTTTGCTATTTTTCCAAGGCTGAATCCAGGCCCAGGTATAATTAAAAAGGAGCTAGTGAAGATTTTCTAGGAATACCGGTATACAGCACTGTAATGTTCTCTTTACTCATCTGTTGGATAAGGCAGTGCAAGTAGAACAATGATCAGTATACACACTCCTTGCTGAACGTGATCTGCTGTATCGGCTGCTGCTATCAGGGACAAAGAGGAGATTAGAGATTAGATCGTAGCCAAGATTGTTGATCTCCTTGTGTGCCAGAAAGTTAGAAAACACCTTATTGACTGTAATCTAGCCATCCAGCCATTATCTATTTGACATTTGTCCTCATCATGGTTGTGAGTAACTGAAGCCAACCTACCCTGGACTGGGTAGCCTGTCAATCACAGGTCACATACAGACAGGTAACCATTGAGTGGAATTCGAATATTTGCGAGAAGAAACATGCTGTAAACAGGTTATGCACACACTCTTATGTATATGTATGTATGTGTGTGTATATATATATATATATATCCATCCATTTTCTGAGCCGCTTCCCCTCACTAGGGTCGCGGGCGTGCTGGAGCCTATACCAGCTGTCATCGAGCAGGAGGCGGGGTACACCCTGAACTGGTTGCCAGCCAATCGCAGGGCACATACAAACAAACAACCATTCACACTCACACCTACGGGCAATTTTAGAGTCTCCAATTAATGTATGTTTTTTTTGGGATGTGGGAGGAAACCGGAGTACCCGGAGAAAACCCACGCAGGCACGGGGAGAACATGCAAACTCCACACAGGCGGGCCCGGGGATTGAACCTGGGTCCCCAGAACTGTGAGGCTGACGCTCTAACCAGTTGGCCAACGTGTATATATATATGCATGGTTAAATTTGTAAAACGTTCGTTTCAAAATGATTTCAGAGAGGGTCGGCACAGTTGACAAGTGGCTAGTACACAGCCTCACAGTTCTGAGGTTGGGCGTTTGAGTCCGGGCTCACTCTTCACTGTGTAAGGTCTCCATGTTCTCCCTGTGCTTGCGTTAATTTTCTCCAGATACACTGGTTGTACAATGGCTGGCAACCATTCAAGGGTGTGCCCAGCCTCTCATCTGAAGTCAGCCGGGATAGCCTCCACCACATCCGTGGCCCTAGTGAGGATAAGCAGTATAGAAGACGGATGGATGCGTGGTTTCAAAGCTATTAGTACAAATTGGATGGCCTTAAATATTAAAGTCATAACAAGTTGGTATCTTCTAATATTTGTTGCAATAATTTAACATTTTTCTCCCATAAAATTTGTAAAACTGTGTTTATTCATTATTTTTCTATTGATTCATTATTTTATCTAATTAATACATATGTTGTTTTAAAACGATAAATATTGCAGCCACTACCCTTGAGAGGAGTTTTCTCCTGGAAGTCGCTACGTTCAGACATCATTCAACTGGACGCAGACCTGCATGATTTCAACCTAGAGACTTCACTGGGTTTTCAATTGGGCCACCACGGTGGTGTCTGACAGCAAAACCAAAATCCTGAAACTGGCCCCTCAGCCCTTGGGTTCTTCCCCATTCAATTCTGACCCCTCTCCCCCCTGCCAGCTTGGTTCAGCCACCGCTCGTTCCTCTTCAGCCACAGCCATCCAGATTCTGGCTCTGCCTGCTTTGCGTCATTCATGGTATTCACCGGGTTGTTGTGAGTTGACCCTCTGATCCAAAGCAAGCCAGGTGCTTCCTGTGTGACTGCAATGGAGATCCACTGGTAGATTATAGGCTATTCACCCCCTCTGCTGGCGCTTTAAGATGAGGGACTGATATTTCCCCAGCTGGCTCTTCAATCCTTTCCTCCCAGGCTACAGTCAGCTCTATTAGAGCCACCTGTCTTTTTACTGTAAATGATAAATTAAAATATTAGTAAAATAAAAAATGTTAGATAAACATTTGAAAAACATATTCACCAGTCCAGAGTGTACTCAGCCTCTTGCCCAAAGTCAGCTGAAATTGGCTCCACCGCAACCGCAAAACCCTAGTGAAGATAAAACAGTATAGAAGACGACTGGATGGAAATAATTAGTCAATTCATTCTAATTAAATTAATTATTAGAAATAATGATTTTATTTTCTGAATAAAATAAACCATTTTATATCCACTTAATTTTTTTACCTCATCTACAAATGACCTGCACCAACTCTTTGTTTTAAAAAATGTATGTGGCCCTGGAGCACAAAGGTTTCCCCACTAATGGAATAGAGTATGTTGTCTTGTGTACTATGTATTACAGTATTACAAACCCCAATTCCAATGAAGTTGGGACATTGTGTAAAACGTAAATAAAAACAGTACAATGATTTGCAAATCCCTTTCAACGTGTATGCAACTGAATACACTACAAAGACAAGATATTTAATGTTCAAACTGTGACTGTTTTTTTTTTTTTTACAAACATTCTCTCATTTTGAATTTGATGCCTGCAACACGTGCTAAAAAAGAGCTGGGACAGGGGCAACAAAAGACTGAAAGTTTCATTCCAAAGGTAAACAGGTTAATTGGAAACAGTTGAGTGTCATAGTTGGGTATAAAAGGAGCATCCCCAAAAGGCTCAGTTGTTTACAAGCAAGGATGGGGTGAGGTTCACAACTTTGTGAACTACTGCGTGAGCAAATAGTCCAACAGTTTAAGAACAATGTTTCTCAACGGACAATTGCAAGGAATTTAGTGATTTCATTATCTATGATCCATAATATCATCAAAAGATACAGAGAATCTGGAGACGTTTCTGCACATAAGCAGCAAGGTAATCAACATTAAATGCCTGTGACCTTCAAGCCCTCAGGCGGCACTGCATAAAAATTAGCATAATGTGTAAAGGATATTGCCACGTGGGCAATTAACACAGTTTGTCGCTACATCTACAAATGCAAGTTAAAACTCTCACATGCAAAGCAAAAGCCCTATATCAACACCCAGTCAATCTCTGGACCCAAGTTCATCTGAGATGGACTGATACAAAGTGGAAATGGGTGCTGTGGTCTGATGAGTCCACCTTTCAAATTATTTTTGGAAATCATCGACAAGGAAACGGGCCAGTTATCAGTGTAAAGTTCAAAAGCCAGCATCTGTGATGATATCGGGGGGTGTTAGTAGTGCCCTTGGCATGGGTAATTTGCACATCTGTGAAGGCACCATTAATGCTGAAAGGTACATAAAGGTTTTGGAGCGACGACATATGCTGCCATCCAAGCGATGTCATTTTTAAGGATGTCCCTGATTATTTCACCAAGACAATGCCAAGTCACATTCTGCACGTGATACAACAGTGTGGGTTCTTAGTAAAAAGTAAGAGACTCGCCTGCCAGCAGTCCAGAAATGTCTTGCATTGAAAATGTGTGGTGCATTATGAAGCGCAAAATATGACAAAGACGTGGACTGTTGAGCATCAGAATTGAAGCGTAATGGGTAAGAATTCCACCTACAAAGCTTCAACAACTAGTGTACTCAGTGCCCAAACTGTCTTTTCCAGTTTGATACCATTGGTACATACAGTAGCTGCCTGTCAATGGCAGTGAATGAGTTCAAAGGAAAGGTGAGGTAACACAGTGGTAAATCTGCACCTATCCCTGCTATTTGGGAACGTCATCAAATTCAAAATGAGCGAATATTTGCAAAAAAACTAACAAACAAACAAACAAACAAACAAACAAAAACAATAAAGTTTATCAGTCTTTCAATTAATTATCTTGGTTTTGTAGTGTATTCACTTGCATGTAGGTTGAAAAGGATTTGCAAATAATTGTATTCTGTTTTCATTTACGTTTTATACTCTGTCCCAACTTCATTGGTATTGGGGCTTTTACATTGCTGAAAAGATATACCTAATCAGATATTAGCACAGTACTGTATTATGAATGTGCGATCTGTTAATCAACTACTGATCTTTAACATAGGGAATTCCACACCCAATTCAGTTGTTGTCTTGTTCCTGTTATTGAGGTTGCAGAGACACCTTCTGGCAAAAAATAGTAACATCTTGAAGGCATTGCTTTCAAGGTGCCCGAGTATACAGTACAGTGCACATAGCAAGTCAGAGATGTTTGAAATAACAGATCCTGGATTCCTCCTTTGAGGTACACAAGTGCCTGAAACAAACATAGCAACAGGCCCTGACTGGTGCCAGTCACAACTCGCCATTCATTCATTGTGCTGACTGGGACCAATTCATTTGTAGCGTGACAACAAAGTACTGGGAACTCATGTTACTTACACAGGTATGGTAGGTATCCTATTAGCTTTGGATAAGAATTTAACAGAGAGATGTCCAGCTGTCGGCCCCGGGAAACTACAACAATTTGGAAAGCCACTGGTGACAGTTGCAGCCAAAGTCTGGATTAACATAACAGCCCATAAGGAAGAGGTAGGATTTTAATGACTGCACATATTCAATAACCATCAATAGCCCATGATGTAAAATGAGATAAAATGCAGCTAAAAGTTAAAAAAATTAAAGTTGACAGATGAGCACTACATGGCCAATAAAAGGCTGTAACTGGCCAACAAATAGCACATAACATCCCGTACAAAGGATATGATAGTTAATCTTGTATTGAATGACAATGTTATTATAAAGCTGCATTCACTTTGACATGGTAAATACTGACTCATAATGACTAGTCGTAATAGTCATTTTTCTTCTCTTTTTCTTCTTTTTTTCATTCTGCTCTTTTATTTATTAATTATGCCAAATGTGGTAAGCAACTGCAGCATTTATGAATGTGCATTTTATTCAGGCTATGCTCTGTTTATACTTCAGGTAGGTGTTCTCCACCTCCTTAAGTCTGTGGGGTGTTGTTCAGTTGTGGCTATTTCAAGTCATCAAACACAACAACACCTGACAGTGACGCAATAATCACTGGAAGGACAAGGCAAAAATACATGCTGACACATTCTGCATCAAAGAGCGCGTTGATAGCGGATTGTGCTTTGAATACCACAGCAAAAAAAGTGGGCGTAAACGCCTCCAAAATCAAATTGTTTTACAAATTAAAAAGTCAGAGACACTGTCTGTTTAAAGCAGTCAAACTGGAGAATCATTTGAATTAGTCATTTGAATTTGTTCACCTTTGTTTGACTTTGCCAATTATAAGAACACTGCAACCAAGCACCGAAAAATAATAGAAATCGAAATTAACACCTGCTTTACAGTTATGTGGTCTGTCACATGCAATCGAGATTTACCACTCATTCCCTCACGCTTTCAAGATAGGAGATCGGCAACTGGAAGAAACGTGAACCAACCCACATCAATCCTATCCATACAGGATATACGTATACAGTACAGTAAGGTCAGTTGAGCATGTATACATCACGCTTAAGATATGTGGTTACATAACAGTTGGTCTTAAGTCTGAGCAATATGTTCCTGCTGGTTGAAGTCCCACATTGCAAGAATATGAAGCGCCTATGACATATCATAGACTCCTCTCACTGTATATGTACTTCATATGGTGATATTAATGCTCTGTGCCTTGAGATACGAGTTTAATTCATTCCATGACCACGCTCATTACTCAAGCCAGTTGTTTCTCAAACCATCTTTCCCAATTGAAATGAATGGAAAGGCCATTCATTTGTTCCAGCATCCAACCCCCCGCCCCAAAAAATGTTTAATGCGATTTTAATATGGAAAATAGCACTCTATAATATTGTACTTTAAAAAAACATATACAGTAGTAATAACATAACTAAATAGAAAGTAAAGAATTTTAGCACATAGTGCATCATCATTCATTCATTGCAGCTCCTTGCAGTATAACACTGTCATGCAGACACAATTTAACAGACTTTCACAACTACTGTAAGTGATTCAGTAAACTGCGGTAGTCGT